>NC_134236.1:161153297-161778297 GCF_965152275.1 Natator depressus
TATGCTTATGTAACTCAAAGCAAGCTTACAAGTGTGTAGAGAAAAGCATCTAGAAAAAAATTGTACATTTTAATTACTAGCCAATTAAGATCATTTGTCTTTTGTCTCAGATCATTTGTAATTCCTGACAAATCTGGGTTTGCAGACAACATCAGACTATGAATCATATATCCCACAAGGCTGGGGTAAAGGAAAGCCACAGACCTATTACGGCAATGAGATATGTAACCTATGAGGTTAGAACTGCTTGTTAGGAAATTGTCTACAGCCCCTTGAATTGTGATCACTGAAGGCATTTCCTCAATTCACAGGATTTCTTAGATGAAAATCACTTTGTATAAAACATGTGGCTTCATGTATACAAAAAGGAGAGATTCAGCAACACTGTGGAGGATTTGAAGGGTACCATAATTATGTATGTTCTGTTAGTCAAAGAAATAGACCTGTTTCAGTGGCATAGTATGCTAGTTCCAAGACCACATCTTAGGTAAGACAGAGTTTTTCCTTATTTGGTCAAAGGTGTTTCCTTTTTAATTCCAAATGCAAGTTCCTATTGGGTCAAGCCCCAGGCAACATTCACTCGAAGTTTAAATCAAAGAGCAAATCAATTTAAGGAAGAAACCAACCACTACAATAATCAACAGAAATAATCCATGTCCTATGTACGTTTTCAAAAACACTATCTGTGTCTATCTAAGTATAAATATAGCCTCTAAGGGAACGTCTACACTGCCATTAAAAACTTGCGGCAGGCCAGCTGACTCGGGCTCACAGTACTTGGGTTAA
The DNA here is from genome assembly GCF_965152275.1 of Natator depressus. Classification (NCBI taxonomy): domain Eukaryota; kingdom Metazoa; phylum Chordata; order Testudines; family Cheloniidae; genus Natator; species Natator depressus. Next base: position 161,154,084 of record NC_134236.1, read on the forward strand.
GGGGCTATTTAACTGCGGTGTAGATGTTCGAGATCAGGCCCAAAGCTCATGCTGCAGCATAAGCCTCAATGTCTACCCCGCTATTAAACAGTCCAGGCCAGCTACAGGTGTCTAGTTACAGTGTAGACATACCAGAGCCACTGTCTTCCCGGTCTGCACATCCTCTCCATCCATGTTCCTTAAGCAGGGCAAACACCAACTAGCCAGCAGTGGAGAAAGGGCCACACCCATTAAACTTTCACCACTATGGATGGCTTTGTCTACACTACCACTTTTGTTGGTAAAACTTTTGTTGGTCGGGGGCGGGAGGGAGGGTGTTTTTCCACACAGATCGTAAGTTTCACTGACAAAAGTGCTGGTATGGACAGTGCTATGTCAGGAGGAGAGAAGCTCTCCCGCCAACATAGCTAATGTCGCTCAGAGTGGGTGGTTTAATTATATTGGCAGGAGAACTCTCTCCTGCCAGCAAAGAGCAGCTACACAGGAGAGTTTACAGCGGTACAGCTGTGCCACTGTAAGGTCTGTAGTGTAGATATAGCCTATATTATGCCATCAGTTGTCTGCTCTGTACTTAATTAGATGGTTGTCAGTCATCACTACCTCACTCACACTCATCCAAGTGGTCTGTACCCTATCAGTTGCCTGACTGATTAAGAGCAGGTTCAATAGGCAACAATCAACTGATTCTCTCTGTTAAACTGATTTAATTATCACATTTAATCTTGCTTAACTTTTTTTGCTTAGTTTTTTGATCAGCTCTTAATCAACTGATTGCCTTGCTAATTAACCAAATTACTTGCCATTACATTGATTTTTTTGCTCGATTTGTTTCCTCTCTGCATTTTTAGCTTTGTACCTGTTTTCCCCACACTATCCCCCTGTGCTCACATAGGAAGAGGGAAGCCCTTACACCAAGCATCCTCACTTCCTGCCTCAGAACATATTTGTTTCACCCCGCCTTCCACTATTAACTTCCATTCCCGTGCTGTCAACTCCTCCACTCTTTTCCTACCTCAAACTCTACCTAAACTATCAGAATGTTTAATATTCTTTTCCTATAGTAAATGACTCAATCTTGTTTTAGCATTTCTTTCCTTTACTAAACCCCTTTAACTTCAGGTCCTATGGTGATCTAATTTTGATTGTAAGCTCCTTGGGGCAGTAACCATGTCTTTTTAAATATCTGTGTTAAGTGCCATGAAAAATGATGGTGTTACAAAAATGTAATAACAGCTGAAGAAATGTAAGTAAGTTCCACAACCACACCATCTACCAATGTGATATATGCCACCATGTGCCAGCAATGCCCCTCTGCCATGTACATTGGTCAAACTGGACAGTCTCTATGTAAAAGAATAAATGGACACAAATCAGATGTCAAGATTCATAAACCAGTTGGAAAACACCTCAATCTCTCTGGTCACTCGATTTCTGACCTAAAAGCGGCAATTCTTCAACAAAAAGACTTCAAAAACAGATTACAACGAGAGACTGCTGAATTGGAATTAATTTGCAAATTGGATACAATTAACTTAGGCTTGAATAGAGACTGGGGGTATGTCTACACTACGAAATTAGGTCGAATTTATAGAAGTCGGTTTTGTAGAAAGTGTTTTTATACAGTCGATTGTGTGTGTCCCCACACAAATGCTCTAAGTGCATGTAATCGGCGGAGTGTGTCCACAGTACCGAGGCAACCGTCGACTTCCGGAGCATTGCACTGTGGGTGGCTATCCCACAGTTCCCGCAGTCTCCGCCGTCCATTTGAATTCTGGGTAGAAATCCCAGTGCCTGATGGGGCTAAAACATTGTCGCGGGTGGTTCTGGGTACATATCGTCAGGCCCCTGTTCCCTCCCTCCCTCCGTGAAAGCAAGGGCAGACAATCGTTTTGCACCTTTTTTCTTGAGTTACCTGTGCAGACGCCATACCACGGCAAGCATGGAGCCCGCTCAGCTAACCATCACTGTATGTCTCCTGGGTGCTGGCAGACGTGGTACTGCATTGCTACACAGCAGCAGTTAATTGCCTTTTGGCAGCAGACAGTGCAGTATGACTGGTAGCCGTCATCGATGTAGTCCTGGGTGCAATTTTAATCGGGCACCTGGGCAAACATGGGAGTGACTCAGCCAGGTCATTTCCCTTGTTTCGTCTCGTGGCGATTCAGTCCTACCGGCAGTGTGCTGTCTTTTAACCTCCAGCCAGCAGAAGATCATGGCTAGTCGTCATACTGCACCATCTTCTGCTGAGCATCCAGGAGATGACGGCGGCTAGCGGTCGTACTGCACAGTCTGCTGCCAGCAAGATGTATAAAGATAGATGAAGTGGCTCAAAACAAGAAATAGACCAGATTTGTTTTGTATTAATTTTCTCCTCCCTCCCTCCTTCCCTCTGTGAAATCAATGGCCTGCTAAACCCAGTTTTGAGTTCTATCCTTGAGGGGGCCATTCAGTTTCTCGCAAAGCCAAGCCCTTTGTTGATTTTAATTCCCTGTAAGCCAACCTTGTAAGCCATGTCGTCAGTCGCCCCTCCCTCCGTCCATTTCAAGAGCCCTTTAAGTCGAAAAAAAGGGCTTCATCGTGTGGACGGGTGCAGGTTTACATCGATTTAACGCTGCTAAATTCGACCTAAACTCCTAGTGTAGACCAGGTTTCCCCTTGTTTATTCCCCCCCACCCCCCCCACTGTTCCTCAGACGTTCTTGTTAACTGCTGGAAATGGCCCACTTTGATTATCACTACAAAAGGTTTTCTCCCCCCTCCCCCCCCATTCTCCTGCTGGTAATAGCTCATCTTAAGTGATCACTCTCCTTACAGTGTGCATGATAAACACCCATTTTTTCATGTTCTGTGTATATATAAATCTCCTCACTGTATTTTCCACTGAATGCATCCGATGAAGGGAGCTGTAGCTCACAAAAGCTTATGCTCAAATAAACTTGTTAGTCTCTAAGGTGCCACAAGTCCTCCTTTTCTTTTTGCGAATACAGACTAACACAGCTGCTACTCTGAAACAACCATACAAAGTTTTATTTTCTTTTACAAAGAGACTGCTATCTAGCAAAAACTGTTGAATGTTCAATTAGAGTGAAACAGGACAAATCAATGAAATCTAGCTGAACTTGTTTCAAACAGCATGTTAGAAGAACACATTCTAATATACCAGAACATTTTAAAGATCATGATCCAGAGGTGAATTTTTGCACTGAACTACTTTCGGTTTGACACAGTGCTCTAATGTTCTACTAACTGTGGGAACACCACATACATGGTATTAATATAAAACCTTCAATAAAGGAAGAGCACCTTCATTTAGACACAATGTAGTTAGTTGACTTATGAGAAACTGAGGGTAAAAAAAAATTAGAATAAAAACCTTTCCAACTGTATTTAACTTAACATAAGAGTGATTATATTTTCAACTAGAAGGTAAATACTAAAATAACTATGTATTTGAATCTAATTCTTCCGAATTAAGGATGTGGAAGCATTGGTATGCAACATTTGTCAGTTCCATACGTTCATTAGAAACTGACCATTGACTTTTTCACAGATTCATAGATTCTAAGGCCAGAAGGGACCATTATGATCATCTGACCTCCTGTACAACACAGGCCATAGAACCTCCCTAAAATAATTCTTAGACCATATATTTTAGAAAAACATCCAATCTTGATATAAAAATTGTCAGTGATGGAAAAACCATCACAACCCTTGGTAAATTATTTCAGTGGTTAATTACTCTCACCTTTAAAAATTTACATCTTATTTCTAGTGTGAATTTGTCGCTAGCTTGAACTTCCAGTCACTGGATTGTGTTATACCTTTTTCTGCTAGACTGAAGAGCCCATTATCAAACATCTGTTCCCTGTGTAGATTCTTAGAGACTGTAATTAAGTCACCCCTTAACCTCCTCTTTGTTAAACTAAATAGAATGATCTTCTTGAGCTTAATCCATGTTGATTGCAGAATTTTGATGCAGTCTCCACAGGCTTTACGAGAAGCTATAAAAATCAGTTCACAATAACCAGTGATAACACAGATACAACCATTTTGCCAAGGGAGAGCAAGTTTGGATTCTCCCTAATTAACTCAAACTCTTGGGACTGGAGTAGTTTTGGATTATCACACATTCTTAGGAACCCTTAATTCAAACATTTAAAGAAATAAACACACTTTTCTTATATGCAGAAAACCACTTTGAATTATATCAATGAATACCACATTTCTATATTTTTCTGTACATAACTGCATATTCCCCTTAAAAACAGAGAAAGTTACACAGCCTTTACAAACTGGCACATGAGAAACAAAGAGTATAATACAATTCAAAGACACCAGGGAAAGAAAGGATGGTTCAACCACGTATAAAAGTTACACAACGGTCATGCAGTATAATTTAGGGCTTGTCAAACCTAAAATGTTATAGTGGCACAGCTGTGCTGCTGCACCACTGTAGTGTTTCAGTGTAGAAACTGCCTATACTGATGGAGGGATTCTCCTGTCGGGGTAGGTAATCCATCTCCCCGAGAGGCGGTAGCGCAGAAGAATTCCTCTGTTGACCAAGTGCTGTCTACTCTACACCAGCATGTAGCTACACCAGCGAGCAGTGTGTGGATTTTTCATGCTCCTGAGAAATGTAGCTATATCGATGTAGACCAGGCCTGACTGTAGATCAGTTTGGCAGCAGCCATCCTCATAACAAGGCATGATGAACATTTAAAAAAAAAAAAAATCAAGTATAATCATATAAATTGTGAACTCCTCATGAAGATTTCATGAGTTATCCAGACCTTCAACCATACTAATGTTACTACTACTTATTCATACCATATGGGTTTCTGCAAGAGCTTTTTTGTTTTAGTCAGAAGCAGGGTTATATCATTTTATCAGTTTGATCACTTTATAGCTCAATACATGCACAAGCCCACTTATAATCCAAATAAATGACAATATAGTATTTAGTAATTCCACGTAGATAGGGGAAAACTGATGTGTTTCATTTTAATACCTTAGGGTTACATTTTCCTTTACAGAACATATTACTGGCTATTCTGCTCCCCTGGCATGTGTCAAAATCCCTCAGTGAGTTCATCAGGAGTTTCAACAACACAGGAAGAGTTGAACTGATACCAGGAAAAGCAGTGCATGCATTAGAGAAGGAATTTAGCCTTTAGATTGCTAAGGAGGAAGTCTGGATGGTTCACATTAAGGGGATGTGGAGCTTTTTGACTCCAGAACAATCTGTATCCAGTCCTAATTTGTAGTGACTCATAGTTACTACCCTCTTACTGGCCTATAAGAAACTAGTTCATTCCAGTTTTTAGTGGACCTATATCCATATTAGAACACACACACAAAAGCCATAAACCTCACACCATTACCCTAAAAAGCACCCTTAGTAACAATGTCAGCATAGAGACCAAGGACTGAGTAAGCATAAAATTGAACTAACTTTTGCCGCTAGCCCTCTAGGTCAGGGCTGACCAGTTGGGGCAGTCATGCTTCTACTGCTGGACCTGCAAAAAACCTATGACTATCAATCCAAAATCTGTCTGAAGTCTGACAATCATGATTTTCAAAATGGTTTCTACAAATACATGCTACTGTCTGGTATCTCTGTAACAGTGAATGCTGGTCCTATCTCAGGTCTTGTCTACACTTAAAACGCTACAGTGGCTCAGCTGTACCATGATAGCGTTTCAGCATAGACACTACCTATGCCGGTGGGAGGGTTTCTCGCGCTGGCATAGGTAATCTACCTCCCCGAAAGGCGACCTAGCACTGTCTATACAGGGACTTAAATTGGCTTAACAATGCCACTAGGGGTATGGATTTTTTCACATCCCTAAAAGATATAGTTAAACTGACCTAATTTTCTAGTGAAGACCGGGCCTTGCACTCTACCACCATTTTACTGCTTTTCCCAGCAGCAGACTAGTCTGCAGTGCTAACAGTTTTGGATGAAGTGCTTCTCAGCATTTGAGAATGAATAAGAAAGAGCTGAAGCTTCATCTACTTTAAGTTAAGTTCTAGAAAGATTTGCGGAGAAAAACAGATACTGTTCATGTTATGCCCTATTAAAATAGAATTTACCCTACAACAGCTTTGAAATATCTCCAGCTTCTCCTGTGCATATTCAGCAGCTGAATATTTCCTTAGTTATAGAGCAAATATAACTCCCTGGTTCATTAGCCATTTTTATTTTGTTCAGTTTTTTTCAAATCTGTTTACATTTTTCATAATATAAATCATAAATATTAAAATATAGTAGCTTGTCTTCTTTCTAAGCAAGTTCAGCAAATCCTATCTTTTACCAGCTTAATTTGTTAAGTCTTAAAATGCTTTGCAATTTTGGGGCAGCTTAAAGTTTTGGGAGCCTTTATACAACTATAAAAAAAAAACAAAACACACCTCATAAGTGTAATGTCCCTTTAAAAGAGTTATTTGTATTACAGCATGATTATGTCACTGTCTTGTGGATAATTTATTATTTCACTTTATAAATGCAAGTGTTATTGTAATTGTTTTCCTCTGTTCCTCCCCTCCCAAATCTCCACATATCATAACACTACACAACGTAATCTTTTGCACTTTAAAAATCCAACATCTTGCTTGGAAACAGCTTTGAAAAGTTGGCATATGGCCGACTTGCAACTGATACTACAGTTTAAATACCTTCCCAGCAAAGTTGCACATTAACTTCAAAATACTCTGGGATCAGCCATTAAAATGTTTTTGTTTCAGTTACAACACTAATGAAAACCAAATGTCTGAATATATTTTAAACTGGTCTAATGCACTAGGGATTTCACTTAAAAGAGAAAAGTCTGAATCAACTTCCATTTACCCAAATGAACACAGATTAGTCAGTACTACACTATGCAGATATATGGCCAAACACTTGGAGTAAGATTAAATAAATATGAAGAACATTTCAACCACAGATTAAATGAAGAAAGTCTGAGTAACTGGCTGAATTTGATTCTTCTCCTAAATCTTTTAGTTATGGTCTGCTAAAGCTATTGGGCTGCAAGCTTACAAAATTCCATTTACAGGTGGATTCAGGACCCTAAACCTCTGCTTTGCTAACATCTAAGCCATTGCAAAATACGTATTTTCACCTATCCAGGTAAGGCACATCAACTGATCTTGCTCTGTAAAATTAAGCATACCCTAAATATTTGCTTGCACAACAAAGACCTAACAGCTTTGAAGGAACCATATACCAGAAAAAAAAGTTTGTCTAAGCTGACCTCTTTATGGGAATGATTTCAAATACTGAATTTTAAGAAGTCAGACAGTGAGGACAACCAGAAAAATAGGATGTACCCCTAAAAGAGTGATTTTATGTACTGGATTATGAACCAGTAAAAGGAAAAGAAACAATTTTAACTTTAGGATTCTGGACTTGGGAGTTTCTACCAGAACTTCTTCAAATAATTATTTTGACAAGTTCCTATTAAGTGTTTAAAGGGTAGAGGGTAGTCTTGTGGTTAAGGCACAGGACTGGATTTAGGAGATTCATTTCCTTGCTTTACCAGTGACTTCCTGATGACCTTGGCTTATCACTTTATATCCAAAACTCAGTACTCTTGTGTATAAAATAAAATTAATTCTTCCCTACTTCAGAAGGGTTTTATGAAAATTAATGTTTGAGAATCTCAGATATCATGGTGACAGGGGCTTCGTAAACAGATTACCCAATATACTTAAGGCCATACACATATTTCTGAATATCAGTCCTCTCAGGCTACAGCAGAATTTCTCATTGTTGTCCAGATTACTTCCAATCTAATTCTATCTTTGAATTTTCACTTTAAATTAATGTATTTGTTGCATTCATTTCTTCAAGGTCATTCCCCGTAGCCCTCCCACCCCCCACAAAAAAGAGAACTGTTTAATTGTCCAGTGATTGTTGTTATTGCAGTCTTTTGGCTAATTAAAGAGAGCATTAGACAGAATACACAGTTAGCTTCTGGCATGCTCATCATATTTTGATGTGCGACACCTTTATCAAAGCCTCAGGAGTTACCAGGACATGAGACGCATTTTAAATAACAATGAAATTAAACATAAGCTCTAGGAATAAAGAAGAAAAATTCAGTCCTGAGTCACACTACAGTAGGTCACATGCAGAAAAGAATCATTTCTTTCTATAGCAAAATGAACCGCTCTGTCATTGAAACTAATTAAAAAACCCAAATTAATTTTTTTTTTTAAAAAGTCAAGTATTTTTAAAAAGAAGAGTACTTCTCACCGTTGTATCAATGCATCTCCAAAAGTCAACCTAAAAATTGCATTCCATAAACAACTAATACTTTGTGTAGGAGATTTAGCGCAAGCTATGAAATGCAAGTTACAAAATAGCTTTTTTAGCCAAGAATCAAGACAACCTGTTGACAATTTATTTCTTTTACAATTAAATTAGAAATTCTAACCTATTTCAATGCAAGCTATAATGATAATTGGATATGAATTGTAAAGCAATTTTTTCCCCTGAAGAAATACATTGTAGAAAACCCTGCAGGTACTTTTCCATAGCAAATAGTTTACACTTCTCTGAAAGAACCAAAAAAATCAGCACAAGCTATCCCAGGACTTATACCAATATCTAATTTTTCATGACATGCTCTGACAACTTTGTTGACTATGGTCCATATTTCAGAAGTTTAGAACATATACCACCTGTTTCCGACTAATATTCAAACTGTTTCTATTGTACAATCAACAACAGCTGCTGAAGGGTCTAAAATATCAAGGATTAGGAAGGGACAATTATTAATGGCTATATTATACTAAACAGGTCAAAAACTCTCTGCTAAAGATGTATATAGTTCACAAATGCATCAACACTTTCTGTAAATATATATGTACATTTAACACCGCTTTCTTCATTTTGTTCTTAAGACCATTTACTGTAATTCAAACTTTAGGGTTTTTTATCTGCAAGAACAGCAAATAGCTGTGCCACTCTGATTGTGCTAAGGACAGCAGAGGAGGCGAGCTGTGCAGAACCCTGCATGTAAGCTTCCAGATCACTGCATGGTTAGGAAGTTCTTAACAGGGGATTTTCAAATTCTCATGTGTGTAAATTAATACTTGTTATTAATCCAAAAGGCTGTACAATATCTTACTGTTAGAACATTTTTGTGGAGAGATTAAAAAGTCTGCAGCAACAACAGGAACTGTCTCACCCAAGCAGAGATGCTAAGCATGCACATTCCAAGCCAAGAAAGAAACCAAAGATGCAGGCAAGTGAAAGTTGACAATTTAATCAAGTAAAATCTGGAAAGTAGCATCTGGCAAGAATTAAAGCAAGAATTTTGAGGTCATTTATCAAGTGGTTAATTGTTTAAAATAAAGTTTAAGACCTAACTAGTACTTTGCTTAAAATACAAAGCATATTTATAAACTGATATATTCCCATCAGACTTTCAGAAGTGTGATGAACCATAAGAGCTTGTCTCCAGGTCAGATTTGTTGTAGATCATCTTGAAATCTTTCTCATTAAAAAATCTTACAGCCATACACAAAATGTTTTGTTACAAATCTTGCTCTTTAATGCATGTTGTAAAACCCACTTTGGAGGTGGGTTTACTTAGATGCAGGAGGAGCTTACCCACAGCAAAATATGCGTGGATACATCTGCATCCTGTACCAAGCGTTGCACATCTATCAGGTCTCCCACTAGTATCCCATATTGCTTTGCTGTCGACCTTGGTCGCCCATATACCTCATTCTGCTCTGGGGTCATCCTTACCGGATGTCACCTCACTGTTTAAAAGGTCATCCTCAGCCAAGTGCTGTCCTTTGTGATTCCATCATGAGGTGTTCACACATAGCTGTGTTATGCTTGTGATAACACTCTAGTAATGCCTCATGCTGCTGTTTTGTGAGCCCACACTAGGATTCTGGCTTTTTAGACCTCTGGAGATAGGAGCTTTATCCAGCCCAGCTGGCTGGCAGTAAACTGGTATGCAAGCAAGCATCATGGCTCTTGTTCAGTAAGGTGCACAACCAGAACACTTTCCAGTGTTGCAGTATAACAGAGGAGCTCCAGCTGGGACTACAGAAATTCAAAGTACAATTTGTCTGAATAGAGAAGTAGCACAGTCTGACCTTACTATGAGGACCTTGACTGGATGTGTCACCATTGTACAAGTTTTTGTTGTGAACAGTCTGACTGATCCACAATGACCTAGGTGAACCCTGAGCCAGACAGTCATGAAGGTCCCAAACCACCTCCATTCAGAGCAGAAGGATGAGTCTGAACCACAGACACACACCCATACTGTGGATAAGATCAATTCCTGGAAGTATTAAAATGATACCTCAAAATACAATATAACAAGAGGGCAGGTTACACATGTTGGAAACTGTAAGGATGTCTCCATGTTGGCATAACTTTTCACTGATTCATGGGCTTTTAAACCCCACCCACAATGCTTAACGCAAAGGTGGCACTAGAGACTGCACAAACGCTGTTTCTTTTTATAGTAATAAAAACCCCACAGAAACACTGTGTAACCTTTCTGTGTCCTGTCCCATACCCCCATCGCAGTGCTTATTAGTCTTTCCCCCTCCACACAGTCTCCTCCCCTTCTTTCACAAAAATAGTGGAATTGCATAGCTTAACAAGAAAGGAGACTCAAAGTAAAGATGCTTACTAAAAATGATGGTTTTTTATTCTTTATTTTTCACCATGACAGCAGGATCAGGAAGAGAAGAAAAACACAGATAGAAATACACTGGACTATGGAGGGGAAGGCTATGTTACTAAAGCAAATGGCCTACTAACTTTGCACAGCAGTGTAGTAGCTCAATAAACTTTTAAAATGCTTATAAATTTCATCTTTATTTATTATTCATATTGTTTACTAAAATAATTTGAAAGTGTGTTTTCATTCATGTTTGAATCTTAGACCCTCCTTTCATTGCAAAGCATCCAGTTAAAACCACCTTACTGGTACAATAATTCCATCAAAACAAGTACTATATTAAAAAGCATTGCATTACAAACTGCACATACAATGCATTAAGAACAAAGAAATATGTGCAGTATTGTTATGACATGCCTTATACAACATACACATTTCTCATGAGTAGGAGCACAACATATTCATCACAATTATTCTACACATAGGCCTCCTCCCTCGCTGTTCAAAATGTTCACCACGTGTGCACATCCTACTCCCATTATGTGCAATGATCTCCTTTGCATGCACAAAGATTGTAAAATACACAGCTATCAGATATAATCAGAAGATGTCCCTCATCAGCATCCAGACCTGACATCAGTATCCTCCATCTACCTTTCGGTCTTCCAAAATGCACATTCCACAGTCTTTCTGCAACTACTCGGGATATAATTAACCAGTTCCTTTTGCCTCTCCAGTGACAGGCTTCTTAGGCCAGGAGAGCAGAGAGTAAACTACCTCCTAGAATGACTGGAGGAATGGCAATGCCATTAATGTTCATATAGACCATTGGTGCAAAAGTTCCATTTGTCATTACATGAAAATGTCCAAACCTTCTAAAAATCATGGTGTCATGGACTTTTCCAGATCACCCCACATAAATATTAGTGAACGTTCCACACCAATCAACCAAGCCATGCAGCACCACAGAGAAATAATCCTGTCTGTTGATGAACCCTGAAGTGGGAGGCAAAGAACGGGCACATGGGTCCCATCAATGTCCCCCACACAATTAAGGAACCCGAATCATGCAAAGCCATTAATAGCCACCGGCACATTGCCTAGAATTATGACCTAGAAGGACAGCACCTTCTTGATTGTGGTGCACACCTCCATTGCAACCGCCTGATGCTTGATCTACCAATGCCAAACTGGCTACTAACTGATGTAGCAGTCAGGGGTAGCGAGCTTCCACATGGCAGTAGCGACATGTTTCTCCATGTTGAGGGAAACTCTCATGTACATGATCTACCACTGCAGCTCCAGGGGCAAGCTCTGCACACAGTTCTAGGAAAGTGGCTTTTGACATCTTGAAGTTATGCCACCACAGCTGGTCATCTCAGGTCTGCAGCACTATCCTGTCCCACCAGTCAGCACTACATGGCAAAGCCAAAAAGCAGTGTCCTGAGCGAGTCTGCACCAGTAAAAGCCGAGGAAGTGTGATTGTTTTCAGCCTCCTCCTCCTCACGTTCCCTTATTATTCTGGTTGTACAGCCGTTGCACAACTTGAGATATTATACCAGCAGTCTTTATATACGTGACAACAAGGACTGCAGTGCTCAACAACACTTCCTCCATGCTGACAGTGCTTTAAAAGTGGCACCAGATCACAGAAACAAGAAGGTTGATGGGGTGAAACAAGATGAAACATAGACGTTATTCTGTTTGACCACAAACCCCAGAATTCCATTGCTTTCTGGCAAAAAACAAAAACAAAATAAAAAATCCCAGAAGGCATGCAGCAGAGTGGCAGAACAATGATGCGATGTCTGACCAGAATACTGTGTTCATTGCAAAACAGTGCTGTAATGGATGACCACAAAGATATGAAGCAACATTCTGCCTGCACATTAATTTCTGTGCAAATTCTGCATGTGCAGTGGCACAGAATTCCCTCAGGAGTAATTTAACTTGATTGCAGGATAACAATGCAGGGTGTGGAAATTAATTGTGCAACAGTTGTTGCGCATCACTTAACATGGATAAACAAAACCTGCACCAAGTTAAAAATGTAGACATACTCTCAGTTGCTTTCTCTCTTCTGTAGCCTTCCTGCATTCTAAACATAGTTGGAAGCTGAAATAGTCATAACAAAAGGCCATTTGTGCCTTTTTCAGAAGGTTCCAGGTCACATTTACTAAAAATCTAGAAGTTATCTTTGCACTTACTGCTGCACTTACTGTGTCACTGTGCTCACAACAATCCAATCAATCTAATTTGTTTGTATAGTTTAGCTTTTCTCCTCCATCAAAGCCAGAAGATAGAATTTCAATACTGAACTTAACGTAAAAACATTTAGCAGCAATTTTATCTCCCAAAAGGGGGCAAAAGGAGAAAGACAGCGAACAGGTGAAACTCTCTAGTGTTGACACACGTGAACACCTTGTCCCATCTTACAAAGAACAATTCGTGTTGCAAGAACATTGAAAACTTTTTACAGTGTCACTCAAATTAAGAAGTTGAGCCTGGGCTATTGTGACCTTTTAGCTAGATGCCAACCATCTCTACCCTCACTACAAACACCAGCTAAAGGAACTCTCTACTTCAAACTTCCAGCTAAATTTCTACCAATAGAAGCAGCAAATGTCATTAAGAAGCTCAGCTGGTTGCAGCATGAGACTAGTACTCATCCATCCCAAACATGTCACCTCTAAAACACACTTGCTGTCTGCCACTCTAGGGAAAGGAAGACCCAATAAATTTCTTAACTGTGTGATAAGTTTGAACAGTAACTGTACAAGACAATAAAGGCCACAGAGACTCAGTGTACTGTAGTATGATTCTACAACTACCCCACCTCACAAAAAAAAGATTTTGTGCACCCAAAACCATTATCAAGTTACTTCGCGCTGCCATGGAAACGCTCCCGCTGCAGCGCTTTGAAGTGTGAGTGTGGTTGCACATGAGTGCTGGGAGAGAGCTCTCCCAGCGCTCCTGGTACTCCACCTCCACGAGGGGATTAGCTCCGAGCCCTGGGAGTGCAGCTCCCAGCGCTTGGAGCCTTTCTACACTAGCGCTTTAAAGTGCTCAGACTTGCTGTGCTCAAGGGGGTGATTTTTCACACCCCTGAGTCAGCAAGTTAGAGTGCTATAAAATGTAAGTGTAGACATACCCTAAGTTTCAGTTCTCTGAAAACCTGAAGACATACTTACAAAATACTCAGATAGTTTTAACGAGACAAAAGGTCGTTGATTAATGATCCCACCCCACTGCGTGAATGTCTTCAATTCCCGTTAAGGAAGTTTAACTGCGCTTCATATGCCAACACTTAACATTTAGAATGGGACTGGGAAAATACTTATTTTGTGCATTCCCTCTAGGATGCCAATACAAAGCATTTTGGATTAAATGAGTAGTCTTCCCAAAGGTCAGTCTAGTTAAATAGGTCACTGCACTGACTCAGGGAGAGAGGAGGAAAAAAGCACAACAGAACTAAGAACATAAGGCAGGCCATACTGGGTCAGACCAATGGTCCATCTAGCCCACTATCCTGTCTTCCAACAGTTGCCAGTGCCAAATGCTTCAGAGAGAATGAACAAAAAAAGGCAACTTTCAAGTGATCCATCCCCTGTTCTCCAGTCCCAGCTTCTGGCAGTTGGAGGCTTAGGGATATCTAGGGGCAAGGGGTTGCATTCCCAGATCATCCTGGCTAATAGCCACTTATGGATCTATACTCCATGAACGTATCTAAATTCTTTTTTGAAACAAGCCCAGGCATACTTTTAGCATTCACAAAAGCCCTGGCAAGGAGTTCAACAGGTTGGCTGTGCACTGTGTGAAGAAATATTTCCTTCTGTTTGTTTTAAATGTGCTCCCTATTAATGTCACTGGGTGACCCCTGGTTCTTTTGTTGTGTGAAAGGGTAAACAACACTTCCTTATTAACTTTCTCCACACCAGTCAACATTTTATAGACCTCCGTCGTCATGTTCCCTTTAGTGGTCTCTTTTCTAAGCTTAACAGTCACAGTCTCTGTCTCTCCTCATCAGAAAGCTCTTCCAAGCCCCTATTCATTTTTGTTGCCCTTCTGTATACCTGTTTCAATTCTAATATATATTTTTTGAGATAGGGCACCCAGAAATGAACACAGTATTTAAGGTGTGGGCATACCATGGATTTATATAGTGGCATTGTGATATTTTCTGTCTTTTTATCTATCCCTTTCCTAATGGTTCCTAACATTGTTGGCTTTTTTGACTGCTGCTGTATTTTGAGCAGATGTTTTCAGAGAACTATCCTTAATGACTCCAAGATCTCTTTCTTGAGTGGTAACTGCTAATTTAGAACCATCATTTTATACGTATAGCTTGGATTATGTTTTCCAATGTTCATTACTTTGAATCATCAACAATGAATTTCATCTGCCCTTTTGTTGCCCAGTCACCCAGTTTTGCAAGATTCCTTTGTAACTTTTCTCAGGCAGCTTTAGACTTAACGGTCTTGAATAATTCTGTATCATCCGCAAACTTTGCCACCTCACTGTTCACCCCCCTTTCCAGATCATTTATGAGAATGTTAAATGGCATGGGTCCCAGGACAGATCCTTGGGAGACCCTGCTATTTACCTCTCTCCACTGTGAGAGCTGACCATTTATTCTTACCCTTTGTTTCCTATCTTTTAACCAGTTACTGAGCCACGAGAGGACCTTCTCTTTTATCCCATGACTGTTTACTTTGCTTAAGAGCTTTTGGCGAAGGACCCTGTAAAAGGCTTTCTGAAAGTACAAGTGCACTATATCAATGGGATCCCCCTCGTCCACATGCTTGTTGACACCCTATCATAAATATAAAGGGAAGGGTAAACCCCTTTAAAATCCCTCCTGGCCAGAGGAAAAATCCTCTCACCTGTAAAGGGTTAAGAAGCTAGGATAACCTCGCTGGCACCTGACCAAAATGACCAAAGAGGAGACAAGATACTTTCAAAAGCTGGGGGGAGGAAAAAACAAAGAGTCTGTCTGTGTGATGCTTTTGCCAGGGACAGAACAGGAATGGAGTCTTAGAACTTAGTAAGTAATCTAGCTAGATATGCATTAGATTATGATTTCTTTAAATGGCTGAGAAATTAAGCTGTGCTGAATAGAATGGATATTCCTGTCTGTGTGTCTTTTCGTAACTTAAGATTTTGCCTAGAGGGATTCTCTATGTTTTGAATCTAATTACCCTGTAAGGTATTTACCATCCTGATTTTACAGAGATGATGCTTTTTTACTTTTTACTTCTATTAAAATCCTTCTTTTCAGAAACTGAATGCTTTTTCATTGCTCTTAAGATCCAAGGGTTTGGGTCTGTGGTCACCTATGCAAATTGGTGAGGATTTTTACCAAACCTTCCCCAGGAAGTGGGGTGCAAGGCTTGGGAGGATTTTTGGGGGAAAGACGTTTCCAAACAACGCCTTCCTAATAAATAAACCTGGATAAACGTTTGGTGGTGGCAGTGGAAGTCCAAGGGCAAAGGGTAAAATAGTTTGTACCTTGGGGAAGTTTTAACCTAAACTGGTAAAAGTAAGCTTAGGAGGTTTTCATGCAGGTCCCCACATCTGTACCCTAGAGTTCAGAGTGGGGAAGGAACCTTGACACACCCTCAAAGAATTCTAATAGATTGGTGAGGTATGGATTTCCCTTTACAAAAGCCATGTTGACTCTTCCTCAACACAGAGTGTTTATCTATGTATCTTGTTGAAACTATAGTAAACAACAGAATTATCAAACTGCCTGGAATTGAAGTTAGGCTTATCAGCTTGCAATTGCCACATCACCTCTGCAGCAGTTTTTAAAAATTGAGTTTATATTAGCTATCCTCCGAAAGTCCTCGGAGGCTGATTTAAAGGGATCGATTACATACCAGTTAGTATATCTGCAATTTCGTATTTGAATTCATTCACTACTCTTGGCTGAATACCATCTGGTCCTGGTGACTTATTACAGTTTAATATATCAAGCTGTTCCAAAACCTCCTCTACTGACACCTCAATCTGGGACAGTTCCTCAGATCGGTCACTTTAAAATGGTTCAGGTGTGATAATCTCCCTCATATCCCCTGCAGTGAAAACTGATGAAGAGAATTTGTTTAGCTTTTCTGCAGTGGTCTTGTCTTCCTTGAGCGCTCTTTTAGCACTTCTTCATCCAGTGATCCCCACTAACTGTTTGGCAGGCTTCCTGCTTTTGATGGAATTAAAACATTTTACTGTTAGTTTGTGCCTTTTGCTAGTTGCTCTTCAAATTCTTTTTGGCCTGCCTAATTATATTTTTATACTTGACTTGCCAGAGTTTATACTCCTTTCTACTTTCCTCAGCAGGATTTGACTTCCATTTTTTAAAGGATGTCTTTATGCCTTTAACTGCCTCTTTTACTTTGCTGGTTAGCCATGGTGGGGTTTTTTTTTTTTTTTAATTTGGGATATATATTTAGTTTGAGCTTCTATTATGGTGCAACCTGAAGGCATTTCATTTTTGTGACTGTTCCTTTTAATTTATGTTTAATTAGCGTCCTAATTTTTGTGTAGTTCCCCTTTCTGAAGTTAAATGCTATTGTGGTGAGTTTCACTAGCATTTTCCCCCTACAAGGGGGAATTTAATTACGTGATGGTTGCTATTAATAAGCAGTTCAACTACAGTCACCTCTTGGACCAAATCCTGTGCTGCACTTAGGACTCTCCCCTTGTGGGTTCCAGGAGTGACTGCTCTAAGAAGCAGTAATTAATGGTGTCTAGAAATTTTATTTTGTGTCTTTCTACCTTACATCCCTTCCTGAGGTTGAAATCCCCCATTATTGTTGAAATTTCTGGTTTTGTAGCCTGTCTAATCTCCCTGAGCATTTCACAATCACAATCACCATACTGGTCAGGTGGTCAGTAGTATATTCCTACCACTATATTCTAATTATTTAAGCATGGAATTGCTATCCACAGAGATTCAATGATACACTTTGATCCATTTAAGGTTTTTACTACGTTTGACTCTATGATTTCTTTCACAGATAATGCCATTCCCCCACCAGTATGATCTATTCTGTCATTCCCATATATTTTGTACCCTGGAATCACCATGTCCCACTGAGTATCATCATTTCATCAAGTTTCTGTGATGCCTATTATATCAATATTCTCATTTACAACCAGGCACTCAAGTTCACCCACCTTAGTATTTAGATTTCTAGCATTTGTATACAAGCACTTATAAAATTTGTCAATATTTAGTTGTCTGCCTTCATGTGATGTAATTGAAGGAGATTCTTTCGTTTGACTGTTTCTCTTCATTTCCCATCTGTACTTTATCAGTTTCTATCCTCTCCTCTTTACTAGGATCTAGTGTATTCCCTTTAATAAATCCTCACTTAAGGGATATCTCTTGAGCTGTAGCTCACGAAAGCTTATGCTCAAATAAATTGGTTAGTCTCTAAGGTGCCACAACAGTGTGCTCCTCCATGCCTGCTGGCTTTCCCCCAGCCTTTAGTTTAAAAAGTGCTCTACAAACTTTTTAATTTTACATGCCAGCAACCTGATTCCATTTTGATTTAGGTGGAGCCCACCCTTCCTGTATAGGCTCCTCCTTTCCCAAAAGGTTCCCCAGTTCCTGATAAACTTAAATCCCTCCTCTGAACACCACTGTTTTATTCACACACTGAGACCCTGCAGTTGTCTGTCTGTCTGTCTAACTGGCCCTGCAGGTGGAACTGGGAACATTGCAGAGAATGCTACAATGGAGGTCCTGGACTTTAATCTCTTACCTAGCAGACTAAATTTGGGGTCCAGCACCTCTTTCCTATCTTTCCCTATGTCACTGGTAACTACATGTACCACAACCACTGGCTTCTCTCCAGCATTGCCCATAAGTCTATTTAGATGTCTCAAGAGGTCTGCACCTGCCAGGCAATTCACCATGTGGTTCTCCTGGTCGTCACAAACCCAACTATCTATATTTCTAATAATTTAATTCCCCATGATTAACAACAGTCTCTTCCTAATAACTGGGGTTCCTTCCCCTAGATGGGTATCCTCAGTGCAAGAGGATATCATGACATCTGGAAGGAGGGTCCCAACGATGCGATCATTTCCCTTCGCTCCAGCTTCATGTTCTCCTTCCCCAATACTGTCATCCTCAATTGTGTCTGTCCCTAAAAGTTTCATCTGCGTACCTCTGTCTCCCTTAACTCCTCCAGCTTAGCTACTGTGGTCTCAAGAGCCTGTACTCGGTCTCTGAGGTCCATAAGCTGATTGCACCAAATGTACACATTTGCCACCTGCCCACAGACAGGTAATCGATCATAAATGCTGCATTCAATGCAACAAACTGGATAGCACCCAGTCTGCTGCTGGACTTCTGCCTGCATTATTTTTACTCTTGCAGGGGTTTTTGTTCGTTCGTTCGTTCATTCTATGACTGTTTATTTGTTTTGGGGGGGCATCAGTGGCCTAAATTTAGAGTATGTTTGTTAGATTTATCTGGCTCTCACACTCCTTCTCTAAACTCCCTCATAAAACTCCCCTGTTCGCTAGCTCCTCTGGTTGCTTAGAAGCTGGTTTTTTAAACCCCTGTTTAAAAAAAAAAAAACCCTGTTCTTCCTGAGTTAGCCCCGCCTCCTCATCAAGGCATCCTAAAGAGGTTAGGAATCAAAGGCTAGCAAGCTAGAGCCTCATTAGGAAGCTTTCAGCCTAGCCTAGCAAGAATCTAGGCTCAGCACACAGCCCCCTAAAGAGACCACACTATAAAATTCAATCAAGCAGGCAAATGGCAAGCAAGCACATGACAAAAAACTAAGACAACAAAAAGAAAAGGAGTACTTGTGGCACCTTAGAGACTAACCAATTTATTTGAGCGTAAGCTTTCGTGAGCTACAACTCACTTCATCGGATGCATACTGTGGAAAGTGTAGAAGATCTTTTTATACACACAAAGCATGAAAAAATACCTCCCCCCACCCCACTCTCCTGCTGGTAATAGCTTTTCTAAAGTGATCACTCTCCTCACAATGTGTATGATAATCAAGGTGGGCCATTTCCAGCACAAATCCAGGGTTTAACAAGAACGTCGGGGGGCGGGGGGGTAGGAAAAAACAAGGGGAAATAGGTTACCTTTCATAATAACGGGCTTTGTTGCAAGGATAGGTTCCTGGGTTAGTGGTTCTGTTGTGTGGTATGAGGCATTGGCACCCTGACAGCAGGATTGTCTGGCTACGTAGACTCCCTCCTCAGGCCCTACGCTACCAGCACTCCCAGCTACCTTCGAGAAGTGAAGAAACAGATTGATAGAGCCAGAAGAGTTCCCAGAAGTCACCTACTACAGGACAGGCCTAACAAAGAAAATAACAGAACGCCACTAGCCGTCACCTTCAGCCCCCAACTAAAACCCCTCCAACGCATTATTAAGGATCTACAACCTATCCTGAAGGATGACCCAACACTCTCACAAATCTTGGGAGACAGGCCAGTCCTTGCTTACAGACAGCCCCCCAACCTGAAGCAAATACTCACCAGCAACCACATACCACACAACAGAACCACTAACCCAGGAACCTATCCTTGCAACAAAGCCCGTTGCCAACTGTGCCCACATATCTATTCAGGGGACACCATCACAGGGCCTAATAACATCAGTCACACTATCAGAGGCTCGTTCACCTGCACATCCACCAATGTGATATATGCCATCATGTGCCAGCAATGCCCCTCCGCCATGTACATTGGTCAAACTGGGCAGTCTCTACGTAAAAGAATAAATGGACACAAATCAGATGTCAAGAATTATAACATTCATAAACCAGTCGGAGAACACTTCAATCTCTCTGGTCACGCGATTACAGACATGAAAGTTGCGATATTACAACAAAAAAACTTCAAATCCAGACTCCAGTGAGAAACTGTTGAATTGGAATTCATTTGCAATTGGATACAATTAACTTAGGCTTGAATAGAGACTGGGAGTGGCTAAGTCATTATGCAAGGTAACCTATTTCCCCTTGTTTTTTCCTTACCCCTCCCCCCCCCCAGACGTTCTCGTTAAACCCTGAATTTGTGCTGGAAATGGCCCACCTTGATTATCATACACATTGTAAGGAGAGTGATCACTTTAGAAAAGCTATTACCAGCAGGAGAGTGGGGTGGGGGGAGGTATTTTTTCATGCTTTGTGTGTATAAAAAGATCTTCCACACTTTCCACAGTATGCATCCGATGAAGTGAGCTGTAGCTCACGAAAGCTTATGCTCAAATAAATTGGTTAGTCTCTAAAGGTGCCATAAGTACTCCTTTTCTTTTTGCGAATACAGACTAACAAAGCTGTTACTCTGAAATAAGACAACAAACTCACTCCAAGGGTCACATAGTTGCTCCTCTTTCACCTGGAGCACTCCTTCACAAAACTCTCATTTGCTGCTCCTGTTTGCTAGCTAACTGTCATGTATTGCTTCTAGCCCAATTAGGTAGTGCATGGGTGCAGACCCTGGACTTTCAAAACACCTATTTTTTCCTCAGCTGAGAGTATGAAAACATCTGCAGCCAACTAAATTTATTCCAAATGCTCAAATATGGGCTTATTCCTTTCATGCAAAAGGTGCCCTTGAAAAAGGGAGGCAGCTACAGAAAAGTCAGATTAATAATACAAATTAAAAATACCTCCAAAATATTGGTTCTGTGCCCTAGTTGGCTCATTGAAGCTGTTTATCTGGTTTACTGGCTTGAGATAAGGAGTCACCATGGGAACTATAAAAAGAAGAGGGACTAAAAGCAACAAGAGCTAAACCGAAAAAAGCAACTATTACACACACCAATATAACTATATCAGCTTAAATACACATCCTTGCTTATACTGGTATGAATCTCCCATGTAGACAAGCCCTAAATGTGACAGAACTGTAGCTCTTCAAATATTCTGTTGCAAGGTTTGGCAGATTTTTTTTATGTATTGCCATAGTAGGCCAACTAAAAATATGCACTGCATTCTGCAGAAGTCTTCAAAGTAACAAGGGAAATATCCTGGAGCAAATTTTTTTTTATCATTAAAAAAAACGCAAAAACAGGTAAAGATAATTAGAAAAACTTGTGCCATCATGGTAAATGTTACAGCTATAGTGGTTTTTAGCTAGCAAAATCTTAACTACTCATTCTCTGCAGCTAAAAAGCTAAAGAAGGAAGTTTTAAATATACTTAGTCTCAAGTCTTCACTATGTTGGATATTAATTCATTTTTTCTGCATAAAAAGGTTTATTGGAGGACTTTTAATCTTTAAAGAGCTGGACAAAATTAATTCTCACAGCATCCATCTGAGGCATTAGCCACATTCTATAGGAGGAGAAGAGAGGCAGATAAATTAAATGACTTGCCTAAGGTCACAAAGTAATTTAGTGTCAGAGTTGAGATTAGCTTTCAGGGTGTTCTGTCTGCCAGGCCTAGTCTCCCTCCAGTGATCCATATTGTCTCTTATTTTTGCATCTTTTACTTTTAATTGTTAGTTCACGACAAAAAGACCAGCATTTGCAAATTAAGAGATGGTTATATTTCATATCTCAACTCCAACCAGAGCAATAAGTAAATCAGACTGAAACCTTGAAATTTGACATATTGTACCCAACATAATTTGACGAGAGATGTGATTTTTCAAAGGCAGCTCTGGGGGTCTGCAGTGCAGCAGCAATGTGTACCTCACTCATTGATCCCAAGATACCATTTGTTTGTATAAAGCAGCAGTGTGGAGTTTCAGTAGAAGGTTCTTGTCCTGTCCTGCTAGCTGGAGGAAAGATGCAGTAGTTCTCTTTGAGAAGGAGGGAGTAGGAATACCAGATGTATAATAAAGATGTGACACTTACTCAGATACCCAAGGCCCAACATCATCACAAGAGGAGAAAATGCATGATGAGGACCTGAGATTAACAGCCACCATTGTATTCTTTTTATTTATATTTGTTGCAATGAGCCGTATTCTTATTATATGTACAGTGAAAAAGAAGAAAAGGCCTTGAGCTCAAAGAGTGCATCATAGTATGCCCATTGCAATTCAGATATAGTGTACCTTGATTTAGAGAGAAGTTGGCTGGTGAAAAAAGAAAAGTGATTTCAAGACAAAAAAGAGTCACTAAAACTCAATGTCTATTAAATACCTGTTTTATTGCATAATGAATTCCATTATACAATATTTAAACCAGACCAAGATTAAACCTCGAAATTTCTGAAGAATGGAACTTTCAGAATTCTGCATGACCTACCTTTAGATCAATGTCACAGCTCTGATCTCAGCTGAAATGTGCCGTTTCCCAACGTCGTAAAACTCACGCTTTGAGACAGTTAAGAGTACAAAGCCAAAATCCTGTGCCAATTGCTTTTAGATACCTAAAAGGGAAAACAGTATGCATTTAGTCATACAATTATACACAAGAGGCCTTTGATTGTTACTATTTATAGCACTAAAAAATTATCTCTGAAGTTCTTTTTCCTCCAAAGTATGCACAAAACCAGTCAGAGTCTACAGGTATACAAAAGTTGTGTGGGAAATGGTTTTGCTATGCTGGGAAATTTTTTAATATTGAAAACAGTTTTCCCTTTCCAAATTGGGAGAAGATCAAAATCTTGAAAAATTTCAGATTGAAACTAAAAAAAAACAACTCACAGTTCATTCAAACATAATTTCATCTAAATACTTTTGAAATGTTTTGACTTTTATTATTATTTAAATTTCACTATAAATTAACTTAAATTTCAAAACAAAGGTATTTCAAATCGAAAGATGGAACTTCTGCTTTGAAAGTGCCAAAACAGGACATAATAACAAATTAAAAAACTTTTGACATGGAAATGTTTAGTTGAAGAATTCCCAGCCAGCTCTACTTATGACAACTGTTGATCTGGTCATCTGCACTGTAGTAAACTAAGTGCTCAACAGCACAATAACAGCAAGCAGTCTTCATATGCGACCAGTCTACTTTGGTACAAGGAACTTGTTAAATAAAGCTACTAAAAATATTTGGCCTTGCCTGAATACTGTAATAGTACATTTCTGATCTACAAACTCATACTAACTAAATGACTGAGTTTAGGTTATGTCACTAAACTGAACAGCATTGGTATCAGTTTCAAAACAAGTACTGGCATCCTGGGCAGGAGGAAGCATGTGCAGTCACACTATAACATGTAAACTTCTTTATTTATTATTAATTATTATTATTATTATTAATAGCTAAATTACTTAATGTTAACTTACTGAAGATTTATGAATTAATAACCAATACAGATTCAAATACACAAAGAAGGGCAAGGGGATGAGAAGCTGAAGAGTTAATACTTCAAAAAGGGAAAAAATTGCCACATCATCTTCTTATTGAGTGAAACAGTGCTAGCAATACAGATACATGTTAGTCTTTTCCCATATGTGTTAATTAAACATGAAACTCTTTCCTCCCACCCCCAACTGGGACAATCTCAAATAAGGCAACTTTAGAGTAATTAGTGCCCAGTAAGAAACAGTTATCTTCAGTTTCACAATTGAGATTACATTGTAACAACACAACACTGTTTTCTTTTGCATAATTTTATTATCAATACAACACTCATCATATGAACCCATAATAATAAAAGGAAGAAAACTGGTCACAGAAGTGTGAAATAAAGGGAGACTTACATACAGTCAGCCTTAGTATTAACTCTAGCTGGGGACCTTAGCAAAGCCACATAACCTTCTGGTGACATAGCTCAGCCTTAGATGAACTACTCAACACTAGCACCATTATCAGTTAAAATATAGTGAACTTTGGACATCTGATAGCGAGGCAGCTGTTCACATTACCCTGCTTACAAAAAAGAACGAACAACACTGCAAGACACAGTGGACAGGCAGGAACTTTGTTGGCCAAGTTTATATATTGGTAAACATTACTGGACTCCCAGAGCAGAGAGATGTCTTAGGGCTTTCGACACTTAGGGCATGGCTACACTTGCAGATGTAGAGCGCTTTGAGTTAAACCAGTCTTCGGAGAGCGCAGTAGGGAAAGCGCTGCAGTCTGTCCATACTGACAGCTGCAAGCAAACAGGCGTGGCCACATTCGCAGCACTTGCTTCAGCATTGGGAGCGGTGCATTATGGGCAGCTATCCCACAGAGCCCCTCTTCGCATTCTGGTGCTGTGTCTTGTGGGAAGGGGGCGGGGGATGCAGGGCATTCTGGGTCCTGTCCCAAAACCCCGTGATGCATCAGTTCACATGCCAGCAATCCCTGTGCTTCCATCCACATTTGGCGCCATCTTTCAACGTTTTTTGTACTGCGCGCTCTGTCTTCCCTTTCGGTCTGCGGGAATGGAGCCCGAACTGCTGAGGAATATGCTGACAAGTCTTGCCAGCATGTCACATTTGGCAGTCGAGTTACTCCTTAAGATCCAAAGTGACAGTGAGGGCTCCGACGATGATAGACGCGAGAAAGGCATATGACATGAGACTGTTTGTGGCATTCACAGACATGCTCACCACTGTGGAACGCCGCTTTTCAGCTCGGGAAACAAGCAGAGAGGTGGGATCACATCGTCATGCAAGACTGGAATGATGAGCAGTGGCTGCAGAACTTTCGGATGGGACTGTATAAGGAGCTCGCCCCCACCCTGCAGCACAAGGACACGAGATTGAGAGCTGCCCTGATGGTGGAGAAGTGGGTGGCTATTGCAATCTGGAAGCTGGCAACTCCAGACAGCTACCGATCGGTCGCTAACCAGTTTGGAGTGGGAAAGTCGACCGTTGGAATTGTGTCGATGCAAGTTTGCAGGGCCATTAACCACATCCTGCTCAGAAGAACCGTGACTCTGGGTAACGTGCGTGACATTGTGGCTGGCTTTGCACAAATGGGTTTCCCTAACTGCGGAGGGGCAATAGATGGGATGCATATTCCAATTCTGGCACCAGCCCACCTAGCCTCTGAGTATGTTAATTGGAAGGGGTATTTCTCTGTGGTTCTCCAGGCGCTTGTGGATCACCATAGGCATTTCATTGACATTAATGCAGG
Source organism: Natator depressus (assembly GCF_965152275.1). Lineage (NCBI taxonomy): Eukaryota > Metazoa > Chordata > Testudines > Cheloniidae > Natator > Natator depressus. The sequence goes on from NC_134236.1 coordinate 161,179,747, forward strand.
CTGGCCCGGAAAGGTGCCTGTCACACGCATCTTTTGGAACACTGGGCTGTCCAGGAAGCTGCAAGCCAGGACTTTTTTCCCATACCAGAAGATCACCGTTGAAATGCCCATTGTGATCCTTGGAGACCCCGCTTACCCTTTAATGCCGTGGCTCACGAAACCCTACACAGGGAGCCTTGACAGCAGCAAGGAGTGGTTCAACAGGCTGAGCTGGTGCAGAATGACTGTGGAGTGTGCTTTTGGCCATTAAAGGGCCGCTGGTGCTCTCTGTATGGGAAGCTGGACCTGGCTGATGACAGCATCCCCGCAGTTATATCCGCATGCTGTACCCTCCATAACATTTGTGAAGAGAAAGGTGAAAGATTCACTCAGGCATGGAACTCGGAGGTTAAACACCTGAGGCTGAATTTGAACAGCCAGAGAGCAGGGCTATTAGAGGGGCCCAGCGCGGGGCTGCAAGGATTAGGGATGCAATTTGAGGGAGCAATTTGAGGCTGAAAGCCACCAGTAATGTCTGGTGCCCTGCACGGGAGTGAAGTGCAGTGGTTCCAATGTTAGCTGGAATCTGTGTTTCATTCGCTGAATTGCGGTGCCTGTTGCTTTTCTGGGCTGAGGTATCTTTTACTTTATGCACTAATAAAGAATGTTTTCAAAGCCGAAAATTCATTTATTGAAAAGAAACAACTGCTTGGGAAACAGAAAGGGCAAGGGGCTGGGGTGGGGAACGGTTCAATCACAGATTTGTGTATGTCCTGTTCTCATACTCAGACTTCCTGTCTGAGTGCTGCACTTCAGGATGGCTATAATGCATGGTGATGGGGGTTGAGTGCAGTGGGTAATGGTTGTAGTTTTCAGGGCTGGGTGGTGAAGCTACAGGTGTTGGAGGCAGCTGGTGGCGACAGAAACACAGATGTTGGGGAAAGTGGGTTGGAGGTGACATGAGGCACAAGGGAAAGAGTTTTGGGACAAGGGCTGCAGGGGGATGCAGGGGCGGTATTGCTCCGCCTGCATGGCTACAAGCACCTGGATCAAGTCTGCTTGGTGCCCCATGATGCTTATCAGCCGATCCATGCTTTGCTGCCGGAGCTCCGCGCTTTTGTGCTGGCACTCCTCATTCTGCTAGCAGATCCTCCTTTCACTCTCCCTCCACTCCTGCACTTTTAGATTCCCATTAAGGGACTGCTGCATGACTTCATGCAGCATGTCATCTTTGCTTCTAAGTGGCCTCTTCCGAATTCTTTGCAGTCTTTCGGCCGATAACAACATAGATGGCTGAGATCTCAAGGTTGCATCTCTAAAGGCAAAATGCAACACTTAACAGAGGCAGCATTGTTCACACCAGACAAAGTAATGATTCCCCCGTACTTAAGGGCAGGCACAGTCTACACAATAGCAGAATTTGCCCGTCTCAAAGCGAGCGCACATAACCCACGGGAGCCCCAAAATGGTGAGTAAACACAGGGTCAAGGGGGACTGATTGTTTCACAGAAACCCGTCCTCTGGGTTTCTGTGCCTTGGGGAGAACCAGCAGCAGCAGGGGGCCCCTATACTGAACACTGTCCCCGCATTTTCTACAGGAGTTTGTCCTGGAAGATATCTCACTGCTGAGGGTGACCTGGGAAGCAAGGGAGGGTCTTCTACCACAATGCAGCTTCCTCCCTGGCCCATATGCAGCTTGCCTGTGTGCAGCAATGGTCCCCCTGCTCCTCACGGCACACTGGCGCGGACATGTTAGCCTGACTGGGACAAAGATCACAGTGGCTCTCCCAAGAAACCTGCGCAAGCGCATTGCCCAAGTTCTGGATGAGACCTTTGAGGAGATCACTGAGGCCGATTACTGCGATGTGAGAGAGCACATCAACACCCTATTCCGCATCTAGGCATGCATGCAGCCCTAACCCTCCTCACCCCAAGTGCCTGCACCGAATAACTTCATTCCCAAAATAAAAGCCACTTATTGGGAACCTCCTCTGGTGTTTGTCCTTCCCCAAGCACCGGCCACCGCGACTGGCTACCTTCCTCCTGGCTTGAGAGCAGCTCCTGGCTGCATGCAGCTAGGGATTCCGGGGTGTCTTCCTCTGCCTCGCTCCCGCTTTCCTCCGCCTCCTCCCGCCTTGTTGAACTGACCTCTGAAGTGTCCATGGTGGTCCTCGGAGTGGAGGTGGGGTCGCCCCCCAAGTATCGCATCCAGCTCTTTGTAGAAATGGCACGTCGCGGGGGCAGCACTGCAGCAGCTGTTTGCCTCGCAGGCTTTGCGGTAGGCATTCCACAGCTCCTTCACTTTAACCCTGCGCTGTGTCCCGGTCATGGCCCCTTTCCATCATGTTCCCTCATATCTGCCCAAACGTATCATAATTCCTACAGCTGGAGTGCAGCTGGGACTGGACAGCTTGCTCCTGCCCAAACACTGCTGAGGTCCAGCGCCTCGCCATTGCTCCATACTGGGGATCGCCTGGCACGTGGAGGCATGGTCACCTGGAAAGATGCACTGAGAGCTCTCCACACCTGGCTGAGCAAACAGGAAGGGGATTTTCAAAATTCCCAGAAAATTTAAAGAGCGGGTCTGATGGTTGGTCACCTGAGGGCAGGACAGAGTTCAAAAAGTGATGACCAGAGTGGCTAGAACAGGTATTGTGGGACACTTCTGGAGGCCAATCAGAGTGCATTAACAGATCAGGGCGTCCACACTGACATTGCAGTGCTCCAGCAGGGGTGCACAAAACGTTATTCCACTCGCTGAAGTGGATTACCAGGAGCGCTCTAGCCGCGGAGTCAGACCGCTCTATGTGCCTTGCCAGTGTGGACACGTCGTGAGTTAGGGTGCCCGGGGCTACTTTAATGCGTTCTAACTCGCAAGGGTAGCCATGCCCTTAAAATGCTACAGTGGCACAGCTGCGCCATTACAGTTCCAATGCTTCAGTGCAGACACCGCTTACACTGACAAGAGGGTTCTCCCATTGGTGTAGGTAATCCACGTCCCTGAGAGGCAGTAGCTAGGACTTCTTCCGTTGACCCAGCTCTGTCTACATGGGGACTTAGGTCAGCTTAACAATGCCACTCAGAGGTGTGGATTTTTCACGTCCTGACCAACACAGTTAAACTGACCTAATTTTCTAGTGTAAACCAGGCGTTAGTCTTGTCATCCCATCATCACAGCTTTAGCCTGGGCTTCTTACAGCACAAGAAGTCAAAGTCACAACTGCACCAGGAAGTTCTAGACAAACAGTATATCCAGACCATCTCTCTTTAGGGCTAGAGGGGAAGAAGATCAAGATAATTCCAAAAAGAAACACTTAGATCATAAGCTTACAGATGCTAAGTTACTTGTACATACTTGAATGATAGCCAAATGCCAGACCCACTGTTGAATTTTTCTGAAACTCAACCTATTATCTTTGTTGCATGTACTGTTGTTCAGTGTGCTGATTAGAAAAGTCAATATAAAAAGCATTATGGAAATTTCTGCAAGGTACCTGTTTTTTAAAAGATAAAAGGATACAGCTGAGAAAATACCAACAACTTTCTTTTCATTTTACTGACCATACCTCTCCCCACCACTATAAGCTAAATAATCCTTTAAAACAGCTGCTTAATTTCATGGTCAAGATATTTGTAGAACTTGAAGGTATTCAAGGCAAAGATAAAACAAAGTCACATCATCCCCTTATGGAAATGTTGGATCATATTAAAGAAGTTCTGTATTAAAATCACAAATGAGTTTGATTCCCCATAGTTTAAATTCCAGGGTATTACTAATTAAGAGGTCTCTTGGTTTTTGGTACTGTTTCTCTCCCTCTGTATGTGAAACTTGCAAGCTGCTAATTGCGTTAGTACATTCTAAGACAGAATCTGTTCTCAAAGCAATTCACAGAGACTCAAAGCAATACTCTAACAACAGAAACAGCACCCAGAGACTCCCCGCCCTTTTGTTGTATTAACAATTGTGATTAAAATAGAGATAGAGGATGTATGTGGACGGATGCTTGGTGTGGATAACAACTGAATGATCAGGGAGGTGCCAGCCTAAGAATCCAGTGTCCATCGGCTGAAGAAGGCGTCAAGTGGAAATAACCAGAGGACCCCCGGAGGGCAGACTGGAATCCACCCAACAGCCTCAAGAATGGGAGAACCAAAGAACAAGATAACTTCTTGGAGCCGTCAGGAATGTGCTATCTGCTGATTGATTCAGCAACAGCATGATGAAGCAATTCCCATAGACTGGCATAGGAAGAAATTCCTATAAAAATAGACTCTTAAAAAGTGAGAACTTTGGGGTCTGATTCTGCAAACCAACTTCCAGGAGCATCAGATGAGCATCTGACAAGGCCCTGCTCCCTCCTCATGTCCAGGCCACCTGGCCAGTGGCTTGGCATGAGCAACTCTAAGGCTGGTAACTATGATGACAACCTTGCAGAACCTGTGTGTGTGTGTGTGTGTGTGTGTGTGTGTGTGTGAATGTGTGAATAAATATGAGATTGAATGGAATGTTATAGCTATAACTAACTGGTAACTATGATGACAACCTTGCAGAACCTGTGTGTGTGTGTGTGTGTGTGTGTGTGTGTGTGTGAATGTGTGAATAAATATGAGATTGAATGGAATGTTATAGCTATAACTAACTGCTTACTATGATTCTTTCTGTATTCACAATAAATGTGGTATTTTGCCTTTTTCCCTTTAATAAGATCCTGCTGGTTTTTAATTTATTGGTACAACAGAAAGACCATAGAAAAGTCTATGTTTGGATGTATGTTGGCTGGACAAATGAACGTACTTAATCATTATTCAACACCACCACCCAAAAAGCAAGTAATTGTTTCCTCAAATTGTTTCCATAATCTCTATTGATTTTAACAGAAAACAATTACCAAGGGACCAAATTTAACCTTAAACTACTGTCCACTACTGACAATAAATAAATTAATGCAAAAAGCTATGTTAATGCAACAGTTAAGTATCTACATCAGAAAATGTTAAGTTAAAGTTGTATGGTCAGCCTTAATACAACTTCCTCGTGCACATGCATTATGATAACATACTATTTCTCAAGTACAATATGTATTATTTTCTAGATTCACAGCCACAACATCTTGTAATTTTTTCTTCATTCTTGTATGCTTATATTACTTTCGTTGTCATAATTGGCCATGATATTTTTGTTGACTTAGGCCTACATGGAGCTCCTTGTAGGATCAGGGCCTCAGACTTTTTATATGATCAGGAACATCTCTAAACTAGGTATTTAAATAACTATCAGACTACCATAGAAACACACAATGAGCTGTACTAAAAATGTTAGTAAATAAAATTAATAAAAGTATTAATAAAATAAAACTAACATTTATGATTTTTGTTTTACTATGTTACTTGTGTAAAAGGGTCATGATGATGCATACGTCATGTACCCTAGTTTCAAAGGGTCTTAATAAAATTAAAATATTTCATTATCCTAGTGTCTGATGCATTGACTTTATTGTTGACAGTTTCTATAATAAGTGAGAATGTGTGTATAAGTTTAGAATGAAATCTGTTCTGAATGGCAGAAATTCTCCTGGTACTATTCCACAATGGTTTAGCATACTGTGCATAAGAAAGATAGTTATTTTAGTTCACATGCAAACTTATCTGTAATTTTCCAAGTAAATCATAACAGTAGCAGCCTTAACTGAATTGTCCTACTTCTATTTGTCTCAAAACCTTTTAAAAAACAAAACAAAAAACAATTGGTCCCTGAATGCTCCTATTAGAAGTACCAAGTCATGCAAGGAAGGTCAGTCCAGTGGTTAGGGTGCTAGGACTTTGGGAAACCTGGGTTCAAGTCCCTGCTCTGCACAGATTTCCTGTGGGAGTTTAACTAAGGGCTAGCCTACACTAGAAGCACTGCAGTTGCATTGCTGTAGTACATCTCATGTTCCAGGACATTCTGTGCTGACGGCATAATAAATCCACCTGCTCGAGAGGTGGTAGCAGCTCACCCACCGACATAGCCCTGTCCATACCCGTGCTTGGGTCAGTGTAACTTACGTTGCTTGGCAGGGTAGCTAATTCACACCCCTGAGCCAACGTAAATTGTAGGATTCATAAAGGTTTATGCGCTTGGCAACATTCAGGGCACACCCGGAGTGTTGTGTAGGAGTAGTGCACACACAGCTTCTTTCAAGGGCATCAACCTTGGAATCTCGCCAAGATGATATGAACCATGGGAAGCCTCCCAGGACTGGGCTCAAGGCCCGAGAGCAAGGAATGCGGTAGATAGAAATTGGTAAATAAGAATGTTAAACAAAGCCAATGTATTCCTTTTATCTGTTGGAGAATGTAATGCGCGGGGGGAGAGAGAGAGAATAAAGGGGAAGGTGGAAAGCTGACAGGCAGAAGCCCGTTAGAGACCAGCCTGCTTGCTTGCTAAAAGCTGTGTTCTGTCTTGTCATTGAACCGCCACAGTAAATTATACCAAGTAAACGGTAGTGTAGACCTGGCCTTAGGGAACCATGGCATAGAGACTATCTATAAAACAGGGATGACACTTCTGTACCTCACAGGTGTCTTTTAAAGATAAACACATTGAAGACTGTGAGGTGCTCAAATATTATCATAATGAAGGCCATATAAATATCTTAGATTGAAAAAAACCTATATTAAATACATTTTTAAATTTGAGACACAAAATCTATCCAAAAGTTTATTGCAAGTCTAGAAACTTCTTCACTCTCTGAAACTGGAGGTGTCAGAGAACCCACCGTACCTATTACAGTTGACAGTAATTTATGGCTGTGAAAGTAATAAAAGACTTGAAGGGGGATTTTTAAAATCACATCTTCAATTTCAGCCCAGCCCTTCAGCACAGTCGTAATTTGAGATATAGTATACCCCTCACATTCCAGGTGAATTGAAGTTTTATGTGAATAGTTTCCATGCTTAATCTGCTTTGTCTAGTCTCACTGTTGATATTCCATCCCCTAACTAGAAATTTAATCAGGTACAAACATTTAACTATCAAACGATTTCAAGATACAGACAAATGCAGACTTTCCACATTTTCCAGTCCGGAAAAAATATTTTATGGCAAAAATAAATTAAAGTTTTTGATACAGTAAAGAAATGCAAAGTTAAATGTGACATTACCATGGAAGCCCTAGAGAAGTTTTTATGGGTGTAAAGGGTCTTCTTTTAATTATGTTGGTGTCATGAGATTCTATGTACGTTGGATAGCTTGAATACATACAACTCTAAATGCAAAGAGGTTCATATAGCTCCATGTCCATCTTTCTGAAAGTATTGTTTTTTAAAGTCCACTCCTTGTTGGGACAAGTATGAGTAACAGGAAGATGATGGTACTGTGGGTACAGTTATATGCTCTTGATCTTAGACAAGACACTTACCAATATTCTATTCAAATGCATCTGAGTGGTGAGCTTCCTACTTTGGGAATAGGAGTAAGAAGCATAGTACTAGCTGTGGCACCAGGTACTTTAGAAATATGCCCTGTACTTACATCCAATAAGAGTGCATTCATCTACTCTAGAGATGCCAATGGCATAGAGGACTATTATGAAGTCCACATTAGAAGTGTGTTTGCAACCTCCTTGCCAATCTTAGATCAAGAAAAAAAGCACTGGAGGTCTATGTTGATTCTTGACAATCCTCGAGCAGCAATGACCTTGATTTCATAAATGTTATTTATGGCTAAAGATAAGAAAGCTCTCTTTGCTTGGAATGCATGCTTAACTAGGAATATACATATTTTCTGATGCAAGCAAGTAGAACGTAAGTCTCATTCCATTAGGGCCAAAGCTTCCTTCCCTACCATTTCAACTGCATATGGTGACCATTGACAAAAGTTATGAGAATAGAGGCAAGAGGCATCCAGGTACTAACAATCACAGCAAATATTTACAAGTGTTATGATTAATTGGTGCTCTACAATATTCAAGTCATTCTTATGTATTGCATATGCTGATTCTGTGTAAGACCTAATTATGATCAAACCTGTTTTCACTATTGTGTTGAGTTAGTCTGTTTTTATGGAAAACAATTTCCATCAATATTCTTTAGTGCAGCAGATCATGAGTAAACAGCTCTTATTTGGGCATGAAAGACAGAGAAAGACATACAACTATACCTGGGTATCTTTGTGTGTATTAGAAACATTTCACTTTCTATACGTGCCAATGTTTTCTAACCACATAAGATTATAGGATATATTATGGGCAGCAAGACCTGCGCCCAGAAAGTAAACTTAATAGGGCGGAGGGCTGATTTACTTCCATTTTCAGCCTCAGGATGGACATGCCAGTCTATCATTGCATTCAACATTTTTACATGCAGATTAGTCACTTTCCCAGCAGACAGTAAACTAGTGGATCAGACACTCAATAGCTCTGCTAGCCTGAGCACATTGTGCCCATGAGGGGCTCCTTCCTTTCTCCTCATGGGCACAGTGTGCTCAGGCTACCACTGCTCTCCATTCTGCCCTCCTCCTGCTGTTTACTGTCTCTTTAAAGGAGCAGCGAACTTAACTTCTAGGAGTGTTCCAGGAGAGGGCTGGACACTACAGGGCAGATGGTTTGGGGGAAACTCAGGACTGGGGGATGGGGTCACACTGCAAAAAGTAACTGGATGGTGGAAGCCAGTATGTGACCTACATGCTTGTAAGGCTGACTGTTTGGTGTCCGGGCTGTGAAACACAGCAGCATAGCATTTAAGGTATCCATAATTGCCGGGCAGGTGGTGAAAACCCCTTAGTGGTCTGGGTTGAACCCCAAAGCATCACAGACCCCCTCTCTAAACTTGAATAGAGGCTGTTAATCTTGTTTTTTTAAGCATATGGTTATGGAATTAATACTTTCTCTAGTCTCAAGAAAGATTGAGGGCCTCCCCTGTTGGCTTCATATTGCCCTTCCATAGGACAGATGGGAGGGGTTAAACAGTTAGGTGTGAAACAACACTTAATATATAGGTTTCAGAGTAGCAGCTGTGTTAGTCTGTATCCACAAAAAGAAAAGGAGTACTTGTGGCAACTTAGAGACTAACTAATTTATTTAAGCATAAGCTTAAGTGAGCTGTAGCTCACAAAAGCTTATGCTCAAATAAATTTGTTAGTCTCTAAGGTGTCACAAGTACTCCTTTTCTTTTTACTTAATATATAAGAGCTCTTCAGGATTTTATCCCATGTGCATCTTATCTAAGTAGCCTCTTTCCCTAAGAATGAAATCTACTATATGTCTTCAATGACTGAAGTGTAATTCAGATATTTTTCAGATCATTATTATTTCTACAAAATATCTCAAATATATTTTAGTCAAACTGATTAAAGTTAAATATTTAGCTTTTATAATAAAGTTACCTCACTCCTCAGATATTTAACAGTTCATTTTGCATAATTCCATGTAATTTCAAAGCTGTGTAAGAGATAGCATTACCAGTCTTCCCAATTAGCATCTTTTCAGGTTACTATAACCACAAAATCTAAATTCAGAATGTGCATCCATAAAATTCCGGTCCAATTCTAGCCAAGAGACAATGTTAAAAGGCAAGTGACAAAGAAATTAGAAGTGTATTAATTTACAGACTGCATGAGAAAGATCATTTAAGAGGGCAAAAACAATTAGAACTGAGAAGCCAACAAAGCTTAAAAATAAGTTATAAAATATTTTACTTACTGCTGAAGAGGGATTTTGTCACGCAACTTTTTGATAATAAACACTTAACATCTTCAAAGTGTTACACATGCAGCAATAATTAATGTTTAGTTCTGAAATGCCTAAAAAAATTATTGTAATCTTGTTGGAAATAGCCTTCTTAATCTATTCTTATGCTGCAAACTGAAAATTATCTGTTTATATAGGATTTAGCAAAAAAAGTGCTTTTACTCCCGCTTATAGGTGCGGCAAAAGTTAAACACTATTACCAAAGAACAGCTGACATGATAAAAACTGGTCACAGGCAAGCAAGTCACACTAAAGGTTAGAAATAGCATACGGTCACTGTACTAGAGAATAGCAGCAGTTGCTAAACCAAATGAATGCTACTGATCAATTTGGAGATCTCTGTACTTTGTTATTTTTGCGTTTTATTGAAATAACCACTAAATTTAATGTTCAACAATATTAACAACTCAGATGTCTGATTAATTCTACAACCTTATCACAGTTTTAAGGGTTTGGCGGAAAAGGAATGCATACTACTCAGACCTACAGTTAACATATGAGAAACATTACTGAGAGTCATTCAGCAGCCTCCTCATGGGAAAGGGTAACATTATGAGAACTGTTAAGTGTTTGCATATGTTGTTTTACCTTTGTTCTTTTATTGTCTTATTTCTCACCTTTTACACGTTAAGACTTTTGGGAGCTACTAATTTGACTGCCTTCTCTTTCTTCCTGGGGCCCTCTGGGCTCACCCCTTCATTTCACTCTCTTTTGTTCCTGCTTCAGTGACCCTCCCACCAATCAAGGAGAGCTAGACATGCCATTCTCTGGGGAGAGAATTGTAAGGAGAGTGATCACTTTAGATAAGCTATTACCAACAGGAGAGTGTTGGGGTTTTTTTGTTTTTTTTTTTTTTGTTTGTTTGTTTGTTTTTTTTTGGGGGGGGGGGAGAAAACCTGGATTTGTGCTGGAAATGGCCCACCTTGATTATCATACACATTGTAAGGAGAGTGATCACTTTACATATGCTATTACCAGCAGGAGAGTGGGGTGGGGGGAGAGAAAACCTTTTGTAGTGATAATCATCCATTTTTTCATGGTTTGTGTGTATAAAAATGTCTTCTGTACTTTCCACAGTATGTATCCGATGAAGTGAGCTGTAGCTCACGAAAGCTTATGCTCAAATAAATTGGTTAGTCTCTAAGGTGCCACAAGTACTCCTTTTCCTCCTTTCACCCCGTCCAGGCTTCCAACTCACACTCAATCATCGAGGGAGCAGAAGCATAACCTTGATATTGAACTCACATTTCTTGTATTATGTAGAGCTGGCTGAAATTTAAGGGGTTTATTCGCAGATTTTGCTACTTACACATTTGCTTTCCTTCTGATTTAGAATGAAAGCAAATTTACCAAAATTTCTCATCAAAACCAAAGATCCCCAAAAAATTTTATTTTAGAAACATTGAAATATAGTGCTCCTGAAACAAAACTGAAATTTATTTTGTGTCAATTTCACAACTGCTATTCAGGCTCCCAGGGCTGCTTGCTGGAAGGAGGGGAGACTGCCAGCACCCAGAGTCCCAGCTCTATCTAGCCAGGGCTCCAGGAGTTGGCAGATTTTCTGCCTAGCTGAAGACCCTGAAACCTGCCTGTGTTTCGGCAAAAGTTTAATCGAATCTGTAGTAGATTCATCAAAACATCTCTCTACAATGAATCAGCACTTTCTGAAAAAATGTTTTGTTGCAAAATTTCTGATCAGCTCTAGTATTAAGAGAGCTAAAAAAAGACCCACTCACACCTATTACATAAGTAATGGCTGCTACTATGCTACAACAAAAACTTTAGCGTTTAAGGTAGAAATTAACAGCTAGGGGAGGAGAGGCATACCTTCAAATACAATCACAGTTCATATAGTCTTTTAATTATCACATTGCAAAATGAAAAACCAAACTTAACTCTGCTCTCATAGCCACATCCAGTCTCAAACTACAGATAAGAAACCCTGGCATCTTATTCTCCATATAGAAATAACATTTTCATCCCATCCATCAGACAGCAGAAAGATTTCATATCATTCTCTTCATATACTCTCAAAGTCCCATTATACTGTCCATATTTCACACTTATTGTATAGGACCTCACTTTCCACCTGTCCATCCACCTCCAACCAGCTCCTAGTCACCCACCTCAGTGTATCATCATCCAGAGTCAGGACAACCTAAAGGGGATGTAGAGGTGCTTATTATCCATCTCACCCCAGATTCAGCCCACTAACCCCTCCAAAACCACATAAGCACACCCAATGCACAGCAAAGCTGCACAGCCAGACCAGGAACACAATTTACAACTCCATCCCTGCCCCAGCCACACAACGTATGAAGCACAGACAACAAACCCACAGCACATACCACTTACCCAGTCTCGGGGAATCCTCAGAATGGAAGAATCTCAAGGAGGTAAAGGCAGAAATGCATGTGAAAAAAAAAGTTATCAGAGCCTCCCTGGACTAGGAACAGTAACTGCCCCCCCCTTTTTTTTTTTTTTTTAAATACCACCACAGCAATTATATCTGCATGAGACAGACTCAAGGACAGGGCCCTTATCAATAGCAGAATGGCTGGCAAACCTGAAGGGGAGAAAGCTTGTGACAAAATGTTTGTGGCATCATTACAGAGGCCCTCCCCGCCCCCCAAAAAATGCAGGGAGTCGGAAGCAGTATCTAAGGACTGAGAGATTGTTGCAGTGGCAAAGGACAGCGTGGCAGTGGCCAGGGAAAGCACTGCCATGTCCAAAAACAGCATAGAAAGAGGGAGATGCAGAGGCAAGTCCTGGGGACAACACAAATCCGAAATGCCCTATTGCAGCATTTAACTATTAGGGCAGTCAGCAATACAGTAGTGCAAACCAGTCCCAGCCATATTATGAAGCCCCTGAACAATACAGGCTACAAGGAACAAGAGTACACACCTCCCTGGTGTAACCCCACAGCAGTACTCCCAGGCCATTCCCCTCTCAGACCCAAGCTGAGGGCACAGAGAACAATTTGGGGCAATTAGGACCCCAGCTCATTTGAGCCCTCTATTGCCCCTTGTAACTTCAAACCACAGCATGCCACACCAGAAGGCCCACAAACCAGAAGAGACTGAGCAAAGACATGCACTAGCCTGTAAATGTAACCCCCTTCCCACTTTGTGTTGTGCCCTGCATTGCACTGTTGCACTTGACTGTTTCGTTTCACTGATGATGTAATGAAAGGGTTCTTTGTAGTTAGATAATAGATTGTTGTTTAATATATTGTGTCATAATTAAAAGCTGTTTTTCAGCTTTGTTTCAGCTGAATGTTCACTTCTGCTTGTTACATAACAGATTAATAAAAACCTTTTAAAATGTCAAACGTTCATATGGAGTTGATGACAGCTCATTTTACACAGAAAATTATGTTTGCACTAATTGATAGGGCTTTACAAACACATTCAGGCAAAGACACTTGGTGCAACAGGGAGTGCTGGCTCTGTTGCACTTCCACCACCCATAAACTACACTGAACTGAACAAAAGACTTCAAACCCCCCTCCTTTCCAGGAGTTAATAGCTGGATGTACAGCTGCACAATTCAGGCCTGAGCCTCAAAATAAGAGCAACAGGCATCCCTGATAATACTGTCCTGGCTGTTTGCATTTTGTATTAGATGCTTTGCTGGTTGCTCAAATCACGGAGCAAGTCTCTGCACCTCAGCCTCCCACCCATCACTAAGGCTTTCTCCTTTACTATCACAAATATTGTGCAAAATACATGATGCTATAATCGCTGATGTGTTTTTCTGTTGCTTCCAACCTATTCAACAAATAGCACCAACTCCCTTTCAAACAATGCAAAACTTTATAGCCTACAAGTCCAATCAGTCCTACTTCTTGTTCAGCCAATCACTCAGACAAATATGTTTGTTTACATTTCCAGAAGATAATGCTGCCTGCTATTTGCTAACAATGTCACCTGAAAGTGAGAACAGGAGTTCGCATGGCACTGTTGTAGCCAGCATCGCAAGATATTTACATGTCAAAGATGCGCTAAAGATTCATGTGTTCCTTGATGCTTCAACCACCATTCCAGAGTACGTGTCCATGCTGATGACAGGTTCTGCTCGATAACAATCCAAAGCCGTGCGGAGCAATGCATGTTCATTTTCATCATCTGAGTCAGATGCCACCAGCAGAAGGTTGATTTTATTTTTTGGTGATTTGGGTTCTGCAGTTTCCGCATCATAGTGTTGCTCTTTTAAGACTTGTGAAAGCATGCTCCACCTCATCCCTATTAGATTTTGGAAGGCACTTCAGATTCTTAAGTCTTCGTTCGAGTGCTGTAGCTAACTTTAGAAATTTCACATTGGTATCTTCTTTGCATTTTGTCAAATTTGCAGCGAAAGTGTTCTTAAAATGAACAACATGCTGGGTCATCAACTGAGACTGCTATAACATGAAATATATGGCAGAATGTGGGTAAAACAGAGCAGGAGACATCCAATTGTTCCCCAAGGAGTTCAGTCACAAATTTACTTAATGCATTATTTTTTTAATGAGGATGGAAGCACGTCCTCTGGAACAATGGCCGAAGCATGAAGAGGCATATGAATCTTTAGCGCATCTGGCATGTAAATATCTTGTGACACCAGCTACAACAGTGCCGTGTGAACGCCTGTTCTTACTTTCAGGTGCATTGTAATTAAGAAGTGGGCAGCATTATCTCCCATAAATATAAACAAACTTGTTTCTCTTAGCGATTGGCTGAATGAGAAGTAGGACTGAGTGGACTTGTAGACTGTAAAGTTTTACATTGTTTTGTTTTTTAGTTCAGATACATAACCAAAAAAACTACATTTGTAAGTTGCACTTTCATGATAAAGAGATTGCACTACAGTACTTGTATGAGGTGAACTGAAAAATTCCATTTATTGAGTTTACAAATATTTGCACTGTAAAAATAATCAAAAATAATATAAAGTGAGCACTGTACACTTTGTATTCTGTGTTATAACTGAAATCAATTATTTCTGAAAATGTAGAAAAACATCCAAAAATATTTAATAAATTTCAATTGGTATTCTATTGTTTAACAGTGTAATTAATCGTGATTTTTTTTTAGTTAATTGCGTGAGTTAATTGCGATTGACAGCCCTAATTTAAAGTGAAGCATGTGTATGAGTACTGTAGTCCCATTGACAGCCCAGGTGCTTAGAGTGTTAGCATTTGCTGGCCTAGTGCTTGTAGGAGTATTTTTGCCATAACTAAAGATGTTAACCTGCTTTACAACTTGTATGTAGAACAGCAGCGCAGTGTTTCAGAGAAATATGACATATACCCAAAGGCTAATATAAGATTCCCCCCGCCCCCGCCAAGAGTCCAGGAACAATAGGAATCCTAGCACCCTTTCCCTTCCTCTTCTCAGCAGAGAAAGGAAGGGAGAACAGCTTGTTCTTTCCATCAGGACATCATCCTTTAACAGTGCCCCCACTCCAGCTTTCATATTTGCTCCTAACTAGCAGGTGCCTCAAGTTTTTCAAGCACTGCTTTTACATGAGAAGGATGTCATGAGAAACTATTACACAAGAGCAGAGATATGATGTGTCCCAAAATGAAGTAGCTTGCCAAATTGTACACAGTTTCTAATTCCTTCATGCAGCCTCTCAACCACATTGTGTCCTAGAATATAAACTGGTGGGAAAGGAGAGTAACATTTCAAAACATAACCAGCATCCAAAAGCATGTTCAAGTTTCATCAGATTTCAGAACTATCCACTTTAATATGAATATGAAAAAGACTAAATCCTTAATGTACACACATATTTAGGAATGAACGCAAAGATCACGCCATTTCTTATGCAAGGCTTTTTAGATAAGGGACAGAAGAAAGAACCAAGGCTATTCATTTAGCACTGCTTTAAATAGAATAATAATTGCTGTGTCCTATCTCAGACCCAGGTGATTGTCAGGTAAGTTTCCCCCCCTCCCCATCACCTGACAACCACTAAGTATTCAGTACTTTGCACATACACACTAGAGGTCTCCATCACTCCCATCAGTGACTAACTTGATGCTAGAATCACTGCAAAGATAGAAATATTACTTTTCCTACAGTGAGTTTTCCTACAGCAGTGGCAGCCCCAATTAAAGTATCAGAGGCATTGCTAATGTCTTCCTGAGCTAGAATTTCAACCTATTTGGGAAGAGGGATACAAAAGGAGGAGGAGACTAGGCAAGCGATGGGAAAATCTTATCAATGGGATACTATCCACAGAAAATCTGTCTCAGAAGTACTTCTAAATCCCTAACAAACCCAAGTACCCTAATGTTATTACTGTTGTTGAGATGGGGGAGAAAGGGAGAAGAGATCGGATAAGCCCAAGGCCACCCCTATTGCTACCCCAAGAGGCACTTGCACCTACACATGAAACAGATACTCCAGCGCACACACACAGTGAGGGAGCCATGAAGCCAACACAATACCACATATGCCGGTTTCAAGACACATCCACACACGTTGCTGACACGCCGTTACTACCAGAAACACCTGGGGTTGTGTCCCGGGGACAGTGCCGGGGGACGCTCTCAAACCCATCTCGGAGCCGGGCTGCCCGGCCACGGCACCGCCGCCCCCCAGACCGGCTGCCCCGACCAGGGCGGCGCAGGGACCGGAGCGGGGCACATCCCACAGCCGGGCAGCGAGTCACGAGCAGCGGAATAAAACTCCCCCCACCCCCACCCCCACCCCGAAACAGGAGCCGGCCCCCGCCGGGGGACCGGGCGGCTCGGTGAGGCCTACGCCGGGCAGGGCTCAGGGCCAGGGGCCAGCCCGAGCCCGACCCGCCGCGGGGCAGCCGGCTCGGGCAGCCCTGGCCCCACCACGCCGTGGAGGCGAGGGCAACCCCGCGAGACACCCCGCCGCGAGAGGAGCCCCCCGGGTGGGAGTGCGGGGGTGACCCCCCCACCGGGCAATGCAGCCGGGGGGGCGTCTCACTCTCAGCCCCGCAGGGCGGACCGGGGAGGGGTGCACCTGGCTTCTGCCCGGTGAGGGGGGGGGCGGGGTTCTCCTTTCTCTCTCTTACCCCCGCCCCACTCCGTTGTTGTCTCTGTGCGGCAGGAAGCGTGTGAACAGCCCCGCTAGCGTCCCCAGCGCGGCGCAGTTACCATGGGACGGGCGCCCGCTCTCTCTCCGGAAGCCACTGCCGGGAAGGGGCAGGGAGAGATGCGCGGCGAGCCGCCATCTTGAGTGTGGCGCGGCGGGGGCTTCTCGCCCCCGGGCTCTGGCGGGCGCGAAGGGGTTTGGTGGCGCAGCCCGCCCGCCGGTCCTGCTCGGGGAAGGGGCCGCGGAGCCGCCCCGAGGGCCCAGCAGCGCTGACTCACAGGCCCTGAGCTCCAGGCGCCCTGTCCGCCGGCCCGCGGGGGATGAGGAGCCCAAGGCCGCCAGGCTGCAACAAAGGGCCATTGGCTTATGCTTATGCTCAAATAAATTGGTTAGTCTCTAAAATGCCACTCGTATTCCTTTTCTTTCTGCGAATACAGACTAACAGGGCTGCTGTTCTGAAACATGTCAAGCACTAATTCATTTGAATCAGAGGGCAGAAACAGCTCAATCTGCATTTTAGCAAACACAAGCTGGAGAGAAGCCACCCCACAGAATTTTTTTCAGCTCCAGCCTCTGTCCTTACAGCTTGAATGAACTTTCCTTTGGAGGGTAATCTTCAGAAGGATCCATTTCAAAGGTTCACTGGACTATAAAAGAAAAAGGGCAAAGAGCCCCATGTTATCTTTTCACCTAAGATGACAAAGAAACTGAACACTTTAGTCTTTGAGGCGAGATCTTGACCATAGGGGCAGTCAGCTATCTTGCTGTAAGAAGTTTGTGGTAAAAAATCTTACCTGATACCTAGACAATACTTGTTAAAGTTTTAGCATCAGAAAATGTATTTTTACTTTTGTTTGTAACCCTTTCTAACTTAATTCCGTCTACGTGGTATCACTTAAAATCATATCTCCTTTTGTTAATAAACTTGCTTTACTTTTTTCTGAATGACCCCAGTGCTGTGTTTGAATGATAAGAACAGCCATACTGGGTCAGATCAAAGGTACATCAAGCCCAGTATCCTGTCATCTTACAGTGGCCAATGGCAGGTGCCCCAAAGGGAATGAACAGACAGGGTATCATCAAGTGATCCATGCCCTGTCACCCAATCCCAGCTTCTGGCAAACAGAGGCTACGGACACCATTTCTGCCCATCCTGGCTGATAGCCATTGATGGACCTATCTTCCCTGAATCCGTCCAGCTCCCTTTTGAAGCCTGTTATAGTATTGGCCTTCACAACACCCTCTGGCAAGGTGTTCCAGAAGTTGACAGTGCGTTGCGTGAAAAAACACTTTCTTGTGTTTTAAACCTGCTACCTTTCATTTGATGGCCCCTTGTTCTTGTATTATGAGGAGGAGTAAATAACACTTCCTTATTTACTTTATACCACTCATGATTTTATAGACCTCTATCATATCCCCCCTTAGTCACCTCTTTTCCAAGCTGAAAAGTCCCACTCTTATTAATCTCTCCTCGTACAAAAGCTGTTCTATACCCCTAATGATTTTTGTTGCCCTTTTCTGAACCTTTTCCAATTCCAATATATCTTTTTTGATGTGAGGCCACTTAAAATGATAAAGCTGGGCATTTTGTCTCTTCAGAGGACCAAATAAACTATTATTCCTCTGCATGGTCCAAGACAGGGCTGGAAACTGCAAACCACAGAGTTTTGTGAAAATGAAAGACTGGGGCACGTTGTGGTCCTCTTGCCAGGTGTAACAAAAGCTGGTGGATACTGGAGTGTGGCTGGAGTGTAACAAGGAGGCTGCTAGAATCAGAGTTGCTAAATCACAGCTGGTTAACACAGAGACACTCAGTGCTTGCTTGTCTACTGGTGTTCAGGCTGTGAGCTACAGCAGCAGAGCATTTATGGCACCCAGGGCTACAGGCAGTAACACAATCACTTACTGGGGTGGATTGCACCCCACAATGTGACTATACATATCCCTGCAACTAGAGACTCCGGAAACGAGTTTTTTTTAATCAGAGTTCTTTAATGATTAGTTTCCCCAAGAGCTCTTCCTTCTTGTTTGCTTT
The DNA here is from genome assembly GCF_965152275.1 of Natator depressus. Classification (NCBI taxonomy): domain Eukaryota; kingdom Metazoa; phylum Chordata; order Testudines; family Cheloniidae; genus Natator; species Natator depressus. The sequence continues at coordinate 161,198,547 of NC_134236.1, forward strand.
TTGAGTTTGAGCACTAGAGGAGAAGGAGATTAGGATTATCTGAAGGACAGCAGGGTAGTCCTCTGGTTAGAAGAGATAAGGAATCTGGACTCTCAAGTTCATTTACTCTGATCAGAGGGAAGTCAACTAAACTCTTTATGCTTCTGTTTCCCAAACAGTAAAATGGGGCCTCAAAGAAATCCTGTAAGGATTAATACATTCAACAAGCAGGTTTGCAAGGCTCTTTGAGATCCCTCAATGAAGGGTGCTACATATAGTATTGGTGATCTGTCCCACTGCCTCCCAACCACCCCCTCCTGGCCTGGGGTCACCCAACAGGCAGCCTGCCTCGCTTCCAAGGGACTTTTTAACAAATTCCACACCCTTTTTTCCACTCACCCCTTTCTTCGGGTCTGTGTTTATTCAGATAAAATATACTCAAATAAAATTCAAATAGCTGAAACACAATCCATTCATTTTATCTTCTTGTCAGATCACTCCCCAGCCTTTCCCACCTGTAGCCTCAGCCCCACATCCCAGGACTCTCTGCTGGAGCCTGATCACTCTTAGCAGTCTCTGATCATTGTACTCCCAGGCCTTCCCTGCTTTAGTAGGCTACTCCCAGACCCTACTTGGCTGAGTTCAGCTTCCTGGCCCAAACCCAGGCAGGGTTTCCCACTGGAGCCTCCTACTCACTAGGTTCTAGCCTCAAAACTCCACTGACATCAGGATCTTTGCTACAGGAGCCTCTCTCTTTCTTTGCAATTTCCTGCTGATTGATATAGGAAACCACCTGATCCAACCCAGGTGTGCCTTTTGAGTAGTCAGGGTTGGCTAGCCTCAGTACCTCCAGCCTTTAAGAGTTGAGCTACCCTGTTACAGTGTTGTTCAACAGTATTGTTGACTTTGCTGATGGTGTTTCTCTTCTTTGCACTCACTGACATACTACACTGATCAGTTATTTCAAGACTGCATGTGCCTGAGATAATTCAGTCTGGGTAACAAGTTTTTCATAGTGCTCACACTTACCGTAAAGATAGATAGCACTGGATATGTGTCGCCATGTCAAATTACAAAGAGCAGTGGACTTTGAGGGGTTTTAGACATTTCAAGTGAAATGGGAAGAGGGGTGTGGGGCTCTGTTCTTTAATGGCTTTTGGAGGCTGGTAATCGGGTTGTTATTCAAGAGGGTCTCTTTAGTTAGACAGCATCCCAGCAACACTAGGAAGGACAGCAACATTTACAGAAGTAATAATACTAGTTTCTAAACCAAGATAGTGTAAGTAGGACACCTAGGAGTACACTTATTTAGACTTGTGTCATGGAGCTAAACTGGTGATTTATGGGCTTAAATGGGTGAATAAACTAGAAGAAACCATTGCTATAATTTTCGGCAATAGACAGTTAAGTGCAGTGCAGTCCAAACTACATCTATCAAAAAGTAAGGCATGCAGGACATGATTTGTATGCTGAGCACGTAATTGACATTTTCTGTCATTTAATCTTAGGAGCAATTGCTGTAACCAGATGCCAGAGTTCAGTCAGTTATTGGTTATAGTCATGTAATTGTCTGACAGCTATACAAACAAAGATCTGGAAAAAGGTTTCTTTAGATTCTGGACTGCAAGTCTGAAACAAGAGCTGAATTTTCCTTGGCCAAAAGGCCAGCGTAAATCCAAAAATATTGTCAATTTATATTTTGAGATGCTGGAAAGAGAGATGGTGCAATTATGCAGCCCATAGAATACACAGAAGTGGATATGGTTTTCTTTAACTCTGTAAAGAACAAGTATTTCTGAGATACATGTTAGAGATAAACAGACATTTATAGCTATGTGTGGAATTAAAAGGGGGGAATTAGAGTCACATAAACCGAAGTTATACCACATCTGGTATTAAAATTATTGTTTTCAGTTTAAAGGTATTTGAAAAGTACGGCTACGTTTTTAAAAGAAAATATCTCAGGGGCGAGGAGGGCTCTGCACTGGGAACAGTAGGGAGCTGTTAGAGGAGTTGTTGCAAGGGGGAGAGAAATAGGCTGGGCTCCCCATGACCACTCCACCAACAACCATGCTGGAATGGTTCATGGTCCCAGTGGTCTAAACTTTTGGAGAGTCCACATAGGGCAGGAACTACTCCATCCTAGGGGGACGAGGAAACAGCAGGAAGAGAGAGACCCATACTGGGCTCCCCCCAGTCACCCCTCTTGGCCATTGTACATGGCTCCTGCAGCCCATCCCTCCAATTGGGGCACCACATGGGGTGAATACCCCCACACTCCTGGAAGGGGGAAGAAAGAGAGACAGATCAGTCTCCCGCATCCACCTCTGGACCCAGTACACCATCTCTGGGCTAACAGCCTTCTCTTGCTGCCTTCTAATGTGAGTACTGTAGCTAAACTTGTTCTGCAATACTGAAGATTCAGTGTGCATTACATGGGGGTTGTCTCATTGCACAGAATAGAATTTGTTTTAAAACTTTAATTAAAAAATACATAAAATTACAAACAAAAACTACACTAAAAGAACATGACTTAGACTGCAAAGTCAAACACTAAAAACGTTAAACAATGCCAGATTTGCAGTTGTCCATGCAACCTTAGTTCAGCCTCCTTGTACATATGCCTTATGACAAAGTCTTTAATTACATGGTCACATACTGTTTTTTTCTATAGGACCCCTCCTTCATTCAGTGCACACAATGGACACACAAGAGGGCAGAACTAAGGTTGCACTGACCTCTGTAAATCAGACTACATGTCCCAGACCTGAAGAAGAGCTCAGTGTAAGCTCAAAAGCATGTCTCTTGCTCACCAACAGAATTTGGTCCCATAAACGGTATTGCCTCAACCACCTTGTCTCTCTAATATCCATAAATCTGGCATTTCCAAATTCAGTGCTTGACTTTATAACAAAGTTCTTTTGACATTTTTTCTATGTTATATATTAGTAGACGGAATGCAGTATTGTTGTAGTCATGTCATTCCCAGCATATTAGAGAGACAAGGTGGGTGAGGTAATATCTTTTATTGGGCCAGATTCTGTTGGTGAGAGAGACATGCTTTTGAGCTACACAGAGTTCTTCTTCAGGTCTGGAAAAGGTACTAAAGCCATGTCTACCCTAGCGAGCTTACAGTGGCACAACTGTGATGCAACTGCGCTGCTGTAAGATCACTTGTGTAGCCGCTCTATGCCGATGGGAGAGAGCTTCTCCTATTGATATAGCGCTGTGCACACTACCACTTATGCCAGCGAAACTTATGGTTTTTTCATACCCTTGAGTGACATAAATTTTGCCGAAATAAGCGGTAGTGGAAACACAATCCAAGAGTGGCATGCTATACTATCTGTTCCGTCTTGTAGTTAGCTGTAAGTAGTTAGCACATATTCGTCACATATTCAGACGTCAAGAATTATAACATTCAAAAACCAGTCGGAGAACACTTCAGCCTCCCTGAACACTCAATTACAGACCTAAAAGTTGCAGTTATTCAACAAAAAAAACTTCAAAAACAGACTCCAATGAGAAACAGCAGAACTGGAATTAATCTGCAAACTGAATACTATTAAATTAGGCTTGAATAAAGACTGGGAGTGGATGAGTCATTACACAAACTAAAAACTGTTTCCCCATGCTAATTTTCTCCCTACTGTTACTCACACCTTCTTGTCAACTCTTTGAAATGGGCCATCCTGCTTATCACTATAAAAGTTTCTTTTTCTCCTGCTGATAATAGCCCACCTTAATCGATTGGTCTTATTAAGAGTTGGTATGGCAACTCCCATTTTTTCATGTTCTCTGTGTGTGTGTATATATATATATATATATATATATATCTTCCTAATGTATTTTCCACTGCATGCATCTGATGAAGTGGGCTTTAGCCCATGAAAGCTTATGGTCAAATAAATTTGTTAGTCTCTAAGGTGCCACAAGTACTCCTCATTCTTTCTGCTGATACAGTCTAACACGGCTACCACTCTGAAACCTGTCACATATTCTAAGGGACCATTCAAGGTGAAGTGGCCCAATAACATATGACTACAGAGGTGTTAATCATAGAATCACAGAATATCAGGGTTGGAAGGGACCTCAGGAGGTCATCTAGTCCAACCCCCAGCTCAAAGCAGGACCAATCCCCAACTAAATCATCCCAGCCAGGGCTTTGTCAAGCCTGACCTTAAAAACTTCTATGGAAGGAGATTCCACCACCTCCCTAAGTAACGCATTCCAGTGCTTCACCACCCTCCGAATGAAAAAGTTTTTCCTAATATCCAACCTAAACCTCCCCCACTGCAACTTGAGACCATTACTCCTTGTTCTGTCATCTGCTACCACTGAGAATGGTCTAGATCCATCCTCTTTGGAACCCCCTTTCAGGTAGTTGAAAGCAGCTATCAAATCCCCCCTCATTCTTCTCTTCCGCAGACAAAACAAACCCAGTTCCCTCAGCCTCTCCTCATAAGTCATGTGTTCCAGTCCCCTAATAATTTTTGTTGCCCTCCGCTGGACGTTTTCCAATTTTTCCACATCCTTCTTGTAGTGTGGGGTCCAAAACTGGACACAGTACTCCAGATGAGGCCGCGCCAATGTCGAATAGAGGGGAACGATCACGTCCCTCGATCTGCAGGCAATGCCGCTACTTAAACATCCCAAAATGCCATTGGCCTTCTTGGCAACAAGGACACACTGTTGACTCATATCCAGCTTCTCGTCCACTGTAACCCCTAGGTCCTTTTCTGCAGAACTGCTGCCGAGCCATTCGGTCCCTAGTCTGTTGGTGCATGGGATTCTTCCATCCTAAATGCAGAACTCAGCACTTTTCCTTGTTGAACCTCATCAGATTTCTTTTGGCCCAATCCTCTAATTTGTCTAGGTCCCTCTGTATCCTATCCCTACCCTCCAGCGTATCTACCTCTCCTCCCAGTTTCGTATCATCTGCAAACTTGCTGAGGGTGCAATCCACGCCATCCTCCAGATCATTAATGAAGATATTGAACAAAACCGGCCTGAGGACCGACCCTTGGGGCACCCCACTCGAGACCGGCTGCCAACTAGACATGGAGCCATTGATCACTACCCGTTGAGACCAACAATCTAGCCAGCTTTCTATCCACCTTCACCTACTGGGCCACTTCACCTTGAATGATCCCTTAGAATATACACGATCTGTTCCATCTTGTGTTTTAGCAGTGGGCATGACTACACTAGAGAGTTTACCGTATCATGCAGCTGCACCGCAGTATGCTCTCTGTAGCCGCTCTAAGCCAATGGGAGAGAGCTCTCCCATCGGCTTAATTAATCCACCGCCAATGAGCGGCAGTAGCTATGTCGGCTGGAGAAGCTCTCCCACCAACATAGTGCTGTCCACACTGGTGCTTAGGTCAGTGTAACATATGTCACTCAGGGGTTGGTTTATTCACACCCCGAGCAATATAAATTATGCCGACATAACTGTAGTGTAGACATAGCATCAGTATTTTTCCCAGACTTGAAAAATTGCTCTGTGTAGCTCGAAAGCTTGTCTTTCTCACCAACAGAAGTTGGTCCAATAAAATATATTAACTCACCCACCTTTTCTCATATATTCATAGAGTTTAATGCCAAAAGGAACCATCAGATCATCTAGCCTGACCTTCTGTACATAACAGGGTGTTAAATTTCACCCTGTTGCACCTGTTGTTGAGCCCAGTAACTTGTATTTGACATATTAGTCATTAAGTTAAGCAAATAAGACTTTGAATACACCCAGGAAGTAGAATTGCTGCAGAAGAAGGTTACATTTTAATGCAGTCACTTTTTGGGTGGAGCTACACTTGAAGAGTGTGGAGGTAAATTAGAAAAAGCAAGTGAATTTAGAAAGCCATTAATTTGAGGTGAATAAGGAGAATTCCAGTTCTGTCTGGTTCTACAGAAACTTTGCCCACCAAAGCTCCTCAGAAGGATAACCAGTTACATCACAGGAACAATATTTCATTGGCTAATTACAGCCAGAGGGTGGGACGCTGTTACTCTCAGATCTTCCTAGATGTCTCCAGCTTTTCTTACAGATTGGAGTCTGTTTCCCCTACCTATCACAATCATTTTAATAGATTATGTAATTCTCATTGCCCTTTCACTAAATTCAATGAAGTGTATCTAGTGAATATAACTTGGGCTTCAGTGTCTTTCTTTTGCTAACTCTTTGTGGCAGAACACGTCACATTTTTGGAAATTTAAACAGGTCTGTTAAGAAATATCTATCTCCTATCAGACAGTGCCATCTAGTGACTAGATGTAGAAACTGAGATACATATATTGTAACTAATGGAACTTTTTGGCAGATAAATAAGTAGTTTCAGGATAAATAAGTAACATTTTGGAAATTAATGAGTTTTACTAATTGAGTTTATCATTGTAAAGTAATAGCATTTTGGCAGACGCAAAAATGTTATGCTTGTGCATACAGTATATTGCTCGTATTGGGATTGTCAATGGGGAGTAACATTTACTTATTTAGATTTTTATGGCACTAATTTCTGACACTGACACTTTGCAATATTTGAAATCAATCAAATATATACGTCAATAATTTGCTTCTGGATCCACCATTATCAGTAGTTAAGCAACCTTTTCCATAGCAGTGGCAACAATCACTAAAGAAACCCACCACGTCAAGCCTGCCATCAAACTTCACCCTGAAGCCCCTGAAAAGATTGAGGTCATCAGGGTCAAAGTCTCAACCCAAGGCTTTATTGCACATATAGGCCCTAAACTAGTCTAGAAGAAGTTGATTATAAATGTTAAGTTCTTCAAAATGATCTCATTTCATCTGGCCATGCTCTGCCAGTCCCTCTTTCTGTGCTACTTCTGTTGTTGTGCCACACCTCAGGCTGCCCTTTTATGCCTGACACAAAATGCTACCATTCTCTCTTCATTCAAATCCCTCCATAACATACAATTCTTCCTCCATTCCCACCCCGTGCTAGCACACCTAACTTGTATGTGCTGCTACACACACAATACTTTTATCTTCCAGTTAAACCACTCCAATAAAATTCCCCTGGTGATCCAAGGGAATTGGTGTTGTTCTGCTTATCTATTTAGATGCTGATCTCCATAGGTAGGGACCATGTCATCCTGTGTCTTTTATGGCACCACACATGGAATAAGAATTTAACAAATAATATGCAACAATAAAGGGACATTATTTAAAAGCAACATTAAAGGGACATTATTTATCCTGTACCTTATGGTTGCATTCAGCATTAATCAATGGGAAAAGATGCTCCCCCTTTAGGCTCAAAGCTATTTGTGCTTTTTTCCCCTTTCTTTCTTCCCCATGTTCCTTTCTTGTTTCTCTCTGCACCTTAGCTGAATCTGTGTCTACACTACCACTTACGTCGCTCGGGGATATGAATAAGCCACCCTCTGAGCGACATAAGTTATACCACCTAAGCGCCGGTGTGGGCAGCACTATGTCAGCGGGAGAGCTTCTCCTGCAGACACAGCGACTGCCGCTCATTGGGGGTGGATTAATTAAGTTGACAAGAGAGAGCTCTCCCTTCAGCTTAGAGTGGCTACACTTGAGAGCTTGTAGCAGCACAGCTGCATCAGTGCAGCCATTGTGCTGCTGTAGTGCTTCAGTATAGCCACTCACTGCAGAGATGGGAGGGGTCTTCCCATTGCTGTAGTTAATCCACCTCCTCACAAGTCAGTAGCTACGTTGACAGAAGAATTCTCCTGCTGACCTAGTGCTGTCTACACAGGGTGGAGGGGGGAAGGAGGTTAGGTCAGCTTAACTTCGTCGCTCAGCAACTCCCAGCTCCTGTCCCCATCCCCAGTCCTATTTCATCCACTAAATGACCAGCAATAAAATAGTTCATGCTTCCATTAAAGTGTCCTTGGTGGACCTTAGCATTAACACTTCATCAAGATTACTTAGTGGGGAGAATCTAAAGATGTTCATACCTCCCAGCCTCATTGTTTCAAGCTGGCTGCAGACTCAGGAAGACAATACTACTTTGTTTACCCATGGTTATATTTAGAAAGAAGGTTCTCTCTCTGACCATAAGGCCTAGTAACTTCTTTTTTGTTTTAATTAAATCTTAAATTCCAAACGTTATATGGGTCCCATGTAGCCTGCAAACCAAGTGTTTGACACTGCTGACACAGAGGGAGAGTCCCTACCCTGAAGAGTTTGTAACCTTGATTAAGATACAAAACATGAATGTATTAAATAAATGAAGAGAAAGAGAGGATGAGGGTAAAAGTGAAAGGAACTCTTGGTTCCATCAGTAGCTTTGTGAACAATTAGATCATATTATAAGAAATAAACAAAAACCAAAATAGATTTCACTAATGGCTGCTGGCCCCCTGCCTAGCCATGGAAGAAAAAGTCATCATCATTTGAGTTACTCTGGTTAAAAAAAAAAAAATAGACTACAAGGTGCACAGCTACTCTCATTCCAGTGGGAATTTAATTTAATTAGTGTCTAATTTCAAATCACACTTCTGGCAGCTGTGTTTATTCACATTCTTTAAAGCCAGAAATTAGCATGCATTGAAGTTACCATCAAAGCTCATTTAGCCATATGTCTACATCCTGCCGGCTTGTAGCAATCTGGGCTTGTGTGTTTATTTAGCACTTTAATAAAGTTACAGTAAATAAGATTTCAGTATATATACTGAGATTGTCACAGTATTTAGTATGGACTTGTTGCACTGTCATGTTACAGCCTTCATTGGAAGTTTGATCAGAGAAATAATGTTCACTATGGTAGATGGGATATTAATATGGTGGCAGACTGGCCACAAGAATATGCTTGGATCTTGATAACAGCATGCTCTCTCTCACCCCTCCCCCCCGCTCTCTCATTAACAGTAAAAGCTCTACTTGACCTTTCACTCCTAAAGCTACTGAAAACTTTATGAAACTGTAAGTTGATCATGTTGTTGGTCTTTTTAACTGCTTATAGGGTTAGAAGAGAGAGGTGCTCTGTAGCGAACTCAGCAATCCCTGCCATAGCTGCTTGGTCTATATGCCAGCGCTTACAGCGGCTCTATCTGATGAAACAAGGAAGTGTGACAGACAAGGAATTGATATATACATTAATCTATGAATACTGATATGGAATAATGGTTTGAACATTGTAAATGACCTAGTCAGTCAGATAAAATTATTGTATAACTATGGTGGGTTATTAGAATTACCTGTATGGATCTAACTTAACAGGGGGTAGTGGGAAAAGCAAACAAGAAAGCAACACAGTATATCTAGATAAGAACACACCAGCACACATTTTAAACTCTGTGACAAACTGTCTGTCTCCATCAAGTTGCAAGCCTTTTTTTGCTAAAGCTAGGAGCCTGGAAATCAAATACACACTAAAGAGTTAAAAAGCACTTTTCAAGGGAAGACATGACTTGTCAGCAGCTGTTTAGGAAGACAGGTGGAGAGAGAAAGATACTGTAGAGGGAGCCTAAAGAAGTGTTCCTTCCCAAATACAGGGAATGGTAAGACTTAGGGAAAAGCCAGAAACGCTTTCAGTATATTTGTTGTTTTAAGACCCATTTTCTCTTAAATTCTTTTGTTCAAATTTAATAATACTTTGCTTTAAGGAGTCTGTCCACTCCCAGTCACTGCTGTCATTGCTCGTGGAGTGAACAAAACTGCAGAGTCTGAGCCTAAGTCAGATCTACTGAGGTCTAGTTAGTGGCTGGGGACTGCAGCCAAGGCCCAGTCTCGGGGTGGGAGAATTGCATGACTCCACTCAAAGCCAGGTGACAGCTGGAGGCTTAAAAGCATGGAGGGGATGCACTTGACAAGACCAGAGGTCAGGGATGCAGTTTGCCTGGGAACTGTGACAGACAGCGTAAGCTGTATTAGGCTAGCAGGGTTAGGGAGAAATACAACTTTTTGTCTGCTGTTTACAGTAATCTTTATTGAGGTAGTAAAGAACTCCCCCATAGCTTCATTACAGCTGAGCCCTGTCTCTTCTTTTACACAAGGGATGCTCCAGGCTCAAATAGGAACACCAAATCCAGTTCTCCTTGAACCTTGAGGAAGTCCCAGTTTGGGTCTACATCTGAAAATAACTGTTCTGGCCAGGAATGGAGCTAGTGGAGGAACATGAGGGTCTCCAACAACTCAATCCCAAATATGTATCTATAGGGGGATGTGACAAGGAGGCACCACACCCTCCACATTATAAAGTTTGTTGACACATCAGTGACTGTGTTGGTACACAGAGAAATCCTCCACAGGGAAACAAAATCAGTTACCAGTATTGTGCATTCCAGATTTTTGTATAAATTTATATGTGTTGTATTGTCCAGAACCACTGTCCTACAAACAAGGCTCAGGATCCTGTGTTTATTTGTGGCCTGCTTCTTTCCGCATAGTAGGCCCCTGTTGACACACAAACTTTCCAGTGGCGAGAGGGGGGGAAATGAAGATGTTCTGTGTTATCAAGAGGCTTATAAAGGGGATGGGTAGAGGAGAGGAAATCAGAACTTTTACAGATGAAGTCTGCATCTGACCCACTAACCTCCTGTCTCACCACCCTCAGCACCTTGTTTAACTTGCAATCGTGGATTAAGCTCTTACTCTCTGTAACACACTGCTGGGGATATGCAGAACTGTAAGCCACTGTGTTACCTCTTTGCCTCAGCAAGAATGAGTTTTGCTGGCAACTAGAGTGTGTGTCAGCTCCCTGCCACACCAGCCTGTCTTCCTCAATAGCAAACTCCTCAAGGCTCTCCCAGCCCAGACCTTGCCTAGCAGGTAACAGTCAGTGAACTTCAGCCCCCCAAGCTCTTCAGAGATGTTTCTCTGCAAATGCACAGACCCTACCACTGTTCATTCACAGAAGAGATTGTTTGTTGCTCTGTTAAAGAGTCAGTACGTCACAGTTTAGTAATTTAACTGAGGTAAATGCTCCCTTCCCTTCAAACACAGCATTGACTTGGTTTATAGTAAAAGTGAAACAAGTTTATTAACAAAAGACCATGGATTAAGTGATATCAAGTAAAAGAGATAAAGGTAGAAATGGTTACAAGCAAATAAAAGTGAAAACACGCATCTAAAAGTAAAAAATGTAATCTAGCAAGATACAGTCTTTGTTCAAGATAGTTTCTTTCACGCCCAGTCTCCTTTTCAGCTATTTACTGGCCAGCCTGGCCAGGACCCATCACAGAGATCAAATCACTTGGTTTCATTGTCTCCTTAAGGTGCAGGATCAAGGTGGAGTCTCTCTCTGTTCTTCCTATTCCCAAAGGGATTTCTTCATTTTACAAGTCAGATAGGCCTCCTGGGGACTCAGTCGCCTGTGTCCCTCTGGGGTGCAAGAGCCAGGTTAATTCTTTGTCTCTCAAGTTCAGTCTCAAGATAATCCCCACTGCTTTAGCTTGATAGTTTTGTTTATAGCTAATATGTAAAAACTGAGATAAACCCACATTCATTTGTCCAGGATGCACCTGTTTATCACCTTTACCTAGGCTAACCTGTCTTTGTCTTGAACATGTTCTAGTAACATTGTACAGATGGAATTCTAACTTCAAACAAAGCTCACACATGCATTTTACAATGATATTGATAACCAGTGTGGCTTTAGCTTTCAGATGATCTCTCACAAGGCATATTTTGTTCAAATATTATTGCAGTAGTGTGTAGGGTGTGAATACAGGGGTGCCTTTGCTCACACTTCCATTGCTGAACTCCCTTGTCTGACATCACATTGTCTCCAGTATTGCTCACCTGCTCCTTCTTTCTCCTCTCACCATCCAGTCCTTCTGTGATTTCTAGTCCATCAGTGTCCATGACTTCTCCTCTGCTCTCCCCTCCTTCCTGCACTGTTGCCAGTTCTCACATTTTATCATCAATCTGGCAATATTTGGTGTTTTTCTTAAAGCTTCAGGTCCTGGAGTAGGTGATTAGTATCTCAGCTTTCTAGCCTTCGTGGTTGTGGAAAAAGATCTGAAAACGTAAAGGCTCAAAAAGCAGCAGACAAATAAAAACAAGATTTTATTTTTTTACCATTTCAAGATTTTAATGCCTGGGATTGGTAATAGAGCTGGCCACTCTTCTCCATTGTCCGTCATTGACCTTCTCTCCCATGGCAAGGTCTTCCACACCCCCAGCTCACCCCCCCCCCCCACACCTCCTGCTTATTTACATTAACATGAATGTTTCACTGGTACCTTGTGCCAGAGTTCAGGGCAACTGCACCTATGTTTCTCCTCAGTGGTCTAGCAGAACACCCACTCTTGGCTTTCAGCTCCCCAGCTGTTGCCTGTCTTGTGTGTAGACCTGTGTTTTTTTCCCTTCTGACCAGGGGATTTCCAGGCTACACAATTCCCTGCCTTCACAGGTTGCCCAAGGACACCTGCATGCTTTCTCTTTAGAGACCGTTAATAGGTATAATTGCTAGTTATAGGTACCATACAATTCTTTCTATGTAAGCCTACTTTATATCTTGGGTTTCTTAAGGTAAAAAGCACTAGAGAGAAAACATATTAAAAATAATAAAGAATCTACATGCATGCTATTCAGCCTACCAAAATTAACCCCATCCAAATATGGATTCTGGCTGGCCCAGTCCTTCCAACCATACTCTAAGGCTTGGAGTCCTCCATGGATTAGGGGTCCTGTCCATTTGCTCGATCAGGAAGAAGGCCCTGAGCCAGTTTAAAACCAGGCTATTTATCCAAAACCCCTTTCTTTGTCTGTTGGTCCTTGGACTAACAAATGTGTCACCTATCCAGGGGGGTAGTTTCTCTGGAGATGTTACAACCTGAGTGAATTTGTCTAATCATCCCCTGCTGTTCTCCTACTTACCCTTCCCAGGGAAATACATACAATTCCAAAACACATACGCAATTGCATTTTTAGTACAATGAACTCCAGAGATGTTAAAACTAATTCAATAGGTTTAACTTAATTCAGTAAAGTTTATTCAGGATATAATTGTCAGTCTGTCACACCTTGTCCTCCGCCTCTCCATTTGTTTGCTGTATGTACTTGTTTTTCATCATATGCTAAGATATAAATTCTTTGGAGCACGGACTGCCTTTTCAAATGACATGCGTAACAGTATCTAGCACAACTGGGGCCTTATTCTTCAGAAAGGTCCCAATAATTCAGCCTGGAGTAAGTCTGACATAGTTAGATGCAGTTCTCATGAGTCTTCAGGTCAAATTCAGCAGCGACAGAAGTGCTGTTAGCCCTAAATGGAGGCTTAAAGATGAGGTGTAGGATAAAGCCACCGTTTACATCACTGTTTGCGCTACACAGGATAGAACCCTGTGCATACCAGGAAAAAGTATGTTGTTGTAAGGGCAGCAGAGCCTCTCTGAAGGGAGACAGATCTAATCACAACCACAGCAGACTTTCCTTTTTGCTTCCTTGCAAGTCTCCAAGGAGGAATGTAGGAAGCCCCCCAGTACTAACAAAACACCTACTGCTTAAGGGCTGAATGGTGTGGAAAATAAGCTGCTTTATGCAAAAGAATTCTGCACTCCTGTTGAGGTTTCCTGTTCAATCTACTACGTCTCCAATTCTCTACACACAGACAAAGCAGTGCCAGACCCATTCTCTGTTCTGCTATTCCCATCCTTCATTCATTCCCATCCTTCATTCATTCCCAGTGAGACTGAGACCCACCCCTTCCTGCGGACATGGCACTGGAGCCTAGGTCTCACAGGATAGGGGAAGAAGAGCTGAAATCATGTAATTATACGTGTGTGTATCTTGGCAAGTGATACCCAACTCATAGTGTGAAATTAGAGACTGGCCCATTCCCTGGAATTCTGATCCAATTGGGAACTACCTTAGAATGCAGGGAGGTGTTCATACATGGTTCAGACCCATGTCTCCACACAAACATTAACTCTATAGCTCCTAGGACATGCACCAAAATAAGACCATGACAAGATACCACACAAATGAAATCAATCAACTAGGCCTGGGGTGAAGTAAATTTTGTTTTTACTAGGGCTGTCAAGCAATTAAAAAAATTAATCGCGATTAATTGTGCTATTAAAAAATTAATCGTCCTGTTAAACTGTAATAAAATATTTAAATACTTTTGGATGTTTTCTACATTTTAAAAAAATATCGATTTCAATTACAACAGAGAGTACAAAGTGTACAGTGCTCACTTTATATTTATTTTTATTACAAATATTTGCACTGTAAAACACAAAAGAAATAGTATTTTTCAATTCACCTAAGTACTGTAGCGCAATCTCTATCATGAAAGTTGAACTTACAAATGTAAAATTATGTAAAAAAACCCCTGCATTCAAAAATAAAATAAAGTAAAACTTTAGCATCTACAAGTCCACTCAGTCCTACTTCTGGTTCAGTCAATTGCTCAGACAAACAAATTTGTTTACATTTGCAGAAGATGATACTACCTGGTTCTTGTTTACAATGTCATCTGAAAGTGAGAATAGGCATTTGCATGGTGCTGTTGTAACTGGTGCTGCAAGATACTTACATGCCAGATACACTGAAGATTCATATATCCCTTATTTCTTCAACCATCATTCCAGGGGACATGCATCCTTGCTGATGATGGGTTCTGCTTGAGAACAATCCAAAGCAGTGCAAACTGACATGTTCATTTTTATCATCTGAGTCAGATGCCACCAGCAGAAGGTTGATTTTCTTTTTTGGTGATTTGGGTTCTGCAGTTTCTGCATCAGAGTGTTGCTCTTTTAAGACTTCTCAAAGCAGGCTGCACACCTTGTCCCTCTCAGATTTTGGAAGGCACTTCAGATTCTTAAATCCTGGGTCAAGTGCTGTAGCTATCTTTAGAAATTTCACATTGGTATCTTCTTTGCATTTTGTCAAATTTGCAGTGAAAGTGTTCTTAAAACGAACAATGTGCTGGGTCATCATCCGAGCCTGCTATCACATGAAATATATGGCAGAATGTGAGTAAAACATAGCAGGAGACATACAATTCTCTCCCAAGGAGTTCAGTCACAAATTTAATTAACGCATTTTTTTTTTTAAACAAGCGTCATCAGCACAGAAGCATGTCCTCTGGAATGGTGGCCGAAGCATTAAGAGGCATATGAATCTTTAGTGCATCTGGCACATAAATATCTTGTGATGCCAGCTACAACAGTGCCATGTGAATGCCTGTTCTCACTTTCAGATGACACTGTAATTAAGAAGTGGGCGGCATTATTTCCCGTAAATGTAAACTAACTTGTTTCTCTTTGCGATTGGCTGAACAAGAAGTAGGACTGAGTGGACTTGTAGCCTCTTGAAGTTTTACATTGTTTTGTTTTTGAGTGCAGTTATGTAACAACAACAAAAATCTACATTTTTAAATTGCACTTTCACGATAAAGAGATTGCATTATGGTACTTGTATGAGGTGAATTGAAAAATACTATTTCTTTTGTTTATCATTTTTACAGTGCAAATATTTGTAATCAAACATAATATAAAGTGAGCGCTGTACACTTTGTATTGTTTTGTAATTGAAATAGATATATTTGAAAAATGTAGAAAAACATCCAAAAAATATGTAATAAATTCCAGTTGGTATTCTATTGTTTAACAGTGCGATTAATCACAATTAATTTTTTGAGTTAATCGCATGAGTTAACTGCGATTAATCGACAGTCCTAGGTTTTATACAAAAGGACCCATTACTTTAGCAACTTAAGGTCGAGGAACAGAAAAGTGAAAACTAAAAATACAAGAACATGGGAATCCATAAAGTGACTATTAGTTTTCTTAGTGTTCACTCATTCACTTAAAACAAAAGGGCAAGTTTTACATCATTCTTACGCTGACTTGGAAGCATCTGTAGCTACCCAGAATAGACTATGATTCAGCAGGCTGCTTTAGGTACCCTAGCATATCAAATTCCATTGCATAGTCCCAATCAGATGTTTTCCACTTTCAAAAGTAACCATCTAATGTCAAGTCCGTGATTCACACGTTGGAATGTAAGGGCTCCAGTTCAATGCTCATAAACATAGGGAACCAGGTGGCAGATGCTCCATCAACCTCCTTAGCTCAAATAGTAAAGCGTCAGATGTCACAGAAGGCAGCATGAAATCTTCACCATCTCCTTTCTACCTTTCTCCATCACAGAGCTATTTTGGCTCTATCTAGCTGGCTATTGGACATTGGAATAACACTGCTGGACAAAGGAATGTGATGTGTTAGCCCCAGAGCATGCTAATGATATGTTAATGTCCTATTATAGAGTTATTTCAGTATCAGAGGAGACCACACTGACAATGTTGCCATCATTTCTTAACAGCTGAGATGGAGTTTGGACTTTGTAGGTCATGTTTTGAAGCCTCATTAATGTTTGCAAAAGTGCTTCTTTGAGAAAACTCCATAGCATCCTTGAGTCTAATAGATCCATATTCTACACTCTGTACCTCAAGGTGGTGTTTTTCATTCAGAGATTCTGCCTCATTCGTCTCAGAGATCATTTCACCATCTTCATCATCTTCAGTTTCCTGCAATGAAGACAAGACAATAAGAAAAATTTACTGGACAAAATGAAACCTGTTCTGATGTCTTCTATAAGGAGACACTGACAGCGATAGCAGTGTGAGTTTTCTGTTACCTTGGGCTGAGTAGCTCCATTACATAAGATTGGGTTACTGTCTAACTGCCTGTAACCATTATACACAGAAGTAACAGGAACTCTGAGAAAGGCCAGCACTGTAGCTTGAAACTTGTTTTAAGTTTCTGAAGTAGTGATCTGTTCTAGAATTAAAAATGCTACAAGCCATGAAACATACTTAAAGTCTACCGTGAAAAGAAACTATGTAAAATCACCACCCTTTTACTGCTCTGCTCCATGAGTTTATTCAGAAAGAGATCTAATTGCTTTAGTGAAAAAAAGTTATTTTTACTACTTTTTTTTTAGCTGTGCCAGTTCTGCAGAACATACAGCTCTGGCAAGGTAAGCTGGATTTGGGGGGGCACCCTCAGGGGTCAGAATTATTATGTTCCAGTTGCAAAGCCTCCTATGCAATCCTATTGTCCTCAAATTATGCCCTCAGTTTCCCTTATCAAGCCCACTAACAGGAATTAAATAGGTCTGCAGAGATGTACCTGGGGGCTTAAATTTGAGGACAAATGGGGTTGCACAGATGGAAAGAAGAGCGTTTGACTAGTGAAGAGCCAGAAAGAACCAGCTTGAGTGGAAGATCTCAGGCTGAATTTGCAGAGCTGGAGATGAGATTTTTGTATTTTTAACACCTGTAAAAACATATTTAATATGAAAATTATTGGTCTACAAACAGAAAACCCACAATGCCATTTTCACACAAAGTAGGACTGTAGCCTATAGGGATAGGTATTTGCTAGGTAAGGCATAGACATAAGTTAAGGCAGTAAAGCAAGGAGTTTACAAGCCACAGGCCTGTAAGACAATAGCTTAGATAAACAAGGAATAAAGCCCCAAAGCCTTAGCCTATGCAGTTAACCAGGAGTAACCCCAGATCATAAGAGAATGCTGTAATGACTGAACTGCTAACAGGTAACCATAAGATTCTAGTTTATATTGGCTTGGTATATTTTAAATTAGGAACATTCACAGATGTCTGATCACAAGAGTGCCATGGTAACCAATTGACGTATATTCTAATTAAGCTTGAGGTAAAAAGCCTACTGACTTGTGGGACGAGGGCACCCCAACATTAGTAGGGTGAGGAAATACAAATAAGGACAAGGAAAGAAATCCTTACTGAATATGCGTTAGGCATAGCGATGTCAGCCTAACAATATACAAGTTGTCTCACAGCCTATGTGCTTTGGAGGGGAGATGCATAGCTCTGGGGCGGTGACAGGATGATGACCACTGGTGATGATGATGAGGAAGGAGATGATGGTGAGGCAGATAATGACTAACATTTCCGATTGTTCTGCAAGGGATGGTGCGAGTATATGGATGCTCAGATGCACATTCTGTATTATCTCTGTCTATCTTACTGGGTTGGAATGTTTGTGACTTTGCTAACTGTATTAATAAAACTCATCACATGTACAGAAGCTTCTTCATATGCGTGAGTGTTGCAACTGTGTACATCAGGGTTCCCAACTGAACAGTAATTCTAATACTACTGGCCTTGATCTTGGGACAAAAACCTATCAAACCTTGAGGTGCTAACTGGGAATTCTTAAGTAGTCAAATTAAGACAATCCATAGATCAGGCAACAGGACCATCTTTTAAAGAATAAAGCTGACCCCCAGCAAGTAATTTCAGATTTTTGGGGGACTGTGGTGGGTTTAGAACAAAAAAAATTGTGACTAGTCCTTCTCTATAACAGGACCAAATTCAAATATATATAAGGAAATTTCTGAAATTTGGGGCAGATTCAAAATCCAGACCCAGGTCAAAATTTTGCAGCTTGGGCTCATCTCTGTTTACAAGCAGCCTTCAACCATGCAAAATTGTCTGAAAATGTGGTGGTGTCCTTATACATTCATCTCCCCCCAGAAGTCAAAAGGTTATTTCTTGTAAAACTTTGTTGCCAGAACTCATCCAATTCCTGCATCTGTAGCTGAATATAAAATTTCATCTGCATGCTCGTTTGTGCACAGCAGTTTCCTCAAGAAACAAACATGCCTTTGATCAACTTAACCTACAACAAAACAGCCATATATCACGGTGACCAGTAACCAGTTTCTCAACATAGCAGGGCAGGGTAGGTCATTTTGTTCCAAGTTTTGGAATGAATGAGTAAGAGGACAATTGGAATTACACTACATTATTCAGTGGGAACAGTCTTCTGGACCACAAGCCAGCAGTGCTAGGAGAAATATTTCAGGAGAGTAAACCTCTAGAGCCTTGTAAATAGCTGAAGACAGAAAAATAAATACTAAAAATAGGACGTTTTTGAAGGAGTTTGTGTTGTTCACACCCCAAGGCTTCTCCACAGTTTTGCTGAGTCCTCATGGAATTTTCATTTATTTTTCTCTTCTAGGACCACCATTCAACCATCTTCTGTCTAGGTGTTGCCAATACAGCACCTTGACTCAGTGCAGACAGGTGGGGCAAACATTTTTCTCCAACACCCATCCCGACAGTGGTCTCTGAATCTGTTAACATGGGGTGATGTTAGAATGAATGACCAAACTTTCCTGCCACCACCAGGATACATATCCAGATTGTCTTCACAATGGAGCTCAACCTTGTCAACTCAGGAAGTAAGACTCTGGAAGTCGTTCTGGAAGAGAACTAATCCACAATACAAACGTTTAAAATCAAACCCCTGCAGCCTGAAAATTTAATCACAGCCATTTCAGTGTATATAGTACATTCTGATGCAAGAACATCTCAAAGCTTTTCATAGGATCTGTACAGAGCTAGTGACCTTAGTAAAGCTTCAAGGATACCCACAAGTGATCCACTGAGAAGATTTTAAATTACATATACAGAGAGAGGGAAAAAAGAGAAAGAACACACACAAACACACAGGTTTGCTTAGATTGTAAATTCTTTGGGGGCGAGTGTTTTTGTTGTGTGTCTTGTTTGGAAAGAAGACTGTTGGTTCTTAATAATAAAACATGATAAATTAAGTCCCATATTTTTTGTTCTCCACTTGTTAAAAAGCTATGTATGCATTTCATTTACCTTCTTCTGTGTCCTGTAGTATTCATCTATTGCATATTGATATTTAGGTTCATTGAGTCCAAAGAGCGTGGCAAGCTTCCCACCGAGGAATTCGCAAGCTGAAAAGACAGGGAGGAGAAAGAATAACAGCAATTCTATCCCTTATGTAAGTAAGGGGCTTGTCTAGAGAGGCACTTTATGTGGTGCGAGAAAATAAATAGTTTTACACACTGATATATATATGAACAAAAGGACAAGGGCTGTCTTCATCAGCTCAGGAAATAAAAGCCTCTTTCAGTAAGCCTAGTCCTGACTCCAGAAAACTACTGAATGGCTACCCATTTCAATCCTTTTCCAAAGACTTAGCCAGCATTCCTGGAAATGATGTATGCCACTTACACCAGCTGCAGCCTTAGGCAGTTTGTTCCATACTGTGTTTCAACTACACTTTGCGTAAACAAATTCAGCCTGGGTTGTTTTCCATGGCAATTCACTCTCAAATAGTCAAGAGGTCATAGACAAGTCTTCTTTCCTTTCAGGATCTTCTTTCAACTGACAGAAGCCTCTCTTCCTCTGTATCAGGGAGAAGAGATGGACTTTGTATCTCTTGTGTTTAGGAGGCTAGTGATTTTTGAAGGGGGGAAAAAGTTGTGACTGCTTTCAGGTGCCACTTTTTCAGACTTAGCAATGGCCTGCCTGGAGTATCACAGTTTATCAAAATTGTATGCAATGATGTCAGTTGGCACAGTTAGATTGTCCTAATCCATCTTTCTGCAGTATTATGCTTGTTGACCTGTCTCCACTTGGCCCATTTTCTTTTCCTTATGGCCTCAGTTTCTTGTCCCTCTGCCAATTTCTAATCTGCTTCAGTAGTTCTACCCTTATTTGTGCCCTGTTGGTGCAAATTTTCAGTTGATTATATCAGTCTGATCTGGAACACTATTAAATATTTTCCTACAGTCCGGGCAGATTTTGTCCACCCATAGTTTTACCCCCTGCCTGCCAATTAATGCCATTTATTAAAGGTGGCGCAGGTAGTGACAACTATAGTTAAAGTTGCCTGACACTTTCCATTATAAAGATCCTGTTTTCAGTTGCTTATAACTTTGCCAAACTTAAGCTGCAGGGGCTGAAATTTTCCATGCCTGGTGTCTCTCTCAAGCTGAAATTTTTGCAAAAGTTTCAACTAACATTATTGTCATTTCCAAGAATGAGGTTAGGGGAAAATACACGTAGCCCACATAAAAAAATGGTTACAGTTGTTTCATTGAGAAGCTCTAGCACCTCCATGATTTGGAGCAGGGACTTGAGATTTGACAGGGCTTTGCCCTAGTGTCAGGATGCACCTTTTGCCATCCCTATGAAAATCCGCCCACATTTGGTCACATTATAAGCCATAGTGTAAGAATATAAGAATGACCAAACTGAGTCAGACCAATAGTTCATCTAGTCCAGTAACCTGTCTGACAGCAGTCAATGCCATAAGCTTCAAAGGGAATGAACAGAACAGGGCAACCATCAAGTAATCCATCCCATCGTCCAGTCTCGCCATCTGGCAGTCAGAGGCCTAGGGACACCCAGAGCATAGGGTTGCACCCCTGATCATTTTGGCTAATAGCCATTGATGAACCTATTCTCCATGAACTTATATAATTCTTTTTTGAATCCAGTTATAGTTTTGGTCTTTACAACATCCCTGAAAAAAATCTGTTAGCATGTGCTCAGTAAAGATTTGTTAAAAGCTGGAAGCCAAGTGCTCAGAAGATTCCATGTGCACTGACCATGCTCCATCCTCACAGCTCCTATGTGCTGACTAGACAGTTCATACACCATCCCCGAAGAGTGGCTGAGCATACACCATCCCTAGCTGAGTAGCTCTTTCCCTTCAACTGTTTTGTCCAGTTCCCAGGAGCCACTGTAACTGAGACCAGGGATACTGCATCTCCTGCATCCTCAGTGCTCCCCTTGCTGGTACCCAGAAAGCACAGAGGAGGAAGCAGCCTGACTAGAATGCAGAGGTATGAGCAGGAGAGACAGGGAAGAGAAATGCAGGGCAGGGAAACTGGAACAGAGAATGTGACAGGTAGGAGCAGAAGGGAACAGGGCCAGTGGTTATAAACCACTAGAGCATGCTTTACTCCAGAACCTGGAACTGAACCCATTATTCCCAAGTCCCACTATTCCTTTGCTGTGTAGCAAACAGCTGTGAAACCCATGGCTAAAGTTTGCATCTTAGCTTTTATGTTGACCTGCCACAAGAAGGGGTCACAGCATTCTACTGCTACTGGTTAATCTTTTAACTCAAGTGACAGAGGAGTCGACTGTGCTGTGGATCTAAATATCCAAACCCTGGTGATGACCCGTGTATGTATGTGTGGGTCAATATAGTTTCACAGGATTGTTTTTTCCTTTTTTTTAAAAAAAGTAGGAAATTATATTTTTTAAAAATTAAGTTAAAAGAACATTAAAGGTGCCAAAATCAAGAGAGGCCAGAATTAAGATTGCCTTGTATATATGCATTGTGGTAGTCTTTAATTATCACTTTTTTCCACAGGACCTTTGCCTCATTCGGGACACAGGACAGACTGCGCATGGATCATGACTGCGCAGTGAAGGAGATTGCTGTCTGCAGGATCGCTTCCTCATTTGTTGCAGAATTTGGAAAGCGTGCAGTGAATGAGGCAGGGACTGCAGGAACAGAAAAGATGGTGTCATGATTAAGATAGTTGAATGCTGCCCCGGAGAAAAGGATTTGATCCCAGCCTCTGCTGCAAAGTTCCTATGTGGCGTCGGGCAATAACAAAAGTTTTCACAGGTGGCCACTGTGTGCACACATCTCATTTTCTGAGTCCCAGGTTGACACACGTGGGATCTGAACTGTAGAAATGCTGACCTCACAGCTTCCACAGAAGTCAGTGGGAGCTTTGCTTAGAGCATTAAGCACCTCAATATGCTATGTACTTACAAAAAAACCCATATGCATCTGGAGCAGGGTGCTTGAAATCAGCCCTGGGAGAGAGCTGAGGCTGCGAGAGGGCTGCTGCTAGGGAAAGCAGCAAGCCTCGGCTGATTGGGAAAACAGCCACAGCTGCGGCCACGCCCCAATCAAGGCCCAGCTGGCCTTTATAAGAGGGTAGTGGGCCAGAAGGACACAGTCTCTTTCTAGATGTTGAGAGGGAGAGGCCTGACTGCTCGGAGCTGAGCAGGGTACCTAAAGTGGAGCAGTGCTGGGGGAAGGCCAGAGGAGCTGGAGAGCTCTGGCCTGGGAAACCCCCAGGCTGCGGGCCTTGATGAAGGCCTAGGAAAAGGGTACTGGGGTTGCAGAGGGCAGCCCAAGGGTAGGCAGAAGCAGCAGGTCCAGACCCTCCTTGCCAATAATGAGTGGCAATTATACTGCAGTCCACCCCAGGGAGCTAGGGCTAGATGGTGACTGGCAGTAGCCACTGAGGGGGGATAGTGGGTTGGAGGTTCCTGCGGCGGGCAGAACCCCTGAGTAAAGGGGCACTGGGAGGGACTTGGGGGCCCAGCCGCAAGCAGGACACTGGCCTGCAGAGGGCACTCTGGAGGCTGGAAATGCTAATTCCCTGGATGACCAGCAGGAGGCGCTGCAGGGGTGAGTCCTGCCCCACTACAGCATCTCAAATAGGGCACCCAAAATTAGTTGACACTTGACAATTTTGGCTCTAATTTCTGTGTATCAGTTCCCAAAGTGCAAAAGGGAGGTAATATCCCCATACCACAGAACGGTGTTGTGAAAATAACTCCATTGTGTTTGTGAAACACTCCGAAGACAGTACTATGATGACACCATCATAGAGACGCTCAAGAAGAAATTAATAATTCTAGGGTTTTGATGGTGTGCAGTAAATAATACATGGAGCCACACATGGAATGAGAAGGATAAAATCAGATACTGAATAGCTAACCATTCAGTGAGCACCACCCCACATGTGTACTGAATAAGGGTTTGGGGGGAAAAGTAGTATGTGATCATATAATTAAGAAGATTATATCACAATTCCTATGCACAAGGGGGCTAAATTAAAATTGCTCAGGCACCCTTAATTCGGGCATTTCCTAGTTTTTGACTGCTTGACTTTGAAACTAATGTTCTTTCAAGGTAGTTATTTTGGATGCAGTATTTGATATACTGTCACACTAGAAATGAAAAGGATACCTAGCATCTGCCAACTAAAATGACATATACAGACAGACTAGTATTGGTTAAACCCATCACTGTGACAATGAAAAACTGATTTAGTATTATAGGGCTGAATGAAAGTGAGACGAGCTTCATGTCAGCAGACCCACTGGAAATCATCTGCCATGGAGGTTATTGCCAATGAAACCTGCTTTTCTTCAGTAGCTGCAGCATGGCACGTTGTGCTAGGTGCGTTGGTAGCACAAAAGTCAGAGTCCCCAAGACTGCATAGCCAGATCATGACATACTGGTACAGCCATCAGGCTCTTGCCACTGAATTCAGGTTGCTCCTTTAAGCATGCTGAGGCAGTCCCCACATTGGTGGGAGTTTCTTTCTTGTTGCTATAAGAAACTGTTTTTTTTTTTTTAAATGACAATGGATGGCCTGATCTCAAATAATCTAACCTGAAGTATTTCATATTTAATAGTGTTACCTAGATGTCTCCCTCCTTGAAGGAAAATATCATATTTTATTTAATATATTATAAAATATATATAATAGAGAGATTTTTTTTTTTGTATAGAATAGCAACACCCAGTTTTGAGAATACATAAAACAAATAAGATGAAGGAAACAATTCTGGTGATGATCTTATATCTTAATAATATTGAACAGTAATTATATTCAACTAATGTAAAATAACTCTCCCATTGATGCAAGAAAAAAATATACCTACTAAAAAGTGAAGTTGTTGCGATTCGAACTGCCCACAGCCGCAGATAGAGCCCCCAGGAGAGTTTGGACTATAAAACAAGAACAAAAGGAAAAAACTTTCATTTTAGACATACAGAGCTGAACTAATCCATGGGCTTGTACCAGAGATTAATTTGACCCATAATATTTGCTGTATGCTAGGATCTTCCATGGTGTAGGGGAGAAAGCTAATTGTTTTCTTTACTTCAGTCTTTACACAGGGTGCTGTTCAAGCTAGCTAGTCTCAGCTGATTTACAGCAAGTCTCTGTCTATTTAAACTAGGGATACCAGTCTCATTTACCAAGCCAACAAGAAACATCAGTACAATGAACATAAGGAACACATATACAATAGAACACAAAGGGTCCAATCCTGCAAAATACATAAACCTCTGAGGAACTTTGAACTCCGTGTGAATAAAGTTGTTCACAGGTTTAAGTATTTGCAGGATCAGGCCAAAATACTAAAAATATTTAGAGATTTTGGACAGAAATAGATACATGTAAATGTCAATACCTAACACAATATAATGCTTTACATTTTCAGAGATGTTTACAAACATTACTTATCCTCCCTGTATCCCTACGAGGTCAGTAACTTAGGGTTTGTCTATATGGGGATGAATTAAGAGAAATTAACTAAGGCCTTGTGTACATTCAGAAATTAGGTCAATATAACTTCATTGGTCTGAGGTGTGAAAAATCCACAATTAAAATCGACCTAACTCCTGGTGTAAGTGCCTACTACACCAACATAACTCCACCTCCACGAGAGGTGTAGGGCTTATGTAGGTGTAGTTAGGGCGATAGTGTTTTGTAGACAGTGTGTTACTTACATCAGCCCTTGGCTGGCTTTCTTGTCAATTTCATGGCTCCTTGCTGGAGTTGTGACATTGACAAGAAAGTCCTCCCAGCTAAGCTGCTACCCACTGCCTGGGCTCCCCACTCCAAGCTGGGCTGCCCCTTGTGCTCCTGGTTTTCTGCTTCCCCCCGGGGTGCTACCCAGGATCCACACTCCAAGCCAGGCTGCTCCTGGGGTCCCAGCTCGCAGCTGGGAGGCAAGAGCCTGGGTGGGCTCCTGGCAGAGCGATGAGAGCTGGGTGGATGGGGGGAGCAGCCAGGTTCCAAGCAGGGAACAGAGAACTGGGCGGAAGGGCGCGCAGCCAGAGGGAGCGGGGAGCCTGTGGGGCAGCTGGGCTCCTAGCGGAGAGCTGTGAGCAGAGCTGAGAGCCTTGGCTCTCAACTCCCCACACTGCTCGTAGTGGTCGGTGGAAGTGCTCCTGGTGAGGGTGTGCACCACCAACTTAAGGAGGGTAGGGTGGACATGAACCACCACAGTAAAATATATATACCTATAAGTCGACTTAAGAGTTTTTAGTGTAGACATGCCCTAAGGCCACTTTTCTTCTGAAGCAGTGTCCAGACAAGGGTTTAATTAGTCTTAACTTTCCCCAGGTGTCCCCATGTAGACTAGCCCTCAGTCTTGTTCTCATTTTAGAGATGAGGAAACAGACATATGGCATTTAGGAATGGGTCACGGAGCACCAGGGGACATGCTCCTGCATGTTTTTGCTTTGGGACATGAATTCCTTTTGTGTAGGTTTCTTCTCGTCGCCTTGCTGCATCTTCTCACCACAAGATGAAGCTATCATTAGCTAGGGGTATAGCAATAGATCCTATTTTGATCTGCTTAACCACTACTCTCTCCTCAGCAGTCAGTCCCGTGGCCATCAGGAATAAAGCACGTTACCAGGAGAACTTGAAGAAGCTTGAACTGTTGCTATCCAAATTGTACTAAATCTGTTCTGTGACTGGTTAGAGAAGTCACAATATTTACGGGGGGGGGTGGGAAAAGAGGTAAATGATCATCTACAGAGTTAGCTATTATGGCTGTGAAGGGTGCAGTGTTCTCTAATGTGCATAGAGCAGAAACACTCCTCCCCTCTTCCAATTTCCCCAGAGTTTCCTAAAAGCCAATAACGGGGCTTACTGTGTCAAGTGGCTGCTGCTGCTCCTCTTCTTCTTCTTCTGTACTGTACTCTTCCATGGTTTCTCCACTGGCAAAGTAAATGATCCTCCTGGGAGACCTTGTTTCTCCCCCGTCTTTATCCTCCATCTCATTGTGCTGGAAGCCATCCTCCTGCTCAACAGAAAACACCCGCCAGGAGTGCCCTATTAGTACACTGAATGGACAATGGACTGCATAGTGTTCAGTTTCACCTTAACTCTTAGGCTAAGGAATATCAGGACTGGGTTTGAGAATCTTATTTAAACCCTCAAAAGGTATAAAGAGCCCTGCATAGTTCAGTTTTGGGAAGAAGAGGCCCAGGGCATAGCCAGAGCTACAGAAACCTGGCCTGTGTCATGATGGTGCTTCCAACTCTTACAAGAACAGGTACAATTGTTGGTGTCTCAAACAGCTCTTCCATTGGTCTTCAAACGTCTGTGCATGTTTTCTGTCATTGACTCAGAGTATACTACTACGATCTAATATGAGACACTTCAAAACAGCAAAAAACAAAGAGTCAGAAAGGCTAAATCCTGCAACATGTAGACATGAATGGCGCTCAGCACTTTGCAAGATCACAGCCTAAATGAACAATTTGCAGCTTACTACCGTGCAATTGAATAACAAGGCAATACTATTTATATAGCACCAAAAAGTGCACAGAGGGCTTCACAAATAGGGATGACAGGTCCCCCCCCTTCCCACTCCCCCCAAAGAGCTTCCATTTAAATGGACACAGATCCAATGGGGGAGAATCATGATTTCCTTTTTCCACAATTAGTGTTTTTTTTTCCCCTTTTGCCCCATGTTTATTAGCATTTGCCTTTTAAATTGCTTAACTTGGGCCTCTTTGGGTTTTGTCTCTGTTAGGACTACAGCAAAATGGACAATGCATACATCTTTTAAAAGTTTAATCCTTTCATAATTTCAAATTTCTAACAGCTATATAAAATATAATCTAGAGTTAAGAAGGCAAATAGGTATCCAGTAACTATGGAGAAACCCTTAAGATAATAAATTTCTTAAACTATTTATGCTCTTAGCCCAATGGTGTACCATAATTTTATATTTAATTTCTTTGATATTTTCCCTTCAAATATATAGCATTCTTCAAAATCTTACTTTAAAGTCAAATAGGAAAAGTTATATATGCTATTTGCTACTATGTTTTCCCCATTCCATTTCACTAATCAATTTAGAATCAGTCAGAAACAACAAGACAATAAGATCATTACTTTAACATTCCAAAGACAATAAATATTAGTTTACAGTGTTCTCCTTATGTTTGAAGGAGAACATTGGTGGGATCAAATACATTGCTGAAATATATAAATGTGAGAAATCTCTAGCCAACAACAAATCAAAAGCAAATTCACCTGCAGAATCTCTCTGGTATCTTCCATCACTTGAAGAAGTTGTGCAAAAACTGTTTAAGTTGTTTCCAAGACAAGTAAGGGAAAAAACCTAGAACCATGACACTTGATCATGTATGTAATTTGTGCATGGGGGAAAAAAAAAAAAAACACGTCTCTGTAGCATTTGCAGAGCTCAGATCTGGAGGCAAGTCAAGAAAGGTAAACACAGTGCTCCAGGATGCAATTATCTGAAAGGACTGGGCTGTGTTTGAATTGTGGGCAGGACCTTTTTATTTGCATGTTCAGCAGAGTTAAGACAACTGGTTGGGGTGGCAAAAGGAATGTGGGCACAGACATAGACATTGCAAGTAGATACTCCAGAGGGGCATGTTGAAAACCCTGCAAGCTGGTTGTTTTTAAAGCATATCACATTTCTTGAGGACATTTTTCAGCATTCTGCTTCCCTTGGTTTTTGCTTCATTTATGAAGTGAACTTTGACTTTACTAAGGCTAAGTCACAGGTATAATATTTACTTTTTCCAGCAAAGTGAAGGAACCAAACACGCACCTGCAAACAAATAATTCCTGCAACTGGTATGACACCTACTGGCAGTTTGGAGGAATAGGCCCATATATCAGCAACTGTTAAATAACTTCTTAGCAGAACTAGCCAATCATCAAAGGAAATTAATAAAACAGATCAATGCAACCTATCTGGCATCTTTGGTATTGGAACAACAGAAGAGGCTACAGATGTGGGTGAGACCAGGCCTACTCCTAGTTAGGAAGTACAATTTCTTCCCCTGCTCCAGGTACCTACTTACGTAACCTGCCCAATAGCAATAGTGAAGTACCAAATCACCTGATCAGATAGGCATATGCACATGGCATTCTTTATCTTCTCAGTGTGTTAAGAATGTTCTGTATATTTTCAATTTAGTGCAAATTCAATAATAATACTCATTTTAACTTATTCAAAGAGAAATATTCCCTACTACTATAATTAAAATTTGAAAAGCAAAGCCAAAAAAGGGACAGGTTTTAGATGGACAAAAGTTAGAATAAAAATGATAAACTACTCCGTGTTCTAGAGTGTGCAGTCATAATTTTCAGACCAAATATGCGGTTGATAAGTTTTTTTGTTTGTTTTAAAAGTGAAGTACCCCACTCTTTCCTCAATTTACTCTATTCAGAGATCAACCAGTGAGTCTCTCACCTCAAATATTAGGTCATAGCCCCTGAAGGTACTAATATCAAGCAGGGAAGAGACTGTGCACATGAAAGACCACACAGTCCTGGGTCCCTCAGATGGAATCTGCAGACAGACATTCTCAAGAGCATGACTGGCACTGAGAGGGACTACGTGAAATCAGAAGATATCCTATAGGCTATTGTGAGCTACTTACACCAAAAAAGGAAAATGGCATGAATAATCTCAAGATGAGTACTGAAAGATAGGGGCTTTGCACAGTTCCTATAGGCTAAGAGTCATCTTGAATTTATGTTCCGTAAAGTTTCTCATCCTGTTCTTTCAATGCCAAAACCCCTCATGTTGGCATTTCCCTCCAGCAAGGCAAATCATTAGGGACAGAGTAGAAATGCAAGAAATAAGCATTAGCAGGATCTATGTTAACTCTTCAGCTTCAGAGATTTTAGATTCCTTCTAGCCCCATATTTGGTATCACCACAAATATCCTCCAGCGTAGAGGGGCAAAGTCTTCCTCCAGATCCCCCATGAGCCATATTAACATAGGTCAGGAGGTAGCAGGTAATAACATTAAAAGCATATAAACCTCTGCTCTCTCTCCCCCGCCCCCCAACTCAGAATTGAAAAAGGAAAACAGGACAATAACTTTGGGTAGTAACCAAACTGGGTCTTCATGATCTTGGGAGAAGGCTCTAGATATGACCACATCAAGAGCACAGACTCCATTTGGATGCAGACCAGGAACTGGGTGAGATTACATCTTCAAAGCACCTCGCTAGAATGGTTCACAATAACCTACTGTGTAAAGGATCTGAACAGTCCAAGTCATGTAGGACATTAGTGTCATGATTAATAAAAGGCAACCTGGAACCTTTTCTGCTTCCGAGACACACTTTGATATCAGTGCTATGTAAGAACCTGAGAGCCTAATCAGGAACTTTAACATCCTAGTCCAAATGCTGAGTTACATCCTTACAACTTTTCTGCTTTCACCACTGCTGGCACCAGAACTGGGGGGAAAAAAATCAAGTGTGGAATTTGGAAAGCATGCAATGTACATTTGTGCCTGTTAAAAAATGAAGAAGCATATCAAGAATTGCATTAACAGTTTATTTTATACATACAATGGACAATACAATTTTAATTTTTTCCCATGAAATCTCACTAGTATCAGACTGCAGCAATCAGTACAACAGAAACAAAAATAAAGGCGTATTTACAAGCACATTGTACAGTAATGAAAATGAATGATTAGATTTCTAAAGTGCAAAGTTGGCTATACAATTCTGTACATAAACAAGTGTCTGCTTGCTTTCCTAGACTATGCACAGATATTGTATTGTCATGGTATATCAGCCAATTAGTCATACTAAATACATAAATGGACCAAATCCTGCACTTGGATGCACATACAAGACTCCAACAGAAGCCCATGAGAGATGGGCATGCACATTCAAGGACCTGATTTAGTCCTTTGGCTGTACAGAGTGTTACGTGCTAAATGATTACATTTCATATTAATCTAATAACATGGACCATGGAGTAAGACACATCATAAGTGTATTAAACGAGTTTAGAATATTTTCCTATTAAAGGACATGTCTTGCTTTAATTAAGCAGCTATTATGAGCCCTCATGTTAAATATTTTAAAAGGACAAAAACACCAAGAGCCTGATGTTCAGCTAGTACTCTAGTGTCCGACTTCTTTGTGGCTGCAAATTTTGCCTCCACTGTGAAGTGCGAGCACAAGTATCGAGTCAGACATCAGATGTTTACATCAATTTTTTTTTCTGGGTGTAACAAAGTAAAATTGCACCCACAGATAGAGGCCATCACTAAAACCACGTCCTCATTGTAAGAAAGCAGAGGCCTACTAATGCTGATGTTAATAAATATTAAAAAGTCACCTTATGAAATACATTATCTTTTAAAAAATTACTAAAGGAAACCTTAGCAGAAGGAAACGTATTACATACACGTATGTGCAGACCGATTGAAGCCCCCCAGTTAGACTTTCTAAATGCTTGAGCAAATGGAATAGTTAACCCAAAGAATGGAGTGTCTATTTAAATACCTTAACAATATCTCCCCGCTTCATAACAACTCAAAAGGATCACCCATTACAGAACAGCATCCTCTACTTATTTTCAGGACTAAAATGTCTATATTCCTTGCCAAGGTGGGTGAGGTAAGATCTTTTATTGGACCAACTTCCGTTGGTGAGAGAGACAAGCTTTCAAGCTACACAGAGCTCTTCAGGCTGGGAAAGGTACTAAGAGTGTCACAGCATTGTGACACTTACTTTCCCAGTTCTGAAGAAGAGCTCTGTGTAAGCTCAAAAGCTTTGTCTCTCTCACCAATAGAAGATGGTCCAGTAAACGCTATTACCTCACTCACCTTGTCTCATTATCCCAGGACTGACATGGCTATAACACTGCATATATTCCTTGCCCACAAGCAAGACTACTCACTACATACCATAGGCTTTAAAATACAAGTAAACAAAAGTAAGTCTTGAGAAGCAACAAAGTTTAAGAGCACAAACTCCTTCCTTTAATCAGTTTTTAAAGCTACTCGTCTTGTGGTTACTGAAAACAGCTACAGCCTGGGACCAACACAAGGTTACAGCCTGGCTTATGTAATGCCACTATCTAACACTTGAGTTGTACACAGCCAGCAAACATTTACAGTGAATTTCAATCAAACAAGCCACTTAGTTCCAGAAAGTAGGGGATAATACAATGCCAAGGTCCAAATGCCAGTAAATATGCAAGTTCATAAAATAAGCTTTTGGAAGGTTTTTGGGGGAAGATCTGGACAATGGTTACACAAAAACTATAGATTTGGATTTTAGGAAAAAATGTATATGCTACAGCACACACATGGTCAAATGCACCAAAGCAGGTACAAATCATGAACACACATGTGCAAGAAAATAAAAACACTTAGGCGAATCTGTGCAATAGTCAGCAGCAGGGATTAACAGAAAACTGTGTTTTATTAAATCTTAACTTTGATTAGAGGAGAAAACTGTCAGTAGAAAAATGCCTCATACAGGTTATTAAGAATAAAAAAGAGTAACAGTACATACTGCAAATTTAGGACTGGGAGCATGGAGCTAATCAGCTTATCCTTCAGTAAAATGAAAGCCACGTAATTGTAAGGATAGAATATACTTTAAAATAATTGAATTTTTGGCAACACCACATATTTGTCCTACTTCCTACCCCCATCCTCCACCTTCAACTCCATCACCACTACCAGTGTGGGAGATCCTAAAACGGCCCCTATAATTATGCAGGAGACCAGAAGTTTCTCATCAGTAAATCAACACTTGGTGAAACTTTGGCCAAACATACTCAGCTCCCTTCCTTCAAAACTTGGGATGCAACAAGAAAAGAAAAGAAAAGAAAAGAAAAGTGGAGAAGTTTTGAGAGAGAAATATCTATCCAGGTACTTTCAGCCCTGCCCCCCTCCCCAAACATCTAAACACCTCAAATAGTTAAAAATAGAAATGATCTTGTCCTTCACAACCCATGGGAGAAATAGTTTGATTAGTTTATAGGGACATGTGTATTGAACTGATTAGGAGAAAGGTAAACTTAAAGGTAAAGGGGGGAGGGATAGCTCACTGGTTTGAGCATTGGTCTGCTAAATTCAGGGTTGTGAGTTCAATCCTTGAGGAGGCCATTTAGGGATCTGGGGAAAAATTGGGGATTGGTCCTGCTTTGAGCAGGGGGTTGGACTAGATGACCTCCTGAGGTCCCTTCCAACCCTGATATTCTAGGAAACTGAAAAGAGTTTTGCATCTGGTCTGTCCATACTGGTTAGCACCACAATCATTCATATGTCTTGTAGCAATGAGCTGCCTGGTCCAGTCCAGCTTCTGTGGAAGTTCAGTTTCCCAACTTCATAAATTGCCTATTATTGGCCAGCAGCTTCTTTGCTCCAGCTGTTGTGGAAAGTCACGATCTGCCAGGTAGCTACATCCAGTTCCACAGAAGATTTTTAATATCAAGACAGAGTCATTGAACTGGACTCTGTACTGAATGGAGACAGCAGAGCACTGGAGCATACTTTCCTTGTAACCTGCGATGCTAACCATATGGGTTGCTGTGTTTATCATCAGCTGAGGCTTTTTCAAGGTGTGTAGCTTCATTCCTAGGTGTAATGACTTGCAAAGCTCAAGCCTGGAAGACATACATACACACAAGGATCACTGTGACTAGCTGTGTGTGCCAGAATCTTCTGACCAGTTACAAATGAAAATAGACGTTTTTGTTGTCACAGTTGTATTGAACACATTACTGCTGAATGCCCATAGGACACCAAGGCTGCAAACTAACTTGTCTGAGAGCATAAGTCCTCAACAGTGGGGAAGTTATAGAAAGAACAAGTTCTGCAGAGCACTTCCCTCTTCCAATCAGCCTCAGTCTTGCCTGGGGTCATTTTTTCCACAACTGCTCTTTATCAAGGTGCTGTTTTCAGATAGCCATTACAGAAGCTGGGAGAAGATGCCATTTATGTTTGAGAAAAAGGAGATCTAGAGATGGGTCTCCTTTGGGCTAAAACACCAGCAATACTCATTTTCTATGACACCACTGACAGAGCAGGTATTACCCAACTGAAAATACAGCACATTAATTACAGCTAAATGCATTCATCCGAGTTCTATGAAGCCACTGAATTTTAAGTACCCATAATTCAATCAATCATTCTGGACCTTGCACAGTATTAAATTTGGAAAAAGTCTGGAAGTCTGACACCATGATATATTCATTTTAAGATTTTTTTCCACTTACTTGCTGCCTAATTCTCCCATGCCACCAGAAGACTCCCAGTTTGAGATTAAAAGGCTTAAAAGTAAGCAGTTGGATAAAATAAACAAGCTTCAGCGGAAGCAGGTTACTATGAACTTGGGTATAGGGAAACCTGATTTAAAGTGAAGTAGAATGGAGTGTCCAGTTGTTTCAACTGAGTATAAACTGCATTTGGATTATGGAGAAATTCTGCTTCTGAAGTATAGTAAAGTGACTTCACTATAGAAGTTTTCACATGGATAAAGCCCAAATGAGAATTACTTTTCTTATTTATCAGAAACAAGAGAATGGGAATGAGTTAGGGTTTTAAGCCTTTGGAACAACCATGACTAGAAGATTGCTTCTGGCAAATTTCCATTTGTATCTCTTTTGTTCTGGGCACCTGACACTAAGTAGTATGTAAAGAATTAAATCTCATGGAAAGAAACCATATCCTTAACTTTACCACCCTTTCCTATGGTGGGAAATACTAACTTCAGTATGCTATTCTCTGTATAGAAGCTAGCCTGAGAACCACCACCTAAACTTAAAACACTTTCTGTAAGCATGAGCTCATTCTGAGGTCCCAACTAAAACAAACAAACAAAAAAAAAAGCGCATGGCTATAAATAATTTCATTTATAAATCCAGCCACATTCTCAATTAAGAGACTTTTACTAAACATAAATCAGTAAAATTAAACTTTAGGATTAAGAAGAATTAGAAAAGGGGATCTGAAATGAAAGCCCCAGAGTTCATTAAATACGACTTGTAGAAGGAATTCAAAGCACTTATGGTGTTTAAGAGATCTGGCATCCACTGTCTTTTTGAGGCTTTATATCTGGTTCTTTCATAGGTTTCACTTCTTCCTCTGGTTTTGGTTTAGCCTGCAGACAAGAAAAGAGTTTGAAAAAGATTAATTAAAAGAGTCATGGGTTTCACACAATGTCCATATTATAGGTTTCAGCAGCAAGACCATGCAGAGTTTAGATATAATTGTCCACTAGTCTTCTCTATTCTCTCAGCTCAGGGCTTTCTGGCTTCTCCAACACAAAAATGTTAAACTTGCTGTATTTTATGATGGCTTGAAATGGAAAGCAGAGACTGGACTAAACTAAGTTCATCCAACTTACTACACCTACTTTAGAAGTACAGCTGCAGTGAGTTTGAAGGCTATTGCCTTCTTAATGACATGACCCTTAAATTCTACCTTAAGAAATGGAGACAGGCAGAATAATACCACCACCTAAGTCCCATCTAGCACTTTTCATTCAGAGACAAAGTGCTTTACAAAGAAGGTAAATGTCATTATATGAGCCAAAGACAACTAGGAAACAATGTAGCTTCTAGGCTCTGGACTAACAGAAATTGTTCCATGAGGAGAGAAGGTGCTGGGAGCTTGGATTGTTGACCTATGACTGACTCAATGTGTGCCTTTTTTGAAGGGAGAATTCCACCATCTATCTCTACCTCACAGGGGAGTGACAAAGCTTAAATGAAGCCTCAAATGAAGAGTGCTATAAAAAGGCAAAATAGTAAGGACTGGCAGAAGGATATTGTCCTATGATGCTCTTTAGCAATACCTCAAGCTACTAAAAGCAGATGCATTAACATTCTGTGCCCAAGTACACAATGTTTATTTATTTAATTACATTACACTGTCCCATGGCATTAGCTTCTATAGTACCTCAGTACCTCACCAACTTCACTGAATTTAACCTCAACACCCCTGAGGTGTGACAGCATTACTTCAGATTCACCGCTGGGGACGCTATGGCACAGAGAGGTTCAGTGACTTGCCTAGTCACATAGTAGAACCAAGAATAGAACCCAGGTTTCCCAATTCCCCTGCATAGAGCCTACACCTCAAGACCATCCTTCCTCTGTGTTTGCTCTATTGAGTAGCATAGGGCAGAGGTGGAAAAGCAGCATGCCAACTCTCTACTATGTGCGGGATAAAGCTGATGGGAGGGAGAGGAGGAACAATGTTAAGTAAAATATTCTTACACTGTCATCCTTTGGCCTCTTGGTGAGATCAAATGCAGCCAGTGTTTCAGGGGTCCAGTGTGCATGCAAGGCAGGAAATTCAAAAAGGATGGGCTCTACCAGGCCATAGTTCGCCTTCAGCTCCAGCTGAGGAGCCTCGGGTGGCACTTTCTGAAAGTAACTAAGACAGAATTTAATATTTTAAAAACACAGTAAACAAAGATTTGCAGTTAGTTCATCTTTCTTCACTTTTGGGAGTAATCTGGCCACTTCCAAAGGCATCACACTATTACTGCTGAAGTGGTCCCATTTTATTTAAGAATCTTAATGCTGGTATTATGAAAAGGCATTCAGTTCAGCAGGTTTCCCTGATGCTTCACAAGAACAGACAATTTCCCATTTGTGCTTCCTCCTCCCCAGTGGCTACTTTAGTCATTTCCATCTGGTAACAGATTGGTTTTCTCCCCTTTGTTTTGGTGGAAGCGGAGATAAATGATGTTTCAATTTACAGATACTTAAAACGCTATAGGAGAAAGGGGAAGAGGCAGACGCAACCATTTTCCTCAATCTCCCTGAAGTCAGATGTTTGGCATGCCAGCATGCACTGATGCTGGCAACACTGCAACCACCAGAGAGCCCTGCTAGATTACAAAACCTGAAACACAGTATTTTATATCAAAATCTTTTGCAAAGCCACACCACACAATAGAAACTGCCACTTACCTTATGCTCAACACATATCGTGTTTATGCTCAAGCAGAGTTCTGTGACTATTGCTCTGTCAGCAGTATGGCATAAACAACATCTCAGGGAACAGGCCCTGGGCATCTGACTGTGTGTTTTGTTGAAGGGACATGCCATCAGACTTCTATGAATCTCTTTATATACTACTGTTACAAGTCAGAAATACAATCCATGTAACTGAAGATTAGCAAAATAAATTTCTCTATTTTTAGTTTACTGTGTTATTTGACACCACTTGTGTTCTACGATTGGCAAGGGGATTCAGGGGCTGGTGTAGTTCTTGTAACTATTCTGAACTCACTAGATTTAAAAGTTGATGTCCCTTCAAGAGTAAGCTGATAAATCAGTTAACTGAATGCCGCATTTACCATAGTTACTTGGTGCAATTAGCAAGGCCACACAGCTCAGGCAATATTATAGATTTCTTTGCTGGCTTTTCTAAAGTTAAAGTACAAATATAGGTTTTTATTTAGGTCCTATAAAAACAATGGCTAAGTTTAGGAAAGCCACAAGCAAAGACAAGATTCAAAGTTTACTTATATTACATACACATGCAGAACATAGACACTCTTCCAGTTTCTTTAACACACTGAAGCAAATTCTTTAGCAAGGGCAAGATTCTAAACTTTACGAAGAACAATCTAACCTTAAAAATAATAATAAATGAAGGATTTAAAAAAAAAAAAACAAGTAGGAAACATATACTTACATGAATCCATTTTCTCTCTGGCATTTTTCTAGGGTATTCTTAACCAGACTTCCTAGTTTCCTAAAGAAGAGGTGGCCAGAGGGTTTGGCAGTAGTCCCAGGCCCTTTGGTTTCACCATATTCTTTGCATAACGCTTCAGCCTTGACAAAAACTTCACAAGAAAGGAATGTGAAAAAGTTACAATTGGCATAAAACTGCACTTACAATTCAAGTAAGAGATAAGAACAGACCCAGTAATCCCTCCAGGATTCTGATTAGATAAAGCAGAAGCAGCTGGTTTCAGGGTGACTCCTCCAACCATGGCCAAAACATCAGTATAGTCAGTAAAAGAGGTAGACAACTTTTTGGGTGAGGAGGACAGACAAGTATTCTTATTTGCAGAGACAAGTAGAAGTGGGACTGTAAAACAAGAACTGGAACTACATAGCTACGGAACTGAACACAGTCCTAAAAGAATTCAGGGACAGACTAAGGGGACCACCACTGTGGGTGTTTGGTATGATGATAAGCCAAGCACATGAAAGAAGCCTGAAATGTACAGTTGTGCCCTGAAGGACCAAGGGAAAACTTCAAGAAGGATGCTTTTCTATGACCCTTTTCTCTGCGTAGCCTTTTTTTTTTTTTGGGGGGGGGGGTGCTCTCTAGAAATGCAAGGCTTACTTTAATAAAGCTAATCCAAAGTGTAAGACACTCTTGCCAAGTGTAAGACAAGACATATGTTATGTAGACTTTTCAACTGATTTTCCTCTATTTGTTCTTTAAAATATATATAATGTTTTAAAGTTACTCCATTTGAATCGTCAATTGCGCTGTGGTAAAGTTACTGGGGTATAGTCATTGGGAAGGAAACAGTACCTACCCTGGATCACCTAGATGAGAAAGCTGCACCAGAAGTAAACCCAGATACAAGTTGCAGTCAGGAATGGTCCTGAGGAAAGCCAGCAGACCGTGAGGAATGGTGGGAATAGGGGAATAAGGGTATGTCTACACAGGGATAAAAAAACCCGTGCCTGGCCTGGGTCAGCTGACTCAGGCTTGCAGTGCTCAGGTTCCAGGGCTGAAAAATTGCTGTGTAGACCTGCGTGCTCAACTGGGACTCTGCAGTCCGAGCCCGAATATTGACAGTATTTTTAGCTCTGCAGCCCAAGCCCCGTGATTCAAGGCTGGCCATGGCCATGCTACAGGTCTTTTATCCCTGTGTAGACATGAGGTTACAGACATCTATAATAGCAACTTTAGAAACAAGATCAAGTAAAATAATTGCGCTCTCCAGCCATGGGAGCTTAGATAATATCTTCATTTATATGATTGAGTATTAACTCAAATTTTATATTACCATTAGTCCCTTGATACAAATATTTAAGTTCATAGAAACGTAGGGCTGGAAGGGACCTTGGGAACTCATCAAATCCAGCCCCCTACGCTGTAGAAGGACTTAGTAAACCTAGACCATCCCTGACAGGTGCTTGTCCAGCCTGTTCTTAAAAACCTCCAGTGATGGGGATACCACAACCTCCCTTGGAAGCCTATTTCAGAGCTGAACTACCCTTATAGTTAGGTTAGATATTAAGGAAAAAAATTCTAAGTCTTAATTTGTATCGAGAGAACATTACAGTTCCTGTCCTAGCTTCTGTGGACATGGAGAGCAATTGCTCAGAGTCCTCTTTAAAATAGTCAACATACTTGAAGACAATTATCAGGTCCCTCTCTGCCCCCCTCAGTCTTCCTTTCTGAAGACTAAACATGCCCAGTGTTTTAACCCTTCCTAAACCTTATCATTTTTGTTGCTTTCCTCTAGAGTCTCTTCAATTTGTTCCCATCTTTCCTTCAGTGTGGCGCCCAGAACTGGACACAGTACTACAGCTGAGGCTGCACCAGTGCTGAATAGAGCAGGACAATTACCTCCTTGTCTTACAAAAGATACTCCTGTTAATTCACCCTAGAGGCAAACTACGGCCCACATCCAGCCTGCAGTACCGTCCTGCCCGGCCCCTAAGCTCCCCACTGGGGAGACTAGCCCCCAGCCCTCCTCGGCAGCCACGCAGCGCTCTGGGCAGCAGGGCTGCGCACTCCTGCAGGGCAACACGGCAGCGTGTCTGGCTCCGGCTGGGCGAAATGCCGCTCAGAGCAGCATGGTAAGGGGGCTGGTCCCAGGGGGCAGTTAGGGGGCAGCTGGATGGGGTGGAGGTTCTGGGGTGCACGGTCGGGACGGGGAACAGGGGGTAGTTGGATAGGGCAGAGCTTCTGGGGGGGAGTAACGGGAGGGGGCTTCTGGGGGGGGGACGCGGGCAAGGGTCAGGGGACAAGAGCTGGGGGGGTTGGATGGTTCTGAGGGGGGCAGTTAGGGGGCGGGAAGTGGAAGGGCTTGGATAGGGGATGGGGGCCAGGCTGTTTGGGGGGGCACAGCCTTCCCTACCTGGCCCTCCATACAGTTTCACACCCCAATGCGGCCCTTGAGCATAAAAGTTTGCCCACCCCTGCCCTGGAATATTAGCCTTTTTCACAGCTGCATCACACTGTGGACTCATATTCAATTTGTGATCCACTATACCCCACCCCGATCCTTTTCGGCAGTATCATGACCTATCCAGTTACTTCCCGTTGTGTAATTGTGCATTTCCTTCTTAAGTGAAGTACTTTGCAATTGTCTTTGTTAAAATTCATCTTGTTGATTTCAGACCTATTCTCTACTTTCTCAAGGTCATTTCGAATTCTAATCCTGTCCTCCAAAATTCTAACTCCTCGCTGGTTTGATGTCATCTGCAAATTTTATAAGTGGATTCTCCTCTCCATTGTCCAAGTCATTAATGAAAATATTAGATAGTACTAGATCCAGGCCTCACCCCTGCAGGACCCCTCTAGATAAGCCCTCCCAGCCTGACAGGAAACCATTGATAACTACACTCTGAGTATGTTCTTTCAGCCAGATGTGCACGCACCTCAGAGTAATGTCATCTAGACCACATTTCCCTAATTTCCTTATGAGACTGTCATGTGGGACTGTGTCAGAAGCCTTACTAAAAATCAAAATATACCACATCTACTGCTTCCCCCATCCGCTAGGCCAGTAATCCTGTCAAGAAGTAAATTAGGTTCGTTTGAAATGATTTGTTCTTAACAAATCTATGCTGCATATTTCTTATAATCCTACTATCCTTCAGGTGATTACAACCTGGTTGCTTAATAATTTGCTCCAGTATCTTTCCAGATATCGAAGTTAGGCTGACTGGTTCTATAATTCCCTGGATCCACTCTGTTCCCTTTTAAAGATAGGTATTATGTTTGCCCTTCTCCAGTCCTCTGGGACCTCAACTGTCCTCCATTCTGAGATTGCTTCAGCTAGTTCCTTAAGGACCCTAGGATGAATTTTATCAGACCCTGACAACTTGAACACATCTAACTCAGTGGTTCTCAACCTGCAACCCATGGGCCACATGCAGCCCAACTGGCATATAGCTGCGGCCCACAATGGTAAATAGGTTGAGAACGACTGATCTAACTTATCTAAATATTCTTTACCCTGTTCTTTCCCTATTTTGCTTTGTGTTCCTTCCCCCTTGTTCTTAATATTGTGTTGAATATCCGGTCACCATTAACCTTTTTAGTGAAGACTAAAGCAAAATAGGCATTAAACACCTCAGCCTTCTTGATGGCATCAGTTATTAGCTCTCCTTCCCCACCAAGTAGAGGACCTATACTTTCCTTCATCTTTCTCTTGCTCCTAATATATTTAAAGAAGCTCTT
Organism: Natator depressus; assembly: GCF_965152275.1. Classification (NCBI taxonomy): domain Eukaryota; kingdom Metazoa; phylum Chordata; order Testudines; family Cheloniidae; genus Natator; species Natator depressus. Next base: position 161,239,557 of record NC_134236.1, read on the forward strand.
CTTAATGCCTTTTATGTCCCTTGCTAGGTGTAACTCATTTTGTTATTTCACCTTTCTGATTTTGTCCCTACATGCTTGTGCTATTCTTTTGTAACTCTTCCTTAGCAATTCATGATTCATAGATGAATTCATCCATGATTCTACTTTTTGTGGGATTCCCCTATGATTTTCAGGTAATTCAAGAGCTCCTGATGGTGCCATCTTTAGGACACTTTTTTTAAGCCTGCCAAAAGCTTCAATTTATCTGGTGTTTTTAGGCTAACAGGATAAAGTACATTATGATAAAATGGAATATTGCATTACCAGATGTAACAAGGAGTTGGACCCTGCCTCTGTTTCCCTTTCTTGGACTTTCCAATAACTGCACCCAGACTGTCGTGCAAGTCACACAACATCCCTTTTTGGGGTCAGGTTTATTAAAACAGAGTACAAATGTCAACTTAAAACAAGTCTTTTCCCAACACCAGAGTTCTGCAGACTTTTAATGGGCTCATAGTTTGTTTCAAACCCAGGTTCTGCTGCCTGGCATTTCCTCAAGTCTCTTCCCTCTTAAGGCTTCTGCCCCCTCCCCCAATACAGGTTGCTCCATCCAGGCCTTTTCACCTGGCTAGCATGGACAGTTCATTCCACAGTCCTCTGTGATCCTCTAAAGATCTCTTTCCTCTCTGGATTCCCCTGATGGAGTCTCCCGACGATCTCTCTCCTCCCCAAACTGACAGAACTCCCTCTCGCAGGAACTTCAGTCTTTAACTACATCATATTAAGCCATTCAGTACAACCATGCACACTCAGTCTGCCCAGCCCAAAATGAGGGGTAGAACCTGTAATATTAGGTAAGACTGAACTTTTTCCTTTTACATCTTCTAGGCACTTCCCTTTCTCTGGAGTTGACAGTGATTTTGATTCTCTCTTTTTATACCTCTATAACTAGTTAAGTGATAAGAATACACCTAAATTCTTAGAGTACAGGCCTTTACAGACAGGCTTGAATGTCTATATCTTAACACTCCACCCGGTTTTTTTTCTTTTTCTTTTGGGATCTGCCTGTCCAGGTATCCCTGGAAAAGCATAGGACATATGGCGACATATTTCCTGATAGGGCCAGGCATCAAAGAATCAAAATCACTGTCAACTCCAGAGAAAGGGAAGTGCCTAGAAGATGTAAAAGGAAACTTAGTTTGATAGCATCCTGTCTGGCAAGAACTCGCTTATCAATAGCTAGGATGTGAAATCCTCCTTTCTTTGTTGTTCTATCACTGTAGTCCCCATTTCCCTATTGTTTGTCTGCATAATCTCTGTCTGGTTCTGTGATTGTTTCTGTCTGCTGTATAATTATTTTTTCTGGGTGTAAACTAATTAAGGTGATGGGATATAATTGGTTAAATAATCATGTTACAATATGTTAGGATTCGTTAGTTAAATTCCAGTAAAATGACTGGTTAAGGTACAGCTAAGCAGAACTCAAGTTTTACGATATAGTCTGCAGTCAATCAGGAAGAAAAGGGCGAAATGGGAACAGGGAATGGGGGTGGGGAAATTGGAATCATGTTTTGCTAAGGCGGGGGGAAATGGGAACAGGGACACAGGTAAGGCTCTGTGGTGTCAGAGCTGGGAAGGGGGACACTAAGGAAGGAACCTGGAATCATGCTTGCTGGAAGAAGTTCACCCCAATAAACACTGAATTGTTTACACCTTTGGTCTTTGGGTATTGTTGCTCTCTGTTCATGCGAGAAGGACCAGGGAAGTAAGCAGGTGAAGGAATAAGCCCCCTAACAGCCTACTCTAATACAACCTTGATAATGTGTTTATTTGGCTTTAACACAAATATTTGGATATTTTGTGAGCTACTCTGAATTATGAAAACTAAAATTTTTTTTAATATTCTCTAAACAGTATGACAGCAGATGTTCCAGGAGGGATTTGAGAATGTGGCATCCATACTTACATTTTTCTGATTCCTGCAGAGATCTGATTGCTTCTCCACATTTATCACTGGCCAGCAAAGTTTGACCATGGTAGCAGTATGACTGATGAGAGAAGAATATAGGTACTGGCATCAATCGACAATTTCCTGTCACCACATCAGTTTTGCTATTTTTCCTCCTCACTGGATGGGGATCGTGTACAGCTGAACACTAGCCAGAATGGCAAGATCTGCATCTCTCTGCGGCTGCCATCAGTTGCACAGTCAACCAGAAGAGGGTGCAGGGAGGTAACATGACGCAGCACTCACTGGTGCCTAAGCACAAGTCCCTTCAGCAGGGAAGAAACCCAGTTTTCGTGATGAAAACCAGGTACAATGAGAGTTTAGGTTTTTTACATCTATGAAAAAACTTCACTGAATTCAGAAAGGCAACAGAAACATTCCAGCTTTTCTGACCTGTAATGGCAAGGTCAAAGTGCGACTTCACCACACTCCCATTTTCTCCCTTTCATAAAACTAGCTTGGGCTCCTATGCTCAAATAGGGTTCCTACTGGAGTGCAATATCAAATGCTCCTTTTCACTTGTAAAAGCCCACTCCATTTAGATTAGGCCCAACACACAATATAAATATTCTCAAGATGCAACATATATATATTTTCCCTGCTGTATTGTGAAGCTGAATACAACAGCATTACCGTATTCCATCATTGTCCATATTACAAGGGTTACACACAGCTGGTCTTAACAAATAGCACAAATCAAACCCAGCCCAGCCTTAATTTTCTCACCCATTCACAAGATAAACAGCCTCTGGCTACAGACACAAACTAAGAGAAAGTCCAAGTATTTTTCTTTTTAAAACTAAAATATGGTCAGATCAGAAGCAGCAACTAATTACAGAGCTGCTGGTTCTTGATGGAGAATGTTACGCCAGGAGATCAACCAGGCTCTAGCAGAACATGCATGCTAAAGGCAGCTTGGGGGTGGCAACTGATGTTATCAGGTCCTATCTTATCCATATCTAATCCCAGTGTAGACAGAATATACACCTTTGTTCGCAATCTACAAAGTATGCATTGTAAGGTATCATTTAAAACTGGTTTCAATATTTCAGGCTGTGATGACCTCCCCCCAGAAGTGATAGCAAATTACTGTAGATGCTCACAGGAGCATACTCATGGTATTGCCACCCTTACTTCTGTATTGCTGTTGGTGGCTGTACTGCCTTCGGAGCTTGGTGGCCGGAGAGCAGCAGCTGCTGTACCCCCAGCTCCCCTTCTTCCTGGCAATATTTTTTGTGATCTCATGACCCCCCCCTACAATAGCCTTGTGACCCTCTTTTGTGTTAGGACCCCCAGTTTTAGATGCACTGATTTAAAAATGCATGATTTGCTGATCAGCATTATTATGGCAAAATGAAAATAGTAGCATAATATCTGAAACTATAAACTTCTTCCCTATATAAACAAGCTAAAATCATGACCAAAGTATGTTTTTTCCTGAGAAGTCTGGGGAGTGACCTATAAGTTCCTCAGAGACAAAGGGCAAGCTGATGCCTGAGCCATGTGTAAACAAGGCTGATGGACAGTTACCTGCCAAGTGACCATTCTTTGGCAGGAAAGGGGAGGCAGGGCAAAAATTTACGTATTAGTGAAGAAATAGCATGGAGTTTCCTTCTACACAGATTGCCTGCTGCCTTGCTCCCAGCTGGAAATGCTTCTTAAAGTGAGGACAGGACTATAGAAAGAAGGGATAGACACACCCCCCCTCTCTCTCCCTGCCCATCACATTCGCTGCAACTAAAGAGACAAAGGAAGCAGCCATTGGACTCTGTGGGAGGGGTACTGACCTAAAGAGTTTGGTCAGTAAAACCGCTGAAAGCATGTGGCAAAAGAAATTTGTTTTGAATCTAATATAGGTTGTTAGGCACCAGTAAGCATTTTACCTCTTTTTTTGTTTTGGTTAACTTTCTGACTTTTATGCCTCATAACTTGTACTCCAAATCTCTCTGTAGTTAAAACAGTAAAACCAGTTTATTATCTAAATCTAATCCAAAAGTGTTCAAGTTGAAGGGTCTGGATGACTCTATTTGGGGTAACAAGTTATGTGCATATTATTCTCTTAAAGGAATAACAGGGGGGAGTGATAGCTCAGTGCTTTGAGCATTGGCCTGCTAAACCCCCGGTTGTGAGTTCAATTCTTGAGGGGGCCATTTTGGGATCTGGGGCAAAAATTGGGGATCGGTCCTGCTTTGAGCAGGGGGTTGGACTAGATGACCTCCTGAGGTCCCTTCCAACCCTGATAGTCTATGATTCATAAATTTAGAGATGTGATCAACTCTGAATTACACCTGGAAGTAGATTGGATCTCAGTGCAGAGAATAGAGCACAAGTACTAAATGCTCAGATTGACCTGCCCCAATTGTGGAGGTGAGTAACTACACTAAATTCTACAGGGCACAAATTGCACCTTATTCTAGAACAGTGTATTTTTAAATACTACAGGGACTGCAATATGTCAATGTGGTGACAAGGACAAATGATAATTGACTTCTATTCCCCATCTAACTCCTAGATAACCTTTAGAAACCCTTTTGAAGTGTTCACAGATTGGTTACAGAGTACTCACATAAGCCATATAGAAACATGTCTTCAAGTGTAAGTACTTTCTCCATTTAATAGTGTATGCTGGATCCAAACTGGATAACATTTGATCTAGAATTACATAAACAATATTTTTTTCTAAATCATTAAAAACCCCCCCCCATATTCAAAGCAGCACTCTGGTCTAGTTAAGTGTATCTATAGATCATAAGTATGAAATAGCTGTAACCTCAATTAAGTGCACCAATTATACCTGCAGTTGCAAAGAGACTTAAGCTGCATGAAAGCATCAAGTTAAAAAATGATTAAAAAACCCAATTAAAAAAAAAAATCTGGGAATTCCCTTTTGTTTGCTAAACAAACATGCAATTTTCATTGCTAAACAAAGACAAGGAATTCCCAGATTCAAAAGTTTCAGTTTCTTTTTGAGGTAGCCAAGGCAAAAGAACACAGCTTCAGGTTGAAGCTTTTCTGTATTTCCTTTTATTTAAATTAAACAGCCCATATTACTGCAAAACTATTACAAAACTTTTAAATATTTTTCAGTAATTTTCGTTAGTATATTCTAATAATAATTTTATTTTTCCCCAGTTCAAACTGGTATTTACCAGTGCCCTATCAGAAACTAATTTTTCCTAGGAAATAGCCAGCCTTGCCCTGAGGAGCTGCTGTTGAACAACTCAAGACACTCCTTTAATCTTCATCCACCCCCTCTTGTCTACTAATTTACTATCATAGCTGGCTGAAGAACAGAACCAGAACAAAATCACCCACAGAGCTAGAAGGACACTGCCTCTAGACCCGCCCACTATAAATCTGTTATATTGAGAACTGACACTTGATGATTGTCACTTAGGACATGATTTCAAATTACTGACTGGAAGCACAGACATGCTGTTAACACTGTCCACAAAGAAACTGCAGCAGGGTTACATCTCTTAATTGCAATGTTAGTGGTTTGTTTGTTTTTCTGCAAGGCATACAAACTAAATCACTAAGGACTCAAAGGACATTGTAATTTAACTTACCAGCTTTTTGGTAGAAATTGGCTGTTTCATAGGCCAGAGCAGCTATCAGACCAGGATTGTGTTTCAGCTCAATAGCTCGGGCAATTGTCACTAAAACCATTAATAAAATGTAATTGCAGACAGTCAACTTTATAGATAAAATTAAGGCATAACTATTGTCTGAATAGAATAGCTCTAAATGAGTACAAAAGAAAACCTGACAATATGGGCATGGTAGGCTGCAGGGAGATTAGTTTTCAATTTCTTTATTTCAAAATATTTAGACCTTTAGTTTATTAGACGTTTTTGTATTGCGTTAAGCAAGGGTGCCTGAGAAGGGTGGAGAACGAGAATCTCCTAGAGAACTTCTCTAAAACTGATCAACAAATAATTGTAATGTTTTATTGTCATTTGTGTAACAAAAGTGAAGAGTTTGATTCTGGCGATGCAATCAACCCCAAACCGCAGTACTCTGGGAGAACACTGGCTGTCACCATCCGGGAGACATTATGAACCACAAAAGAAATCCACAGATAAATACCCCATTATTTTTTTACCTTCTTGAGCTTCAGCTTGGCACTGGATGATGTAGGAGTCTATAAGTCGAGCTTCTAAATCCCTTCCCTTTTCTACAGGTGTAATCAGCTTGGGGATATGGCTCTCCTAAGTAGTAGAGAGACAGACACTCAGTTTCAAAGTTAGTTCAAATCTAAGACACCACTACTAAATGTCATGGGTTTTTCCAGATACCGTGACAAAGTTCCTCCTCTGCCTTGGTGGGTCCTGCGCTTATTGGCAGATTTGCTTGCCTCAGAGATGCATGGCAGCCCTCGGTTTGGCCACTTTTGCTAGTGGCTCAAACCTGCCATTCACTCAGCTAACGTCATCACTGGCCAGCATGGGAAAAAGGAAGAAGAACAATCCCCGCAGTCTCTGCTGATCCACCACGTGGTTCAGGGAACAGCCCAGAGACCTTCCCCTCTGGTGGAACCCACAGTCCAGGTCAACTCCTCCTGTTTCTGATCAGGAGTTGGGATGTTTGGGGGGAACCCGGGCCCGCCCTCTACTCCGGGTTCCAGCCCAGGGCCCTGTGGACTGAAGCTGTCTCGAGTGCCTCCTGGAACAGCTGCGCGACAGCCACAACTCCCTGGGCTACTTCCCCATGGCCTCCTCCTAACACATTCTTTATCTTCACCATAGGACCTTCCTCCTGGTGTCTGATAATGCTTGTACTCCTCAGTCCTCCAGCAGTACACCTTCTCACTCTCAGCTCCTAGTGCCTCTTACTCCCAGCTCCTCACACACATGCCACAAACTGAAGTGAGGTCCTTTTTAAACTCAGGTGCCCTGATTAGCCAGCCTGCCCTAATTGATTCTAGCAGCTTCTTAATAGGCTCCAGGTGTCCTAATTAGTCTGCCTGCCTGAATTTGTTCCAGCAAGTTCCTTCTTGTTCTGGAACTGCCCCTGGTACCTTACCCAGGGAAAATGGACCTGCTTAATCTGGGACTAATATATCTGCCTTCTCACACTCTCCTGTAGCCATCTGGCCTGACCCTGTCACAATACATATGCTATTACTAAATGGGTACAAATTACAAGTGAAGGAGTCAAGGTGATAGCTGGCCATTTCACTATAATACACTCTTGCCATTACCCTTCTACCTTGATTAACAGCCAGCCATAGCAACTGACTAGTAGCATGACTCACTGATGGTACATTATTTTCTGCAGCATTCAAAAGCTCCACTATCGCTGCATAAATCCTCTGCATCTGAACCAAAAAAGTCTTTTTGTAAAAAAACTGTTTGTAATGCACTGACAATTCACTGAACATTGTACGGGACAAGTAGAAGACAAAGGCTCTGTACAGAGAAACTTACAACTTAAGAAATAGGAATAAAGGTACGTTTTCTACCTTCAAATGTTTAAAAATCCCAGCTGCTATCTTCAAGCTTCTGTGAACATCTTTTGCTTCATCTTCTGTTATACTGAAAGATTGTTAATGAAATATGTAATTCTGCATTCAAGTTAATATTACACAGCGGAATTATTTACCAGCTCATAATCTCACATAAGTGACTACTCAAACATTCGTTAATTGCCTTATATCTAAAAGGCTGGGATTTTGTCCATACATTGCTCTTGTAGAGTAGTTCTACTTGTTCACTATCCTTAGTTTTATTGCCTGACCTTTATCAGAACTGCTTGGCTGTACTTTTTCCTCAGCAAAATGCTACTTATGAGGACACCATAGTGGCTGTGTTTATATCTGCACTTTAAGCAGGACTTCAATCCCTCTACTTCACACTTAAATTTCAAAACTAAATCCAGTCATTAAACATGCTCATTGTGGGAGAACTGAATTTTCTATATTTCCAGTCCAATATTTAATCATTTGCATAGAAAACACTAAGATTTCCCTTCACATTAACATTTTTCAGGCTTCTCCAAGTGAAGAGCCACAGTGACTAGAAACTTCCCACACACACTCATTTAGAAAATGAAAAGTAGCTGGCTGAGACAATCTGAGTTACAAAGAGTTATTTCCTTTCTTTGCTATAACTTATTTTACCTCTGTGAAGAAAAGCCAATAAATTGTCAAGTTCTGCCAGTTACTTCTGTTCATTGATGCTGCTAGCCCAATTCCCTTAATGTTCAGCTCTGCCCAGTCAACAGACCCTGGGGAGCCAGGGAGGTAGACTTGGCAGCAAGAGATGTTGGAGGAGCTATGTGAACATGGGGGAAACTAGCCTTCACTCCAGTGTGACATTTTTCTATGCAGAAATAAAATATTGTAGATTTCAGTGGAAAATAGGCTTACAAAAATATGTTAGATCTAGGAGTGGCTGAAGTTTAAATTATGCATCTGACCATGATGTAGAGAAATTTGGTGTGTGCATTGTGGTTGGTTACATGTTGTAAGTGAAATGAAGTTTGCTGGGGAGACAAGGAGCCAGAGTGCATCTGAATGTTAAAGCATGTGAATGAAGTCTGCTTTAACTGAGGATTTCCTTTTTGTTGGGATATTATTGCAACAGAATTGCTAAAGGAGGAAAAAACACTTACTCTTCCTTTCCAGCCAGTCTCGATGCATATTTTGTGTACCATAGAGCCACGTTAAATCCCATGGAAACCAGTTCGAACACAGCATCCTGCTGGGCACTAAAAATAAAAAAATAAAGCAAAACAAGCAATTTCATGCTTTCCAATTTGTTTAGACAAGTTCTCTAACTTGTACTTCTGCAACATAACAAATTGTAGCTACCTGCATAAAGTAGGTTTGGTTTTCATTTATAATGTCAGAAACTTCCATTTTATAGCTTTTCTATTTCTTGGATTTCCTAACAATAATTTAATATTTTGCTTATCCCCCAAGAAGTCAGGTGAAAAAATCCCACAGGGTGTTCAAATATGTGCCTTCACATGGATTTTTTTCTGGGGTTGGGAAGAGAGTTTAGTAGAATTTTTATGTTAACAGGGTAACATGCTTTATTGAGCGAGGTTAACATTTCTCAAAAAGAAAAGGAGTACTTGTGGCACCTTAGAGACTAACCAATTTATTTGAGCATAAGCTTTCGTGCGCTACAGCTGCTCAAATAAATTGGTTAGTCTCTAAGGTGCCACAAGTACTCCTTTTCTTTTTGCGAATACAGACTAACACGGCTGCTACTCTGAAACCTGTTAACATTTCTCTTTCATTTATTTTTAAAATGCTTGTTTTGTGGAAAACCAAGGTCTGGGATAACTAGTTTAAACAAACAAAAAGATGTAGTCTCAGACCTGTTAACTTGGCAGTTATTCTGAAGTGCTTTCTACTGCATGCAGTTACTAATTACAAATAAAAGGCATGTAAGAATAGAAAGTTGCATAGATGTTAAAATACTCTTATGACAACAAGTTCATCGCACTTAAAGGGTAACTTATTCAGCTTGATTTAAGGATGTGGCAATAGGAAAACACATAGAAAAAACATCTATTAAAGAATCTGTTTACAGCTTATCAACAGCACCCAAAAGCATGCTATATGCTTCAGAAGACAGGGAGAAAGACCCTGACGAGAACAGTTTTGTCTACGTTTCAGGCGAGACACAATAGGGGAGTGAGGATATCACCAGAAAATATAAAGGTAAGACTTAAGTTTCAGATTTCCAGCACCAGAAACCACTACAATTATATACATTCTAATTGTTATTTTATATTATTAATTTTGTATGATTATTTCCTATTTTGCACTATAATAGTCTGTCTTCAGCTGCATATAGAGGATGTAGAAAGCCCCAACAGACTGGATCCAGCATTTCAATGTTGTGTCTTAACCTCAAATAAATGAAAGAGAGGCACTTTGGCATCTCCAGAACAACACAGTAATAGATATAAAGCAGAAGAACAAGGCAATTATTAAAACACTAATGTAATCAGCCTCTTGGGAACTACTTAATGATCAGCATTGTGCAACATTTACTACAGTGGCAGATCTATACTATAATCTAAGGAACCTGGCCACAGACATTGCAGACTCCATAGAACATATACCTTGGAACTTGTCCTTGTAATGTGTCTGTCCACTTAAAATTCTGAATATATCGCAACTTGCAGTCTTGGGAAGAGTTATCCAGTGAGACTATAAAGCCTGTCCAAAAAACAAACAAACAAACAAAAAAAAACAAAACAAAAAACACGCCAACAGGCAATTTAAACATTAGAAGGCAGCGATATAAAGATGCAAGTAGAGATGTAGACAGTTGGAACAGCAAAAAGTCCCTCTCAGGCCATTCATGTTACTCCTTAAAGCTTTTATTCTTCAGAAAGTTCAGAGAACAAGATTTACAACAGAAAAGACCAACTGGTCTTATCAGACACTCCCTGCTCCAACAAGCTATTGCCTCAGCCCTGTGAGCCTTGTGTACACTAGGGAAACACTGCTGAAGATTTCACTGTTGCTAAGCTCCTGGTATAAATGGACTGCTGGCAGTTTAAATACCTTGTCATCTAACTATACTCAGGAGAGGTTCAATCAACATGGTGCTTGAAAGAGTCATCCTCTAAAGTAGGGTTCCTAATACTGCTAACGCTGATAGGAAATATTTGAAAAATTTATTTGACACCGAAAAGGTTTTAGGCCTCCTCTTCATTGCAGTGTTAGTTCAATTTATAATTTGAATTTTGTCCCAACCTGATTCCTGTCCACAGACACAAATCTCTTAGGTGGTGCTTTAAGCTTGAGTTAGTTGGCCTGTCAGGGGAGCGACTGAAGCTTCAGTACTGGCAACACTTGTTCACATTAGTAATGCACTGGGGAAGCAACAACTCAGACGCTAATCCAATCACTCTAGGTAGCCTGAGTGTTGTTTTCACGCTCACTCAGGGTAGGCTAACTTGAGTGGAATAAACCAAATGAACTCACTCAAACTAACTGTGAAGACAAGTCCCAGTGACTGGATATGGATTCCCTTTATTGAGGGCATCCTTCTCCTCCACTTGTCTTCTCTGCAGCAGCTCGGACGGTAACCTCTCCTCTATCTGGGGAACCTGATTGGTCTGCAGTCTCAAGACCCTTGTGTGACACAGAGGAATATTTACTATAGATTATTATATTTTTTTAAAATGAGTGATTAAACATACAAGGGATTTTAAGGCTGATAGAGAGAATACGTAATTGTAATTTAAGCCAAAGGTAACTTGATTTGAAAGATTCACATGTCAGGCTGGGACATAGAAGGCTATAAGCATACTAATGAACCATCACTAACAGACAGAACACCACTGTTTGTGGAAAAGGCAAGTTATTATTTATGTAATTTCAAAACAATGTTTCAAATCAATGTAGGAAAGAACTGAACGGAGGTGGACAAGGAAGCAGAGGTTCATATAATATTGAATAAACTTATACAGTACAGTGGAGCTGGGAGGGGGGCAGATTTCAAATGAAAATGGCTGCAGAAAAAAGAGTAATTGTCCGTAGGCCAATATAGCCTAGAAAGCCATAACTAACGTGTTTCATTTAAGCTCAGCTCTGCCCATTGCACAGAATTCAATGATGTTACTTGACTGGCCTGTAGAGCAATTTGGACACACAGGGAAAATGCTGACTCAGAGTGGGTTACTGAGATCTTGGCATGCTGAGGGGCAAGAAAGAACGTGAGGAAGCATGACAGACATCTGAGCCATAAAATGTAAATGAATATCTACTGAAAACTCAGATACCAAAGTGACAAAAGCCATATCAGCACCTGGATAACTGTAGTTGCAAGACTGCTTTACTTAGCTAAACTATTACCTAATGTTAGACCTGATACTATTTTACACTTTTGATTTGGTATCCTCTCCATTCTGAGAGAAGTCATAGACCTGTTTTTAGGAGTAATGCAGTCTATTCCCAGAGACAAGGAAAATGAACTTCTCGCCTCCCCAGAAAGCAGAAGGTGGTTGAGATACCTAACCTGGAAAACTTGGTTAAAAGGCAGAGAGCAAAGGATCGTCCATGCTCCTAATACTGCCAGGATGCTGACTGAAGCTTCTACGGTTATAATGGGTAACAGGAACAGGAGACACTGTATTTCCTGGTGACCAGATAATGCCCCTACATAAGCTGGTATAACAAATGATTACGAGTTTCACTAAACCTAAGATTATTACATAAAACCTTTTATTTGCAGCTTGCAAAGTTCTTACCTTGCAAGAGTGAAAAGTACAAATCAGTTGCATTCTTTATCATTTCTGGATTACAACTCAAATCAGTAAATAGCTCCAAGAGTCGTACCCTGGATGATCTTAAGTCACTGTGTTTAAAAAAAAAAAAAAAAATTATACGAAAGGTGATCCTTTTAATAGTCCCCCACACTATTTCTTATCCTTCTAGCTAAGTGAAGTACCAATTTAATATCTGATAGCCACTGGAAAAAAAAGACACATCAAACACTTCTCAGGAAGGGAACAGATTTAACAAGTCTTTTTATCTCTTGTAGGACCCAACAGTCACTTCAACATTGGTATTTTCAGTTTAAAGTATGACTCATTTTGGACACATAATATGTAGTAGTTATCAATGTTAGTAAATGAACAATTTTAACTACTTTTTAACCCAAATTTTAACCCAACAGAAATATTTGTTATTCACCCAAAACTTCAGAGGTAGATCACTGTACCAGTGGTGCACTAGTAGAGTACATTATAATTAGAAGTAAATCCGTAATGGCACGTTCCAATAGTACCTTTTTATAATTGTGTTTATGCAATGATCTCAAATTACATCCCTTATATGAATTAAGCCTCACATGAAATAGATCAGTGTTGTACTCATTTCAGATCCATAAACGGAAGCAAAGAAGGTAAGTAACTTGCTCAAGGCCACACAGCAAGAGTGTGACAGAAGTTAAGGATAAAACCAAGGAGCCCTGACTCAAAGTCTCTTAATCAAAGATATATGCACACACAGTGTAATTGATTCTCTTGCTTTTGTAAATGAAGCCATGTGTTTGTATGCCAGAATGCATAGGAACTGATGTTCATCCTCTCCAGAGAAGTTAACATGGCAGGGGCAATATCAGCATTGGGATTTTACACTACATGAATAGATGGAATTGTAATCATGTTGCTGTATTTATAAGCTTGACTTAAATGCTTTTTCAGAGACACTCTTATCTCTACAATAGAACACTTCTGGTTTATTAATTTATGTACGTTACTTACACTAATCCTTCCACAATAGGATACACACAGAGCAAAAAAAGTGATGAGACGTCTAGTCCTTTTAGTCTCTGTTTTGTTACAACAGGTTTTTCTATGCAGCATCAGATTTGTAAGATTAGATTAATCATTATCTAGAACTAGATGCTGAGAATGCTATCAGTGGTTTATTGTCTCCCAGCCTACAAATCTCTAGTCTCTTCAAAACACTAACACTAGAAAGATGTCCATTATACACCCTGAACACTGGAAAAGAAGTCAGTGTTAGTCTGAAACATACTTACTTGCAAATCTTTGTTGCAGCAGGACTGCTGGCTACCCCATAGAAATTGAATGTGACAGGAGCTGTAGCCTTTAAAGGGTTGCGATGAAACCAGTGGGTCATATCTCTCAAGTACTGTTTGCAATGTTACTTATTGGAAACCTAAAGATTGGAAGAAAACAGTTACATGACGGTAACTGGGGTCTCCTATTTCTCTAGTGCATCTGATGCTCCACTTGGGTCTATAAAGTGCACGTGAGATACATTTTTTTTATTCGCAAAGCGCTATAAGTAATTTTAAAGGGGGTGGAGGGAGAATTGTTGGAGATCCCAGACCTGTTAGATATATTGATATGTATTTACATACTTTTTGAAACTCTGAACTCACCACTGTAGGGCACTATTCCACAGCTCTTTTACAGGCTTAGCTCACACTGAAAAAATGGGAGATTGCACAGGAAAACCCACAGCAGCAAGCCCTTATTATAGTACAAGAGAAACTCTTTAAGGTGGTAGGCCATAAAGTTTTACTTGTCTTTCCTCCCATGCTTCCTCAGCACCAAGAAGTCTTCCACTCTTCACGACTTTCCCTTTAACAGAGGGCTGGACGCTCAATTACAAAGCATGCTCAACCACAATCAAGGCAATTTGCAATCTGATGGGTGTTTCCATACAGCAACATACTTTTAGGAGACATCAGTTGTTAGAAGTGCCTTTTTTCACTTTTGTCTGGTAAGGCAATAGTTTGTCTGATGTGGCCTGTGGCACAGTTATCCATGCCTTTTTGATATCCATACTCAATTATTGCAATGCCTGCTATTTGAACCTACATTTGGAGACTGGAAGACTGCTTCCCTATAGCATTAGCAGAAAGATTCTTCTGAAGACTGTCCTGACTTTTGGGTAGGGTGCATCATTGATTTAGAAAGTTCTTTTATGGAGAGGATCCTGACTACGAGACACCTTTTTTTCATTTTCTATGTGTACAGTGCCTCACACAGTGGCTCCTGGTCCATGACTAGGGCTCCTAAGCAATTCAGTAATACAAATAATAATATTCATACTAACAGTCTTTAGAGCTAACTGTCTGGGTCTAATAGTACAGAATATGCAGCAGAGGCCCCTTGACATCAGAATGTATTTCAGACAGTTCTAAAGTCAATTACTGTTTAGAGCCATGGTGTGTGGCTATTCTGTTTTTACAGATCTTTCTGGAGTAGAGGTGGAGAGAAGCAAAAGAACAGATTGTTGGCCTAGATAATTAGTCAACTTTTTTTCTGGCATGGGGAAGAGAGGAGAATCTTTTTGTGGACAGCAAATGCCTCACTGTATTTTTCCCCAAGGCATAATGCACCTAGTAACATTTGCAAGAGGGAAGATTTGAGAGGCTTCAAAATAAGATGAACTAGAGGAAGGTATCAGACTACACCTAGAGAGCTCTCTTTTCTGTTCTGAATCCTGTCCTCAATATAGCAGCACAATGACAACCATGGTGGTCAAGTGTCTGAGCAAACTGTCACTTCAGCAACTTTCGATGAAGCAATCTCTTCTTTGGGCATTACAAGGAAGCAGGCGGCCAAAGAAAGTGCTCAGAGCAATTACAAATAACTATGTCCTTTTACAAGTATGTATGAAAACTGTTCAATAATTCTTGTATTAAATTACTCTGCTAAGCAGAAACCCAGAATATTTAAAGAACTGGGACTAGTAACCTGGACAATTTTAAAGATCTTGTAAATCTGCCAAGTCAAGAGCTGGGTGAGTTTGTCCTGCACTTGGTAGTATCACTACCACGTTTCGTGGTGTATTGCAAGTAATATACACACGACCATGGAGAGCTGCTGGGAAAGTTACAGCGCCTCACCAGCTGCTTGGGGAACGCGAGGGACTGCGGGCCCGCCTGCCACAGCTACACCAGTGGGGTACAACTTTGTCTAGACCCCGGAGACCCCTCTCCCAAAGCGCTCCCAACCCTGTCCCCCGTCTGTGGTCCCCAGCTTGAGAGCCAGGATTTAGCCCACGCAACGAGCCAAAGCAGGAGGGCCGCACTTCCCAGCGCCCTCAAAGGCCAAGAAACCCAGCGCGACAGCCAGGCCAAGCTCACAGCAACGGAGTCCCGCCCCGACCCCTCCCCTGGCCAGGCTCACTCACGGGCAGACACCCCCACGAGGCGTCGGGCCCGCACAACCCAGCCGCCGCCTCGCTCTCTTACACTATGGGTGGGGGCTGCTGTTTACCTCCGTGGACGAGCCTGCTTCTGATGCAGAACCCGCCCCGCTACGCGCTGGCGCAGCAACCTCAGCTCACAGCGAGACCGCTTCCGCCCTTACTGTTCCTAGATTCCCCCTCCAAGCAGCCCTACTTCCGCCCTCATCGCTTGCGCCGGCGCAGTATGGAGCCCACGCCAGTCCGTGCGCAAAATGGCCGCCGCCACGCAGGCACAGGTAGAGGAGAGCCGATCTCATTGAGAGCCTGCGGACGATCGGGGGCATTGATCCCTGCCAGCTGTGCTAGAGAACGGATTCCCCCAAATCTCTGGCAACTAAGCATACAGACCTGCTTCTCCCGCACCCCAAGGAAGGTGGTGGAATGGAGGCCGCTGTTTAGGGCGACCAGATGTCCCGATTTTACAGAGACAGTCCCGATATTTGGGGCCTTTTTCTTATATAGGCTCCTATTACCCCCCACCCCATGTCCCGATTTTTCACCCGTGCTATCTGGTCACCCTACCGCTGTTCCCCCCCCCCCCCACTCGGGCTCTAGACCTCTGAATGAGCAGATCCACAGAGAGGTGCGAGTGTCTGGCTGAAATATCCAGCCAAGCTCTCCCTTCTCGAGGCTGCGTGTGTCACACTCTGCCCGCAGCCAGCCCGCCCGCCCCTTTCTCTCACACACACAATATCCGAGCACCTCTGACAGGGCAAGTGTCTTTCCTCCGCTACCCCACTCGCAGCGAGTGACAGATGGAGCCAGCGCTATGCTACAGGCGATGCAGAGGTTACAAACTGGTCCCTCCACTCGAGCCCCAGAGGATGCTGTTCGGAGACTGATTTGATGACAAGCTGAAGTCCTGACTTGAGCCTTCCGTAACGGCTAATGCGCAGCCAGTCCGAAGAAAAAGAGAGCCGCTCTCATTATTTCCCAAAGCTGCGGCTCCCTTCAAACAGGTCACACGTTATTAACGTAACCCCCATCAAATTCAGAAATCCCGCATCCACCCACATACTTAACATCTAGCCCGGCACAGTGTTCCGAGTTTCAGTCCCCGTGTAGGTGATATGTATACTCGGTTAGTACCCCCACCAGGTTTTTGTTGCTCCTCCTCCACACAGATGGCCTCCTATTATCATTACAATTGCACTGGCTCCAGGCAAGACTTGACAAGTACAACACCTTCACCCAGACCAGCTCGTCTGAACTGTGCCCGCTCTAGCACTACAGACAGGAAGCGCATAAAACGCGGCTCGATTGGTTCTCCCAGCCAGTCCCACCCTTCAGGGGCCACTGAAGGGAGGAATCCTCAGCACCTCGTGTTTGCGCCTCATGACAGCCTGGGGGAGCAACTGTATCGGCCTATGGGGGGCAGTCTGATTGAGACCGTTTGCAACTGAACTGTACCTAGATCTGGGAAAGCCACGTGGGTCTCCCAAATACAGGCAGGAAAACACACCTGCCTCAGGAGAGGAGACTAACCACTGCCGGGAAACGGACCCCCAGCGAGGAAAGGGAAGGGTGTGACGCGAGGGTTATTAAACACATTCCCCGGTAGCCGGAGGAGGAGGAAAGGGAGACGCTGACAGCCAGGACACGGATTTCCCTACTGCAAGGAGACTCGCCCTCTGACAGGAACGAACCGCCCCCTACTCACTTACACAGGACACCCACCCCAGCGCAACCCTTGGTCCGAGCAGCACTGGGAGCCGGGCCGCCTCGTTACTGCCCAAAGGCGCAAGCCAACCCCAACTACGGCTGGGGGGGATGGGGGAGGCACCTGCTGCTCACCTGGCACTGGGGACTTCCCGCACAGGAACAGCTGGAGCTGCACCGGCTCAGGAGCAGGACGCTGCTCCCAGCGACCAAACACCGAACTTGAGGCCCGCCCAGGACGAGCAGAGTTGCCGGCTGACCCCGTGACCTCCTGTCCCATGACACACACCGAAGCGGAAGGGTCTGCGCCGACTTCCTGGAGCTGAGGGCGAGGCGGCTTCGATAGCAACGGCCTCCCCCGCCCGTTGGGGCCGAGGGCGTGGCCGGCGCAGACTAGCCTGCTGGGAGGGGCGGGGCTGACTGCAGGCGGCCGCCAGGTTCGGTTGCCGCCGCAAATGGGCTTGGTCGGTGGCTGGGGTGGCTGCTGGGCTGGAGGGAGCGGCTCGCCTGTGTGATGGCCGGCCCCGGGCTGAGCATGCTGCCCTAGTGCGGGGGCCATGTCGGAGGCAGCTCGGAGCCTCCTGCAGCGCTGGGGCGCTAGCTTCAGGAAGGGAACCGACTTCGACTCGTGGGGGCAGCTGGTGGAGGCGATAGACGAGTATCAGATGTGAGTGCGGGGCGGCGCCGGGACGCGGGCGGGGGGCCAGGAGCGGAGACGGGCAGGGATGGAGGGGGCTGGGATCCTGGCTGGGGGTTGGGAACGGGGCCGGGCCGGGACACCGGCTGGGAGTGGGGCGGCAGGACGTTGGCTGGGGGCGGGAGGGGGCACTGGGGCTAGAGAAGGGACTGGTTCAGTAGTGCCCGGCCCTGGCGTGCCCGGTGCTGTACGCGCCACGCAAGGTCTTGTCCCTCACAGTCCAAGAAGTCAGGTGCCCTGTGAGGGACGGGGGCAGAGAGGCCGCTCCCACCTGAGCAGCGCCCCTCCCTGTCCTGGCACCGTGTAACGTACCCAGCTGAGGCAGCTGAACTGATCCTGCTGCCTCTAGGGCTGGCACTTGTGGCTGGTCTCTCCTAGGGGTGGTGGCAGGGGTGGGGCTGTGGGCAGGCTGGGTGGCTGCTGGGCACAGCAATGAGATCAGTGGTTCTCAAACTTTTATACTGGTGACCCCTTTCACATAGCAAGCCTCTGAGTGCAAGCCCCCCCTATAAATTAAAAACACTTTTTTGTATATTTAACACCATTATAAATGCTGGAGGCACAGTGGGGTTTGGGGTGAAAGCTGATCTCTCGTGATCACCGTGCCCCCCCATGTAATAACCTTGCAACTCCCTATGATGTAATCTCGTGACCCCCTGGGGGGTCCTGACCTCCAGTTGGAGAACCCCTGGATTAGAGTATGAGTGGTGTGGGATTTTTTTTTGGAGGGGGGGTTAAGGGTCTGTCTTGTGGAGTTGGGGCTCCACAAGGGGGATCTGGGGAAGTTAGGGAGGCTGTCGATTTGCTTTGGATGTTAGCCTGTGGGCATCATGGAGCCTGTGGGCAGCTGAAGGTGACACCTGAGCATGGGACTTGGCAATGGCTCGGAACAGCTGTTGGAAGGAATAGTTGAGTATGAGATGTGGGTGCCAGGGCTGGGGGGAAGCAGATGGGGCATTGATGGGCCTAGTCCCTACTTACTTACGAGAAAGGGCTGTCCCACCCTGCTCTTTGGCATGTATGAGCCACTGTTCACTTGGCGGGGGTCAGAGCCCAATCTGCATGGGCAAAGGGCTTACTGCCCCATTTGCATCATGGAGGCTCCCTCATAAAAGAAGAGGAACTACCCTTGGGGTGGAGGGCAGATACTGCCTGCAGTTGTTAGTGCCTCTCTTGAGAGGGCAAGCTGCCAAGCGCACACAGCAGCACTGGTTAGACCTTTGATCATCCTTGGTGTGTGTGTATGTAAAACAAACAAACAAAACCAAAAAACCAATAACCTTTGCCATATACTGCCCTGTCTCTAACTTCCTTTTGGGGGATGGAGGTGGATAGGAAGATTATCAAGGTAATTATGAGACTATTTCAGCTATACTCTGAGTCTGTAGATTTCCTTGATCCCTTTTTCTGTGTATAGAACAGACTGCAGTGGCATCAGTTGTTGATCTCCTCCTACTGATGGAAAAAACTCAACTGTCTGTTAATATTTGTTCCATCCGCAACTTTTTGATGCACCATTGATTTAATGGTGGTGACTGCCTGTGGAATCCTGCAGGGGTGGACAACGGCAACTCTTCCATGAGTTAATTCCTTAAACTTGGAAAGGTCTCAGTGCTGAGCAAGTTCATCCTTCCCGTAAAAGCCCCCCTCTCTTTTGCTCTATATTTTAAAGTACTTCATACAGTAACAGTATCTGGACAGTTGATTGGTTGGGCTGCGCCACAGCTTGGCTGTTAGGAAAATGCCTACCAAAAGAGAAGAATCTTGCACTGTGATCTGAAGATTGCAGATCTTGGGCTCAGCTTGATCATGGGGTGGTGAATTTCCTAAGAGGCCTGTTGCTTGGAAAATCCTTCAGGTTCACACTTGTGCTCCATCATTCGTAGTATTCTCAGAGAAAGATAGCCTGATCAAAATCCTAAATGACTTAGGAAGACAAGGGCCAAGACTTTGAATTTTATCTGAAATTGGGCTTGTAAATCAGAGTAAATTATAAAACACTGATGTTTATGCTGTCATCACCTCTCTCCACTTAGCAAATGGGGTGACACAAGTTGAACAGTTTGGTTTCCTATTGGTTTTCTGAATAAGGACAGGGTATTGTAATAATAAAACCTTGGGAAGGAAAACAAGGAGGTCTGTTGCTAGTGCAGTACTTGAAAAGGGGTGGAGTTCCTTCACCAGGTGAAAGTAAAAGGTGTTTCCAATAGTTATTGTTATGTGGACATCCATAAGGAAAAAAGAGTCAACCATAACCTGAAAGTTTGAAATCATCTTGGCAATCTAAGAACATAAAATCTCAGTAGAGGGTGAAATCAGTTTCCCAAAGTGAAGGTTTCTCCAGGCTTTTTCACTCTGAGGTCACTTCATGAGGGTGCCGGGTCCGAGAGTATGTATCTTCTTACTGCTTGGTTTGTAAAATACTTAATTCTGCAGAACAATCCAGTTTGAGAACATCAGCTCTAATTACTACTCTCTTTTCACCAGCTTCACTTCTTTCTGGTCAGGACTGAGCTGAAGCAGGTGTCTTTCACATGCACTCTTATTTCTGTCTGATTTGTAACAGGAGACTCCTTTTCTAACACAAGTGTACAACCATTCAGCTGGGTGTCATCAACATGTTGGTGACAGTGTAGTACATATCTGCTGATGATCTCAGTGGTTTTATATGTTGAATAAGAGAAGTGATAGGCATGAGCCTTGAAGAACCCCACAAGAGGGGACCTTTCATGAGGAGGAAGAGGGTCCCATTGCAGTCTTCTGATCTTTCATAGGAAAGAGCAAAGCCAGTTTAACATGACTCTGTTCACATCTTCTGGGTACTACAGGCAGGTTAGTAGCATCTCTTGATCAGGCCCATGGAGGCCGCTAATAAATAACAGCACTAGCATGGATATTTTGACCTATTTTTTAGCCTAGGGAGATACACCAGCATGGTTTAATGCTGTTGCATGTCAAACCCTAGTCTGAAGCCATATTAGAAGGGGTCTGTCTAAATTGTCGCAGTTGGCTGAAGTTGACTAGCTCCGATGGTATCAATTTACCCGGGAAGTGGAGGTTGGAGATGGGGTGGTCACTGGCAAGCTTGCTTGCATTGCATAATGGCTTCCTGAGTACAAGCTGGCTTATAGCATAGTTTTAGTGCTGTTGGTGGGTTCAAAAAAGAACTAGAGAGGTTCATGGACTTGTTAATGACTATTAGCCAAGATGGTCAGGGGGACAGCCCTATGCTCAGGGTGTCCCTAAACCTCCAACTGCCAGAAGTTCTGAGTGGACAACAGGGGATGGATCACTTGAAATTGCCCTGTTCTGTTCATTCTCTTTGAAGCAGTTGGCACTGGCTGCTATTGGAAGACAGGATACTGGGTTAGGTGGTCTATTGGTCTGATCCAGTATGGTCATTCTTATGGGGCAAAACAACTGCTTGCCTCCTGCAAGTGTCTGTGAACATGTGGTCAGGTCTTTGCACTGGCTTCCTGCACTTCCAAAAGCAATGCAAAGTGTTGGTAGAGCCCTGAATGACAAGGACAGCCTGTCTGAGTGACCATCTCTTGAACCATCCTAGCAGTTCAGATTGGCTGGAAGACCTGTGGATTGGCATCAGGACCTTCTCAATTAAAGACCCCTTATCCTTGGAATTCTCTTCCCTGGGCAGTTCAGATAGAGCAAACTTTAGAGAACAATGCAAGACGCATTTACTTAATTGCTTTCTTACATTTCTGACAAATGGAAAGATGGTTGTGCTGATACTTCTATAATCAACAGCAGTGGTTCTGCTATGGGAATAAATTCTTTATAAATCATTACAATTAGTACTACTGTGCATACAGTGTATCTTCACACAGGTTAAAGCACAGCACGGGGACAGTAGATCTGAGCTCTATTTCTGCCATGTGTGACCTTGCGTAAGTCATGTAACTTTTCTTTGCCTCTATTTCCTTGTCTATAAAAGGGAGATTAAAACCACTGTGTTGTGTCTATGCTATTTTTCCCTCCCCTGGTTGGAAGGTGCTATAAGAACTTAATAACTGCTCCAACTCCACATGTCCTCTTGCTGGGTTTTTGATTTGTAGGATCTTGAGCTTAAGACACAGAACTGGGAGTTCAGACTTCCAGTGGCAAGTTACCTAATCTCTCTTTGCCTTTGTTTCTGCATTTGTAGAATGGCATAATGTACATCTCACAAGGGTTGTAAAGCTGGATTCATTCAATAGTGTAAGTTATGGGGAAATCCTAGATGGAAGGAGCTGGAAAAATGTTGAGTACTGTTGTTGTTTTGGTGTCCCTTTATTTATAGGCAATCACAGCAATTGACACTGAAGCTCCATTTGTTTAATTTTTTCCTTCCTCACTGGAAGGAAAATTGTAGCTCTTCCCATGGATTCTCTTCAAAATGCCCCTTAGTTTCCTTTCACTTTCTTGGGCTATTTGCTTACTGTAACTTTCCAGTCCAACCCCTTGATGCTCCTCTCTCTTTGATTGTGGGTGGAGTCTCCATTCAGGATGTGATGATGAGGGGAGCAAATGTCAACTAAGCTATGCAATACAGTTTCAGCCCATCCTTGCCTGCATTTTATCTCCAACATCAGAGAACATGTGGTTATTACCTACTGCACCAGTTGCTACTCTCCTCCTAGACCCATCACCTGTGGAAACTTTATGGGGGGATCTGACAGCTGCTATAAAGCCTGCATTGACTTTCATTAAACCAGGTTTCCTCTACTGGCAGTATAGCCTAGAGCTAATTTTTTGGTTTGGTTTTAAAAAAACCCCCAGAAAACAAAATCAAGTTTAGTACCTGTTTGTGAAAGTGGCTGCAGGTTGTGAAGGGCATTAGTTTCCCAGTTTGCTTAGAGCAAATATTAAAGCCCCATGGTACCTTGTTTTTTTCATTTTTTAAAAAGAGGTTAATGTGTTTGGTGCTGCTCTGAGTATATTTTGTCTGTTTCTTCCCCTCCCTCCCCCCCCCCCCATCGAACTTGAGTGAACATCTCCATGAATGCCTGTTCCAGTGACATGTTTGTATAATGATTAAGAATCTGGGATGGGGTAGTCTACCCCTTATGGGTGGTGGTGCCTAGGGGTCAGCCCAACCCCTGTCACCTGAAATGGCCCATTAAGATTTTGAAAGGTTTCGATGATTGCAAAGACCTAGGAAATAAGAGGGTGTTGGTAGAGGGGAAGCAGTCCCGGGAATTAATAGTGTGTTGGAGAAAATCGGTTATTGTTTCTTTAAGGACCCAAGGCCAGGAGCATTGCAGAGTGTGTGAGGAGGAAGGAAGAGGACAAGGCTCCCCTCACCAATCGGGTATAAGCTGGGAGAAGGGAACTAGTGTATATGCTGCCTCCTCCCTCATAGCATGGCACATACCAGCAGGAGAAGGCTGGTGCTGAACTCTCTAAGCCTGAGGACTAACTGGGGAAAAGAAGGCAGCTGAAGAAGAAACTTGTTAAGGCCCTACAACTGGCCTAAGTTACACCTCCGCTCCAGGGAGTAAAGCAGGGGATTCCTGGCATGAGAGTAACTGTTTAGGGTACAACCCAAGCTCCATAAAGGGGCCTCCTGAACAGGGGCAAGAAAGCTGACCAGGACTGTTATATGGGCCTGGAATGGGTGTGAACTGGGTCAACTACTAAACTGAGTTGCACTTCATAGAAAGACTTAATAAATCAGACCCCACAAAAGGGATACTGTGGCATTACCCAAGGTATAATCTGGACTGTTGAACAGCTGTGTCCTCTCAATTCTCTAACTTGGGGTGCCTTTTACACTGCTTCACTGTGTGAGGGCAACCACTCTAGGTCCACTCATACACAGCCTACAGCATGTAAGTATTCCCAGCTATACAATGAGTGTATGGCCAGCCACTCTTTAATTACATTGCAGAGCAAACCAGCAAATTCAGTCCCAGACTTGCCCCTAGAAATGTGTGTCTTGTACTGCCCAGGCCTCTGCTGGACAACACAAGCTCATATAAAGTATGTCATTTTATTAATAGAAAATGATATGCACAAATCCCGTTATCTCAAATGGCGTTTCCCAAACACTTCAATCCAATCACATTGGTTTAGATAAACAAAGTTTAGCTACAGATAGATTTTAAGTGATTACAAATAATGAGGCATAAAAGTCAGAATTGGTTACAAAGAAACTAAAAGTAAAACACAATTAATATGACAGGTTTCAGAGAAGCAGCCGTGTTAGTCTGTATTCGCAAAAAGAAAAGGAGTACTTATGGCACCTTAGAGACTAACAAATTTATTTGAGCATAAGCTTTCGTGAGCTACTGCTCACTTCATCGGATGCAGTGCGCTGTAGCTCACAAAAGCTTATGCTCAAATAAATTTGTTAGTCTCTAGGGTGCCACAAGTACTCCTTTTCTTTTCACAATTAATATCTCACTTAACAAGCTAGAAAGCGAAAGGTCTGTCTCTCACCACATGCTTCAGTAGTCCTACTGGCAGAATTCCTTTCAGACAGGATCCCTCCATCAGTCCAAAGCTGTTACTTTTTTCCTCAGATATCGTAGCTGCTGTGGATTGAGAAAGGGAGGACGTTTTGGGGCATCTGTTCCCCATTCTTATACCTTTCCCTCTTTTTTGAGAATCGTTTCCAGCTGGGGTTCAGGAGACAAAGTCTGTGGGGATGGGAAAGATGTAAATTTTTTGGTCACCCTCTTTTTCTTGCCAAAGAATGGCCAGTTAACCAGGTAATGGTCTATTTGATTTCATTGACACCTGGCTAAGGCGTCAGTTTGCTTTTTATCTCTGAGGAACTGATTTGTGGCTGCTTCCCCAAATTTGGAATATGTCTTAGAGCTTGTCTACACTGCAAGGTAACTTTTTTCAGAAAAAAATCCCTAGTTTTGGCGACAAAAAACTTCCACCCCTGCAAGAGACTTTTGTCTTTTCCCCTCCCTTTATTGTTGACAAACAGCCAATGTAGACGACCACAGGTTTTTTTCTCTCGATTTTATTGGCCTCCAGAAAGTATCCCACAATTCCCATGCTGCCGCTCTGGTCAGCAGTTTGAACTCCACTGCCCTGCAGCCAACCCGTCGCTCCCCCATGCAAGACCCAGGACTTTTAAATCTCATTTCCTGTTTGCTGGCTTCCCAGAGGAGCTTCCCAGGTGAGCATGGTGGGCTATCACACCAAACGCGCCCCCACTTGGACCACTGCTGAGTTGTTGGATCTGATTAATATATGGGGAGAGGAGTCTGTTCAGTCGCAGCTGTGAGTGACCCGTAGGAATCAGGACACATTGGCAGATTTCTCAAGGGTTGTGCGAAAAGGGCTATGATCGGGACATGCAGCAGTGCAGAGCGAAGATAAAGGAGCTGAGGCAGGCGTACCATAAGGCACGGGAGGCGAACCATCACTCCTGTGGTTCACCTAAGACCTCCTGTTTCTATAAGGAGCTGAATGCTATCCTCGGTGGTGACCACACCTCCATTGCCGATTGCCCTGTGGATACTTCACATGTAGCGGAAAGAGGGGGTAAACCCACAGGCTGGAATTGTGGATGAAGAAGTCAAGGTAGAAGAGGATGTGGTACTCCCAGCGGGGTCCCCCAGTGGGGCAGGCAGCCAGGAACTTTTCTCCACTGCAGAAGTGCTCAGCGGAGAGCAGGAAGCAGATGAGACTCCAGGTAAATTGCTGTGGCTTGTGTAGGGAATTGAAAAGTGGGAGGCAGGTAGTGTTTTCTGTGAGCTGGACGTTGTCCTGTGAAGCTAATCTGCATGGCCAAGCAGGGTGTCGATGTACATCGAGTTCTGCAGGGAATCCTCCAGAGAGGGAGGCTTTGGAAAGTTTCCAGGAGGTACTTGTTAATCCTCTGCCTCAGATTCCAAGGGATTGCAGCCTTGTTAGTTCCCCCATTGTACGAAACTGTACCATACCATTTAGCAATCACTGGAGCTGGGACCAAAGCAGCACATAGCTGAGCTGCATATAGACTGGGATGCAAGCTGCAAGCATTCAGCGGCTGAGCCCTGGTTTCTCTGGTCACCCTCAGCAGGGGGATGTCAGCCAGCAGGTTGGCCGCCTGTGAAAAAGTATGGGATAATTTTAGAATGAGTTCCCTGCAAGCCGTGACCTTTTTGTCTGTACACACAACCAGCTTCCCCCCACTCCTGAAACTCACCATGATTGGGGTGCTTGCAGAGCCGTGTGCCTGCTTAGAGTCTCCGAGAGAGAGTGATTTCTACTAGCAAAAGGCCCTTGTTACTAAAATGTTTCAGTCGTTTGCTTGAATGTAACAATCCCCCTTCTGTTAGAACATATCATGCACCCCCGCAGACCGGCAGCGGCAGATAAGAAAAAAACCTAGGCATAACAAAGAAGACGTACTCTGCAAGGTTCTACAGCATGATGAGAGACAGACCGGGGAATGGAAAGAGTGCTGGGAAACCGAAAGGCAGGACAGAAAAGAGAATACTGCTTTTGCTAGGCATGATGATAAAAGTTATGGAGGATCAGACAGAGATGCTCAAGTCATTGATACAGCTGCACACTGAGCAGATCCGAGTTGGAGCGCCACTGCAGCAGATATACAATTCTTTGCCAACCCCACCCCCCTCTATGCCCACACATTCCTTTTCACTTCCCATTCCCCATCACTCCACCCCCTCTTACAGCTTGCACAAAGATACCTGGAGCTACGTTCAGTTGTGAGGTTTTATCGTTTTTCACAATAAATAAAGGCTAAGGTATCTAATGGTACAACATTTTTATTCTGTGTTCTACAAAAGCGTATAACAATCAATTCACTCTTGGGGACAGGCTTCTAAAGCATTGTGTTGCATGGATCTTGGGCCCCAAAATTGTGTATGGATGCAACAGGGAAGCAACTCCAAAGCAGACCTGTGTTACTGCCCCTCATTGTCAAAGTGGTTCCTCAAAGCCCCTCTGATGTTAATAGCAACCCCTTGGGCCTCTCTGATAGCCCTAGCATCTGGCTGTTCAAACCGTGCAGCCAAGCACTCTGCCTCAGTGCTCCACACCTGAGCAAACATTTCACCCGTGGATTCACACAGATTATGCAAAGTGCAGCATTTGGCTATGACCATGGGAATATTATCCTTGGTAAGGTCTAGTCTGCCATTTAAACACCTCCAGCGAGCTTTCAAACTGCCAAAGGCACATTCGACTACCATGCGGCACCTGCTCAGCCTGTTGTTAAAACACACCTTGCTGCTGTCCAGGTGCCCTGTGTAAGGTTTCATGAGCCAGGGCTGTAAGGGGTAAACCCGGTCTCCCAGGATTACCATTTCCACATCCCTCACTGTGAACTTGGGGTCTGGAAAGAAAGTCCCCACCTGCAGCTTTCTGTACAGGCCACTGTTCTTGAAGATACATGTGTCATGAATCTTTCCAGATCAGCCTGCACTGATGTCAGTGAAACACCCCCGGTGATCCACAAGCACCTGCAACGTCACGGAGAAGTATCCCTTCCTGTTGATGTATTCAGAGGCAAGGTGGTCTGGTGCTAAAATTGGATTGTGTGCCATCAATCGCCCCACCACAGTTAGGGAAACCCATCTCTGCAAAGCCATCCACTATGTCATGCACATTTCTCAGAGTCACAGTCCTATGCAGCAGGATGTGATTTATTGCCCTGCACACTTGGAGTAATACAGCCCCAACAGTGGACTTTCCTAGTCCAAATTGTTTTGCAACTGACCGGTAGCAGTCTGGATTTGCCAGCTTCCACACAGCGATTGCAACACACTTTTCTATCAGAAGGGCAGCTCTCAGTCTGGTGTCCTTGTGCTGCAGGTCTGGGGACAGCTCAGCACATAGCTCCATGAAGGTTGCTTTACACATCCTAAAGTTCTGTACCCACTGGTCGTCATCCCACACCTGCGTGACAATGCGATCCCACCAATCAGTGCTTGTTTCCCTAGCCCAAAAGCGACGGTCTACTGTATGCAGCTGGTCTGTGAATGCACAAAGCACTGATAAGTTGCTGCTGTCCATATCACACTCGGGTGCCTGCAATTAATCCTCTGCTAACTTTGTGAGCAACTCGGTGAGTAACTCTGCTGCCATGCACGATGTCCTCAGGACAGCTAACAGCGCATAGGAGAGAATTGGAGGATCCATCCTCTCTCACTGCAGATGCTGGTGCGCACTGTAAAAGAATGACAGTTGGAAAAACAGCGCAAAAGGAAGCCAGAGACGTTTGGAGGGGTGGGACACAAAGCGGTGCATGACGGTACATTTTGCCCATCCCCGGATGCGCTCAGCTTCCGCATTCCCACAACACCTAGCGATGGATGGTGTCACCAGGCAGTGTGGGATACATACCCACAGTCCATTGCTCTCGCTGTTTCCAAAGGTGCCCCAAATGTGGACACGATCTGTCGCCGGAGGGAGCAAATGTAGACATGCTTTGGCGACTTTGCTTTTGTCAATTTTTCCTTGGCGACATTAGTTTCATCGAAAAAACTTGCAAGTGTAGACAAGCCCTTAGTAACATCGTACAGTAGAAATCTTAACTTTACATACGTTGCCACACATATTTTACCAGGACAATAAAGATTAGCAAATCATGAGTTTTCAGATTATTATTTTACCAGGCATAGATTTCATTGTACAAAATTTATCATAGCCTTGCAAAAGGGGCGGATATAGGGATAGAGACTGTTACAGGTATGCGTTTTGAACCACTTTAGTCTGGGTGATTGAAACAACCTGAGTAGCAACTGAATGCAATGTATCTCAAGGTCCCATAGGGGTGTGTGTTGCAGGCCAGTGCCCCATAGCAAGATCTGAAGATGCTTTGTAACAATGCAATCTTGAGGAGTTGTACCTTAATCCTAAAAGTTCCTCATGAGCTGAAATGTGGTGTAGAATCATTGAACAAATAGGTTTTTTCCATCTCTAGCTTCTATCAGTCCATCTCCCAATGCAGACTCATTCCCTAGAGCACATCTTCAAATGCGTTGTCAAATTTCCATGATCTAACTGCCAGGGCTCTTTTCCCCCTGCTATGCAACAAGGGAAAACATGTCGTGTTCCTCTTTAAAATTTCATCCCACTACTTTTAGTTATATCCCAAGTAGTACTCTTAAATAAATACTCTGCCTCTGTAACATTTACACCCCTCATATATTTGTGGAATCCTTATTTCCCCCTTTGTTTTTATTTTGCCAATGAGCCGTGTAAATGAAACTACCTTCTGACTGCTGGAAAATGGCCCCTTCTGGGTGACCTGGGCTTGGGAAAATCTGTTCCTACAGTACATGTTATCAGTCAGACACCTTACATGAGCACTACATTAACATCTAAAAACAAGAATTGGGCTGGTAAGAAAATGCCCAGTTTTTTCTACTGGAACGCTCTTGCTGTCATCAAATGCTGAAGTCTGGCATGTGACCATTGCATTATTTTTCATTTATAGAGGTCCACTGGGGCACTCAGTGCTACACAGAGGACGTCAGTCCCCACTCAAGAAGCTTATACTCTAAATTGAATACCCTCCATCCAATCTCTCTCTCAAATCTTATGTTCTTAATTCAGGAAAGTACATGCTGAATGGTGAAAAAGGACAATGTGGCTTCTAGACCTTTTTTTTTTTTTTTGGCAATTAAAATTTTAAAGTTAATCCAAGAATAACTAACAAACCAAATTTGCAGTGTTCAGGTACGGTGCGTGCATGCGTGCGCGCGCTAGTGTTTGGACTAACAGCCCAAGTCTCTTTATTCATAGAACAAGAACAATACAATAAGCAAAAGTACAAGCTTCTTCCACACATTGTCCTGCTAACGTATCTCAACCCTGTTCTGAAAGGACCATGTCTAGGAGTGAGAGGAACCAGGGCCCATTCAGTCCTTGGATATTTTTTTTCTGAGACTGCCAGCAAGAGTGTCTTGATATAAGGTGTTGCAGGGTGTTTTGTGTTAAACACATTCACTGGGAATCTGACTGAGATGATCAGACTCTTCGCTGAACAGCCGTCTAATGCTAGCAATTTTTGATCACGAATGACCTAAGCCAAGTTTGGAAGGACAATGAAAGTCACTATATCCCAATTCTAATCTGCTGAGTCATCCATTCTTCCCCCTTCCCCCTTCGCATACAGTTTTTAAAGTGGAACTTTAAAAAGACCATAAAAACTAGGTTTTGCTTTTTCAATATTATGTTTCTCACTGAGGAAGATACACTCACAAAAAATAAGGTTTTGGAATCGGGTACCAATGAAGGCATGTACAGCAAGTACAGTACTACTAGCAAGTACTAGCAAGTACAGTAGGCATGTGAGAGATGAATCAAGAATGAGCTTTTGAATTTCTCTAGGTTTTTTTCTCCTCCAAAAAGTTTCCTAAGTGACCTTTCAGAATGATAAGCAGCTGTGGGGAGAGATTCCTTTCCCTTTCGTATACCCAGTTCTGTACTTCTACTGGTACAGAAAGTTCAGAAGTGCTGATATATTGGATTTTTTTAAAAGAAAGGTTGAGATTCTATTTCAGGTTCACATGGAATGCAATCCCAATAGTTCCTTGTCAGTAACTTATTGCAAACTTGTAATGAGTTTACTTGTTCTTCCATAGATCTTTGACGAAACTGCCTCTAAAAGCTTTTTAATTCATCTTGTTTCCAAATTGGAATTATAAACCTGTGCTCTAACATCTCTTACTTCATTAGAATGGAGGATGTCAGTTGCTGTGTTAGAACAGGATTAAAAGTTTAACTTCTGAAAAGATTTTTGGAAAGTAACAGTTCATCTATTAAAAATACTTAGCTCTTATAGAGTTTTTCATCCATAGATTTCAGTGCTTTATAAAGGAGGGTAGGTATCATTGTCCCCATTTTACAGATGAGAAAACTGAGCTACAGAGAGAGAGTAAGGGTCTTGTTAACATGTGACATCTGTAAAAACAGCCACATTAGAAAAGCATTAAGTTAAACAAAAACACCATTAGGATTAATCCTGGCATCCTCTCTCCAATGGTAAATGAATAGAGCTGTGCAAGTTTGCTGTCTGAACTGGAAAAAAAAAAAAATTTCAGATTGACCCAAAACAAATTTTTATTTTCCTAGCAAAAACAAATGCCGCTCCACCCCATCCAACCACCTTGTTTCGGATCAAACAGAATGTTTTGTTCTCACTTTGGACATTTTAAACTTTTTAATTAACAGCGAAAGAAATTTAGAAATGCCACTCACAAAACTGGAGAGGGAACAAGTTCAAAATGTGCTCCCTTGTTCAAAGAATCAAGTCCTCCTGTGTATGGTATGGTCAGGGCTATACCCCAGATTCCTCCAAGTTCTCTTCTATATAAGTAACAATGCTCTTTTTTCCCTTGGCTTAATTAAATTCCATGACTCTCATGCTCTATGATAGCGGATAGACCTGTTAATGCTTTCTTGCCCATTAGCAGATGGCATTGGTTTTTATGAGCCTTACTCTCAGTTTTATCCAGAAAATTAACATTTTAAACAATATCCAATTTGTTAAAATATGATGAAATCAAATAAATGCATATTTTGCACTTGGTGCTTTCCAACCAAGGGTCAAAGTGCTTTACAGAGACTGGTAATTACCGTCCTTGCTTGATAAATGGGAAAACTGAGGTCCAGAGAAGTTAAATGACTTACCCAATGTGTCACAGTGAGTCAGTGATCAATTCAAGAGAAGAACTCTGGTCTCCTAATTTCTGGTAGTGCATTCTGAGGGGCTATACAGTGGTATCTGCACTGAAGTGTGACAGTCTTCTGATTGTATGATAGATATGAATATTAAACTTGTTTTAATATTTGATATTTAAAGTACAATGAAACCTATAGAAGAGATCACCTTCATTGGAGGGCTCTCAAGGCAGGAGGTTGTCTAAAGTATCCCCAAATGTAACAAGTCCAGTTCTGCTACAGCTTTGTGAGAAGACCACTTCTGTTAAGCAAGTGATTTCGTCAGTCCCTTCTACTATGACATGCACAAAAATGACTCTTTAATTGAGCTTATCCTCATTTTGCTCTTTTATGATATATGAGGCCTGAAAGGTGCTTCTGAAAAGTGTTTGCTTGTTTTTACTTTAGATGTGTCAGGGATGTAAAAGCTGCTTTTTCTGGAAGATCTTTTGTGTCTTGATAATCAGTCATCTTAACTGAGGGAGTTGTATTGAATCTTAAACAGACATCTCTTCTCCAGAATGTCTGTCATTAACTTTATTAACACCTAGTTAACTCTAGACTGAAAATTGTTACTTTGACTCTCATGATGCTTTAGTTTCAGGAGTTTTCCAGTCATTACAGAATTATCCAGGGTAAACAAGACCTGTATTTCTAAATAAATGTTGTGCTTGTTTTTCACATTAGAAAGTTTAAGTGGTCCTTATACATCATAAAAAGATGCAATCCCACTCTTACCTTTTGTAGATCACCTGTAAGTCTTGTTTACTTTTCTGGTATGATCATGTGTTTTCCAGTACAATGTCCACAGTCTAAGGGTTTTTAATATTAGGAATATGCAAGCACAACAGTCTACAAAACTTCTAACTAACATGTTTTCTGAAGACAGCACCATGGGATTCAGTATGTTGTTCCCAATCTACAGAAAATATTTGATACTCCTCTCCACCCCTTTCCCCATCCAGATTAGCAAGACACCTACAGAAAGAGGCCCAGTCTCAACACAACAACTCAGAGTTCACAGAAGATCAAAAGGTATGTTACTGTTCGTTCAGTCCATGGGGGCTTGATCCTGCAAGATCCTGGTCACCTGAATCCTCTTGAAGGCTCTCAGAGGACTGAGCCCTCTGTTTTTCTTCTCCCTTGAAGTATAAAGTACTGTGAAAATAGAGAACAGCATGGCTGAAATGTTTATCATTAGATGTGACAGATATTCTGATGTGCAGTAGTCATGTCTTACAATCTGGCCAGAATCCTTCATAACCAGAGTTTTTTTCTTTTTGGGTGACCTTTTGATAAATTACTTATAGAACTTTGGCAAAGAATTAATTTAATTTTGTAAAGTCCAAATGTAAAATGTCTTGAACTGCAGATGTGTCTAGTGTGTGGGGGAGGATGTTAAATTAACATGTAACACCTGATGGGTAGTGGGACTGCCAAAGTCTTCTATAGCAGGGGTTCTCAAACTTTCTTTCTCAGGCCCTCCGAACATGCTATTAAAAACTCCATGGCCCACTTGTGCCACAACAACTGTTTTTCTGCATATAAAAGCCAGGACGAGCATTAGTGGGTAGCAAGCAGGACAACTGTCCAGGGCTCCATGCGACAGAGGGCCCCATGAAGCTAAGTTGCTCAGGCTTTAGCCCTGGGTGGCAAGGCTCGTGGCCCTGGGCTTCAGCCCCATGCGGCAAGTCAATGCTGGCCCTGCTTAGTAGACCCCCTAAAACCTGCTCGTGGCCCCCCAGGGGAGTCCCGGACCCCTGGTTGAGAACCACTGATCAAGAGTATTCACATGCTTTCGACTGAACAAGATTGTAGTGTGTATTTGGTGTGTGTTGTGTTGTATTTTGTCAGCATCATGTTAGTGTAATTCTGGAAGGGGGTTTGTTAAAAATGGAAACTCCAACAGACTTTCTCAGCACTGAAAACCAGTTTTAGTGATGTGTATTCAGTATAATTAACCTCCCCCACCCTGATGTTGGTAATACACGTGACTTTGCTACCCTTGTGATATTTTGTGAAGGGACAGGGTTTTATTAGGAGTGATGGCCATGTGGAGAAGACTTGTGATTACAGGTATTGTTTATGGGAGCAATAGCTTATTTGGGAATGGAATTTTCTAGTACACAACTCAGTTCAATATACAAGTTACAGAATTATGTGTGGATTACAGAAAAAGAACCTAGTAAGAGATGCTTTATGATCTGCTGTGGACTGAGAACTTCAAGGTGGATAAAAAAATCTGAGAAATGAATATGCTGCTATTTTAAAATGTCCACATTGGCCTTTAGTTACTACACGGAGACACATGCTAGGACAGTGGTTCTCAACCTTTTCCATACCATGTATTAAAACAAAAAAGCTTTAGGACTCTTCTCCCCTTTATCTAGTCATAAAGAGAGCATGTTCATGACCCCCCCCTTAACTTGTCTTGGGCCCCCATGGGGATTGTGACCATCATCTTCCTGCTCTCCTCCCCCCCCCCCCCCCCCCCGGCAAGAACCCATGGACTAAGGAGATCTCTTTGGTAAGTCAGCAAATTTTGATTCTTTAATGGCTTCTGTTGTCATTGCAGATAGTTTTTAGTCTTTTGTTATAGTTTCACTTCCCCCTTCCCACCAATTTTGATTGTATATTCCAACCCCCACCCATTGTTGGAAGTAGAGTTGGAAGGTGTGGTTTGTTAGCAGGTGGTGTTAATCTCACTTATGGCAGGCTGTGATTAACAGCATGCTGTCCTTTATGCTGTGTATCAATATGAACTTCACTGTTTCAAGATGATCACAAAGCTGGGTTCTTTGAACTTTGTGGATAGTGCCTTGCCCCAGGTAAGGGTGTGTGTGTCATGGGGAGGGGAAGGCTGCTCCCTGTGGAGCATCTCTCTTGTAGGGCCTGGTAGAGTTGCCAGGTGTCTGGTTTGCGACCGAAACACTCGGTTGAAAAGGGACCCTGGCGGCACTGATCAGCACTGCTGACAGGGCTGTTAAAAATCCAGTTGGCAGTGCTAAGGGGCTAAGGCAAGCTAGTCCCTACGTGTCCTGGCACCGCGCCGCACCACAGAAGCGGCCAGCAGGCCCAGTTCCTAGGCGGGGGAGCCACGGGGCACCATGCGCTGCCCCCATCCTGAGCACCACCTCTGCACTCCCATTGGCCGGGACCCAAGTAGATTTCTACTTGGTTAGGGTATGTCTACATTGCAAAAGAACAAAGCAAAACAAAAGGGCAGGGGGTTGTAACTCAGGTTAAAATAGCAGTGAAGACACAGCAACTTTGCTTTTAACTTGGGTTAGCAGCTTGAGTAAAAGCCTATTAGGGGATTGTATTTGAGCTGCTAACCTGAGTTAAGAGCAGAGTTGTTGTGTCTTCTGCTATTTTATTGTGAGTTAGCTAACAAGCTAACTCACATTAAGATCACACCTTTCTTTGCAGTGCAGACATACCTATAGTGAGCAAGCATAGCTTATTACTATACATATATACATACCAGCTATATACACACACACACCCCTGAACCAACTATGCATGATGGGGTCTAAATGATGACAGAGCTGTTACCACGCAAGAAAGAGATCTTGGAGTCATTCTGGATAGTTCTCTGAAAACATCCACTCAGTGTACAGCGGCAGTCAAAAAAGCGAACAGAATGTTGGGAATCATTAAGAAAAAGGGATAGATAAGATGACAGAAAATATCATATTGCCTCTGTATAAATTCATGGTATGCCCACATCTTTTGGGCAGATGTGGTCGCCTCATCTCAAAAAAAAGATATATTGCAACTGGAAAAGGTTCAGAAAAGGGCAACAAAAAAGATTAGGGCTATGGAACAGCTTCCGTATGAGGAGAGATTAATAAGACTGGAACTTTTCAGCTTCAAAAAGAGACAACTAAGCAGGGATATGATAGAGGTCTATAAAATCATGACTGGTGTGGAGAAAGTAAATAAGGAAGTGTTATTTACTCCTCCTAACACAAGAACATTTCACCAAATGAAATTAATAGGCAGCAGGTTTAAAACAAACAAAAGGAAGTATTTTTTCACACAACACACAGTCAATCTGTGGAATTCCTTGCCAGAGGATGTTGTGAAGGCCAAGACTATAATAGGGTTAAAAAAAGAACTAGATACATTCCTAGAGGATAGGTCCATCAATGGCTATTAGCCAGAAGGGGCAGGGATGGTGTCCCTAGCCTCTGTTTGCCAGAAGCTGGGAATGGGCGACAGGGAATGAATCACTCGATGATTACCTGTTCTGTTCGTTCCCTCTGGGGCACTTGGCATTGGCCACTGTCGGAAACCTTTAGTTTGACCCAGTGTGGCTGTTCTTATTACATTAATTGATCTCCTTAGCTTTGGCTATGTCTGTCAGCCTGCCCTTCTGCACAGGGTGTTAGTTGTTTTCATCCAGATCTCTACACAATGCATGTGACCTTTCAAGTTTCTGACTAAAAAGTGCTTGCATGAGCCTTTTTAAAAATTATTCTTGGCTTTATGCAGTGTTGAAAAAAATCTTACTTTTTGTGTGCTGATAACTTGCTGAAACACTTGCACAGCTGTATAATCTTAGCATGTCTCATTAAACTACTGGTCTGCTAACAACTTGGACCTTTCTTGAAAACCAAACTTCGCTTAGGCTCTCTATTTATGCAAACATCTCAAACTACATTACAGTTAGCACAGTCATTACTCACACAACAGTACAGAGGAAGCCTTGACTACTAGATCAACTGACTTTTTCTCTTCTAAACACTAGTTTACATTGAAACTGGATCTTTAACAGCTCTAACTAGCAGAGTTTGTTACAGCTTCAGTACTGCTAATAAGATATTAAGTGTTTTCATTGCTGTAAAAGGAGCCTCTGCATGGGATAGTTGCAGCTGAAAACGATAGTGTTTAGCTGCATTTTGTACTTTCGGGTTGGGTGTGGTCCCTTAAAAATAGTTATGAATAATGGCTGCTGGTATCTTGCCATAATTCAATAGATTCCATATAAAACCTGTTCTTTTCTATTTTAAACTCCAAATCTCTCCAAAGTTAATCTGTTCCTAATGCTGTGTTATCATTCTTCAACTCCCAAGAGCCTAACGACACACTTTGCAAAGTTTCATTTGCGCCACTGCAAGGAATTAGCTGGTTAGTCCAGGCAGCTGTTAGAATCTAACTTCAGGATGGGGTCTGCTAAGCATGTCAGTGAGGGTGGGAGAGGGGGAAGAAACGAAGTAGCATTTCTGAAGATCTCGTTTACATCTCAGGCTCAATACTGTGTGTGTGAGGCCGAGCAGAAGTTAAATTATGTTTACATGTCTTGCCTACATCACACAGTGCTGGAGATTCTTAGTGTACCAATCCTCTTGCTAATTGGAAGAGCAATTGCTCATTGCTCTCAGACCAGATTATGATTCTAGAGACTATCTATCTGTTGTATTTTCTTAACACTCAGTTGGCATGCTCACTGCCCCTTTGCACTAATATTAGAATTACATTTTATATGTAGAGATTCTGCCCCCCTAGGGGAGCTCTGAGGAGTCCTCTGTCTTTCTCCATCACTTCAGGGGAGGTCCTACATTTGTGGACAGCCTCTTTCCCGTTTTCAACAATAAAGAACTCCCAGTGCTGCTGCTTAACTGACTAGAGAGAATACCAGACATTCCCTTCTGGGGGTTGAGCATGCTACATCTGTAGCCCTACTATCTTTGATTTCCCCCACCCCCTTCCCAACCCTGACCGCGAGACGAGGCCATTCATTAAACTGAATGTGTGGAACATGGTACTCCAATCTTTTTAACTCTAAGGTATTTGAGCGTACTCCAGAGCAGGATGTACATGATTTCTAATGTGTATTGGTTGAGGCCAGAGAAGCATAGTTTTCCAATCTGTTTACCCTCTAACATGAGGCAGATGTCATTCAAGCACAAAATAGACAGGGCTTTCTCAGGGTCCAGCCCAAGACTGGAATGAACTCCCATAAGAATGAAGGACCATCACAAACCTCACCAACTTCCAGTGGAAGTGCAAGGCACGCTTCTTTGATTTTTGCCTTCTCTAATGTAAACACATAGGAATGTGTTTGTATATATGTTATAAACAAAAAACTCCAAAACATAACACTCCACTGCACACACTTCTCTGCCAGGGAGAGAAGAGAACAAACACGTGACAGATGTTAGGCCAGAGGTTCCCAAACAGTAGGGCCCACCCCAGGAATGTTCAGGGGGGCAGGGCCCAGGTCAGCCCCCATGGGCGTCAGGGAGGGAGCGCCTCCCAGCCATGGTCCCGGCCCCGTGCCTGGTCCTGCCCCCAACCTTTAGCATGGCTTCGCACCCAGCTTCCAGCCTCCACCACAACCTGGCTACGGCTCTGCTTCCACCCCCAGGTTCGGCTCGTTGCTCCCGGTCCCAGATCCACCCCCAGCTTCGGCCCCCTTATCCTGTTCCCCCCACTCCCAGCCCCTTCCCCCAGAGCCGTGGCCCCACTCCTGGCTTTGGGGGCGGGCACGACCCTCAAAAGTTTGGGGTCCACTGTGTTAGGCACATTGTTTAGTGCACTGCTGGAAAGCGCTCAGATACTACAGTGCTAAGCATGGTATAAGAACCTGTGTAGTATAGAACAGAACATAGTATAAACTACAAGGAAGCTATGCCTAGATCAGCACCATCTCATGAGGCAATATTTTTAAAAAAAAAAAGAAGGCAGGATCACTGTACAGTAGGTATTGGCTTTTGGCTGACATGCATGGCTTGGGAATTGACCTAAACACTGTTGGACTCAGTAGTAGATCAGCCTCTTTTCTATTTTTAGGTAGTAGAATTGCTACATCAGGAACCCAAACTCTTTTTTTTTTTTTTTTTAAACTAGGCAATAACAGATGCATTTATTGGACTTTCACCCGAGAAACTTTATCACCCATTGTATTTAACTTGCTTTTCTCTATAGCTTTATCATAGTCACCATTTTTGTCCTATTGGCCATATTGCACTTTTCTGTCTATCTTTTGTTAACCTATTGCTAGTTAGTTTGTCCCCATCATCACCAAGACATTTTCTTCTAGGTGCTGAATAATCTTGTGACTTTCAAAACTGTAGCCATTGCAGCAAAATGCTTCTAATGGGTAGTCTTGATTATTAGCGCCTACCTGATTGGAAGCTTTGTTCTTCCTGAAAGCTTTTATACTGGTGGCACTGGAGATTATCTGCATCATTGCTTGTAAGCCTTCTAACGTTCTCTATTTCTCTAGCTGTCCACTTTGAAAGGCCTTTATGAGAGATGTAATATATTGAAAGACTTATCTAGTCTTGTCTAGGGCTCCGGCTCTCTCCTCCACAACTAGATGAACTGAGGTCTTTTAGGGAATCCACCTGCGGTAATCTCACTGCAGCATCTCGCGCATCACTTCTGTATATGAAGGGAGAAATTACAACCTACCCTTGATCAATGGCAATCTTACATGGCTAACAAACTTTAACTGAAGAGTTATCTCTATTTGGGTGAAATTGTTAACCCGTTTCACAGAGTTTAAGTAGCCTAAAAAGTTTTACAAGACTTGCTTTGAATTCATAGGGACTGCTATTCCTAGAATATGTCAGCTGTTGCAATTATATGGACCAATAAGTTGTTGTTTTGTTGTTCAAGGGAGTCCTCTTCTATTCTTCCCCACAACACACACAGCAAAACAAAAACAAACCTATGCTTAAGGTACAATAGGGCCTGCTTCTGAGAGATTCTGAGCATCCACAACTTCCACTGAAGGGTGATCAGTATACATCTCTGGATCAGGTCCTCGTTTAGTTTTGTAATCGATTTGGGGGGGGAATCTACAAATCTTTCCTGGAAGGGCAAATGAGAACAAGTAATTTCATATTCTCAAAGTAATTGATCTTATTCTCAGACATGTCCCCCATCACTCCCAGAGTAATCATCAGGTTTATAACCAATTTATGGTGTGGGAGGCAGTGCCCCAGTCTGCAGTTCATTCACTGACACATTTGTACCAATGAGCTATGTGGAAGGAGTTCAATTGCCAATGGTTATGTAATATTGTCCATTCCACTTTCAATCTCTCTGGCTTGTATATATTGTTTCTCGATGCAAATATTAAAAGAATGTTTGATGTTAATCTGTTAATATTTCTGTGTAATCAAATTTTGGGGGGTGTGAAGAAGTGTTTGTAAGCTTGTTTTAAAGAAGGGGGCTGTTTTCTTGCATGCAGCTTTAATTGGCAAACAAATGAAGTAATTTCCTTCTCTTCCTTACAGAAAACCATAGCTAAAATTGCAACATGCCTAGAATTGCGGAGTGCAGCTTTGCAGGTGTAGTAACTTAATGTATTCCCCTGCCATATCCTGTTATGCTCTTTTTTTTTTCTTTTGTGTTTTAATGATTGTCAACCAAAAACATGGGAAGACAATTCTGTATGGAAATCTGATTTGTGCTGTCGGGAAAGTGACTTTGCTTCTAATGTTAAATGTTTCTGTTCCTCTCTCTAAGTTTCAGTGGAATGAAGTGGGGAAGTAGGTAATGATTTCTGGCTGACAAAGTTAGCGATCTCTTTGAATGCTGGGACTTCCACCACCAGGTAGTTGCTTGAAAGCCTCTGAATACTTCGGGGCATTTGCTTCAATGGGTTTAAATGGGCGTGAAACTGCAGGCTTCCTGTTCCTTGTCACTTTAGATTCCTTCCACAGAAAATGACGGTGCTGGTGGTTTGCACAGAGGCTGTACAGACAGGAGCAGAAATAGCACTGGAGTGAACTTCACACAAGCCTAGCTGTTTTCACGCTGTCCCTCCTAGACCTCAAGGAAGCACTTCAGCAATTTTCACTCTGCATAGATTCATGTCCTCATTACTCCTCCTCCAGGGGAAGCTGTGCAGATACAAATGTTGGGGGGCAGAGGGAAGAGAGTTAACTTTAAAAAGGAGGTGAGAGGGACTTCTAAAAATGGGAGACGAGGTGACAGAAAATGAATTTAGGCTCTGAGCTGTGGTGTGGGTTTTGTTTCTTCCATTATTCATCTAAATAAGGTCTTGTAGAAATCAATTTAAGATGTTTCTTCCTGCATTTTGACCTTGGCTTATATTTTCTATACCTTTCCACCCCTTTCAGTAGCTAATGAGCAAGTTATTTAAAATCCCCTTCTATTATCCTGGCTGCTTATGAAACAATAATTAATAGTTACAGTCACAAAAAATACGGGCAGGGGATGTACTTCATGATGATTTATGGACTGTGTGTGTTAAATATGATTTGGTTTATAAGAAATTCCTCAAACTCAGTCTTGCCGGTAAAGTAGCTCTGGCCTTTGTCAAAATTATAGCAGAAAAGTCTTGCTTTTAAAATTTTAAAATATAAGCTCTGTTTGCTTTTTGTGACTTTAAACATAGTCTAGTGTACAATATATGTTAAGACTACAAGGTTTTGATTTAAAAGCTGGAACAATTCTGCATGCCCATTCTGAAATAGCAACAGACGGTGCATAATGAAACCTAATACTATCTTCCTTTGTAACTATCTAGTCCACGCAGTCGCAGGAGGAATTTAAGCTGGAGGATCTGAAGAAGCTAGAACCAAGTAAGTAGTATCTGACATTTTAAGTGGGTGATTTTAATAATTACAGTGGAAAGTCTGATAGCCACAGTAATGCTGACTGGCCTAAATGTGGGTAGACAGCAATGCTGGTAAGGTGATTCCTCCAAATGTTTGCTACCACATACATTCTTTAATAACCAGGCTTTAGTGTAGTGCTGATTTATATATGGATGTCCTTACACTTCAGTAGTCTAGGAATTTGTCCTCCCTTGAATGGCCAGTGCTCTTTAGGGTCACTAATAGTATTATAGCACAGCAGAATCCATCCAGTATAGCAATGGTTTTCAAACTTTTTTTTCTGGTGACCCAGTTGAAGAAAATTGTTGATGCCCACGACACAATGGAGCTGGGGATGAGGGATTTGTGGTGTGGGAGGGGCTCAGGGCTGGGCAGAGGGTTGGGGTGAGGGCTGCGGGCTGGGGCTGGGAATGAGGGGTTCAGTGTATGGGAGGGGGCTCTGAGCTAGGGCAGGGGGTGGGAGTGTGGGAGGGGGTCGGGGCTCTGGGCTGGGGGTGCAGGCTCTAGGATGAGGGGTTTGGGGTGCAGGAAGGGGCTCTGGGTTTGGTGGGGGGGGATCAGAGCTGGGCAGGAGATTGGGGCGCAAGGTTGGGGCACGGGCTTACCTCGGGCGGCTCCTGGTCAGTGGCGCAGCGGGGGTGCTAAGGCAGGCTTCGTGCCTGTCCTGGCACCGCAGACCACGCTGCATCCCGGAAGCGGCCAGCAGCAGGTCCGGCTCCTAGGCGGAGGCATGCAAGCGACTCCGTGTGGCTTTCGCCTGCAGGCACCGCCCCCCTCAGCTCCCATTGGCTTCCCTGCCAATGGGAGTGCAGAGCCTGTGCTCGGGGCGGGGGCAGTGCGTGGAGCCCTGTGGCCCCCCCCCACCTAGGAGCTGGACCTGCTGCTGGCCACTTATGGGGCGCAGTGTGGTGTCAGAACTAGTAGGAACGAGCCTGCCTTAGCTGGGCAGCACTGCCAATGGGACTTTTAACAGCCCAGTCGGTGGTGCTGACCAGAGCCACCGCAACCCAGTGCCTTACATTCTGCGGCCTAGTACTTGGTTGTGACCCGCAGTTTGAAAACCACTGCAGTATAGAATACAAGCATTTTAAAAATTCTACACTGCTTAGTTGAATCTTCAACCTGCATGTATCTTTTTGAATGGTATTGTATTACAGTTGTAAGCTCAGTGGGGCAGGAAACATGTATTTCTCTGTACAGTGCCAAATACACCAGGCCTCTGCAAATAATTCAGAATATACTCTGATACCAAATCAACTCTTACCCAACACACTGGTGGTGGTATTGTAATAATGTCAAATTCTACTGAGGAAAATAGAAGGAAGATAAACTATGGCAAGTCAAGTGTAAAAGTATAGTTAGGCAAGCCCAAAAAAAAATTTAATTTTTTTTTTTGGGTCTTCTGCTAGTTGCTCTTCAAATTCTAACAGCAAACTTTTTTAAGCACATCAGAAGCAGGAAGCCTGCCAAACAATCAGTGGGGCCACTGGATGATCGAGGTGCTAAAGGAGCACTCTAGGAAGACAAATCTGTTGTAGAGAAGCTAAATGAATTATTTAGATTGGTCTTCTCTGTAGAGGATGTGAGGGAGATTCCCACGCCTGAGACATTCTTTTTAGGTGGCAAATCTGAGGAACTGTCCTAGACTGAAGTGTCAGTTGAGGAGGTATTGGAATAAATTGATCAATTAAACAGTAATAAGACATCAGGACTTGATATTCAACCAAGGATTCTGAAAGACCTCAGATATGAAATTGCAGAACTGTCAATTCAATCAGCTTCTGTATTAGTTGACTGGTGGTTAGCAAATGCTCCAGAGGTGATCCTGGTAAGTACAGGTCAGGAAGTCTAACTACTTTACTATAGTTACAGTTTGCCTGGTAATAAACAGAATTGTCAGACACCTAGATGAACATTGTGTTGGGGAAGAGTCAACACAACTTTTGTAAAGGGAAAACCTGTCTCACTAATCTATTAGAAATCTTTGAAGGGGGTTGTCAAACATGCACAAGCATTATCTTGTTGATATAGTGTACTTGGACTTTCAGAAAGCCTTTGAGAAGGTCCCTCACCAAAGACTCTTAAGCAAAGTGGGCAGTCATGGAGTAAGAGGGAAGGTCCTCTCATGGATCAGTAATTGGTTAAAATATAGGAAACAAAGGGTAGGAATAAATGGTCAGTTTTCAGAAGGCAGAGAGATAAATAGTGGGATCCCTCAAAGATCTGTACTGGTACCGGTGGTGGTCAATGTATTCATAAATATTCTTTTTGGGGGAAAAGGGATGAACAGTGAGAAGACTAAGTTTTGCAGATGATACAAAATTACTCAAGATAGTTAAGTCCGAAGCTGAATGTGAAGATTTACAAGGGGATCTCAAAAAATGAGCAATTGGTCAAAAAAATGGCAGATGGAGTGTTGATAAATGCAAAGTAATGCAGGTTGAAAAACATAATTCCAACTATATATACATACCAAATGATGGGGTCTAAATTAGCTGTTACCACTTAATAAAGAGATTTTGGAATCATTGTGGATAGTTCTCTGAAAACATCCACTCAGTGTGCAATGACAGTCAAAAAAGCTAACAGAATTTTAGGAAACATTAGGAAAGGGGTAAATAATAAGACAGAAAATATGATGCCACCATATAAATCCATTGTACACCCCTTGAATACTGCTTGCAGTTCTGGTTGCCCCATCTCAAAAAATATATGTAAAAATTGGAAAAAGTACAGAGATGGGGTATGGAAAAGCTTTCATATGAGGAGAGATTAAAAAGACTGAGACTGTTCAACTTAGATGACTAAGCAGGGATATGATAGAAGTCTATAAAATCATGAATAGTGTGGAGAAGGTGAATAAAGAGTTTTATTTAGCTCTTCACATAACACAAGAACCAGAAGTCACCCAATGAAATTAAGTCAGCGGTTTTAAAACAAACATAAGGAAGTATTTCTTCACACAATGCACAGACTGCTCGCGAAAATCATTGCCAGGTGGCAGTGTGACGGCCAAAAGTATAAATGAGTTCCAAAAAGAATTAGATAAGTTAATGGAGGATAGGTCCATCTGTTGTTGTTAGACAAAATGGGATGCAACCACATGCTCTGGTGTCCTTAAATCTCTTGACTGCCAGAGGCTTGGACTGGATGGTAGGATGTATCCACTCAATAAATTGCCCTGTTCTTTCCCTCTGAAGCATTTGGCACAGGCCAAAGTCAGAAGACCAGATACTGGGCTAGATGGACCATTGGTCTGACCCAGTATGGCCATGCTTATGTTTTTATGATGTCAGGTAAATCTCAAACCCTTATGTCCTAAGTCTATTTCAGTAATGACTGAGACAAAATGTTGGTATCTCTCAATTCAGAAGTCATTTTTCCATTTCAGAAATAAACCAAATTTGTCTGCTCCATTCTCCTTCTGGTAATATTGGCTATTGACTTAACACCAGACATTGTCTTTGAAGTCAGAGGATCTGCAGCCATGCAAAGTACCATGAATGTCTACAAGACAGTCAGCTTCTAACGCTTCCTTCATAAGCAAA
This sequence comes from Natator depressus, assembly GCF_965152275.1. Lineage (NCBI taxonomy): Eukaryota > Metazoa > Chordata > Testudines > Cheloniidae > Natator > Natator depressus. The sequence goes on from NC_134236.1 coordinate 161,284,390, forward strand.
TACGTTTTTCCTTTTCCCCAAAAGAGTGAAAATTAGCAAGCCCAGGCCACTTGTTCTAACATGCCTCTCAGTCATATCTCCTACTGGACCGATCTGATATTTCATTATTATCATGTGATGTCATTGTCATGAGACTAAGCAGAGGTGGTGCATTGTCATGTGGCTGTCTGACGTTCTGCTCAGATATCAGACTGCGCATCACTTAAATGATTGTTTTGGGCAGCAAAATAACTTTTTCATACTTTTGCTGATGAAAATATGGAGTCTGGATATTTCAAGGTATTTTCTTGGGACCAAGAAGGGTATAAAAGCAAGTTTTCCTGCTGAGGTTTCTCTCTCTTATATGACCCCCATTGCTGTAGTGTGTGAGCACCTCACAATCTTTAATGTATTTGTACTTGCAACACCATTGTGAGATAGGGAAAGATATTTGGCTATTGCTCTGCTCAGCGTTTAGGTGCCAAAGTCTCATTTTGAAAAGTGACATAGGTGCCTAAGTCTAAGTGACTTGCCCAAGGCCATGTATGAAGTCTGTGGCAGAGCAGGGAATTGAACCCAGGTCTCAAGTCCTGGACCACTGGGCCATCCTGCCTCCATCTCTATGGGCACAATTTGCAGTGGGCACAATGCATTTGAAGTCCCTGTGCTTCAGTGGAGACAGGTTATTAAGACCTTAATTGAGGAAAGCATCCTTACTGAGGAAAGTACTTAAGCATGTGCTTAAAGTTATGCTTTAAAGAGCTTTCCTGAATTGGGGCCTAAATGCCATTCTTAGAAATGGAAGGCCATATTTTGGTCTCTGATACTCCACCTCCCCTGTCTGGCATCCTGGCATTCACAACAGTAGATTTGGGATTAGACTGTGGTCTGAAATATATATTTCTCCGAGCTATTTGCAAAAATAATAAACGTTTTGTCAACTACTGATTATAACCTCCATTGTACTTTCAGTGTTTGCGTCTGTAGCAGGCTGCAGTCCTTCAGGCAGCTTCTCTGAGCTGGCCCCTTTAAATTTCCTTCAGCTGGTTCCACCCAGGCAGCCACAAAGTCTTTTAAAAAACCAAACTGAACACAAACAAACCTTCATAGCAAAAGTCCTTTCCTCCCAGGCATCTCTGTTGGGTGCAGTCTTCCAGCCTTTCTCTGCCAGTTGGCGGCCAGGTCACACCACCTCAGTCCCTTCTCCCGTGAATGGGAAGGCTTAGCAGGCAGACAGTCCTTCCCTGAGTGTCCCCCTGTGTAAGGAAAGAGGCAGATTATATGTTGACCTCTTTTGCAGAATTTATCCTGGGTGGCTGAGAGAGGGGAGCTTTGTCTGACCCTGTGCTACAAGGCTCCCTATCCCGAACATGTAAAGAAACAATAGTCTGGGTTTTCCCAGACATTATCACCCCAGGGTCACCTTCCTCTGCCATTTCCTAGGCCCTCCTCTGCTTCAGAATTCTTGGAACAGGGTAACCTGGCCTCTCAGACTTCCCCTTCTGGCCTTAAAGGGCAAGTATTCTCCCTTCAAGTCTTTTGTTGTCAGTGTGATCATTTGTGAAGTTAGTGTATTAATATTTTGTTTAGCTTTCTGCTCAGCATATTCTATAAACCAGAAGCTCTCAAAGTGAGGGATGCGGGGAAGAATACACAAGAAGCTTCAGGGGAGGGGAGGGGAACGTAACGTACTGCCCACATTTTACCTACAGCAATGAATAATGAGCAAAGCTGATTACTCCAGACATATCAGGTCCTCAGATGGCACGGTGCATTTTGATGGATTTCTGTTAAGCTTGCATAGCATTATACAAAGTTATTGCCATCTGTACGTTAATCCGTTTGCTCTGACATGATCTGCACATTTAATTGTAAGCATGGAGCAATACTGAGGTTTTCAAATGCATACAGCATTGGCAAGTAGTTAGGCCAATGCTGAATGTCTTTGAAAATCCCCTCGTCAGCATTCTACAATGGTCCAAAAGAATGCTGTGTAAAAGATTTATAGTGAGATTTTCAAAATTGCCTGTTAAAGTTAGGAGCATAAATCACTTTCAATGGGCTTTGTGTTTCTAACTTCCTTGGATGCTTTCAAAAATCCCACCATTAGTGGGTGTTTGACACAGTTTTCAGCTGATGTAAATCACTATAGCTCAAATCAGTGGAACAACATCAAGTAAGAATCTCACCTGAAATGTAGAACAGACAAATTAAATGTAGTAATTTAATTTAAAGACAGAAAATATTGTGGTATCTTGTTAAAAAGGCTCTGTCATGAGAAACATGTTTAAGATATTAAATTACACATTTTGCCTGTGAAGACATATGCTGTTTCTAACTTTATTTCAGTTATTTTACTTACATTTTACCCATATAGCATAATACATGACGATATCTGAAGTTGTTATCCTGTCAGAGCTATAATTTTTTCCTATTTACAACTGATAACTGTTGTCTGTCCTCCAGTGGCAATAAAGGTGAATTACTGAATAAGTCTTTCAGAGTGTTGTGTATTCATAGTAACACGTCTATTTCTCTCTGAGAACAGAGAAGAATCTAATGCTGCTTATACATGAAAAATGAAGTGTAAACTTTTTTTCTGATACTGGGTTAATATAAAAGTCTGATCAAGTTTCTTTCTGTCTTTAGGCTGTGTTCCCTCTTGCAATTCACTAAACTTGGATGGTTTCACTTTCAGTGTCTCATACACATTACTGCTTAGCTATGTTTTCCAGCACTGCAGGGGAATTTTGAAATTCATGAAAACCTCTTCTGTCCCTCACCCAAAATGTTTGTTTGTAGTGTTTGTGTGCTATTAAAAACTGCTTTCCTTCCAAGAAGCAATAGCTATATCTCCCTTACTGACCTTTCGGGGATTAAGGCACTGGAGTGAGGCTCCAGAGCTCTGGGTACACTTCTTAGCCTGCCACAGATTCCCTGTGGAACTGTGGGCAAATCTCTTAATCTCACTGTTCCTCAGTTCCTTATCTGCAAAATGGTGATACCCACTTTACTCACAAGGGTGAGTTAGGGTGAATTCATTAGTGTCTGAGGTACTCAGCTACTGTGATGATGAGGCAGTTATCCTCACCTAGGTAGATAATGTCAGTAAAATTGAGAGTTTCAGGTTAAATATACAAAATCCAAATGATTCTTTCCATTGAACATTTAAGAGTATTAAACAATTATCAGGTTTTGCAAAAATGTTATACTACAAAACTTCATTCTGGGCCTAAGTTTAGGTGTACAATGTTTTTAAAGCCCTCTATGCTGTTAGTATTGAAAGCAAAATGTTTGGGGTTTTTTAATAGTTCAGTAGCAGGCCTCCTAAAAAAGGCTGGAACAATACTAACCCTAATTTGCAAATGGGCAAGTCCTCAGTGATTATAGAATATCCCTTTTAAAAAGAATTCAAGGCAAATGTGAATAATTACAGACGAACCTCACTCGCTTACATCCGTGACTGGGAAACTGGTTGGTTGAATTTTCAAATTAGTGAATAAGTGAGCAGACTTCAAAAAGAAAGGCTAGTGTGTCGTCATAGAAGGGGTATTCGAAGTGAGTATCACGTATGGTCAGTGCTTAATTTGTAATGAAAGAGGTGCCGGTGCTCGAGCAATTTTTTTCCATTCATAACTGATGCAGCGCTAGAGGGGCTATGAACTGCCAAGCCCAGAGGTGCTGGGACCCAGCCCTAGCAAGCCCTGCCAAATTAAGCACTGCGTATGGTGTAAAGGCTTTCTCAAAGAAGAAGGCTTTTCACCACTTTCTAAAGAGGGTCTGTCATAAATATAAAGGGAAGGGTAACCACCTTTATGTATGCAGTAATATAAAATCACTCTTGGCCAGAGGTACAGAATCCCCTTACCTGTAAGGGATTAATCAGTTCAATTAACCTAGTTGTCACCTGATCAGAAGGACCAATGGGGAAAGAAGATATTTTCAAATGGGGCTGGTGGGGGAGGCTTTGTTTTTGTGCTCTGTGTGTGTACTCTCAGGAGACAGAGAGAGACCAAGCAAGTAATCCAGCTCCTACTGAACGATACATCTAAAATTACAGAAATAGTAAGTAATAGCAAGGAAGTGCGTTAGAGTATCTTTTAAAAAAAGGAAGTACTTGTGGCACCTTAGAGACGAACCAATTTATTTGAGCATAAGCTTTCGTGAGCTACAGCTCACTTCATCAGATGTATCTTTTGTTTTAGCTTGTGAATTTTCCCTGTGCTTAGAGGGAGGTTTATCCCTTTTTTTTTTTTTTTTTTTTTTTTTTTTTGTAACTTTAAAGTTTTGCCTAGAGGGGAATCCTCTGTGTTTTGAATCTGATTACCCTGTAAAATTACCTTCCATCCTGATTTTACAGAGGTGCTTCTTTTAATTTTTTTTCTTTATAGTAAAGTTCTGGGGTTTTTTTTAAGAATCTGGTTTTTAGTGTCCTAAAACCCAGGGATTTGGTCTGTGCTCAACTGTACCAATTGGTGAGGATATTATTCTCAAGCCTCCCCAGGAAAGAGGGTGAAGGGGCTTGGGGGGAATATTTTGGGGAACAGGAACTCCAAGTGGTTCTTTTCCTTGAATCTTTGTCTAACTCACTTGGTGGTGGCAGTGAATACCATCCAAGGACAAGAAGAGATTTGTGCCTTGGGGAAGTTTTAACCTAAGCTGGTAGAAATAAGCTCAGGGGGTCTTTCATGCGGGTCACCACATCTGTACCCCAGAGTTCAGAGTGGGGAGGGAACCCTGACAGGGTCAGACTTGGGATTCCCTGGGTCTCCTCTGGAAGTTTGTCCCAGAGCTGGGTCCCTTCACAGAGAATGCTTGTCTGAGCTCTCATGATTCATCCTGGTCTTTGTGATCTGAATTGTCCCGGAGGAGCGCAGCTGTCATGGGGGTTCACAGATCAAAGTTTGGTCATTGATGTAGGTGGAGCTTGATCCATTAATTGCCTTGAAAATTAGGACCAAGGCCCTAAACTGACACTGGATGCCAACTGGGAGCTGGGGAGGGAGCTTAGCCCAAGCATGATATGCTTAAGGAAGCCTGAGCCGTGGAGAATCGGGGCAGCTACATTCTGTACCATATGAATGCTGTGAGTCAGTTTCACATTCAGCTTCTGATAAAATGATTTACAGTAATCCCGCTTGAGCCAGCTGCTCTTCAGCCAAGAGTTAATTTCCTGTAGGCAGTCTGACATTTTAGAAGTGGCAGTGGCTGCATCAGTGAATGCCAGAGAATGTCAAATAAAGTTCAAGGTTTCAGTCCTTATCTTCAAGGCCTGAGTGGCCTGAGCCCAGGGTATCTAAAATATCACCTAAAGCTCCAGGATACAGACTCTGGTCATCAGCTCTGATCCTTGGGTACAGTGGAACTTCCTACCATAAGAATAAAGCTCACTTCCAGGAGTTGGAGCTTTCCTTGAAGATGGAGACTGTGGAGTGAACTCCAACAGGAGCAAGGACCATGACACACCTCACTACCTTCCACTTAAGGTAAAGGTGCACTTTGACCTAGTCTTCTCTAATAAATGCATAGCAATATGTACATTTAAAAAATATTCCCCAAATCAAAACGCTCCCCTGCAGCCACACTTCTCTTCTTGGGGGGAGGATGAGAGAATGCATGAAGAACACACACATGACAGATGTTAATTATGTTGCTGAAGGCGTTCAGGTACTGTTGTAAATAGGTTCTTCTACTGCAATTATGTAGAATAGGTTTGAGAAAAATGTTATGCCAGAGTAAAATTCTTACAGTTGTTGTTTAGTTGGCAAACTCTGTTACTTCCATTCTTTGATTGGTGAAGGGATGTCACCCTGGTGCCCTCTGTGGTTCCCATGAAAATTTGCCTGAATTTTGGCAGGTTATGAGCTTCTGAAATTTTGGAGTTGGCACATGCTCATTAGACTTATTGGAATTTGGCGGCTAAGTTCTCTGAAGATTTGGTCTGTACTCGGGGCTTTCTCCATCCTCTCACAGCTCATATCTGTGACCAGACTGCACATGTGTCATCCACTCAGAAGGACCAAGCAGGACATTCCTGGCAATTTTCTCCCCACTTCCACAGGCTGTAGTGGTATCAGGCAAAGGAGCTGAGAGCAGGAGCATCCCACCTGTACTCCCTCCTACCAGTACCCAGGCAGCATGGAGGAGGAAGCTGCCTGACCCAAATCAAATGATATGGGGGTGAAGAATGTGGTGGATGATGGGCACAGGAACCCAGCAGGGGCAGCAGCTGGGGAGTGGGAGTGGAGGAAGGGAACTGGGGCTGTAGGGAGGGGTTTACTGGGTATCTATCTTGAGATACCCGGGGTTTGATTTGCAGATGTGCTGAGTAGTCACAGCTGCAACTGAGGTCAGTGGGAGCTGGGCTCTGAACATATAAAATGTGTTAAAATGCCAAATGCTCTTAAAAATCAAGCCCTAGGCTTCTTAAATTGGTTTTAAGTTCTGTGCTTCAGTTGCCCAAGTGTAAAATTGGTATAATAAATCCCACCTCATAGGGGTGTTGTGAAGATTAAATCACTGATATTTATGAAGAACAAAGATGTGACACAAACATCATAGAAAACCCCATGAGTAATGAATAGTTCCTTATGTACTGTAGGGTTTGGATGGTGTGCACGGTGACAGATGAGGATAAATATTGACTAGCTACCCGTTCCATGAGCACCATCCATTCTGTGTACAGAATGAGGCAGGGGTGCTGTGGAAGGAAATAGTACATGGCCGTTTAAGTAAAGACTGTATCATAATGTATACTGTCACAAGACAGGCTTCTCCCCAGCTTCTGAAGGACTCACTGCCACTCCCACAGTCTCTTAAGAGTTTTTTTAATTGTCTATACTTAACCAATCGACCAGAAAACTATTCCTCAGCTCATCCTTCACATCTCTGGTCTCACTGCCTTCTCTCCCAGGGGACTCTGGCAGTCCTGCTACTCCTGCTTTGTAACTCTCAGCCACTTCTGTTCTTACAGCCAGTCCTCCCTCACTGGAATTCCCTCTATAGTCCCAGGTGCTGCCCTACCCTCTTAAGTGACCAAATGCTCTGACACACTGGAGGTGGACCTACTTCAGTTACAGGTGCCGGTTACCCTGTGACCTATACAGTCAAGCAGGCCAAATTAAGGTTGCATATGCAACCGTAACTCTGGCACTTCCTAATTTTTGAATGCTTGACTTTACACCCTTAACGTAGTTTTTTGGCTGGAATGTAGATTTAGGGGGAGAATTTCAGAAGCACAAAGAGCAATTAGGCACCCAAGACACATGGAGAGTCATTAGCTGTTAGGCACCTAACTGCCATTTGTGCCTTTGGAACCAGTTTGGCTTGCTCCTGAACTGGACCCCCGCCATACAAATTGACAGATTTAAATTGGGGAGTTTCATCTGGGTTTTCTGATGATAACATCGGAGGCTGGAGTTTTCAAAAGTGCTGAAGGGAGGTTGATCCCCAGCTGAGGTGCTTCTGAAAATCCCACTTTGTTTTTGAATCTACTGGTTTAAAAAAGAAATGCATGTGAAAGAGAGAATAAGACCCCATAATTGAAATGGGTAAGTTTCCTGTACTAAGCGCAGAGCTGCAAATTTGCTGCTACTTTCCTGGGAGCAGCTACAGCCTTCAATATCCACTGGTTTCCTAAGGGTCTCATATTAATCTTTGCTCTGCTCTGAATTTTCCTGGCTCTTCATGTTAGCCTGCCTTGTATGCCTACGTGGGTTAGGAAGTCTCAACCAAATTACACTTCAACAGCACTACAGTCAGACTTTAATAATACCTGTTCTAGATGTATTTGCTATAAATCTGTATTTGCTATAAATGTATCCTAGGTGTGTATTAAGGAATGTCAGTTCTGGGGAATTGTCAATCTGATTGGAGCTGATGCTTGTAATGCTAACATCTGAGAACTCCTGCCAAGGCTTGCCAGTACCAAAGTTATTGTCCCTGGATTGTTCCCACTACACTAAGGCTCATTGTTTCTCTTCATACTTCTGACAATGTAAATGTGGCTAAACCCTCGCCTTTCTGGGTAGCTGTATCATCTTGAGCTAAGCTATTACGTGGAAGCGACCATTATTGTGATGATGTAATTCTAGTTGTACTGTCACTGGCTCTTTGGTGCATTTTGATGTATCTGTCACAAGGACACCATGAGAATGGACACAGAAAGCACCATTAAGTTGTGCAGGGTAGGTTGTTTTTGTTTTGTTTTTGTAAACTTGGTTTTCTTAGCAAATGAAGTCTGCTTTTTTTTTTTTCTTTATAGTCTTAAAGAATATCCTCACCTATAATAAAGAATTCCCCTTTGATGTTCAGCCTGTCCCACTCAGGTAAGGAAAACTGTGGATTTGTACATGTAAAAACTGAATTGGTATGAAAGGCAGCATGGTCTAGTGGTTAGAGCAAAAAAGTGGGAGACATGAACTCATTGGGTCGCATACTTGCCATGTTGCTTTGGTAAGACAATTTTTTTTAAAGCAGCGTCGTATTTTGGGGTACCTAAACTTTAGATGCCCATAGCCTTTTTTCGTGCCTCAGATTTGTTAAACATTCAATGTCACTTGAAATTAGTGGAAAAATCAGGCCCTTGGTATCCAAATTTAGAGTCCACTCAAATTTGGCCCATAATCTCTGTCTGTCTGTCTAATTTGTATGCTAGCTTTGCAGGCTCAATTTGGTTAGTGCGTATAGCATTCAGATGATCAAAAGTGCTAAGCGTGTGTCTTGGGACAATGTGTTGCTTCTGCGCTAAACCTGGGAGTTGGTGACTTTTTTCCAATCGTAAACTTTATTTTAAGATAAGTCACTAGGTTTTGTCTTACAGGAAGATTTTAGCACCTGGAGAAGAGGAGAACTTGGAATTTGAGGAAGATGATGAGGATGGTGGAGCTGGAGCAGGGTCTCCAGATTCTTTTCCTGCCAGAGTTCCAGGTAGGGTGACCAGCTTCATCATCTGAAATATTTCATATGCCAAGGAAGGGACGTGGGACTTATTTAGAAGCTGTTGTAAGGGGAAGCCATTTCCAGTCACTCGTGGATCATCTTCAACAGAACTTCTCGAATGGTTAGACACCAAAGCAATACATATCTCATAGGAATCTTGGACTAGTGGCTGAACCAGATGGAGTTAATCAGTGAGAGCCATATTTGTCCCTTCAGTGAGGAGATGGAAATTATAGCTGGGTATTTTTTGTCTTGCTTTCATGGTGAATCGTTTGTGAGAGATACTAGTTTGAATTAAACTATTGTGGGGTGTTGCTTTGGTTTTGCTATCCAAAGGATAAATCACTGTCCATATGAAAGCATGTGGTGCAGTTGTTACATCTACAGGTCCTAGTGAAGACACACCTTGTTAATTACATTTTTGTCTGCTGAAGATTCATGGGGATAAGAGAGTGGAAAATTAGAATCAGAGGGATTTTGACCTCCTTATTGTTTCTCCTCATTTCTTCAGAGCAAATTACCAAATTTAAGTTCTGGGAAGGGGGAAAAAATTTGGTACTAGAATTGTAGGCAACATAATTGGGGCAGCGACTCTATTCATCTGTGCATATACACTATAATATAAATGATTCATATATGCAACTGCTGATTTAGTATAAGTATGAAATCTTAATGCCAGTGTGCAGACTACACATGACTAGCTTTGTGGTATAGTATATAACTGCAATTTCTGAATGCTGTTGTCTTGCTGTTATCATGAGAAACTGTGTAAATATGAGTTCTGTCAGTTTTAAATAAGCATCTCCCAGGGTATTGCTTTTGTCTTCCTCTCGGTATGGCTGTACGTCTGTGTTGTCTTTGGTGTTTGTCACCTCTGAAGTTCTATTAATGAGAAGTAACATGACAAATTGTAGTTGAAGATATTCTTAGTGAATCTAAGGATTAAATCCTACACATAGTAAGGGGACTACTTTTGTAGCCAAATGATCTTACCTTAGTAAGAAGCAAAATTGCTACAGTGGTTTGGGGTAGAGGGAGATGCTTAAATAAAACAGGGTGTCTAACATTCAACATACTGGCTACTTAAAATGCTTAAAGTAGGTAAAGAGTTGGAAGGGCCCTGGGCAACTCAGAGAAATGTGCAACCATATTGCATTTAGGTCACCTATTTTGAGTCCTGCCCATACTGGCAGCAATTGAAAAATACCACCATATAGTGAGTGATGCTTGGTAAGAATTGGGTTGAGGCCTCCAGTTCAATTCACAGGTCTTTTACAGTTCAGAACTACCACAGTTAAAAATACATTGATGCCAATGTTAGACACCAAGAATGAGCCGCAGAGACTGAATTAACATCTCATTCCAAGAGGTGGCATCTTCATTTCAGAGTCGGTGAAGGTACAATGGCAGAGCAGTGTGGAGAAGCTTGCACTGGCCTCCCAGTGGTACACCTGTTCTGAGGGTAAATGCACAGAGCTCTGAACCCACCACTTCTTAAAGAAGCATTCAGTTCACATGAACAGAACACAGCTCTGTTCTGAAAAGTAATGAGGTACACATGGTACCTTCTTACTGAGCAGATGGACTCCCGGGGTGTGGTCACAGATCTGCTGATTGTTGTTACAGAATTGTGTTTACTGCTTTTAGTTCCTTTTTAGATGTCTTGGCTCTGCAGGGATGAGAGAATGAGCAGGATTCTGTTCCTCCTCGAGCCTCATAAACAGCACAGTTACTAAGCTGCAATCAAATACACCTCTGCAACCCCAGTGAAGGCAGTGGAGCTGCGCAGGTGCCACTAATTAGGAACTTGTAGAACCTTTAGTACAAGTGATGTGCAAGAAGGGAAGAACCCAGCTTGACGTAGAAGCTAAATTGGGTTTGCAGGGTTGACTGTTAGAAAAGACACATTTATTGGTAAACCTAGCACACTAGATATAAAATCAGAGTGAAATAATACACATTGGGCCCCACAGAGCCATTCTTACAGAATCACTTTTCAGGATAGGACCACCCTTCAAAAGTAGGTAAGGGCACCCTGTAAACTTAGTATTAACACATTTAGTTTGTTGCCCAACTTGTAGCATGAATTGCACACCCTGCCTTTCACTTAGTTTGATGTTGCCTTCAAAAAGGAAGTCAGCCTTAATGCAAACAATCTAACGGCTTTGAATTGTCTTGCCACTTGGCACAATCTGGGTTTCTTTTGCCTTTCATGCAGGAATATTTGTGTGGCGTAATTACTTAATCTTGGATGTTGGCTTGTCACTTTTCTGTGGCTCAAACTAAATTAAAAATAAAATAAACTATTCACTATTCATGACTTGAGGCTTATGAATCTAAGCAACAGACTGTCCTAATTGATTCAGTTGGTTACACTGTACTTTCTTCACTTGTAGACTTTGCTTCTGTATGCTTTTAATTCACATTAGATTACTGTATTGTCTAATTGTCCATGGTCTTGTCTTCTGCATGCATGGCTTCATCATGTTATCACATGCTAAACCATTCATCTAACTCAGGAGTCATTGAAGGTATGATAACATTTTAATGTGTATAGTCATTGCTGTGGCATCTTTCATTTATATCTTAATTCTAAGTGTCAAAGTATAATTGTTTTTGTAGTGAAAGAATTGAGGGCTTCTCTGTGTATAAGTAACCGGTGAGCTGACTTGCAGCTACAGAGAAAGGAAGGATCATGTTTTAGTGTAGCACCTTAGATGTCTCTCTAGAAACTTGCTTGTTTTCCTTGTCTTGATTTCTCTTGCTCTCTGTCTAGCAGCATTGCTGGTTGCATGTATAGCTGGGTTTCTTTCAATGGGGTGCATGCCTAGCTGGCTTTGCATTGCTAACCGGAAATGCTTTGTGGCAGAAGTTGGGCTACAAAGTGACCTCACAAATACACTATTTCATTCTTGCATGTTACCCCAGTGTGTTCTGTGTCCTGCATGGAAATAAGTAGGGTTCCCTGTCGCTTAGGCTAAAGTGACTGAAGTTTATCTCCTGGATAGTTTCACTCAAGACTGTTAAAAACTGACAGGCCCCTGGAGGGAGGGACTGGCATTCTCATGTCTAGTCTTTTCTCCACTAGACCACAGGATCAAATTCTTTTCAAAGGTTGCTACCAACTAATGGTGCCTGTGTGAGATGGATCAATCCAAATCCTGAGGCACACACATGATGGCTTGTATGACATGGACATACATAACTGTCACATTCTTAAGTGGTCTTAGAGGTGCTAGGGATTAAAATGGTAAGGAGACTTGGGCTGCCTTAGAGACCCAGGAGGTGGAGAGGGACATCTGATGGAAGCTTGAATCGCTATTCCTTATCATCTACCCTATGAGCAAATAAGGGACTTCACACAGTCAATCCAGCACCCTCCAGGATTAGTAAATTAACATGGGAAAAAATAAAATTCTTAAAACAAACCCAAGGAAAAGGCCCAAGTCTGCCCCCTTCCTAAAGTGCTTTTTTTACTTATTAAATATCCCACTGGTAACAAAAACCCTCTGTCCTCCCAAGCAATAGCTGGCGAAGACTTGAAATCATAGCTTTTATATTATGCCCCTGGCTGGATTCCTTGCTGTTTGGAGATGGCTTTGGCATGCCTCCTTCATTTTTGTGTTTGATACAGGATAGGCAGGGCACACCTACAAGCATGTAGGGAGCACAGGAAAGGGCTGGTTGAGATACAAGCCCTCATTTTAAGCATGTCTAATAAACATGGGAGGAAAACCCATGGCTAACCACAGTGCCAGAGAAAGGGCTCTGTGTTGAAGCAGGATGTGTCAGCAACTTTCCCCAACATGAAAGGTGCCTGTTTTCATTGGTATTGCGGACTATCCAATTCAGTCTTTGGTTTGTATTCATCTGTTCCCAACTCTACAGTTAGCAGTCTTTGTCCCATCAACATTAAATGCTGGGGGCCAAATCCTGTCTTGAGTGGAGCTATGACCCACTCTGCTGTGAGATGTGGTCCCCTGTGGTGGCTGGTGTATAGAAGCCATAAGTCATTACAGCTGTCAACTGAGGCCATACAGACTCATGCTTTTGTTACTGAAGGTTCTGGGTTCCAACCTTGTTAACGACCCCAATGAGGTGGTGGGAGTAGTCAGACAACCCCTATAGAAGTCCTGGTTGCTGGGGGTGCAGTTCTATGGGCAGAATATTTGGTCCTTTATTTTGAAGCCTGTGTCTCTGTCATAATGTAGTAAAGAAAACTTAAACATGTGGAGGGGATGACTGACTCCATTTGCCAAGGGAAATTATTTCTTTTCATTTCTGGAGTCATAAAACTTGCAATCAAAAACAAGGCTTTACATCAGACTTGCTCATGAGTTTGATTACTTTCTCTTACATTGTTTGTGAATCTAGCACCACTAACACCAGATTCTGTCTTAAAACCTCCCAGCTTTGTCTAAAATCAGCATGAAGGAAATATTCTATGGTTGATTTCAAGGGTATTTGACTTCTTGGACAACAGGGGATGGATCACTCGATAATTGCCTTGTTAGGTGCTTTAGGGGTAAGGAACTGGGCATTGACCATTGTCGGAAGACAGGATACTAGGCTAGATGGACCATTGGTCTGACCCATGTTGCCATTAACATCAGTCTGTATCTTAGCATAAGAACATCTTTGATTTTCTTAATGTTTAGTTGGAAATGACTTGGCATCCCTCACATGCTCTCAGTTCTGGCAAATGCTTTTTTATTTTTTTATGCTGCTGCCTTTTGATGTCTAATGCCAATAGATGCTAAATACTCTAGACCAGTGTTTCTCAACCTTTTTGATACCAGGAACCAGCTTGCTGCCTCCTTAAACTGTGTCAGGGAAATCTCCGGGACCAGCGCTGGTCCACGGATTGGTCATTGAGAAACACTGCTCTAGAAGAACCTTGCTGATCTGGTATTTCTCTTATCTCACTAGGTGGTGGGGTTCATACCAGTGCAACAGTCCCTTTTCTATTGCTCCCATCTCTTTTACTAGTTGTAAATGATAAGCATGAAGCTGGTGGATGGATGCCTGGACACCCTGTAACCACAAGTTCTAATCCTAGCAGGGTGGTCTCAGCCCTTAAGAGCTATAGAAATGGAATTCTATCGCAATTTACAATGCATGCAAATCAGAGACCTGAAAACCAAAGGTCCTGTCTGCTCTGCTTGACATTAAAGATCCCACAGCACTTCCTGTAAACAGATGTTACCCCGTCTCTCTCAGTGTTATTTAATATGTTATGCACTGACTTGCCACTGTCCACTTCAGAGCTGGTCACTTTCTTTGCACCCTATAAATGTGTAAACCACTTTGAGATCTGTTGGTGTTAGATAACTGTGTGTCTCATCAGGATACAAATCCTTGGCCTTAGGACTAATCCCTATCCCTTCTCATTGTCCATTGTACGTTGTGGTGGACAAAGGCTTCCGTGAGCAATGCAAATGGGGGAAGGACTGAAGTAGGGCCCTAGCTGTAAGAGTCCCAAAGGGTTAATGTTTTGGCTTGCTCTCTGTTGCCAGGTACTTTATTACCCAGGTTGCCGTCGGAACCCGGGATGACGTTACTCACTATCAGAATAGAGAAAATTGGTCTGAAAGATGCTGGGCAGTGCATTGATCCTTATATCACAGTTAGTGTAAAGGGTAAGTATTGCTGTGTTCTGACTTCTGTTCTCTGTGAAGGGACGTATGTGTTTTAGGGAAATTAGGCTCCCTCTTCCCCATACAGTGAAGCACTCTTGTTGGCACTCAGAGCGCCTCTCTCTGTACAATCGTTTTGTGGCTTTACGAGGCAGTTATCTTAGTCAAGGATGAGAAGATTCTGATTTTGCTTCTGGGTAGGGTCCTGCATCTCCTCCACCATCCATCAACCAAAACAAGTGGATATGACCCTTCCTCCGCTCTCTTGATTCCTGTGAATATATTAAACGTTCAGACCCCTGCTTCTCTGGGTATGCTACTGTACAATTAGACACCTGTGGCTGGGCCTTGCCAGCTGAATCAGGCTTGCAGGACTGTTTAATTGCAATGTTGATGTTCAAACTCGGGCTGAGGTCCAGGCTCTAGGACCCTGCAAGGTAGGAGGGTCCCAGAGCTTGGGTTCCAGCCTGAGCTTGAATGACTACACCACAATTAAACAGCCCCTTAGCCTGAGTCCGAGTCAGCTGGCATGGCAAGCCACGGGTTTTTAAGTGCAGTGTTAGATGTACCCTGTGTCTCTGAGCTTGTCTACATGAACACTTAGTTTGTGGCAAGCTGGGGTGTGAATCTACCCTCACAAGCCTGCTGCACTCGCTGTGCTTGTCTGTGTGGACCCTGCTGACTTGTATTAAGAGTTCATTAAGAGTATTTTGATCTAGCCTTGCCTCAAAGAGAGTACTAGACCAAAGTGCATTAACGAACTGCTCGTGCATGTCAGCGGGGTGCACATGGACACTAGGTCCATGTCAGTTAGTGTGGAGCAGATTCACACCCCCGCTTGCAGCAAACTAATTGTTTGGATAGAGAAGCCCTCAGTCTGAAGCCTCTTCTGTCTGATGGAAAACTGTGGAGCCTGAATCCTGCTCTCTCCTGACACACATTCACCCAGCATTTCTCCCAGTGAGACGCTGAAGACGCAAAAGGTTTATTTTTAATAATGTTGCTGTGGTTCTTCAGCATTATTTTTAGACTCTTTAATTACACGTCATTCCTCGCATCCCTCCCAAGTATTCCTTGTCAGTAATTTCTTGTTCTGTTCTTTTGCCCCCCCAGCTGGCTTAGAGATCTAGATTTGTGGGACCAGGGGTTACAGTTATTGTTGGAGTCCAACATCCGATCTAGGTCAAATCAAGCATGAAGGAATGCATTTCACTTTTGGCTAATAGTAAAGTACCAATTTTTAACACCATCCTAATATTGGGTAATGAAATTTCAGAGTTCAAAAGCAAATATCTTATAAACTGTCACGTTATTCTGTTGTTCGAAATGTGTTAAATTTCCCCTTTGCTAATTATATATTGTAAAACCACAAATGCTAGTAGCTGCAGGCAGGAGGCAGGGTAGCGCGTACAAGAGCTGTGCAAGCTTTCCTCATATAACCCTGCCCCTCAGTCCTGACCTACAGTACATGTGGTATTTTTCTGAGAAGCAGAAATTACCAAGCAATGCTATGCTATCAAATTGTATGATCGTCTGACTCTGCTTTCCACTTACCTATCAATCTCTTAGCTCCCCAGTGGGAGACTGTACCACCTATTTGAAATGAGAAGGGGTGTACTTTAATTCCCCTCCCCAGTTTTTAAAGTGAGTCTACTCAGAAAAGTGACTGTTGGTTTAATTTTTTTAAAAAAAGGCATTGTGAGGCCGCGTTCATTGTTTCTGACTCCATACCCTTAAAATCTGTCTGGAATCTGAAAGTTGGTGGCTAACTCTTCAACCATAAGAGTTCTGCCACTGACTAATTGTTAATGTATTTCAGCAGCCCCTGGATGCCTTCATCAGGGCTCAGGTGCTAGGCACTGCCACACACGTGCCCACACAATAAAAAAGACAGCCTCCGCCCCAAAGAGCTCACGACCTTACCATATGCTTAGGCACAACAGATGGATGAAACAAACAGGTGGGGGGAGGAGGGCGGAAGTGGGAAGGGACAAAGTAACCGTCAAACAACCATAAGTAGAACAAGCAGCAGTCTTGCTTGTTCTGGCTTATGCTGGAGCAACACAATTGTTAATCTGTGCTCGCATAACGGAATCCAGTTCCCTCCCCGATACCTGTGCCGGCTCTAGAGTGCCGATAGGAGTGAAAAGTAGTGAGTACTGTTTCTAGCCAGGAAAGCAGGTATATCTGCATCTGGACAGTTAGAGGTAATGAGTTACAACTGTATTTTTTCATAGACTTTTCTCAGAATAGACCTTTAAGCTCTATGTGAAAACTTTCCTCAAAAGGGAATTTGATACTTCACTGGCAAGCATAAAAATTGCCCTTTTTGAAAATAAAATGGACTAGTTCTGACCTGTCGCAAAAAGGAAGGTGACAGAATAGTGACTCTGATTTCAGGGGGCTCTTTTTGAAGCAGAAGAGAGAGGATGCAGATTCTAGATAAAGTGCTGGTTTTGGAATTTGAACCCAATGAACTGATGATAGGATGTAATAAATATGGATTATGGATAAGATTTGTTAATACTAGGATGGAAAGTGCATGTATGCTAATGATAAAATGACAAGTTTTTTTTAAGAGGTTTGACCTTAAAAGGGGCAAATTTTTTATTTCCTCCAGATGTGAATGGGGTAGACCTGACCCCTGTGCAGGATACTCCGGTGGCTTCAAGGAAAGAGGACACCTATGTTCATTTTAATGTGGACATTGAGATCCAGAAACATGTTGAAAAACTAACAAAAGGTGGGTAATTTTAGACTTCTGAAATGGGGTCCATGAATCTTCAGGGCCGTAGTCTTAACACTGCTTCTACTTGGAGGAGCAGCCAGAGTAGGAGCAATGTCAAGACTATTGCCACGAAGATTCATGGGGCTCAAGACCCAGGGGTTGTCTACATGGCAAGTTACTGCATGGCAAGCCAGGGTCGGAATCTACAGTGCAGTAGCAACTTCTTGTGTGATCACTGCTATAGCTCAGTGCAAGTCCTAGAGTAGTGGCTTGGCATATTTTGCTTTCAACTAGTACACTCTGTTACACTTGTTTGGACCAGTCACACTGTCTAGCTGTGGTTCTGCCATTCATGAGTAACAGAATGGGGGTACGAGCTCAGGGGAGTAATTCTGACATTTCAAGAAACGTGAATTTTCTCATCGATTCAGGAGATCTAGAGAAATAATAGAAGCAATTGTCTCTGATATATGTAGAACAGGTTATGATGACAGTCATGTTTTCATGCCAAGGAATCTGTTATAGGCAACATTTGACTAGTTTTTCTCTGATAACTTTTTCCACCTTTAGGTGCAGCTATTTTCTTTGAATTCAAACACTATAAGCCCAAGAAGAGATTTACCAGCACCAAGTGCTTTGCTTTCATGGAGATGGATGAAATTAAACCTGGGACAATTGTTATAGAACTGTAAGTGACCTAGCATACAATCTGATATATAGATGATATATAAATATACATGGTAGATTCCAGTGACATGATACAAAGGAACTAATCTAGAGCTTGGTATTGTCTGCTGATGCTTTGCTATATTAGATATAGGAAACTGTTTACTGTCAAACTTACCACTTTATCTCCTCCTGGTTTTCTTGCTACTTTATTCCTATGATCCTGAAAATACAATTACAAACCCCAGCATTTGGTTTGGTAGGAACTTTGAACACACCAGCATAAAGGTGTCAGGTTATATATGTTTTGATCCTTAACTAAAGTAATCAGATCTGCTCCTAAAATAACAAACATCTTCCTGGTTACCACGCAGGCCTTCTTTTGGAATGAAATCCCTGTGGCTTGCCACACACCCAAGGGACGCGATCTGGTCAAAAATAGCTTTCAAAAACAAATGACCTACTACAGTAAATTTGAATATTAAAACTGAAAATGTTAAAACCCCTTCACAGTTATAGACTCACTACTTGTACTGTCTTCTGATTGGAAAATTAAAGTAAACTGGCTAGTTGGTTTTTTTGGTTAATCTGTATTGATTTCTGACTTTCCTGGTGCCACTATTGTAGTGCTGTAATATGAGTTGCAAACATTGAGGGGTATGACAATTTGCCTCATCTCCTTAACTTTATTTTCTTTCTTATCGCTATTTATCAGCTGGAAGAGAAGGGCTGGGAGTTGTGAGGTGTCAGTTGCAAAATGGCCATTTTAGGACTGCAGCTATTTGACTCTCCCAAATTTAAAGGGCCAATCCCAGAAAGGCATGCAGGTCAAAGTAATTCTGTTAAGAGCAGTCATGCACTTAGGGAAGAGGGGGGATGGAGAAGGTCCTACTTTGATGGTCTCAACTACTGTGTCACATGGGGAAGTGTTTTAATCAGAAGTAACTTTAGTGGGAAACATCTAATGAAAAAGGCTCCTGATAGTAGCAATTTTGTAAGATCTGTTTTTTTGTTTTTGTTTGTTTTTTTTTAAACAAATCTAAATGTCAGAATTACTAGATAGTTTTTTTTTTTTTCTAATAGAATTAAACCTGCAGTAACAGGTTGCACGTGTGTGTGAGGCAAAGCAAGGTAACCTGAATAGCTTGCAACCGAATTCTCTTCTACTCAGGCTTGTATGTGTTTGAAAGTTTAACTTGCCATGCCTTGTTCTAAAATATTAATCCAAAGAACAGAAAATGCAGAAACTCAGTTTAACCTACTTTTCATTATGTTCCCTTGTATGAATCCTAAATTCATACCTGAAGCACTTTCCCAAATAGTGTCAATGGGGGTCTGGGTACTGTTGGAACATGGGCATTTGTGCCTGGGTTTATTCAGATGCATTTAGTCATCATTAGCATTCGCCTTCAATTTTATTTCTTGTGGTTACAGATACAAAAAACCCACTGACTTTAAAAGGAAGAAACTGCAATTGTTGACCAAGAAACCACTTTATCTTCACCTCCATCAAACGTTGCACAAGGAATGACCCTTTTGTGAGACTTCTGTGAACTAAACCACTTGTCACAAATCACGGTAGCTGCATGTGTAGCACCCCCATCCTTCAACAGGCAGGAAAACAGCTGTACTCATGCCAGTAGGTCAGATGAGACCATCACACACTGCACAGCAATACCACAGGGTCAGAGGTTAAGCCTACCATTCAGGTGCAAGTTTCTTCCAGTACCTTTTGGATACCAGGTTTATCACAAGTGTACTGAAGTATTTTGTGACACTTTCTCTTCAGAATTGAGCTGTTTGTAAAATTTCAATTTTGTAACTTACCTCTGTTTTTACCCTTCCTTCAAAAACCTTGCTAGAGGATGGGAAGTGCCCCATTCACCATGCCTGATACCGCAAAATGTCGTGGCAAGTTTGCTAGCTTGTGTACTCTTGCTATGCTTGCTATTGCAGTCCTTCAGGTTTTAGAGTCCTTCACTCTGTCTCGTTGGGAGGGTGGGGGAAGGTGATAGAAAAGGGATTTTGTAGAAAGAAAGTGTCTGTGAGTGATTTAAGAAGCAATCAGGGGATGGTGGTTAGAGAGAGAGATTCAATCCAAAGTTGAAATGCTGCTCAAGAACATCTTGTCAGCCTGCTCTTTCGTCTTAGCTGGCTAAGTGGCAGAGGAAAGGAGGGAGGAGTGTTTTGAGGATAAAAGGGAAGGTGCTGATGAGACAACCAAATTGTCAACTGTTGATCTCAATCCCATTCCCATTCAGATAGTTCCCAGACTTGCAGCATCCAGTGTATCATGTGATTTCAGGTAGAACTTGTCTATTATTACAAGTGTTGGAATCCCTTAAAAATCATGAATACTTATTTAAGGGAATAAACTTCTCTTTTCTATACTTTGTATTTCCTATCCACTTTCCCAGCCAGTGTGTGGGAGAGCTTTGGGGGCCCATCCTACTCCCTTTGCTGTTGGTGGGAGTTTTACCATTGATTTCACAGGTGGTAGGATCGGGCCCTTACTACTCAGCATAAAGCCCCCACCAAAAACATGAACAGCTCAGAAGTGCTCTGGCTATCTCAAGCTGTCGACTGAAGACAGACATGCCTTCCCATGAGAAACTGTTTTCATAAAACCTGATTGTGGATCTTTGCATACCTCTGTTCATATGCAAGTCTGGAAACTTAGTCTAAAATAACCTGGTTTTTATGTAGGTAGATAGGATTATCATTTATTTTCTATATTATTGAGATGCATAGTGTATAATAAGCTGCAGGGCATTGGCTTATTATAACATGAATATTTGCATCCACCTTTTGACTTAATAAAGGGACCGAAGTAGAACCCATTCAAACTTTTCATATATTCAATGAGTGGAATATTTAATACAGTTCTTCAAGGTCTGATGTGCTTCATGTGTATCTTAAATAGTGCCTACATACACTCTGCTATGCTAACAAAGGACCAGCTCCAGGAGAATGCAGTGTCAAATGTTAGCTTTTTCTAATTGCTTGGATGTAAATGTACCATTAATGCCTTTCTTTCTGCACCATGTAATACTAACTCACTCCAGAACACTGTTTAAAGAAGTGAGGGAAAAGGATTTTTTCACTTTTCATGGCAGTCTGTTTATGGAGTATGTCAGGGGTGTTCCTTTCTGCCTCTAGTACAGCAATCGAACTGAACTGTAACGGGGATCAAATAAGGCCTTGTGGAAGTTAGAAGCTGAATTTAATCTTGTGTTCTCCCCTTCTTTCCTCTCCTCTGGCTTAATTGTGGATGAGTTCACCTCTGTGAGCAATTATTTGGCTAATGGCTGAAGAACTGTGTATTTTCCTGTTAACAGTTCTTAAAGGGACCCAATTACATTATAACCTTTTACAACAGAATGTCATGCCTGAAACAAACACTAAATATCTTGATTAGTTTTGTTAAAATAAATGTAAATATAATCTGACAGTGTTCCTCCATTGTGTCTGCTGGTGTTGTACAAAGGAAGGAAACATTCATTAAATAAACTGACCGTATCTTATAGGTGCAAAACTACAATCTTTCACCAAAAGGTGTAGTGTATGACCCTGATCATCCAAAGCACTTGCTTAATTGCAGTTATTCACATGCTTAAAGTTAAGGTCAGTGGGTCTCCCTGCATGCACCAGTGCTTTGCTGAATAAGGTTCTAGGCCTCATGTAGCCTTCTAAAAGTCCAAGAGGCTTCCATTTTTTCTGATGTGTACATCTGTCATACTAAACAATATTTTGTGGCTATGTACTTGTCTACACATGAAGTACTCAAATGCATCTCCATATAAACTGTCCGGTTGTCAGTCAGTAATGGGGAAAAGGTGAAAAGTACTGAAACTGAGTCTAGTCCTGTCTCTGATAAGATGTACTCACACCCTCTGTATGTTATACTGACTGCTGGGGATAATCCTTTCAAAGTTAAGAACTATTTAAGATTTTAATTTAGGGGGGTTAAATGAAATGGAATAAACTTGCTTTGGGGGGAATATAATAGGTTAAACTTCAACTTGAGGGATTTGATTTTCAAAGATGGGTGTCCTTAAAATGCATATGTTATAGATGTGTACAGTTAACCAGTTACATGTCTACTGGTGAATGGTTAATGAGCCAATTTGTACACTAGTGCCTACAAATTAAACATGTTTTCATGTGAAACAGATCCACTTGTTCTAAACTATCACCCTTGAAGTCCCCATTAACTGCAATTGTACGGAATGTCATGTGCAGTACAGTTTGAAACCTTGTTTAATATACAAGTAGAGCTTTGTATTTAATTGTAGATGAATGTTTGTACAATGTTTTTTAAAGTCCCTTCTCTCTCCATTTTTTCCATCCTTCATGATGTAGTGATCCCTGAAAGACTTTCCCAAAAGTGAAACACAGGGTGCTGCTTGTATTGCTATGTACAGGGGTGATCTACACTTCTGCTATATCTGTCAGATGTCTGTTTAGCTAAAAGGTCATTTCTTGTTATGGTATTTGAATAACCTACCTACACTTACAAGTCAAATTAATGGCTGCTCGTATCTGCAAGTAAAGATGTAGTTCCTGAAATTGGCCCTGCACTAGATTTTTTTTGCTATCCCTCTCCTCAAAAGAGAAACTATTCAAAGCTTTGTATGGCAGAGGGTTTCACTTTTCTCCCTGGAATGGATCTAGCTTCCCAGTACAGTAGAAGCTCAGCATTATGAACACTTCAGGAATGGAGGTTGGTTGTAACTCTGAACAAAGTTCACAACAGAACATTGACTTAATACAGCTTTGAAACTTTACTATACAGAAGAAAAATGCTGCTTTATTTTTTTAGTAGTTTAACACAATACAGTACTTTTATCTCTGTTGATGCCTGATTGTTTACTTCTGGTTCCAAATGAGGTGTGGGGTTGACTGGTCAGTTTGTAACTCTGAGTTTCTACTAGCCACACCTCTATTTTAAGAGTATGAGGGAATAGCTCAAGTGAGATCCTGTCTTGCCTTGTAGCTATTTAACCACCTCACCTGAAGCCCAGTAGAGGCTACTGGTGCTTCTAGACTAGCACCACTTCAGCCTTACAGGAAACATTTTTTTCCCTCCCAAACCATTTGATAAAGGGGAAATCCTGTAAGCTTAAAATATAAATCTACCTTCCCTGAAGTTTGATTTTGTATAGTTCCATTTGTTTAAACAATTTGCTAAACTCCATGATTACACAGGATCAAAGTAGGTGCTTTGTAAAGGGCACTTTATTTACTATTTATAATCTGAATTCAGCCCACTAACTGAAGTTCTAGCCTCTATATTTTTGAAAAGCCCAAAACTATGCACAAAACTTTGATATACAGAGTTGTGCTTTGGGGAAGATGAATTTTTTTAAACTGCATTGGACCCTAAACTTTTCTGTAGTGCAGTTAAGCAAATGGGTCACAGGCTAGCCTGGTTTTCACTGCCATATATGTCAGTTCAAGGCTGTGTACATGGGCACAAGTGATGTAGGTCTGATTAGTTCCATAAAACCGAAGTGACATAAATTTCAGGGTTTTGCTAGAGCCTGATCTTGAATTTAAAAGAGCTGTGCAACTGCTTGCATGAGTGGCTCAAGTCTTACACAAGGTTACTGTTAACTTCTCACAAGTGGCTTCCAGGACAGATTCACTTGCATGCTCAAAGATCTAGCAAATTTATTTTGCTCTTTATTAGAATTTTCCTTCAAGTACAGGGTAGCTCATGTTCAATCTTTCTGACCAGACATCTTAAAAAAGGTAAATATTTTTAGAGTCTTTCTGTAAACCATTGGTCTACAGTAACTGCAGGTTAATGTGAGGGAGAAGACAAGTTGGGTAGCATTTTACTTACAAAAATATTTCCACAGGAAATGTTCTGATTACATTTTTCATGAAATTTTAAGTCATTCAATAACTGGTTACATAGGCTACATTAATTAAAACCAACCACACAGGTACTTTTGTATTGCACATTTAAAGAGCTGCAGGTGGACCACAGCTATAAGAAGCAGGCTTCAAGTCCATCATAGCATATGATTTTTGCATCCCCAGAGGGTGACTTTTCTTTAAAGTGATCTCAAATGCACATGACTAGGGAAATTTGAGGGAAAAGTAATTCTTCAAAAACTAGATATACTGAAACCAAATTTAAGAATAAAATTAAAAGACAGTCGTCTTTTGAAGGCATTTAAAGTCGTAACTGCATGAAATGTGCTAGAATCCATTCCACAGAGCTGCCATCCAACTGTTGAAGTTATGGTTTTCGTTCTGGAGGATGTGTGTTGTCCCTGGGACCTGCTGGTGATGGTGGACAAGGAGGGGCTGGTGGGTAGTCTCTAGGTCCTGGTGGAGGCAAGTCTCTATTTGGAGGAGGAGGATAGTCCCTTAAGCCTTGTGGGGGTAGCGGTGGACCAGGAGGATAATCTCGTGGGCCAAGAGGGCCTCCAGGTCGAAAAGGAGGAGGGAAACGTACATATCCTCTTGAATCAGGAGGTGGTAACGGGCCAGGAGACAGGTCTCTCATTCCTAATGGTGGGCCAGGTAAATAGTCTCTTGCAGCTGGAGGTGGTGGTGGAGGACCACAAACTGAAAGGAAAGGGGAAAGTGGGTGATGATGGAAGTCGTGATTATGTTGAAGTAGTGACTACACTCATTTAATGGAAATGATACAGAAGTTTCCCCATGTCAGCCTGTTCCCATCCTGGCCCAAAGCATTTTAGCTAAAGAAAGATAGGTGCCAATAGAAACTGCAAACACAAACATTTAAGGCCACAAATGCCTGGGGGGATTTTTTGGCAGCTAGCATTTCCTTTATTACTGTACAATAAACAGATATAAAAGAATCATAGAATATCAGGGTTGGAAGGGACCTCAGGAGGTCATCTAGTCCAACCCCCTGCTCAAAGCAGGACCAATCCCCAATTAAATCAAATTTTATATATATATATATTATATATATATATATATATATATATGAATGATGCTTTGAATGTGGCTCCTTTGGAAGCTTGATGAATCATGCTCAGCAAAGTGCTACAGGAACTCACAGGGTAGGTCTACTCAGCAAACACACACCCAGGACAGGCTTGGGCTGCAAAATTCAAGTGTAGAGATTCAGGGCTGGGCTCTGGGACCCTCCCCCCTAAGGAGGGACTCTCACTGCTGCAATAGGATATGGAGGAGCTACTGGAAGTAAGAAGAGGCATGGCTGAAAAAAATAAGTTAAGTTAAACTCAAGCATAAGGTAATCATACCTAAGGGTAGAGGAAGGGGCCGAGACCCATAGTGCCCACGCAGCGGAGGTGGCAGTGCTCCAAATCGAACTGGAGGTGGCGGTCCAGTCACTGGAGAGGTCATTATCGGTGTCCCAGGAAAAGATGGACCTTTAGGACCTAGGTTTACCTGTTCAAGATGTTGGTTTGAAACTTTAATAAATATGATTTGTGACAATAACCAAACATACTGATGCTAAAACACCAGAACTTAACCTGAGTGCCAAAAGGTAACTAAACACAAGTAAGGGCAAACAGCCAAAGAGCAACAAGTTGTCAAACCTCCCCCAGCCCTTTGCAGAGCATGGAGTTTGCTGCCTTTGGAAGAATCTGGTTTAGGCCACTCAAATGCATTCACATTAAACATACCTTTGGGATGACTGCTCCTATAGTACACCACAGTCTAGACTAACCCCACCTCACAGATGCCAGTAGGCCCATACAATATTGCTGGATGTCAAAAACTAAAACAAAATACCACCTTTCTTCCTGTTGTACGGGTTGAGATCATCTAAATCCTTCTGTACTACAAATATTTAGGTACCACAAATATCACATTTCATTGGATTACTCTTACAAGTTCTTCCCAAAGAAATGTTTGCATGCAGTCCTTGACAAAAGCAATAGGGTTTTTGTCATATTGCAATAAAAATCAGACATAAAACTGTAACAGAGCCATCAACAGGAGTAAAGAAACCTTTAAAAACAGAGCACCCATGGTTAGTTTTGCAGAGCATTTAGCTATTCAGCAATTTAAAACACCATGCCCTTTATTTCTCTCCATCAAAGCAAGGAGTGCACCAGCACCATATCCAGCTGCCAAATACTCACTGCTGCTGCTTCCGAAGATGAAGGCAGAACAGTAGATACACAGGGGGCTTCAGACTCTTTGGGAGGGTTTTGCTTTTGTTTTTGGCAGTAAATGACATACAGAGGATACAGACAAGATAGAACATGATACACAATTAAAGAAGAGAAGCAGCAGGTACAGTGGGTCACAAGAAATGCTGCCTAAAGTGTTCCCTTGGCAGAGGAAAAGTTTTCAGCTTACCACTCCATCCATGGATGTGGAAGGTGAGGAGGTTCTTGGCCCACTATTGACCAGGGCTGCTACAGCAGGGCCGAGATCTGTAAGAAAAGCAGAAATTTCATGTGACTTTACTCTGCTTTGGAAAAGGAACCCGGGCCTTCAAATACACGTTTCCAGTCAATAAACAGCTAGCTAGCTAACTGAAAGGCTTGGAGGCTGCAGCTCATGTAACTCACCTGGGACAGATGATCTTCCAGACAGCTCAGGTGGCCTCCTTGGAGCTGAAGGGCCATCCACCACCGCACCTTAAAAGAAATATAAAACACAGAGCTCAGACCCAGACTTGTTAATTCAGTTACCTACTTTTATAGCAAATCCATATCTTCTGTACACTGGCACCTACACGTCACTAATTGCGTACAGGTTCAGTGGCACCACTAGGGGTAGAGAGAGAAAACTAAATTTTGGGAGCAGTTTCCTTTTGAACCCTTTGATGGAGATCACTTCCCAGCACTATCCTCCTACGAGCCAGCAGTGCAAGTGCAAGAAATCCTTAGTTAGGCAACGGGTTGACACTTTAGCACCTCCAGACATAAAACAGCATAGATTTCTAAGAATTTTCACAAGGTGTAGCATTTTGGATTACTTGAGTAAGAAATGGATTTATTTTTTTAAACAAGTGAACCCTTACAGTGACGGTAAGCTCATTACTTAATCTAATGTGGACAGATGCAGTCTCTCCAACCATTGTGTTGCATGTGAAAAACTCAGAGGTGTAAATACATCTATTTATAAGCATAACTGATGGAATCCCTAGCTGAAACCAAGCTGATTAAAAATAAAGTCAAATGCTGCTACCAGGCCCCCCACCCTTGATCTCAGTAATACTGAGACTTTCAGACTGCAGTTTCTTTTTAACAAATTTGCATTTGGACTAACCCATACGTTAAACAATAAGCTTCAAAGCTAAAATGAAAATTAACATGAACCCATAAACTTGTGCTGAATGAGTTCTCTGGGACTTTCTGGGCTGTCCCTGGCAAACTAGAATGCATTGTTCTGCAACACCACAGATATGGTTCACCCTATCCAGAGAATTTCACAAGACAAAAAAAATAATTTCAAGAACGTGAGTCACGCAATGCCTTTTTGTGCTGACTGCCCCTCTCAATGTGGTTAAAGTGAGGACCTTCAGGGTATATGCCAGCTTTACTCAAGTTCTCTCTTGCAGTTCACTGGTAACACTATCTAGGGACAATAAGCACTAGTAAAAGGCAGTATTTAGCATTTGCGTATTTCCCCAAAAAGCTCCACAAACAATAATACATTCTCAACACCTCTCTCAAATAAGGATAAACGGGCACAGAAGTCAATTGACTTGTTCAAGGCCATAGTGGGAACTGAGATTAGACCTCAGAATTTTTGTGTTCAGGGCTTCCTCCCATAAATGTCTATGGCTGCAGGAGAAGTTTCACTCCTTACCAAATTCACTTCTTGAACCTTCCCTTCTTGTGGCAGAGAGGGGCTGACCAGGAGCTTCCATCATCAGTGGTGGGGAAGGACCTCCTCCACTCACAGGTGATGGCCCAAAAGAGCCATCACGGCTCAGTGGACCTGTGTAAAGGGTGCAACAATACTTCATTAGTCCAGCACAGTTATTTCACTCTATAAATATTTAGAGCAAATACACCCAGGACTTCACAATCTTTAGAGGAATGGTGCAGGTGAGGGAGGGAAGATCAGTATTTACCTCTCCGTACTGGGACTTGACGGTCAGGTCTGCCTGCAGTTGGTTTTACAACTAATGGTCTTTGAAGCATTGCAATTTTTTGGTTCACTTCTATTAATCTAAAAAAATAAGCACAAGTTAAAAAATAATTACGTTGAGTATACTTTGTCTGTTACAATATACTATTCAGGCCACCTGTATTGTAAAAGCTTACTAATGTCTTTCAGCATGAAGATATATTTAACAGTCAAGTGAATTTTAAAAAGGTGCACCACTACTCAAATGAATTGTATGGCTGACCTGCTTGTTTAATCGAGAAAGTGTAAACTACTTGGGACAGGACTGCGACTTCCTTTAGTTTGTGCCCAAATAGTGCTGAGCACACTGACTAAACTCCACAAATAGCTTGTCACATGCTTACTTTTGCCTCAGGTTGGCAGCTTCTCTCTTTTCTTCAGCCAAAGCTCTCTCTGCAGAACGGGCAATGAGCTGTTCAGGGAAAGAGCAAAACAGGTACAGTAGAAACTGAATGCACTTGGGACCAAAAAAATAAACCAAAGTTTCAATCTGTTTTCCTAACTGCACGAACTGCTCCACTCAGGAAGCTAAATGTAAACTCAATGAATCTAACATTGCAGACTATTTAGGAACTGTAGTACAAGGGTCAGAAAAAGGAACACACTCTTACCCAATTGTCATGGGCCTTCTTCTCATGACCAGCAATCTTCGATTTAAGAAAAAGGAAAAAAGTGGTTTTAGCTTGGTTTATCCAATATTTACTCTATCCCACACTCCTCCCCATATATCAGAATATATAATAAGATAAACCAAGCCAACTATGACCAATGAGCAGGAATGTCTTTTACCTGGTTTTTATAAGATCTCTCTGTTTTTTTCAGTTCTTCCTCCATTTCCAGAATTCTTTGCCTGTAAAATATGAAAGGTTAAAACAAATTCTCCCCAATATCCAAAGTTAGAAGACTGTGAACCTCCAGTATCTGAACTTTACTTGTAAACTTTCACTTCCTCAACAGCCAACACTGCTTTTTCATCTGCAGCAGACAATTTCTGCTCCTTCTCTTGACGCTCGTACTCCTCCTGGGTCAGCTTCCTGGACGGAAGAGAGAGAAAGTTACTTCACTATACTACACATCTAAGATCTTAGAGACGAAAACTAGAAACCCAGTTGGCTGTATCTCATGCCTTCTACCTACAAGAAGAAAGGAGACACTAGAGCAATGGTGGGCAACCTGTGGCCCATCAGGGTAATCTGCCGGTGGGCCACAAGACAGTTTGTTTACATTTGCACAGCTGCCTGCAGCAAACCGCGGCCACTGGGAGCTGTGGGCAGCCATGCAAATGTAAACAAACTGTCTGGCAACCTGCCAGCGGATTACCCTGACAGTTGCCCACCGCTGCACTAGAGAAACATGAGTACAAAAGAGGAGAAAAATGCTCCCGACCCAGAATATTCACAGCCTTCTGAGCCAGACAAGCAAACCAAATCTATATCCTCAGAACCCAAAATCTCAGGTGCAGAGCTGACCAGGAGTGCGAGAGCCTCAGAGGTCTGTTACTAGTAGGCAGCTCAGCTCCACAACTCCCAATTTCTCTGTTTCTGGGAGAGTTTTCCCTATCTAGAGCTGTGCAGATGACAGATGTTAATTCAGCTCTAGAGACAGACACTGATAAAGAGATGGACAGATTCTACACTTGACATCCAAATGGTTCAAGAAGTACAATAGTGTGTGTAAGTACAAGTAAACAGGAATTCTGGGGGTCTGGGAACAGAGCAGAGAGAAAACATCCTCTTTCTACAACGGTTATTTAAGGGAACTGAAGCCTCTGGTAAACAGTCTCCCTGCCAATTACTACTATTATGTGACCAGTTACCAGCGCCCCTTGTTCACCCTGTGTTTAGTTCCCACTCGCCTTCTTTCTGACTCCTTTGCAATCAGTCTGAAGTATCCAAGTTACAGGCAACTCTAAAAGTAACTCTCTCAAAAAAGAAGAAACTGGTAGTAACTCTAAACCTAATAACTACTAGCAGCTGCTTTTGGGTGGGTGATTTCCTTATTAGTGAGGCTAAGATGTAATCACAGAGGTCATGGAAATCACAGAATCGGTGACTTCCAGAGACCTGACATTTTCACTTCAGCCCCGGGGCAGTGGGACTGGAGCTGTCAGCCCCCTCTTTGCCCCCCCCCGCACCGCACCGCACCTCCCAGCTGCTGCAGGCAGTGGGCCCCTCCCACATTCCCCAGCAGGGATGGCACCCACAGCCCCCACAGGTTATTGCCCGTGATCTGTCGTGACTTTTACTAAAAATAACCATGATAAAATCTTTGCCTTACTTATTAGCTATATTTGGAAAGACTTCCCAGAGGATGAGAATTGTCCACTGGAAGTGTTTCATTCAAAGAGAAAGTATTAGATGGATGAGAGGATTATCCAGATTTAACAGTAAATTCATTTTAAAAAATCAGTTTTGAAAAGGATCTGAATCCTCATGCTTCAGGGCATGAGCCAACCTTGAACTACTGGAGGCTAGAAGAAAACTTTCCCCGAGGGCAAGTTGTCCCATAACTGCCTCCTATAGGGTTTCCTACACCCTCCTCTGAAAGAACTGATGTTGGCCATTGACAGTTACAGGACTCTGGAGCAGACGGACCCTGGTCCAATCAGGTAACGCAATTTCTTTGGTACTATGTCCTGTTTGTGATGGCCTTATAGTACCTTAAGTTTCCATCCCTTACTGATTTTCTTCCACACAAACAATAGTTTTAAACACTTGTCTCTTCCAGAACCGTGTTATTCTTAGTCACATTTGCCCTTTAGCTGAAAGTGTGGCTCAGAGTCCAGCTCATGTCCCCCTGCCAAAGAAGCAGGTTTGTACTTCAACAACATTTCTACAACTTTAAAAAATTTCGAACATTAACAAATAGGGAATGAACAGTAAAGGGATTTAACTAACTTCCCAGTGCTGCGTAAGAGCATATCTACACTGTAGCACTTCAGCGAAGACGCTACTATACTGACAGGAGAGCTTCTCCTTTTGGCGTAGTTAATCCATCTCTGCAAGAAGTGGAAGCTATGTCAATGGTGACTTCCAGACGTTAGGTTGGAATAACTGCATTGCTCAGGGGTGTGGATTTTTCACATCCCTCGGTGACGCAGTAATACCGATGTACATTTAATAGTGTAGACCTGGCCTAACCCTTCACCACTCACTCCACCAGACATTGCCTACCCATCTTAACTTTCCCCCTAGAAATGCAAAAAATAGATGCAAGAGACAAAATGCAATGCTGAAAAATTATTGGAAACTGATCCCGATTACTGAACAGAAATGTATTTACTATTCTCTCTGCAAGATACTAAAAAGGAACGTCTCTTTATTTGTGATGGCGTTCTTACTGAGTTTGTACGACAAACTGTTTAGAGATTAGATAAATCAAAAGTTTTCAGCAAAACTTCCCCCCGAAAGCTTCTGCTCTAGGAGCAGATATGTGAAAATTTCAAGAAAGTCAAGTTTCTGGGGAAGCTGTGATCATATACTGGGCTTACAACCAGAAGCTAGCTTCAACCTTATCAAAGCAGTGGCTATCAACGCTCTATGAGAGTTTTGTATATAAAATTTTAACCAAGCAACTCAAAGTGAGGATAGGACAGAGAAGAAACAGTTAGATGGTGCATCTTATATAGGCAGAATGGGAAAGAGTAACTACTGTTTCCTTTCCTAAAAGGTAGAAAGCTTACTTCTGAAGCGCCATCTCCTTCTGCTGATAGAGCTCATTGAGAATCTCCACCTTCTGTTGCAGAGTTTTACATTCATTTTCAAATCTAGCTTTGGCTGTCTGTATTGAACAGGAATCGTGTTCCAGCTTTTTTATTTGCTCTGCAGGAGACAAAGAGGCACATAAGGCAGTGATAGGAACTGCTACCAAGCAATTTATAAATCATAGACAGAGTATTTCACACTAAGTGGCTCTTCTGCTGAGCCTACCTTCTAGCTCATGCCTTGCTGCTATTTCATCGCTCAGTTTGGATTGCAAAAGATCTCTATCTTCTTCAACTATAGATAATGTTGTTTTTACCTGTAAAGAGGGAAACAACAGTATTTTATAAACCTAGACAGAATTAAAAGTTATGTGGGAACTATTTGTTAAACAACATAATGGGGTATACCCTTGAGACATCCATCATCTGCTTAATCTGATTCTTCATCTTCTCACTCTGGTTATCTAGAAGAGAAAAGTAATTGTTTTCCTTGCTTTGTATTCTCTTCTCTCCAATATTGTTTAGAAAATACAGAGTTTTAAAAAAATTATCTGACAAATATTTTAATGCTGAAACAAGAACAGAGTCAAGACTTTAAATCTCTCATATCACTGTTCCAGGACCATCATTCGGGACAAATTTATTAGTCCTTAAAGACATTTTACTTATCCAAAGAGCCTGAGTTCTGCACCTCATCATCTATATATGTTTAATTACCTCATGCACAAGCCAGCTGTTATTTAAGATCTCTATACCTGGCAGTTCTCCATTGGCCAGATCATCCCCCGTGTCCCATCCATTTCCTTCTCCATCCTTCTTGCCCTCCGAATCTGGATCAGTTTGCTTTAGCTGCATAATGCAGTTAGTCAAAACCTAATGAAGAAATCAAAGGAACAATACATAGAAGTCACTCTACTTTTGCAGAGTAGTTCAGCCATTTAACATATGGAATATTTAAGATGGTTGCTCTTTAGCAAGAACATACTTCGATTTCATTTTCCTTGTAGGCGAGTGCTTCTTCTATGTCCTTCTGAGACTTCTGATACTGTTTGATCTGTTCACTGAGCTCAGTGTGTCTCTCACTCCAGCCTTCTGCTTCTTGTAGCAGCTAAAAAAGCAACAAGTCAACATGATTTTTGGCTTTATTTTTTAGTACTATGTATGCAGAGTGTATTGCCAACTTTGAAATGGTAACTGATCACCAGTGACTATGGAGAGCGTATGCTTAAATTAACCTGACATTTAACATGAGAGGATAGATAATCCCCGGACTACTTGAAAATCTAGGTGCTAGAAAATTTTCTGCAACTTGTATTGTTACATAGTTCTATGAATTTTAGTTCTCTTCACGCATCTATTATTCAACACTAGAGTCAAAGGGCTCATTTTTTCCTAAATAGTAGAAATTACCTGAAGGTTACCAGCATCCCAGCCACACCCCTAATATAGTAATCAATCTAAAGAGGGGCAGAAGAAAGACACACAACACAAGAGGTAGCTTTTGTTACAAAGATGGGTCACGTTTCAGGACCAAGGAAAAGACATAGCTTCAGAATGGCCTCTTGCATTCCAATATGTAGCAAGAGTACCAGTTCTTCACCAGGGCTTCAATCGGCCCTGTCCGTAAGTGGTAACATTAGTGTCTGAAATATTGCTTCTGATCAGACACTGGCCACCACATCAACAGTGCAACAATTTCATAGAAGGGTTAGCAGCTGGCTCACTGGAACTGGTGAAGCTTTCACAACATACAAATGGGAATCAACCTGCCTGTAAAGCTTTGGAAGACATCTGTCAATCAGGACTAACTCTGAAATAGTGGGCTTGAGTATTATCATACCTCTGGCTCATACCAAGATGATCCGATCAACATAAGATACTAATATTAGGATGATAGGAAGAAATGTGCTAAGACCACAAAGTGCAGAAAGGCTTGGTGTATCAGTGTATAAATACTTGAAAAGCAACAGTTTAAGGTTTGCATGTGCTGTGGAAACCTCCTTATAAATCCCATAGGTTTATTTATTCTAGTATTTGACAACAAGAATTAATTGCAGAAGAAATAGTTGTGGGACTTTTTTTTTTTTTTTTTTAAACAAAATGCTCAGTTTTCCAACAGACCTAGTGCACAGTGTAAAATACTACAGAATTCAAGGAAGAAATGCAGGTAGCATCAAAAGGCTAGTGAGCCTGAAATGCTTACTTGCTCCTTTCTCTTTTTGAGTCTAGCATTCTCTTCCTGTACATGACGAAGCTCAGACTTCACCTTTTCTTCACTTAGTTTAGCTTCATTGAGGACTATCTGAACCTACAAAATTTCAACATGTCATTTAAGAATTGTAAATTACGGATTATAAAATAGGAAAAAAAAAAAAAAAAAAAAAAAGGTTAAAAGCAAGCTCCTCCCCCATCCCCAACCTGGTAGGTTAAGATTTGCTATCAGATATTTGTGACAGTCTGGGGGTGCAATTTAGACTGGTGAGGAGTTGTGTCACTGCTTGCCCTGCAACCCCGGGTGCCTCACAATGCTTTGCTGTTGTAGTTCCCAATGTGGGATGCTTACAACCAAACTACAAGTATTCAGGTCACACCCTTAAATGTCTCTGTGGTAGACAGCCCTGGTTCAGCAGCTCTGACCCGATCAGCCTGTCTACAGTCCCACTCTGGCTTCCATCAGCCTTTTCTCTCTTTTTTTCTTTCTTTCTTTTTTAAACTAACCAGCAAGGTGACACCAACACACTCAACATCCCGAATTTTCCCAAAACCATATGCTCTGTAATGTCCCGTCACTTCCTGGATAGTTCAGAGAAATAATAAAGGTTTGTTTGTTCCTCTAAAGAGACAAAGCACATCAAGCTTAACTGGGATAAATACATCCTTCCATTTAAACACAGCACTGAGTTGGTTTATAGTAATAAAAAAACACATTTAACAACATTAGAACATAGGTTAAGTGATGCCATGTAAAAGAAAGTTAGAAAGGGTTACAAGTAAAACAAAAGTGAACACGTGCACGTAAAAGTCTAAAGCTTAATCTAGCAAGGTACAATCTTTGCCTAAGATCAGGCAGGTCCAGGCTGGGCTGGGTCAGGGCGCCTGTCCCCCAGCCCTGGCAGGTCCGGGTCGGGCTGGGTCAGGTCCAGGGGAGGGGGCGCCTCTTCCCCAACCACAGCAGGTCCGGGGCTGGGCTGGGGCCAGGGGAGGGGTGCCTGTCCCCCAGCCACAGCAGATCCAGGGGTTGGGGAGGGCATCGCTCCCTGCCATGGCCCTGAGGGCCTGTGCGGTGCTTATTAGGCAGCTGCGCAGCTTAGAGGGAACTTAGGTAAGGTGTAAATACATGAGTGCTTAAGGTCACAATCTTAATACATGAAGATAGCTGGTACAAAAACCAGCTTCCGAGAGTGACTCTGAAGGAAGATCTAGAAAGTGCTTTACCTCTGAAAGCTCTACAGAATGCAGCATGATAACTTCTTGGAGTTTCTCCAAAGCCGTCTGCATTTCAAATATCTGCATAAGAAAGAATTAAAGGTGATTCCATTTTAGCTTCACAATTGAAATTTAATTTCAGTTACTATTAAATAATATATTTTCGAGGTATTTGAACATACCCGAAACTCCAACCAAACTAGAGTTTCAGAGCCAGCCCTCATACTAATTGGAGCACAAACACGTTGCCACACCAGGGGCAGGGGAATGAAAAGAAAAGGATCAGTTTGGGACCAAGCTACGACCCTTGCTTTCTAAGCTAACCGTGTTTCAGGATCAGTTTCTCCAGCCTGAAGTGAAAGGTGCAGTTTGCTGCTGCCACCTAGCAACAACTTTTGACCAAACGAAAGACCACCACCGGAACTCAGTGGAATCTGAGTTTAGCCATCGTTGGGTACGTCTACATTGCAGCTAGGAGCATGCCTCCCAGGACACACACGAGCTCTGGTCAAGCTAGCATGCTAAAAATAGCGATGCGGATATTGAGAAACAGGCTAGCTGCCTGAGTACATGCCCACCCTGCTTCTAGGGTCCATATTCAGGTGAGTAGCTTACGCTGCTGCTCATGCTGCAACAGCCAGACTGCTGCTTTGAATATGCTAGTTCAGGGGTTCTCAAAATTCATTGCACTGCAACCCCCTTCTGACAACAAAAATTACTACACGATCCCGGGGGGGGAGGAGGGAGGGGTGGGACTGAAGCCTGAGCCTGCCCAAGCCCCACCACCCCAGACGAGGGTGGAGGGGAGAAAGGTGGGTAGAGGGCAAAAGCTAAGCCTGAGACCACTGCCCAGGACTGAAGCCCAAGGGCCTCAGCTTCAGCCCCAGGCCTCAGGAAGTCTAATGCCAGCCTTGGCAACCCCATTAAAATGGAGTCACATCCCACTTTGGGATCCCAACCCACAGTTTGAGAAGCGCTGTGCTTGGCCAGCGCTAGGGCACGTCTTTCTCCCCAGGCATGGAGACATGCTCCCAGCTGCAGTGTAGACATATCCTTTGTGTTAGGAGGATCAACATGAAAAGACTTGGATAAGGGCAAGGGAAATCTCAGAAAACTTCATCCTCGTAACAAAATTGAGGTTCCTAGGGAGATGGTAAAATTTCAGAAGATCGGTTAGGATAACTATTGGAACATAGTCTGAAACCAATATTGCAAGGAAATCCCAGAAAGCAATCTTTCTCCGTGGATTTCAGTGTTTCTGCTTTTGGTTGAGACAAAGAAGTGCAGAATCATGTGAATAAAAAGTCAGCCAAAACTCTACTTTGAGTTTTGGGAGAAGGTTTACTTCAGTTCTTTTTCTGAACTAGTTCACCCAGCCCTCCTCACCTCAGTAATTCAGGCACAGTGACTCCTGACATAAACCCCTTTAGGGCACCACTGGCCCTTACGGATATCTTACTTTGTCCTCTTTCTTCACATTCTGCTGTCTCTCTGTTTCTAGCATTGTTTGCACGTTTCTCAATCTGTCATCTAGGAGATGGTTTGTTTCTTCAAGCCCCTTGATAACATCCTGTAACAGAAACAATTCCCAACCAACTAAAGCACAGTATTTATTTCTGTATTTTCATGCACCTCATAGAAAGCATGAGCTGCTCCTTACCTTAAGTCCTGCAGCTTCATCTGAGAGACTAGTGTTCTGTTTCTGGGCCACCTTCACAGATTCCTTGGCTTCCTTAATCTAGGTGCACAGAAACAATACGATAACACCACAGGCAGTACAAACAAAAAATAGTATTACAATAAAAGTTTCGTGCATGTTATTTACAAACTGTGTCCCAGATGCCAAACAGAGAAACGTGACAGAAGACAATATGCCATGTAGGTTACAGAAATGATGCTAAGACATTAGCTGTTTATTCACTGTACAGTAAGCCAACGACAGACAATTAAGAGGCATGAAGTAGGCAAATAGTGCAATACCTTTTGATCATATTCTGACATCTTCTCTAAGATTTCTGTTTTTTCTTGTAGGAGATTTTTAATCTTTTCAGCAAGTTGCTTTTCAGTCACTAAGGGAAAAAGGATAAAGCTAATAATTGTACTCCACGTCCTGAGAGAAAACAAAGCTGCTGTCACCACTCTGTGGACTTTTTTCAAGAGAGGACTATATCACAAAGCAGGGCCTTGTGCATTCCACAGTTCCATGGCACTCACTCCTTCCTGCACAACTGTGCTATAGAACTTAAACTTTCATTTACATAAAGGGTTGGAAAGCAACTGGACACAGAGTTAAGTATTCCCCTGCCATGGGGAAACTTCAGCTGGTGTAGAGCTGATGTACCTGGCTCCTGTGCATCCTTCCTCACAGAGCACAGGAAGCATGGTCAGAGTAGGATGCATTCTGGTTATGCCCAGACAGCGCATGTTTCCTTGGGAACCACTGCAACCTCAGACAGCTCCAACTCACGTGGAGGTTGAGGTGGTGGCAGAGATCTGCCCCGAGACGCAGGAAACGGTAAATGGCTCCCTGATGGCTGGCTCTCTGTACTGCACCAAAACTAAAATCTATATAGCAGAGAATCTAGGCCAAGGTTTCTACTTCTCATGGCTATGAAGGAAACACTGAGAACATGAACAGATCCTAAACTGGTGAGCGGTGCTGGTGAGCTTGATGGAGCACTGCTCACCAGTAGAGTCCTTATAGGGAGTATTTCTCTGATGAAGCAATAGCCTGGAGAGGCGTGAACTTGCTCCTCCATCTAAACAGCTTGCTAAAATTGTCATCTTTAGGTTTCAGTGTTAAGTGTCAATATTATTTTGATGTTAATTTTTTTTGCAGAAACATCCAGCTAGTATGCTTATCCAAGTCCCAAATTGCTTCCCACATCTCCCCAGGTGTCATAAGCGCCAATTCTCCCATTTTCAAAACCTCCAGCTTCCTCAGTGACAATATCTGCAAGGAAGTTATGCATCCTCCCCATCCATGGCATGGGGCCCCAGTTATTGCTCCAGTAACCCATAAACTGCAGTGCAACTGCTGCCCCTCTCCTCCCCACTACACATGGGGTTTTGACACCCAACCTCTGCCCTACCGAGGGTGGCATTTGAAGTGTTGCGTGTGGCTTCTGCCTTTATCCTTAACTTGGAGGTGTGGGCTGTAGCGATCAGAAGGCCTAGTATCCAATGTTTCATCTTAATCCAGGCAGCCAATTTGTGCAGCACCGTATCTTTTAATATTAAGCGCTGCCACAGCACAGCACACATGGCTCATACTGGCTTCCCCTAGCATATACAATAATCTTAGATATGTGTTCTCTTGGAAAGGAAAAGATGACTAATACTAGCCCTCATAACATGTTCAAAGTCTTTAAACAACGACAGCAAGAACACTGAAAAGCATAAAGAATCTTACCTTGATACATTCTACTCTTTACCTACAGGAGAAAACAAGAACAAAAGGAAGTGGTCACAAAAAGAGTTATTCAAAAGCTTCTATGAATCCCCCCCCCAAAGGGGGGAAAACAATTGTGAGAGGGAGATAGTTAGCCTTAAATGTATGTGGACTGAATTAGCGTATGGAAAGATCTACATATATATCACTGCCAATTAAAGTGTCAAGTAACATTGAATAAACAAGCTTAGCTAATAAAAGCTTCTAGGCTAATGCCCTATTTCAGAGCCTGGGAAAAGGACTGTTTATTCAACCATTAGGAGGGCACAAATAACCCAAATTAGAATAAATTAAAAAAATATTAACCAACTGTACATCAAATGATCATCCTGAATTTGTAGAAGTTAAAGGGTGACACACAAACCTAGCTGCAATCAACTAGTTAAAATGAACTACATTTGTATGGAAATTACTATTTTCCAAGCAAATACTACTTTAAAAAAAAAAACAAAAAAACATAAAACTCTCCTTCTTATGCCCTTATAAATTAAGAAGACTTTGCGTGAGATCCGGAACCAGTGAATTAACCAACAAAGCTAGAGTGATGAAAAATCAATGCTGTCCCAAAACATGTTTGTTTTCCATATTATTCTACTTTAACACAGTAAGTGGCATTGACAAATGTGTAGAATTTTTAAGTGCTTACTCTCCTTTAATTTAAAGGTTGCAAAATAAATTGGCACTTTAACAATCTAACTTTAAATACTAATTCCCACATAGATGACACTGGAAAAGAAATTTGAAGGCTGGTCAGGGATAAATACTTTGCCTGGGGATTTGTTTGTGGAAAGGGAAATGTTAAACATTTTATGTGGAGTGGGCAAGAGGTGAGTATGGGGAGGGGCTCTACAGCTGCAATGAAGACTAGATCTCCTACCAGGGAACCTGAAATGGTCAGCTGAGTGGTCAAATGCTTGTTATGTAGTTGGTTGGGGATTCAATCAGGCATTTAGGAGGCACAATTTGCATAGACAATTTTACTCTTCCTCAGCATTCTAAGGTTTCCATAACAACTCCCTGCAATCCTGGAATTATACATTGACAGTTACTGACATTTTCACTGTGATAGTTTGATAGACTCACTCCATAACTTAAAGAATATTGGTTTCAGTTTTAAAAGAAACTGTTAAACACTAAATTAATGTTAATGATCTAGATGGTAAAGGAAAGAAAAATATTGCTTTGATACTTGTAGCATTACAAGTACTCAGCCATAAAGGCCCAACATCACAAAGGACTAAACATCAGTATGCTCATAAACTTGAAGTGTACTTACTGAAAGGCAGGTTCTCCAGAACAGTATACCTAAAGTAGCAATTCCCACCAAGGCAGTGATAATGATGGGCTCCCATGGAAGTCCATGGAAGTCAGGCCCAGGCCGAATGTCCTCAGGCAGCGTAGCAATCAACTAAAACAACAGGGTTGACAACCATGATTTAAAAACAAAACAAAAACAGACCTTTTAATAAAATACACAGGAAGAGCAAAAGAAGGAAAACAATCATCTACCCATAAAACCAGAGAGGACTATCCAAAGACTTCTAGGGTAGTCATAATGGTCTCAAATGGCCTGCAAAGAGCTCAGCACTAGAACATGCCAAGTAAATGTAATTAGCCTAAAGAAGCATCTGTGGAGCCATGAAGAAGCTTGATGGTTGGGTTTGGCAACAAAGATGCAAGCAATCTGATCACATTTCTACTTGAAAATATTTTTGAATATCTGAAGAACCTGGAAGTAAGGGGCTTCTATACAATTTAACCATCCAACACTCCCTAGAAGCCACCAGCTTCTTTTTAAAAACAAGGCCAAGTGGATCACAGACATTTGTGGTTATACATAACTAATCAATTAGCTCTTCAGCACATGAAGTCATTCCTTTTTACATTTCCTGTCATTAGCACTATACTGAAACCATAAGAAAATATAATGAAACTTGATAGTCTGAACAATTTCTCACTTCCCTAGCTTCATCCTTGTCAAATGGTCTCTTCCCATCCCTGATATAAAAGTGAGGCTGGATAAGTTAAATTAATTTTAAACACATTTAGCCCCACAGTCCTCTTTTCAACCACACAACTAAAACATGCAATCTTCAATAACCTTTGAAAAAATAAATGTTAAAAGCTCCAGATCCAGCTCATCCAGAGTTCTGTATTGTTTCAACAGTCTTTTTGACTATACAATGCACTTACATACCAAAAAAATCATAATACCAATCCACAAGCCTAAGCGAAAGACAACACAGCCCACAACAGTCCATCTAATGTTAGAGGGACAAAAACCCCTCCCGATTTTCCTACTTTGTTTCTCATACCTGCAAGCTTTAGGTAAAAGTGATTTGTGACATTCTGGAAGAGAATGGGAGTCACCTGACAAAGCCGAGGTCCATGACAGCATTATAATAGAATATATTTGGTCAACGGTGATAAAATAACAAACAGCAGCAAAATGGAAAGAACAAGTAATGGCAAGAGAATGTACTCCCTGGCTGGGAAGTTACTGAACACTGAGGAAAGGAAGATTCTCTTGCTCCCCCAACACACCCAAGGCCTAGCTCTCAATAACCAGCCATCCCCTCCTTCTCACCCCCCTCGCCGCCCACTGACAACTGACCCACCGCCTGCAGGCGAGGAGGGGGTCGCCCCACTCCGTGCCCCGTCCCAGGCCAGGCTTCCGTGCTGGCTCGCCGCCCCGCCGGGTCAGTGTGTTACGACGGGAAGGGGGAGGGGAACAGGCCGGCGGGTGGTGCAGTGACTACGGGCCAAGCTCGCGGCGCTCGCTCCCCCGGCGGCCCCCGCACCCGCTGCCACACGCGGCTGGGAGGCGCCGGGCAAAGGGGGCGGGGGAGAGGGTTCGGGCCCCGGCTCGGGATCCCGGGGCGCCCTCTGGGCAATCCACGCGAGCCGCCCGGGGAGGGGGAGGTGCCGGGAGGCCGGGGGCTCCCCCCTTCCCCGGCTGCCCGCGCCCCGCTCCCACCTGCAGCAGCCGGCCCATGAGGGCGGCGTATCCGCGGGACAGGGGCCCCAGCAGGAGCGCGGCGGGGCCGGCGGCGGTGGCGGCTGCCCCGGGGGGGGCCGTGGGCTCCATGGGGAGAGGGGACCGCGGTCGGCGGCGCTGAGCGAACTTCGCCTCCTTCGCTAGCCCACAATCACACGTCACCTCACGGTGACCCCGGCGCCGGCCGCGCGCGTCATCGCCCGGCGCCGGCAGGGGAGGCGCGGGAACCCGGAAGCGGGGCGGCCCCGAGTCCCCGGCCTGAGCCACGTGGGGAGGGGGAGACGCTCCACCCCGCCGGGCGGAGCCGGGCAGTGCGCGAGCCGCGATGCCTTGTGCTCCGCGCGCCGCCGGGCCGGGCCCCAGGCTGCGCTGGAGGAGCGGCGGCTCCGTGTCCTGCCCGCGTGTCTGCAATCCCAGGCCGCTCCCCCTGCCCAGCCTACGCAGCTGCCAGCAGAGCCTGCGCCCCAGAGAGCCTCAGCCAGCTCTTCGGCCGGGCTGACCTGTCCCGCTATCCCTGGCTATGCCTAGCGGGCACCGAGCACTAAGGGGGGGTGATTTGATATCATCTTAGTTACCCAGTACAGCTTGCGTGTGGGCACATGCCAGGTTTAGCTTGTGTCTGTAGATATGCAAGTGCAAGCTAAATAGAGATGGACGATTTTCAAGCAATGTGAGCCCACACCCAAAAGCGGTTGGCATAATCTAAACCCATTCAAGCTAAAGTGGTGCAACTTCTCTGTTTATACAAGCCCTCAGAACTCACACACCGAATTTAATTTCATGTATTCCTACAATACAATCCTCTTTATAAACAATTTTCCATTTGGATGGGGTCATTTACTATACTATACTATAGTATAGTAAATATTATACTCATGTACTAAAAGGTGGGTAGAAAGTTGGCTAGATTGTCGGGCTCAACGGGTAGTGATCAATGGCTCCATGTCTAGTTGGCAGCCGGTGTCAAGTGGAGTGCCCCAGGGGTTGGTCCTGGGGCCGGTTTTGTTCAATATCTTCATAAATGATCTGGAGGATGGTGTGGATTGCACTCTTAGCAAATTTGCGGATGATACTAAACTGGGAGGAGTGGTAGATACGTTGGAGGGCAGAGATAGGATACAGAGGGATCTGGACAAATTGGAGGATTGGGCCAAAAGAAACCTGATGAGGTTCAATAAGGATAAATGCAGGGTCCTGCACTTAGGACGGAAGAACCCAATGCACAGCTACAGACTAGGGACCAAATGGCTAGGCAGCAGTTCTGCAGAAAAGGACCTAGGAGATTCTACCACCTCCCTAGGTAACGCATTCCAGTGTTTCACCACCCTCCTAGTGAAAAAGTTTTTCCTAATATCCAACCTAAACCTCCCCCACTGCAACTTGAGACCATTACTCCTTGTCCTGTCATCTTCTACCACTGAGAATAGTCTAGAACCATCCTCTTTGGAACCACCTCTCAGGTAGTTGAAAGCAGCTATGAAATCCCCCCTCATTCTTCTCTTCTGCAGACTAAACAATCCCAGTTCCCTCAGCCTCTCCTCACCACCTAGGTGGTGAAACACTGGAATGTGTTACCTAGGGAGGTGGTAGAATCTCCTTCCTTAGAAGTTTTTAAGGTCAGGCTTGACAAAGCCCTGGCTGGGATGGTTTAATTGGGGATTGGTCCTGCTTTGAGCAGGGGGTTGGACTAGATGACCTCCTGAGGTCCCTTCCAACCCTGATATTCTATGATTCTATGATTTAGTCCCCCACTCCCTAAACAGCTTTCTTTGCAAACAACCCATTTTTCATACATTTCACAAAACTGTTTTGGAGATGCCTCAGTAGGCCAACTATAAATGCTCAATTTAAAAAAAATCAACATAAAATTAAATAATTTTAAAAAGTACATGCCATACTGTACTTACAATATCAGTGAATGGTCGCATGTTTTCTTTAGCTAAAACAACCACATCATTGAGAGTTATATGCGGTACAGCAGGATCTGCTTCTAAATGAGGACTTTCAGTCTTCACAGTATCATCCAGAGTAGTAACTATACCTTCGTTAAAAGGAGGAAAATGTTAATTTTGGAAATATTTTAAGTAAACCTACAGTACTCCTTAGTATTTATTCCTAGGCCCTGTCTACAATATGGAAGTTTTCTAAAATGAGCGTTCACATGGTTGTGAGACCAAGGATTGGACCTCAGAAGTACCTGGCTCATAGACTTCTGATCTAACAATTCTTCACCATGGAATTGTTGCTGTGGCAAGAGATGCATGTGCAAATTCTTTCTCCACCATTACCGGGAATTCCTACTAATAGCACCTGAAAGTGCTGTTTGGCCACTCCTGATCGAAAATTGGGCTATCATGTATATGTACTTACGTTCAGCTTTATGTCAGCCAAAAACTAGGGCTAATTTTTTGGGAGTGGTTATCTTATATCAAAGTCAGATTGGAAAGAGCGGATGATAGAAATTAGCTCTGCAGAAGTTGAATGGCAGAGGTACAGAGTCCATAAACTCCACATGCTCCCTAGTGCCTCATCTCTTGCCTGTCTAAGGCTATGTCTACACTACCACGGTAAGTCGACCTAAGCTACGCAACTCCAGCTACATGAATAATGTAGCTGGAGTG
Organism: Natator depressus; assembly: GCF_965152275.1. Lineage (NCBI taxonomy): Eukaryota > Metazoa > Chordata > Testudines > Cheloniidae > Natator > Natator depressus. The sequence continues at coordinate 161,328,642 of NC_134236.1, forward strand.
GACGTATCTTAGGTTGACTTACGGGGTCCACACTACGCTGGGTTGACAGGAGACATTCTCCTGTCAACTTACCTTACTCCTCTCGTTCAGGGTAGAGTACTGGTCGACTGGATAGTGATCTCCGGTCAATTTGGCGGGTCTTCACTATACCCACTAAATCGAGCCGAGTGCATCGATCCCCGGGGTGTGGATGGGGCGGGGGTACTGTAGACATAGGCTCAGGGTTGGTCATCTCAGGAAGGACTTGCTGCCAGCCCTGTTGGTTTCCTACTACTGTATATACTCATTTCTAAGCTTACTTTGCTTACAAGCGAGTAAACGATTTTTAATTTAATTTTACATGGAGAGAGTTGAGGAGGAATCTCTGCTAAATTCTTTCAGTAAATGGTGATACTTTTCTCCTGTTCTGTAGGTGCAAAAGCAGGATTCCGAGGGATTTAGCGTTCTTAGAAGGCAATGTTAATATACTAAATGTAGATGAGTCTGGCCTGAATCCGCTTTAGTTTTAGGACCTTTCACTCTGGATCCAAACTTAATAATTCTGACCCATCTCATAGAAATATAGGAATTGTCAGACTGCTAATCTGGTCCATCTAGTCCAGTACCAGAGGCTTCAGAGGAAGGTGCAAGAAACCCTTTGCCAGACAACTGTGGAATCAGCAGGCCATTAGCGCAGGTTTTTCCTAACCCCTTTAAATTAGAGGTTGGTTTATGCCCTAAAGCATGAGCATTTATATTTTTACATCATCTTTCTCTCCAGCATACCTCTGGCTGATCTTTAACTAAAATACCTAACATGATTTTTTTACTCTTACTGTCATTACATCGTATATATCATTAGGCTCTAAGCAAAATAAGCAGTCATGAGATAAGAGGAAAGGTCCTCTCACAGATCAGTAACAGGTTAAAAGATAGGCAACAAAGGGTAGGAATAAATGGTCAGATTTCACAATGGAGAGAGGTAAATAGTGGGGTTCCCCAGGAATCTGCACTACGATTGTGGTGTTCAACCTATTCAGAAATTATCTGGAAAAGGGAGTGAACCTGAGGTAGCAAAATTTGCAGACGATACAAAAATCACTGAACATAGTTAAGACCAAAGCTGAATGCAAAGAGTTACAGACAGATCTCACAAAACTGGGTGACTGGACAACAAAAAAAATGGCACATAAAATTAAATACTGATAAGTGCAAAGTAATGCACATTGGAAAACATATAATCCCAACAATACATACAAAGTGATGGGGTCAAAATTAGCCATTACCACTCAAGAAACAGATTTTTGAGTCATTGTGGATAGTTCTCTGAAATTGCTGGCCCAGCAGACTGAAGTCCTCTGTCTAGCCACAGATAACACAAAGGCACCGATGGTACCATTGCAATTTACTCTACAGTGCTCAGCCATTGTGACTCAGTCCTAACCTGGACTCACTTGTAGGAGTAAAAGGACAGCTCCAGGCCCATTCAAGCCTTATCCTCTCCACTGAGACTGCAAACAACGGGCTTGGAGATGTGGACATTTTTGTCCACTGGGAATTGAATAGTTGCCATTTCACATATGCCAAACAGTCATCAGACGGTCCTGTGAGCCTGGGCTGAATTCAGAAAAGGACAGGCTCCATTCCCTAAAGTGAAAATCTTATTGTATGCAGCACTGGGTAGATTTTTACAGCGCTGTATACATTTTTTTAAAACAACCAGCTACCAATCCTCTGAGCCATATCACTTCCATTTCCTCTTTATAGTTAGCTTATGACTATTTTAAATTTGAAATTCGTATAGTGTGTTGATATGTCATAGAAGTTTTATACTGGGTAACTAGAGATTAATGTGAATCACTTTCTCTCAATCATGTGTAATAGTAAAGTGAGAAGAAAAGATGGTCTAGTGCAGGGGTGGGCAAACTACGGCCCAGGGGCCACATCCAGCTCTCCAGACGTTTTAATTCAGCCTTCGAGTTCCCGTCGGGGAGCGGGGTCCAGGGCTTGCCCTGCTCTGGCGCTTCAGCTTGGGAGCAGGGTCGGGGGCTTGTCCCACTCCGCGTAGCTCCTGAAAGCAGCGGCATGTCCCCTCTCCAGCTCCTATGCGTAAGGGCAGCCAGGGGGCTCCACATGCTGACCCCACCCCAAGAGCCGCCCCCACAGCTCCCTTTGGCCGGGAACCGCGGACAATGGGAGCTAGGGGGGCGGCGCCTGCGGATGGGGCAGCACGCAAAGCTGCCTGGCCGCACCTCCATGTAGGAGCCGGAGGGGGGACATGCCGCTGCTTCTGGGAGCTGACTGAGGTAAGCCGCCTGGAGCCTGCAATCCTGACTACCTCCCGCGTCCCAACCCCCTGCCCCAGCCCCGATTCCCCTCCTGCCCTCCAAATCCCTTGGTCCCAGCCTGGAGCACCCTCCTGCACCCCCAACCCCTTATCCCCAGCCCCACCCCAAGCCAGAACCCTCACCCCCCCCTCCTGCATCCCAACCCCCAATTTCATGAGCATTCATGGCCCGCCATACAATTTCCATATCCAGATGTGGCCCTCGGGCCAAAAAGTTTGCCCACCCCTGGTCTAGTGGTTAGGGAGCTAGCCTAGGGAAACCCTCACAGGGATGTTGTGAGGATAAATACATTAAAGACTGGGAGGTACTCTCAATTACTATGGTAATGGGAGCCATATAGGTACCTAAGATACAAAGTTAGATTGTCCATCAGGTTCGGCACACCAGTCTGAGTATTAATATTAGAAACTGCATTTGTGCTGTTTTTGTAGTGCACAAACACAGCAAAAGACTCTCTGTTCACTTCAACAGGAGCTGAATTGTGCAATTATCAGAATCATTCAAAGCTTTAGGCAGAATTTGCCAGGCATAACATATTAATGTCACTTCAGCCATACTTCTCTTTAAAAAAATTTAAAACATCAAGAAAGTTACCTGCAGCCAAATCTTCTCTGTTACTCTGAATTGGCCCAAGGGACATATCCGTCAGTGGCAATCCCTTCTCAGTATCAAGGATTTCCTGGGTTTCCTTTTTATCCAAGAGCCCCACCTCTTCCAAAATATTCATATCTGGCTCAGGCTCCCTCAGGTTTAGAGCCTCCTCCTCCTCCTCTTCAATATGCTGTACTGGCCTCTCATCTTCAACTTGTGGGAACTTCTGACCAATTTCTTCAGCTGAACTTGGGCTTCCCACAAGATGGCTGTCATATTCAGTTTCTTTTACAGTATCTATAGTAGAGAGAAAAGCATGGATGTGGCATAGTTGGCTTGTCTTTCTCACTGGCAGCTGTGTTCAGTGAAAGATATTTGAAGACTGTGATTGAGAAAGCCTTACCGATATCATCCACTAAATATATTCTTCCAGATGGCTATTTTTTTGTTCTAGCATATTTTTAGGCAAATTTCAGTGACACCCTATTAAATATTTGCGTGGAAATTATGCCAGGTAAAAACACTGACCAGATGGAAGAATTTAGTTTTACTGTGTCTCAGTAACAAGAATGTATCAGAAAATAAACGGCCAACTATTTGCTTCTGTTAAAAGGGCCCTATTTATACTAGGGTTTTGTACTGCCCTTTATCTTTGTCCCCATCACTATTATCTGACTAATCAGGCAGGCATCAGCAAGTCTCTGGTGGACTTCATGGTGCCTGTGGCTCACCTTCCTTGCCAAGGTTGGCATACTGAGTATTTCCTCCACTCATTCACAGTGTTTTGATGATATTGTGGTGATAGGATTCTTATCTAGATAATTTTTCAGTGCCTAAGTTTAATATAAAATCATTGCACATATCAGATAATGGCACACTAGTTAAAGGGAAAAACAACGAGGAGTACTTGTGGCACCTCAGAGACTAATAAATTTATTTGGGCATAAGCTTTTGTGGGCTAAAACCCACTTCATCAGATGCATGGAGTGGAAAATACAGTAGGAAGATCTATATAGAGAGAGAGTACATGAAAAGATGGGATTGCCTTACTAATTCTAACAAGACAATTCAATTAAAGTGGACTATCATCATCAGGAGGAAAAATCACTTTTGTAGTGGTAATCAGGGTGGCCCATTTCAAACAGCTGACAAGAAGGTGTGAGTAACAGTAGTGGGGAAAATTAGCATGGGGAAATAGTTTTTAGTTTGTTGCTATGGAAGTTCAGCACCTACTACATATTTCTAAAAATTCACTGCATGCCTCTAATTTTTTTTTAAATGAGGCCCTATGTGGATGGGTCTTTCCTGCCACATCCAATCACTTCAGTCTCATATGCAGGAGGCCTGTTCATCAGAATGAAGCAGATGGTTGAGGCTCAATAACCATCATCTCTCTCAGGGTTTATATGGCCATCAGCACAGTATCTGGGCCCTTCCACATAAAAATTGATTAGCAACAGTGAAGTCCCAAATGGAGTCTGGGTTTCTTTCCTCCCCTCCCCACCCTACCCCACCCAATTATGCTATAAAAACTCTACTTGGAGTAGGATTATATGTTTGTTTTAGGGTTTTTTTCCTCCATAGACAAGCAAAAAAAAAAAAAAAACCCTCAACTTCCCCTGAGCAATTGTCAAACCTAAGATCCTACCTGTATCATGCATGCTATAATCCTTTTCATGTTCTGAAACGGACACAAGTGGTGCACTCTCACTAACAGATGAGTATTTGTGCCTTAACAAATATATTATTTCCTGAACATCATCCATCAGTGCAGCTTCTTCATCCCACAAATCTATTTCTTTCACCACCTCTTCTTTATTTTCTGCTTGCCTTGCATCTAAAACATTTTCCACAATATCCATTATCCTAGATTCTGAAAATGTAAGGATCTGGTCCAAAGCTTGTTGGATATCCTGATAATCATGATTACCCTCCTGAGCAAGATCCAGCTTCAACTTCATGTTGTGAAACATGGCTTCTACCCTGACAATGTGCTGGGGCCCAAGATACTTTTGTAAACGTGCCACTCGCTTTTCATCAAGAAATTCTTTTATTATAATAAGCTGCTTCACAGCCTCTCTGTATTCTGGCTCCACAGCTTCATTTGTGGTTACAGAAGTATCAGCAGGCCCTGTCTGCTCTGTTACGTTCTGAAGATCTTTCAGGTCTTTCTGCACGAGATCCTCTAGGAAAGGATCTTCTGTTTGATTAAAATCATTTTTGCTGTCCACTGTTTCAAGAGACTTGTCATTTGGCAAAGTCCTTTCATCCTCTTCTTCCACTTCAGGTGCTACTAATGTGTCTTCTGTTTCTGGAGACTCATCGTCTTCTTCCATCTCATTCAGTTTAGCTGCACTGAATTGTATATCCTCCTCTTCATTCTTGGTCTCACTCAAATCTTGCATGCTGTTCTTTCTGGCATGCATAAACATTGTGTTTGCTTCCTCTCCTGTTTCATCGCTCTCATAAACAGGATTAGCAGTTCCTGAAATAGCTCCATCTGGTATTTCCAATTCTAGGTTTGTACTTTCTCCATCTAATTTATTACTCTGTCTATTTGCAAGCCTCTCTTTTGACAATGCTGCACTTGCAGCATTGTCATCTTCTAATAGTTCTTCCTCTGCTTGACTTAGGTCATCATCTTCTTCAGCTTCCAACTCTTCAGACTGAAGTTCTGGTTTTACTGTTTTTTCTCCAACTATATCGGTTCCAAGAGCTTTGTCTTTAGTTTCATCCCAACTATGAGCAGTGTCTTGTTGGGTCAGCCTCTCTGTGTCAACATCCTGTGCAGTCTCTGTGGATATTTCACCAATACTTTTTTCTAGTGTCTTCTTGCCTGTGTTTCTGGAAAGCTCTTGTTCCACATCTTCCTCCGAATACCTGGTCTTGTTTTCTTGTTGCTTAGATTGCTCAACAGCTGCTTTACTTGTATGCTGATTGTTCAGGTCTTCCTTTTTTTCCCTTAGTATTTCAGTTTCTTCCTTAATAGCAACATTTGTTTGATTCTCATTCTCAGGCACCCTTGTTTGTTCAAAATCCTCTCCATCTTGTTGAATATCTTGTTTCTCTGTAGCAGATGTTTCATGCTCTCTTTTGCCTTCTAAGAGGTCAATATCCCCTAGGTCACTTTGGGATGCACTTTTTAGCTCCTCCAGTGGTTCTGGTAGAAAATTCACAGATTGCTGGTCCCCAGCTGCCTTTTTCCCCTTTATTTTCTTCCATAATGTGTTGGGTTTTGTATCATTTTCCAAGCTGTCCTCCAAAATCTCCTCCTCTGCCTTTTCTTTATCTTTCAATATTTTATGAAGAGTAATTCCTTCTGGATCATCTTTGATGTTGCCTACAGGTGGTTTTAAAGCTTCTTGCTTTTCTTCAATGGATAGTTTAGACTCCAGGCTAGGAATAGCTCTAGGATCATGCACAGATGTGCCGCGCAGTTCTTCAGTAAATGATTCTGTCTTATCATCCAGGAACTCTTCCTCATACTGTTCAGTTTTGTTTGTTTTTTCCTTTGGATCTTGGCCATTTACAACATGTTTTTCCTTTTTGAGAAGGTATTCTTCAGTTAGATTGTCAAGCTGAGCTGTTGCTGCTGTTTTATCCTCCTTACTAACTGGGATCACCTCATCCTCTTCCTCCTTTTCTTCCAACGAATCAGACTTGCCCACATCCGTATCATCATTTGTTCTTGCACCCCGTCTGAGAGTTGGAAAGATGGTATCCTCTACAGTTGTTAATAAACCGAAATAGTCTTTTTTCTCATTATTTCTTTGGGTAATTAACTCTGCAGCATCCTCAATGGTTTCATAAGGTTTATTCTTTTCTGACTCACGGTCAGCATATTTATCAGCTGAATGCTTCTCAGCTTCTGAGTCCACTGGGGTTTCTTCTTTTGTAAATGATAGCAAAGGGATTTCTTCAGATTGTTCCTTAAGATCTTCCAGCAACTCTGTGTCATGAGAATCAGTATTCAAATCTTCATTAAAATCATCCTCCAGTGATGTCACAAGGCTAGTCATCTCATCATCAGACACAAGGGCATCTGCAGTTGAACCAAATTTTGTTTTCAAGTCCATAGACAGTTCTCTGTTTAAAAGTGTATAGGCATCAATCTCCTCACTCTCCTTATCTGATTCTTTGGCTGTACCCTGAGGATTATTAGAATTTTTGGCATTTTCACTTTCTAGCACTTTTTCTTGTAGCATTCCTTCTGAGTGAGGATGTGCAATTTGGTCTCCCTGAGACTTTTTTTCATGGCTATATATGTTGAGGTCATCCCTCTCAGATTTGAGGAGTCCCTGTACATTCTCAGTGTTTTCAGAAAGAAAACTGCCTTTTTCTTCTGTTTTGGTGAGGACTTCCTCGTTTTCTTCTGGACCTGGCTCAAGAACATCAGTCTCAGAAACATCAAGGGGCTTTACAGTATCAGACCCTTCTGTCTCCTCCTCCTTTTTGGTTTCTTCAAAAACTTCTGTCCCTGGAGCATTCAATTCAGCTTTGCCCCTGTTCACCACAGTTTCTTCTGAAGATTTTAAAAGCTCATCCACGTTATAGTTATCAAAATCATCTTTTCCTCCATCAAAACAAACAAAATCCGTTTCCTGGAACAGAGGGGGAAAAAGCATTGTCAGTTGTCAGAGAGTTTTTTCTATTACATTGATGTGAAAGGTTCAAACAATTTTCTTTACCATTATGTATGTTTCTACATTTTTCCATTAACTGGGGACTAAATCTTTAAGTCCGTAATCAAAACTTCCATTGACTCAATGGGAGTTTTGCTTGAGTAAGGACTGAGCAGGAAAACCAAGTAAGGACCTTAGGATTCCAAGCAGCGGGCTAAATCCTAAGCAGTAATGAACAGATAGGGAGTCAATGGCAGAGTTGGTTATATTTTAAATAAACTATCAGGTGCACCTTTGAAATTGGAACTATTGTCAGTAAAATGGCAAGGACAAGTTCTTCTTTATCAAGTGGTTAGCACATAGCGGGTGCCGCCATAAATAAATAGTGACACAAACTAAAGGTTTGTACTTACACGATACATATGGGCCAAAATACAGTCTGATCCTGCAACCCTTACTCACATATGTATTTCCAGTAACTACAATCGCATTAGCCATGTCAATAAGAATTGCCGAATCAGACTGATAATCTATACGCTAATAGAATAAAGCAAACAAAGAGGCTTACACAATTCCAAAGTTTTTCTCTAAGTTCCAGAAGTTCTGGGAAACAAACCTATTCATTCAGAGTTTGTATGAAACAGCCTCCATACAACCCAGCTAGTAACACTTCTTCAGGGATTCTGAGACCATTCTATGTATAGTTATTTAGTCACTTTTTGTCAGAAGAAAGAATGCTTCATTTAAGACAAATCCAGTGTTCAAATTATGGTGGATATAGACATATATACACACAATATTAGTTCACGGACTGAAAAGTAATTACAGTTTTTTTTCTTCTAGGGTTATTGAGGTTCCAGTTCTCTCTCTCACTGATTTCACTCACAGTTCAGGAATGAGCCATAAGTATAATAAAGCCAGTCAAAAAAGTCACAATCAAAACTTACATCTGTTGGTAGTTCTAGCTCATCACTGGTATTATAAATATAATTTATTTCAAGTAAATCCTTTGGAAAATATCCAAATTCACTGCCAACCTGCCAGAATAAAAAACAACAAAACGAAAAGAAAAGTTTCAATGTAAAGACGCTTGTAAAGCCACATTAGGAAAAAAGCGACTTTAAAAATACAATTAGTAGTTAAGAATATATCAAGTTAGATATCAAACCTAAATATTTCTAGACATACAGGTTGTTACCACAATAAATTGGAGAAACAGAACAGTAATACATTACACTTTCAATGGTTTAATTTGAGATTCTAAACATTAATTAAGCCTCACAACACCTTTGAGAAGTAGGGAAGTATTTCTACACCCCTTTCAAAGACAGGGCCAGCTAAGGCATAGGGCCACATAGCAAGTTATGGGGAGAGTTTGGAATGAAACCCAGGAGTCATGGCTCATAACATACTCTCACTGACTTCACAAATGCTCCGACCACTTTCTTGTGCACAATTAGCAAAAATATCTTTTCGTGATAAGGCCTACCTGTCTGCAAAAATGTTACATTTTTAAAGCAGACAACCAACCTTCTCCATAACTTTATACCTCTCACTTCACATTTTGGAAAGATTTCTTAAAGCCAGCTGTTAGAAAACACATAATTGCACCTGAGCTATTGCAAATTGCTGAACAGTAGCCTTTTATCACCACTAGTATTATCTACCTTAGTATCAGTGTGTAAAATGTGACCCTCTTTGCAAACACACTTGTTCTTCGGTAGCTAGTGTTTCCATGTGAGCAATAGCTGCAGGTGGTCAGTTAAGAATAAGGTGATGTGGTGATCAAACGCAAACAGTAGGAGACAAAAAGCTCTCTTATCACTCACTAGTTAAAGATCCACAGAATAATGCTCTCACTTGGAAGCTCTGATAGCTGCTGTCAGGAAGCCAATATGAATAGCATAGTATTGCTTCAAAGATTAGATAGCCAAAGCAATGAGAAACTGGTGGACACCCTATTAAGAGTACAGAGTCCCTAGAAAGCCAAAATATGCTCAAGAAGAAAGCACTGCTCACTTCCTCGATATCTTGATGTTTTTATTGTCGGGGCAAGAAGGCAATTGCCAATTTTCTTGGAGAGTATGCGTGAAGATCGTTCAATTAAGGATCAAAATAAAAAAAGAACATAGTTCACCCTCAGATGGGACACACTCTGATATCGATTACACTGGTTTATAAATCCAGAGTAGCTTCAAACTGCTCAGTGAAGCTCTCTGGATTTGCCACGGTGCAAATAATATTAGAACTTGGTCTAGGTGTGCAATACATAGACCTAGTAATACACTCACAAATGAATGAAATACTGAAGGGATATGGAGTTACCTTTTTAAAATATTTACCATTCAAATCCTAAATGAAATAGTTGTGGAACCTAGTTACGTAACAGTAATGTTTACGCAATTGATATCAATTTTTTGTATACACTGCAGGGAGAAGTAACTGCTACCATGTTAAAGAAAACCCTGTGTATTATATTTGCGATAGGAGCAAGCCAAGTAACAGGGAGTGTGCAATTAGCCTAGAAAGGCTAGTTCTAAATCCCTTCCCCTTTACTCCCATAGTATTATTCTATCTTTTTCTTTGCCAGCTAATATTCCATTTTTCAAAGACTCTTTCACGTGCAAAAGCCAAAGCCTCAAAGTAGCTTCCTTAGGGACTAATCGTAATGACGACAATTAGGCATCACGATTTCACACTACTTTACTATAATCCAAGCTTCCAAGCATACAAGTCCCTTGCCATGACCCAGTTTGCAACTTAACATGGCCTATGACAGAAAAACTTATTCCTATATATTGCCATGCATGCAAAGAAAAATATTCTTTATTCTATTCAGTAGTGATTGAGGCTTGAAAGGAAAATAGAATGTCATGGCAGAGAATGGAGGGGAAAAAATGCATCCTGCAGCCTGTCTGGAAGATGCTCCAAATTAATTGGCAGCTGAACTGATCTGCAAATGAGACATGGGTTTAAACAAACTTGCATCTAGAATTAAAGAACTGGCAGTCTCTGAAGTCTGTATGTGTCTGAGATAGTTGTACTTGTAGTGTTTCCCTATGACAGCGACCTCCTGTAGCTGATTCACAAAATGATACTGACATCTTGATACCACAGAAAGCAATCACTTCACGCCACCTGCTGAATACCACAATGACAGAAGCCAGAAAGATGAAATATTATCCTGCTATGTCTGAGTTACAAGTGCAAAGAGAGGGTTAGTTTGCTCTACCGTTTTATGTAGCCTTTGTATATCACTCAGAAAGATTAGAACCAAACGTTAAGAGCAATTCCTGAACTCCATGTGGATCTTCCAGAAATTAATTCTCTCTCACATAATTTGTTTTTAAAGTAACTCCATCCACAACCATGATTCCAGAGAAAGATGGCCACAAGCCAAGTTCTTATTTTGGATGTGAGGCAAGGAAACAGAAGGAAACATTTATCTGGTGCAGGACTGAATAATATTTCATCCTGCACCACAGAGTAATATATACTTTTGTGGGGTAGAAATAGGAAGTCTAACACTGAAAAATTGTTACTTTAAAAAGGAGCAGCTGTTTGCAGCTGCTCAGAAGTTTGGGATATTAGAGATCCTGATTAAAATGTGGGCATGATTATAAATGTAGGGTGTTCTTTATTTTGGTGTTATGGACTGTTCAAGGGGGAGGGGGAGTGGAGGAGGATACCTTACAGAGACGATAATGTATAGAGTTAAAAAACTGAAGTATGATATGACCATCAACTCTTCGTGCTTTGAGGAAAACCCGGCAGCAATATTTTCTCTGAACTGATGTTTCAATGGAATTAAAAACAGAATTATTCTGTAACACTCTGAGCATCTTCCATTGTACTAACCACAGAGTAGATCCTGCAAACCCTCCGCATGCAGAATTCCCCTACACTTCAATGAGAAATCTGTATACTGAGGGCATCCAAGAATGAACTCAAGACTAAGACTCTATTCTTGCAACAGCTTGAAGGATTTTTGCAATCATCAACAACAGCTTGAATAGAGGGATGAGTTAATAGGCAAGTAAAGGAGCATGTAAAACAATGAACAACTGCTTTAGATTTTCCAACCTGCATTAACCCTTGCTCATCTGATCATGGTCCTTTAAGTCACCCATATTTATTATGGCCCTGATCTTACAAATGACTCCACTTGGGCACAGTCACTTGCAAGATGGGGACTATATGTATAAATTTTGTTTTGGAATGGGCCCAGTTCTTTAGTAATTCAGATCCTTAAATACAGTTTCATCTGGTGGCCCAAAGCAAGGACAGAATAACTATAAGTAGGTTAGAAATAGCCATAAATTATTCAAACAAATAAAATTCCCCATATTTAAGAGTCAATAAAATTAAAGTTCATGGTGGAAATTTGTAGAAATACATTTCAGACGATAAACTGTTTATGCAGGTTGCAATATAATCAGCTTAACTCCTTGTATGATAAATAAGTACAGTATCCCTGTAGTTATTTCTTTGTTTTATAACTCCCTCTTATCCCTTCATAAGAGGGCACTGAAGTCAAATTTTTTCCAAAAGTTAGTACATTTACAAAGGCACATTTACAAAGCCCTAATATGAACAGAAAAGGTTCTATTTACATACATTAATTGAAAATTTTAAAACATGTATAAATAAGTATTTCTCTGAAGAGCTTGCAACCTAGTTATTGCAGCATTGTGTTATCAGGAGAAGCTGAAAGTGAAATTGACTTGAAGCTAAAAATACAAAAATTAAACTGGTTAGTCTGTTTTCATTGTTGGCTAGACATGCAGAAAGCCGCCTAAATAGTGAAAAATAAATTGGATTTTTAAAATTCTTTCAAATTTAATAATGTAAGGTGTTATTTTTTAACACAAATAAGGACTTTTGATTTGGGTTTTTTTAAGTATATTACCATAAGCCTGACAACGTGTCTTTAAGCTACTGGCACTAGCTCTGTTAATGAATATGGTTAAAATGTTGATTCTGCAATTTCTTCTTTGTTGAATAATCTGTGGGCCTGATCTTGCAGCCCTTGCTAGCTTGTGAGTAGGAGCTGCAGGATTTGGCCCAGGTGTTAGCTCTTTGTGTTTGTGGAGAACAGGCAGCCCTGGAAACTGGTGCCATCTAATTATCCAGGTTATTTATGGCACAGTACGTGTCAGAAGGGAATTGCCAGCATGATATAATTATAAATTCTGCTTCTTTCACCAACATGGCACAGCTTTCCACTTTCTTCTATGCTATTTTAATTGGATCCTACTATTACTATGAGGCTGCCTGTCCCCACCCTAAGCAACACCTCCTGCCAGTGCATGAAGCCAGTAGTCACACAATAACAGCCAGCATGGCTTTGTGAAGGTCCAGTCCAGCTCAGCTCACTGAGGCACAAAGACTTAGTTGTCAACAGCAGCATTCATCTTTTGGAGCAAAACAGTAAAGACATGGAGAAGAGCAGGGGAAAGACAGGAATAAAGACTTTAAGGGCATGACCCCGCAAGATGCTGAGCATCATCAACTGCCAGAGATATTAGTGGAATCTGAGGCTGCTCAGCACCTTGCAAGGTTAGACTTTTTGTATGTTTTAATAATCTTCTTTCCTCTTCCCTGTGAGTGTCCCCATCCTGCAGATCTCATGTAAGCAAAACTTCTTCCCACCGAAGTCAACAGGAATTTGCCTTGTAATGACTTCAGGATCAGGGTCTGAGAGGGTTTGCTGAAGGGCTCTTCTTTTCCTACTCAAGTGACTTATCTTTAAACAGAATAAAACAAGAAGACAGGCTTGTCTAAAGGTCTGTCACAGTTTGATTATGAAAAATCAGTGAGTACCACTGAGGACCCTAAGTTTTACAAACACTTCCTTATTAAAACTGAAATAATTTTCAAAGTCCAATTTACTTTACACTCTTTTTGCTTTTTTTCCTCTCTTTCTTACTTTTTACTCAACTTGGACAATAACAATACCTAGTCAATTGAATGATAGGATGATGAGTATATAAAAAGCCATAGGCCACAATCCTGCAAAGATTTATTCATTTGCTTAAGTTTATGCAGTGTGTGTTGTGTCACTGAAGCCAATGAGACCACACACAGAGTGCAAATTTAAACAGATGCTTTGCAGGACTGGGATCTTAGTTTCTAATCACTTTCAGGTTCTCATGTACTAGCACAATGTTCGGTCTGCAAACACTGCAGGGGAATTTTTTAAAAATGGAAATATATTTCTCTTGCTTTATTTAATATATGAGAAGTTCACTCTTACAAAACCTAATGTTTGATCCAAATATGACCCAATAGCACCCCTTAAAAATTAAAGTGCGTGTTAAAATCTTGTCTCAAGTGAAAATTACATCTGTTATACTATCTCTTCTCTGTAAAAAGGTAAAGTGTTTTCATATTTTTGAAAAGGGGCAAAAGAAATAAAGATTATTGAAATGTACAGAGCTAAAATGGCCAATACAACTGAAATAAAATAAGCGTTTTGCAATACTTACACTTCCAGCCCAAAGCTCAGTCGATTTTCCAATTAATTTGTAATACACATACACTGCTTCTCCTTCTTTCAAATTTATAAAGCGACAGTCCGGACCTTTAAAATCCTGCTTTGCTTTCCCTCGATACATCAACACTGTGCAAAGAAAACAAAATATAGCATTTTAAATAAAGCACAGTTCCCTGAACAGTATCTGTATTAATTAGCAGGAAAGAAGGCCTTGTTGTATGCAGAATATGACTAATATATTTAGGGGCATCTGTCAAGGGATAAGAATATGACTGGTATAAGAGACAAAAACGTATAGGGTGATATTAAGATTGTTTCATGATGTGATGTTAAAAGTTACAACCTTTACAAAGAACTTTTGAAAATGTTAAAAGCACACTAAGAAAAAGGTGTTATTAATAATAATAATTTTAAATTAGATGGATCCAATGTGTGCTTCATGACAAACCAGCTTTCATGTTACTCAGTGCAGAAACTATACCTGTAGAGGGTGGAGGTTTGTTTTGTTTTTGAAGAGGGTTTTTGCAGGAGGAAGAGAGCTGGGGAAGGCTAAAAAAAACTGGTCAAGATTATCAATTTATGAAAGGCAAGTTGATCAAGGCAAGTCTTTAGGAAGTCTATGCAGTAAGGCAAAGACTTTTTTGTGATATACAGTTTTAAATAATTGTGATTTTTTTTGTATAAAAGTAAAAACAAAACAAAAAATCAGACTCTTGTGGCTTATGCCACAACAATTCGTTTCCTAAGTATTTTGGAAGGCTTATTCTTGCAAATCCGTGGCAAAGATGATGGAAAATTATTTCTGCTGGACTGTCAATATGCCAAGTGTCAGGTACCTTTTCAGACTGAACTCTGGAGCATAGCATTCCCTGTCAGACAAAATAAATACAGTAAGTCCCCTAGGGAGACAGGAAATGCCTGAATATTTGTATAATATTTCCAAGAACTCAGGTTGCTCTGGGTTTACTTGATGTAGGGAAAGAAATAGCAAACCCACGCATAAGGAGGATGAGTTCAAGTGTTGCTTGTTTGTGTGAAATCTATTTTCTTTGCTCTTTGTTTAAAAAGAAATATTAAGAATGGATCCTCTCTGGCTGGAAGACACGGTTTTGTTTACATGGAAGGGGAAACTTTTGATGTTTACTAAAAATCTAAAACACAAACAGTGTAATACACCAGGAAACTGGGAAGGGGACTTGGCCATCCTCAGACCAACAAGGCTAGCAAGCCACCAAAAAGGGTAATAACCCGAACGCAGGAGCTTTCTACCAGCACCCAGCTCCGCTTTGACACCGCGCCTCCAAAAACCGGAGTAGCTTTTAAACACGCTTCTTCCCATAAGTAGGGGCAAATGCTTAGACAGAAAACAAGAGAATGTCTCCTTCCCTAGCCAGATCCCCCAGTAACCAGCCCGGGCCCTTGTCCCTCTCCCTATATACCACACACCAGGCGGCGTACTTGCAAACAACTATTTGTAATAAACTAAGCAACAAGTTTGCAAGCAATCTTTAGGAAGCTGTGGGCAGCGGGAAGGGCACCAGGCATCCCTCCCTCCCTCCCTCGACAAGGGAGAGGCAGCGCTGGGAGAAGGGTAACCTCAGCATCTCCCGCCCCACAAGAGGGCGCTCGGGGTGCAGCAGTGGTGTGGGGGCGCAGGGTGGTAAACCCCAGCATCTCCCCCTCCCCGCAGCAGGAGTGACCCCAGCAGGCCCCCAAGCCCTGCCCCGTCCTGGGAGGGGCCCCTGGAGATGCCAACAGCTCCTGGCCGCTGCCGAGCAGAGACACCGGGACCGGACCGCCCTCGGGGACCCCAGCGCCCCGTACCCACTTACTGCTGCACTCCGGGTCGGCGCAGCGCTTGCGCTCGGCGAAGCGCCGGTCCAGGTGCTTGCCGGCCGAGCAGAGGGGCCGCTGCGCGGACAGGAGCAGGGCGACTACGGCGAGGAGCAGGAGGGAGACGCGCGGCCGCGCTGCAGCCATGTTCGCAGGGCTGGCAGCGGTGGGAGGAGGGAGCGGGGCCGACACGTCAGCAGAGCCGGGATGGAGGAGGATGTGGAGGGAGGAGGGACCTGGGTGGGAGGGGGAAGAGCAAGAAATCCACCGCCTGTCCCAGAATGGAGGCGAGGAACCCCTCCCCGGCCGTCCCAGCCCTCGAGGACAAGGACCCCTCCCCTCTCACTTTAGCCCCGGAGGAATTTAGGGACCCCCTGGTGCCCCATCCAAGAGACTGGCTGCTTTCAGGAGACTCCTACCACTTCCATCTAACCTCGGCCAGATCCCACCCCATTTCCCCTCCCTCCTAGGAACACTTACCGTCCCAGCTTTGAGAGCCTCCTGGCGTGACGCCCGATGCCCACAGAGCTCCTACATGCAGATTTTAATACGAAGGGAGCAGAGATATCCTGGGTAGTGCATGGCAGAGGAGCTCCCTGCAGAACTTTCTTCACCCTTGAAAGAGGTGGCAAGTCGTTGCTTTTGTTCAGAGCCCGGGAGTTGGGGTGCGGTGATTATTTCTTCACTTGAAGGGCTGAATTTTTTCCACGTATGGAAAAAGTGAAGTCTTGGAGGTCGAGAACTTGTATACAGGAGTAGAGTCCTGCTCATTTCCGAAGGGAAATTTGGCTGAACGTACATGTAATCTAGTGCATTCCAAAAAGCAAAATATTTTCTGTTCAGATGTAGTACTGAGCCAAAGTCACTGTCTGGAGCAAGGCTGGGTTAACAGGATAAGAGGCCTGGAAGTGGGGAATGAGCTCTTTCAGAAGTCGAGAGGTCTCCTTTAACCTTTTCCCTCCTTTTCAGTTCACTGTAAGGAGTAATCCTGCCTCCCTTGGCTAGGGGAACTAGATGACTTAACAGGTACTTTCCCTCTTCGAGTGTAAAGGTGGAATAGGTTCTATCTGTTGTACATATTTCTGGTGGGTAGCGATGCTCAAAATGGGGCAAGAAGTGAAGCAAAAATAATGGTAACTCTTCATATTATCTTTGAGTACATTGTATCTATATGCTAGATGAGTGTACATATATAACTAACGAGAACACATCAACATTGTGAATATGGTACAGTAATAAAATGTATTTCTGAAAGGTTAACAGTAGCAATGTGGCTGAACCAAACACTGGATCTTAACTCTCCCCATCAATCCTTGCAGAAGTTCAGATCTAGATCTGAGCTTCATGACTTCATTATTGGAGAAAAAAAGCCATACCTGTCCTCACACAAGTCTGGCTGATTAGGCTCCAATCTCACAAATGCTTAAGCACATAAATGTATGTGAATAGTCCCATTGAACTAAATGCAACTGCTTATGGTAGAAGTTACTCAGGTAAGTGCTGGTAGGATTGGGCCCTGAAGGTGCTTATTATAACTGTTCTGTAAATTGCATTTGCTGCTATATATTAATATGAATTACATTACGGCTGTTTTGTAAATAAAATACGTGCTCCTTACATTTGTACCTGTACCTTGCATGCTTTCTTACATTACATTATAGTTATTTAACAGTTCAGGGCAAAGAAAGCCACAGAGAATTGTCTGAAGGGTAAAGGTGGCTACATGGAATGTCTTTTCTTCCTTCCTTCCATATACTCAGTTTATCTGTAGACATTCAACCTGGCTCCTCGGCTGCAAGCAGACAAAAGGATATAGTTTAGGGGGAATAGGTGATGGACAATAGATGCTTGTTGCTGATTCTGTTGAAGTCAATGGCAAAACTCCCCTTAGGTTCAATGGGAGCAAATTTGGGGGAGGGGGGAGAAGATTTAAAATCAAATTCTGAACTGGATCCTGAAATGAGGGGGGCTACTGACCAAGTGGGGGGAAGTAGTAAATGTGATATCACTTGATTTCAGTAAAGCTTCTGACACAGTCTCACATGACATTCTCAAAAGCAAACTAGGGAAACGGGGTCTAGATGAAATTACTATAAGGTGAGTGCACAACCGGTTGAAAGACCACACGCAAAGAGTAGTTATGTATGGTTCGCTGTCAAATTGGGACAGCATATCTAGTGGCATACTGCAGGGGTCACTCCTGATGCAGCAGTGAAAAAGGGTAATATAATTCTGTGACGTATTAAGTAGAGTGTCATATGTAAGACATGGAAGGTAATTGTCCTACTGTACTTGGCACCAGTTAGGCCTTAGCTGCAGTACTGTGTCCTGTTTTGGGCACCACACTTTGGGAAAGATGGGGACAAATGGGAGAGAGTTCAGAGGAGAGCAACAAAAATGATAAAAGCTTTAGAAAACCTGACCTATGAGGAAAAGTTAAAAAAATGGGTGTTTAGTCTTGAGAAAAGAAGACTGAGAGGGACTTGATAACAGTCTTCAAATATATTGAGGGCTGTTATAAAGAGGATGATCAATTGTTCTCTATAGCTACCACAGTTAGGACAAGAAGTAATAGGCTTAATCCGTAGTAAGGGATATTTTTATTTTGGTTAGATATTACAAAAAACCTATAAGGGTAGTTAAGCTCTGGAATTGGCTCCCAAGGGCGGTTATGGAATCCCCATCATTGGAAGTCTTTAAAAACAGGTTAGCCAACCACTTGTCAGGGATGGTCAAGTTGTACCTGGTCCTGCCACAACACAGGTGTCTAGAGTTGAGGACTTTTTGAGGTTCCCTCCAGCCCTACATTTCTCTGATGCTATGAATGGGGATGCCCAGTGGAGCTGTCTGATGATCAAGGTGAAAGGGTTTTGTTTCTTCGTACACGTTGGAAAATGGAGTTGGCAAGCTGTGATTCAGAGTCCTTTTAAAGTAATTAACATTTGAAAAACACTTTGAGATCATCACTGAAGCACAAAGGATTATTAATAATTAAATGCTCAGGAGGTTATTCTGTGACCCCAGAAAGTGCAGTCCTTCGTGCTCTTCAATTTATTATCAGCTCTTATCTCAAACGATTAGCAATCATCACCAGAACTAATCACATTAGAATTACTGTTCGTGTTCTTATCATATGCTCATGGTTATTGATTTTTGCTTTATAACCCATTTCTACATTCTCTTAGGAGGAGAACTGAGAGCCCAAAGGATGTAGCAAAGTTAATACTACATACCCTTGGAAAAATATAGGTTCTATATTTTGCTGCACCCCAAAAAAGATCAGTTTGTTATCATATCCCCAGACAACAGCAAGGTAAGAGAATTTAAAATAATAGTTTATATTATATATAACCTAACAATGTTAAGAAAAAATCTCTGATGACAAGTTTGGGTACAGGTATCTTTGAGCATCCTGTTAGTTCTCTGTACTTGGCTGGGAGATGATCAAGAAACACTCAGCTGCTGCAGGATGTATCAGTAGCTGGGGCCCTTCTCTAAGCCAGTACTTCCCTAGCATAGTGCCTTGACTGTACAACACAGTGCTGCTGATGGTACCATGCAGCATAAGTATCTCTGTAAATCAGTTCATTACTCTCTCTACTTCAGGTCCCCCATCTGTAGACTGTGGATACTGATACTCACCATAGAAAAGCCCTAATAGGTTCTAAGTAGTATGAAGTTTACAAATGGATTTAGCCACACACAGTTCTGATATCCACCCTGAATTTAAATCGTTTTAGTCTGAAATTCTCTTTTGAAATATAGCTTTCCAAGATTGATGTTTAAGTGACTGAAGACCCTGCCAAGAGTGCGTTAGCCGTAAAATTAGATTTTATGGAAGAGCAAACAATATACATGTAAACACTGTAAAATTAGAAGACATATACATATGTATAAAATATTTTAATAATGTGCTTCAATGTACATGGAGCTCATAAGTTCTATAATGTCAGAACAAAAGAATGAAGTTTAGCTGACTAGTTTGATGTCAGAATTTCTTGTAGCATAATTCCCATTCAGATTTTTAGGTGCTAGTTTCTGAAGACACAGCTGTTTGATAATGACCTCTCACTACTGGTTTCTGAAACAGAAAAAACAAAACAGGTAATAGTGACAGTTTAATGGACAGAAGCAAGGGGGAAATGAAACATGCCACTTTGACAAGTCTTTGCTACGGACAAAGAGAAGCAAGATCCCTTTTTTCTAGTAATCACCATCTCTCAAAGCCTCATGGCTTTTGTTGGCTTACAAACATGGATTTACCACTCCAAGTTCTCGCTAGTCATTACAATTTAAAGTATTTATGGATACCTGTGTAACTTCTTTTTTCTCCTCTAAAGAAAGTTTTACCCAAGTTACCCTGTAAGTTCAGTTATCCATCTAGAGCATAGAAATGTTCTAGGTAATTGAACTTACTGGGTAGCTTGGGCAAAAGTTCCTTGAGAGAAAATATCTCTGGCCCTGTGCTTAATTTTATATATGTGAGTAGCTCCATGAAGTTAATGGGACTTTTTGCATACTAAAAGTAGGCACGAGTAAATCTTTGCAAGGTTAGGGACTGTATTATAATAACCTGTTTTTTGTTTCTGTCCTCCTGAGCAGGGGACTATACCAGATCAAATACCTACCAGTGTGATCACTAAGACATATTTTCATATTTATATTATTTGAGTGTATGATAGTTCTCAGAAGGTGTCCACACAGTGTACAGCAGCAAAAAAGCAAACAGGATGTTAGGAATCATTAAAAAAGGGATAGAGAATAAGGCGGAGAATATCTTATTGCCCTTATATAAATCCATGGTACGCCCACATCTTGTATATCGCAAACAGATGTGGTCTCCTCATCTCAAGAAAGATATACTGGCATTAGAAAAGGTTCAGAGAAAGGCAACTAAAATGATTAGGAGTTTGGAACAGATCCCATATGAGGAGAGATTAAAGAGGCTAAGACTTCATCTTGGAAAAGAGGAGACTAAGGGGGGATATGATAGAGGTATATAAAATCATGAGTGGTGTGGAGAAAGTGAATAAGGAAAAGTTAAAAGAAAAGGAGTACTTGTGGCACCTTAGAGACTAACCAATTTATTTATAAATTTATAATAAATTGGTTAGTCTCTAAGGTGCCACAAGTACTCCTTTTCTTTTTGCGAATACAGACTAACACGGCTGTTAAAGGAAAAGTTATTTACTTGTTCCCATAATATAAGAACTAGGGGCCACCAAATGAAATTAATGGGCAGCAGGTTTAAAACAAATAAAAGGAAGTTCTTCACACAGCACACAGTCAACCTGTGGAACTCCTTGCCTGAGGAGGTTGTGAAGGCTAGGACTATAACAGTGTTTAAAAGAGAACTGGATAAATTCATGGAGGTTAAGTCCATTAAAGGCTATTAGCCAGGATGGGTAAGGAATGGCGTCCCTAGCCTCTGTTTGTCAGAGGGTGGAGATGGATGGCAGGAGAGAGATCACTTGATCATTACTGGTTAGGTTCACTCCCTCTGGGGCACCTGGTATTGGCCACTGTCGGCAGACGGGATAGTGGGCTGGATGGACCTTTGGTCTGACCCAGTATGGCCATTCTTATGAATACTCTAAAACTCTGCAAACTATTCTTCAGGAAAAAATAAACAAACACAAAAGGACATGCAAACATTACAAGCAACACTGGGTCAAGCCCAACACTTTTGAAAGTGGTTTAGTGAAACAAGTTCCTTGATAGTTTTTATCAGGGGTGGGCAACAACGGCCCGGGGGCCGCATCCAGCCCTCGAGCTCCTGCCAGTGAGCGGGGTCCAGGGCTTGTCCCGCTCCAGCGCTCCATCCAGGGAGCAGTGTCGAGGGCTTGCCCTGCTCTGCGTGGCTCCCGCAAGCAACAGCGTGTCCGCCCTCCAGCTCCTATGTGCAGGGGCAGCCGGGGGCTCCGCCCGCTGCCCCTGCCCCAAGCAGCCAGTGGGAGCTGCAGGGGCAGCACCTGCAGATGGGGCAGTGTTTAGGAGCCAGAAGGGGGGACATGCCACTTCTTCCGGGAGCTGCTTGAGGTAAGCGCTGCCCAAAGCATGCACCCCTGCCCCAGCCCTGATCCCCCTCCTGCCCTCAAACCCCTCAGTCCCAGCCCAGAGCACCCTCCTGCATCCCAAACCCCTCATGCCCAGTCCCCACACACCTAGTCGGAGCCCTCACCCCCTGCCCCAAACCCCCAATTTTGAGAGCATTCATGGCCCACCATACAATTTCCATACCCAGATGTGGCCCTCAGGCCAAAAAGTTTGCACATCCCTGGTTTATATACTCCTCATTGTTGCTTGGTGTGTTCGGACCTCAAGAAACTGGCTATTGCTGTAGGGAGCTGGATGGCTTTTTAGTATTGCTTTGTATGACATAAGACGCAGAAGAAGCCAGACTCTTTGAATGAAGGAGCTTATATTCTAAATGAATTGCCAACAAAAGTAGTATTGAAAGATCCACAGGAGAAACTTTAATACAAGAACTTAGTCTATAGTGATTCTTAAAACACAGATCATGACATGGTTCAGCCCTTCTCTATGGAAAACACATTCCCACCCTGCTAGCTGAATTGCACATAAACATAGTTCTTGCAAGAGTATAGATGTGGCCCAGGAGTGCAATACTGAGGTGAATCCCCAACTTCACCTTTTATTTCCATTGGGGAAAAAACCCCTCAACACTTAAAATAACCACCATGTGCAGGTCTGCTGAAATGACTACCAGAGAGGATAGGAGAATAAATAATCAGCTTCAAATATTTAAAGTATACACAGCACCCACAACGTACCCTGACCAGAACAGGAAAAGACAACTGCAGCATGAAGGAGTTTACAATGTAAGGGGCAGCAGCTCGCAGGTTTGAAAGCCTGAATAAAGCAAAGGGCATATGAACCAAGTTCAGGCAACAAAATCTTTGTCAGTTGAGCCTCCATGAGTTTGGCAACATCCTTGTCTCTAAATTTTTTTGTTTTAATTAATACTGATCATATAAAATAGTTACAGGTAGGTCTACTACAGTGCTGAGGGCTATATAAGTACCTACAGATGTACTTTTATTAGTAATAGGTTTCTCAACATTTCTGGAGACAAGTAGCTTAGGCATTTCTTGCAAGAAATGCTGAGGAGGTGGTGGAGGTACCAGTGATGCCTATCTTACAACTTTTAGCCCTGTGGTTAGAGCACTCACCAGGCATGTGAGAGAGCTGGGTTCAATTCTCTCCTCTACTTGATGGGGAGAAAGATGGGAGACACTTTTTCAAATCCTACCACAAGAGTGCCCTATGCACTAGGTTATGGGATATTCTGATGTAGGTCTCTCTCAGCCTCTCCTAGTGAAGCTGTTCCATTGGTTAGACAGCAGCACCTGAGCAGGGGTATTGTGAATGCCAATGGCATCTAAATATTGGACTTCAGCATCTATGGACCTTTTTGAACCTTCTCTGTTAATGTTTTGTAGTTTTTATTACTGTTTTACTTGGGCTCAGGTCTGGGAAAATTCAGCAGAGAACATCCATCTATTACTAAGTCACTTTTGTTACAGACAGCAGTGAAAAATCTGCATAGCCTGTCTTATTACCTTGTAGCAGTCACAATGCTCTCTATTCCGATTGCTTCTGGTTCTCTCTCTATGGAATACTGTAGTGTATACATAGTCCTTTACTGCCAGCTCCGATAAACAGATTTTATTTCAATCCAGGCTACTGGTTCAGATATCTCATTGTCAACTGGAAACCACAGGGTGCGTTCCTAGTTCTGATGTGGTTTTCTATTCTCTGGTCAGCAAAAAATTGCTGCTTTGTAAGTTCTTTACTGAAATCTACACGGTCAACTGTGAATCTAACCCAGAAGTCTTTTTCCTTCTCTGTTTTCCTGACTTTAGGTTTATCATGTAGCTGAGATCCAAGTATTTAAATTTGTGTGTTATGGATACAAATATCCACAGTCACACTATTAAAAAAAAAGTCAGAAGGAATAACACTACATTTCAGGTTTTAAGACAAATCTCTAACTATTATGAGGTTAGGGAGATACTCTTTTGGGAGGTAGATTATCTTACATCATCTTATTGTGGCATTTCTTACACCTTCCTCTGAAGCATCTGGTGCTGGTCATTGTCAAAGATGGGATCCTTGGATTAGATGAACCAGGTGTCTGATCCAGTATGGCATTTGCTATGTGTCCAGAACATCAATTTTTTCCATCAGTGATGTTTTGTATTTTATCTGATTTTGCTGTTAGTTCCTCCAACATGACTGGGCTTCTCTGAATGTAGTCTTTGGTACTAGAAAAGCCATTCTGACTTATTCCTCCAGCTTCTTCACCATGGTGGAACGCACACACAAGTCTGATTTTGCCAGCCTCTTCCCTTTTGGCATTCTGTACACAAGCACATTGCCCAGTCTCAAATATTTCTGAGATAAAAAATGTTTTAGCACTTGGACAAACACACAGCCCAACAGAGCTGTGTAGCAAATGGGTTATAGTAGCTTTCCAGCACTGCTTCTGTTTCAATTCTCAGACTTTGCCCAATATTTCAAGTTAACTCAAATCAACAAGTATCAAAATGAGACTTGGTAACCAGATGAAGTACTTCATCCATTTTATGAGATCTTGTATTCAACTTTTCTTTTACTTAGAAAAACCATCTACAAAAAAATACAACAGTAGTCATCTTCACATGGCCACAAGAAACACATGTGTAATTAATTGGTTAAAATTAATCAGGCAACAAACCAAAAATACAGAAAGTGAGAAAGTCCAGCTCTAAGAGCTCAAGTTCATTGTGGTACATCATTTTGTTATAAAATGATCAAATTGTACTATAATCTCACAATAAAAGATTAGCACCATTTCAAAATAAAAGATTATTAGTTTTTCAAAAGGTGGGGATTAACACCTGACTGTCCCCTCCACACACCAGTGTGACTGTTCACAGGGTGCCCAGGACTGAGAGTCACCTTGTTACCCTCCTGTCTCCAGTGAGAGGGAGACTTGTTTGTGCTTAACTGGGTGTCCTGTCAGCACCCTAACAATCTCTGGGCTTTGCTAGCCCTTACGTTGCCTTGCAGGTTAACGGGGGCACCCCAGTCCCCAAGCCCTTTGAAGCATTCCCTTTGAGTGTTCAGTGTATGAGGAGCTGAACGCTACAAGTAATACCAAGTATGCTGCCCCAAGGGAATAGGATACACATTAGCTTGAATGATTCAGCTCCGGTTTAGCTCCTTGTACAATACCACAATACTTAGATATAATTTTTAGTGAAAACAAGAATAGGTTTATTAACAAAGAACAGAGATTCAAAGATTCAAGTGAGCAGTGATTAAGGATAATGGAAACAGAAGGGTTACATATACAACAAAATCAATACATGCTTTCTAGGGACCTTTAATAGGCTAACCTCCTGTCTAGAGTCTTATCTCACACACAGCCCTTTTTGCAATGCTTCCAATCAAGGCTGCCTAGAGTCCAGTTTTTGTAAAGGTAAACATACTGTCCATTTACTTCCTAGGTGCAGGATTACAGGATGCTTTCCTTGTCCCCCAGGTATAGTCCAGTAAATCTTTGAGGTGCACCCTCAGATTATGCTTTTTTCCCCCTGCTGTTCTTCTTTCTGTTAAATCTCACAATTCTTCATCTGCATTTAGCTCAAACTGCTGATTGAAATGAAAACTGAGTAATGTCTCATTCACATCAGATAAACATACATCTCTGGTCTGGCAGGAAGCCAGTTTTTCACCTCTACTGCAGAGTAACACCTTGATACAAACTGTAGGAACATTTTCAGTACATATACATCACTCCTTATATAGTAGCAATACATATATTTTACAACAATATTTATAACCAGGGTGACACTGGTTTTCCTTTGATTCCTTGCACAATATTCTCTGGTGAACCAGGATGTACACACCAGAATCACGATATTCTTGTAACCCCCTTTACCAGTTGCCATTCAGGAGTTCTTAGGGTCACAATCCCTTACCTCCAAACTCTGCTTCCCTGCCTGTCCCCATATATACACACCTGTTCCTACAACCAAAGACCCTCTGTTTCCAATCCTCAAATGCATTACTAATCCCTACAAATCCAATGACTCACTTACTTAACCCTCTTTCCTTAAACTGTGCATACAAACCTATCCCTGACTTCAACATCCTCTGCTATATCCCTGCATAGACTACCTATCCACACTTCAGAGAACTCCCCCACTTCCAGTCTGCTGCACTCCTGTTCTTCTGCCTACATATATCCAGAAACTATTCTCCCTTTTCCCTACCTGCGTTCCCCTATACACTACCCCATCCCATTCCAGCCATACACGGTCCCCCCCCCACCCCCCATCATTTCAGTCCTCCACAGCATTCATACAAAAGCCCACCAAACCTTTCACTCTCATTCTTATCCATTTCCGCTTCCTTGTCTGTCCCCCACACTGCCCCTTCCCCACTTTCACCTCCAAACAAGGACAAACACATTTAATCTGCAGCTGCAGGCACTAACAAAACAGACTGTCTAGTAAACAGCCCCACTCACTTCCTGTGGGATGGACAATGAAGCTCTGAAAGTTTTTAGTGTTGTACTCTAGTAATAGAACGAGCCTTTAAACGAGCTCACCCCTGCCCCCCCCCCTTTTTTTAAACTATTATTTCTGTCTTTAAAAAGGACTATTGGACTCCTCAAGGTAAAATGTTACATTTGTAGAATTTGCTTTTTACTGAAATATGATAAGACACTTTTAAAAGGAAGTCCATTCCACTTGTACCATCCCATTAAAATCCTGACCTGTCCCCCCAATTCAGCCCTGCCCAATGCTCTCAAATAAAGCTTAATTTTGTTAAAATCTTTAACTTATCTAATCTTCTCTCAAGAGTTTGTAATCTCTATTTTGTCAACCATTCTGTTTATCATCTAATACACCTGGAGTGAAATTTATTCTTATGTAATACTAGATACTGTATATCAAGCTATTCCAACGCAGTGGAAAGGAAAGAAGAGCCACAGGAGGCCGTGGCTGAACAAGGAGCTTTTAAGCCATCTAAAAACCAAAAGGGACACATACAGGGAATGGAAGGAGAGGCACATCACCAAGGAAAGTATATATGGGGTTAGTGCAAGTGTGTAGGGACAAAAATCAGGAAAGTCAAAGCAAAGCATGAGTTATAGCTGACAAATGTTAGAGACAACAAGAAGGGGTTCTTCAAATATGTCAGACAAAAAAGAAAGATCAGGGACAGTGTGGGTCCACTCCTCAATGGAGACAGTGAGCTGGTAACAAAAGATGATAGGAAGGCAGAGCTGCTCAATGCCTACTTTGCTTCAGTCTTCTCACAAAAAATAAAGCGACCGGACGACTAGCGAAGATATCAGAGACAATGAAGGGGAGGGGATGCAGATCGGGATAAGTAAAGAACACGTCAGAGATCTTTTGAACAAGTTGAAAGAATTCCAATCAGCAGGGCCTGATGTGATTCACCCGAGGGTACTAACAGAATTGACTGAATAAATCTTGGCGTCACTGGCAATATTTACAAACTCCTGGATGACAAGAGAGGTCCCAGAAGACTGGAGAAGGGCTAATGTAGTGCCCATCTTTGAAAAAGGAGGAGCTGGGGAAACTATTGTCAGTCTGACTTCAATACTTGGGAAGCTACTAGAGCAATGTATAAAATATTCAATTTGCTAATACCTGGAGAGTGAAGGGGTAATCACTAGCAGCCAGCATGGATTTACAAAGTACAAATCATGCCAAACCGTTTTGCTTTCCTTCTTGACATGGTAACTGGTTTGGTGGATGAGGGATACAGTGGACATAATATACCTGGACTTTGTCAAGGCTTTTGACACAGACCTACATCACATTCTCATAAGTAAGCTGAAGAAATGTGGGCTCTGCAGAACTACCATTAAGTGGATACATCATTGGTTAAATAATCGCAAACAAAGAGTAACTATTAATGGAATGATGTCAGATTGGAAGGCGGTCTCAAGTGGTGTTCCACAAGGATCTGTTCTGCGTCCGGTGTTGTTTAACGTCTTTATTAATTACCTGGATGTAGGAAGACAGCACATACTGATCAAATTTGCAGATGACACAAAGCTGGGGGGGTGTGGGGGGTTGTCAACACTTTGGAGGATACAGCTAAAAAATTCAGAGGAATCTTGATAAATTGGAGAACAAAATGAAATTCAACAAAGACAAATATAAGTTGTTACACTTAGGCAAAAAACAAAAACACAAATACAGAATGAGGGATAACTAGCACTGCAGCATCACTGCTGAGAAGCATCTGGGAGTTGTGGTGTATTACAACCACAACATGAGTCAGCAATGCGATGCTGTTGCAAAAAAAGCAAATGCAATATTAGGTTGTATTAACAGACATAGCATGCAAGTCAGGGGAGGGGACAGTACCGCTCTGCTTGGCACTGATTGGACACAGTACTCTAGCTGAGGTCTAATTTTGGTCACCAATGTATAGAAAGGATATGAAGAAACCAGGAAGGATCCAGAGGCGAGCAACAAAGATGAGCAAAGTGATAGAATGCAAGACATAGGAGCAAAGACTGAAGGAACTGGGTATATTTAGTTTGGAAGAGAGGAGATTAAGGGGGGGACATGATAACAGTCTTTAGTACATGAAAGGCTGCCATAAAAAGATGGACAAAAGTTGTTCTCTCTTGCCACAGAGTGCAGGACAAGAAGCCGTGGGTCCAAACTACAGCATAGCAGATTTAGATTAGATCTCAGGAAAAACTTCCTAAGTGTAAGAGCAGTAGGACAATGGAACAGACTGCCTAGAGAGGTTGTGGAGGCTTCTTCTCTGGCGGTTTTCAAAATGTGTCTGGACAGCCATCTGTCTTGGATGGTTTCGACCAGGGGTTCTCAAACTTCTTTGCATGACAACCCGCTTCTGACAACAAAAATTACTATACAACCCCAGGAGGGGGAATTGAAGCCTGAGCCCGCCTGAGCCCTGCCGCCCCAGGCAGGGTGACCTTGGGCAGCAGGCGGCTTTCCCCCTGCCAAAGCCCCACTGCTCTTGGTGGGGGGAAAGCCAAATCCCAACGGCTTTAGCCTCAGGTGGGGAGCCTGTAACCTGAGCCGCCCCCCCCCACACACACTCAGAGCTGAAGTCCTTGGGCTTTGGCCCTGAGCAGTGGGGCTCGGGCTTCAGCCTTGGGCCCCAGCAAGGCTAATTTCAGCCCTTGGCAATCCCATTAAAATGGGGTCCCGACGTACAGTTTGAGAACTGCTGGTTTAGACACAACAAATCCTGCATCTTGGAAGGGGGTTAGACTAGATCAGTGGTTCTCAAACTTTTGTACTGCTGACCCCTTTCAGACAGCAAGCCTCTGAGTGCAACCCTCCACTATAAATTTAAAACACTTTTTAATATATTTAACATCATTATAAATGCTGGAGGCAAAGCAAGGTTTGGGGCGGAGAATGACAGATCACGACGCCCCATGTAATAAGTTCGCAGCCCCCTGAGAGGTCCCAACCCCCTGTTTGAGAACCCCTGGACTATATGACCCTTGCAGTCCCTTTTAACCCAATGATTCTATATACTTAATGCATCTTTTTCCACAGTTAATGAAATTATTCACGTGTAAAGTTAAGTGCATGTACATTTTCAGTATTGGGGCCTCACTTAGGCCATGTCTACACTAGCACTTATGTAAGCAAAACTTTTGTCATTCAGGGGTGTGAAAAAAAACACCCCCGAATAACAAATTTTGCCAGCATAAGCACTCACCTCCACAGCACTATGTCACTGGGAGATGCTCTCCCACCAACAAAGCTACTGCTGCTCATTGAGCTGGGTTTATTATGTTGATGGGAGAGATCTCTCCCATCAACAATGGTGTCCGGGTAAGTCTACACTTAAGACTTATTCACACTTAATGTCACAGCAGCACAGCTACAAGTGCTTTAGTACAGACACTACCTACAACACCAACAGGAGAATCCCTCCCATCCTCGTAGGTAATCCACCGCCCTGAGAGGTGGCAGCTAGGTTGATGGACAAAGTTGTCAGTTGACCTAGTACTGGCTACACAAAGTTAGGTCATCTTAGCTATATCTCACAGGGGTATGGACCTCTGACAGACTTAGCTATGCCAATATAAGTTCTCAGTGTAGACCAGCCCTTATCCTGTACTGTACGCACTCCAGTTTAACTACATGCTGCTACTGTATCTTGGCTTTTTAGCATTTAATTTGGTTTTACATTAAATATCATCATACTTATAGGACAATTACTTATCTAAGTGATCAGAGTAACCCTACTTTGCAAATCCAAGCCACTGAATAGCTCCCTGTCAATAAATAAAGGAGATGTATACCTATTTTTAAAGAAATTACAGAGTTATATCATAGCACATGAAAACAGCCACCTAACTTGAAGAGGAGCTCTGTGTAGCTCGAAAGCTCGTCTCTCTCACCAACAACAGCCGGTCCAATTAAAGCTGTTACCTCACCCACCTTGCTTCTCTCATGTCCTGGGACGGACATGGCTACAAACAACGCCACACATAACCTTGCTGTAACCCTCGTCCCCTCTCTCCCCCACCGTCAGCAGCAAAAAGTGGGGCTTTTTCCTTATCTCACAAGCCAGGCCCCGGCCCTAGCGCGGCACGAGGCAACAGATCCAGGCTCAGGTAGGAGTCCAGGGCTGGCTCTGCGTTACCCAGTGCCAGCGTCCGCGGTCACAGCAGGCCCCGAATCACATCAAAGCCCGCAGCGCGGAGTCATACCGGAGCCCGGTCCCGCGGCAGAGGGCCGCGCCCAGCGGGGTTGCGCTGGACACGCCAGCGAGGACCGGACACGCCCCGCGCGGCTGGGGGTGGGGCTGAGCTGAGCCCAGCTTCAGCGTGCCCGGGCTGCCGGCGCCTCCCCTGCTAGAGCCGCCCCGCAGCCTGGCTCTGGTGGCGGCGGCGGCGGCGGCGGCTCCTGCCTACTGGCCCCTCCCCCATTCACTAGGGAGCGGGCCCCGCCACAAGGGAGGCGGCAGGAGGGGCCCGCACACACCGCACCTGCCGCGGCTCTCAGCGCGCGCGAACACCCAGGCGCACGCGCCGATCCCTCCATCAGTCACAGGCAGCTTCACCACTCCCGACTCCGCCGTCGGACCCAACACCGCGCGTGCGCATCAATTCGGCGGCTCCGCCCCGTGGGTCAAAGTCACGCGTAAGCACGTTTTCAGACCGTCCTCTCGGCACCCACTTTTAAACCGCAATGTCGCCGAAAGGGCGCGCGGCCATGTGAGTAGCCCCCGGATAGACGCGGTTGCGCAAATCCTCCGTGGCCGCCTCCTTGGAGCCGTGCGGAAACGTCCGTTGGGAGCGGCCCAACTTCCAGCACGTGCCGCGTGTTTAGGAGCTGGGTTCGCCCACCCCCGGGGGGGCCTGGCCTTGCCCACGTGACAGGTCGGCGGGGGACCTCCAGGCCCGGCTCACGCAGGTGAGGCGGGAGCGGGGACGCCCCCGCCCCCCCGTGCGCACGCAGGGTCCCTCCCGAAGCGGCGCTGGGGGGCTGGCGCCTGCTCTGCCCAGGCGCGAGCACCCAGCGTCAGGGCCAGGCTAGGCTGCAGCCCGAGCCGGGCTAGCTCCGCAGGCCTCGTGGGGGGCGCTGCCCTGGGGCCCCAGGAGGGCGGTGGGGCGCTTCGGGCCCTTTGCCCTTTGGGGCCAGGGGTGAAAGGGCTGGGCTTGGGCGGATCCCTGGCTCCTGTTTAGTGGGCTTAGCCGCAGTGCCTCTGCACAGCCCTGGGCTGAAAGCGGAGAATCCCGTGACTCCCGGAGCTGGGGAGTTAAGGCCAGTGAAAAAACCATGAGTTGGCAACCTTGGGGTGGCCTTGGGCATTAGGCACTAGCCTTGGACTCGGGAGTTCTGGATTCAGCTACTGGCTCTGACAGGGGCCCCCTGTGTGATTTGGGTAAGCTAGTCTCTGTGCCTCAGTTTCCCATTTGTAAAGTGGTGCTCTTGTAATAAAACTACTCTGCTTCCCTATCTCCTCTCCTATGAGACTTTAAAGAAACAGTACATATCTTCATTATTTCATGTGTGTGAATTTTTTTCAGGTGTAAAAGATTTCCTCGCACTTTAAAGACATGGACAGTTTTGTTGAACAACTGAAAAGGGGGACAGAGGAAGAGTTTACAGAAGAGTCTGCATGGGATGGGTCTGCAGTAAACACCACAAGCAGTTCACTTCCGGCTATCTATTTACCTTTACTCCCACGGTACCTTCTGCATCCAAGTAAGTGTAATTCTCTGTTGACTGCTTATCCTTACTAGCACATACTGGTAAATAACATAGTAGCAGTAGAGATGTCACTGCCGCTGAACTCACTGGGAGTTGAGGGCTCTCCCACAGTACAGGATTGGGAGGTGGGAGTGCCATAAAGATGCTATCACTGCTTTCTGTGTCTTGACACAGACCCGACTGTACCCAATTTAAAAAAAAAATGCCACGCTGCAAACTTCTAACATCTTTAATGCTACTATGTTAATAGTATACAGTACCTGGCTCCTTAGCCAGGATTGAGGCCTCTATTAGCTTCTAATACAAATGCTTAGTAAAAATAGAGAATGGGTCAAAACCAAAACTTTAGAACAGAAATCTTCTATATTTTGAGAGAGTCTGGATCTGAATTTTGCAGCATGGACCCATCTCAAGGGCAGTAGTGTACAGTGAATGACCCTTGTATAATTCCAAAATTTCCTTAACTCGAACAGGTGAGAGTGCCATTTAACTTTGCATTTATAGCCCTTGCTATGGTCTTTTGCTCCTCTGCTATTTTTCAGACAATATGTTTCTCTGAATAACTTCAGATCCACATAGGCGAAGATCACTTCCCATAGCTTCCAAGGCAGATATAGTTTAAGAACAAAACATACTGGGTCAGACCAATGGTCCATTCAACCCAGTAGCCTGTCTTCTGACAGTGGCAGGTGCCAGATAGTTCAGAGGGAGCAAACAGAACAGGTGAATCCTGTTAAATTGAGTGATCCATCCCCTGTCATCCAGTCAAAGGTATTGGAACACCCAGAGCACGTTTGTTTAGATGAGCTGCATTCCTACTGGTGAGCAGTTTTAAGAGCTTGCAGGGTTGAGTCCCTGATCATCTTGGCTAATAACCATTGATGGACCTATCCTCCATGAACTTCTTTTTTTGAACCCAGTTATGCTCTTGGCCTTCACTGTGCTCCCTGGCAACGAGTTCCACAGGTTAGTTGATCATTGTGTGAAGAAGTACTTCCTTATTTTTGTTTTAAACCTGCTGCATGTTGATTTCAGTGGGTGGCCTCTGGTTCTTGTATTATGGGCAGGGGTAAATAACACTTCCCTATTCACTTTCTCCACTCCATTCATGATTTTATAGACCTCTACTGTATCCCCCTTAAGTCATTTCTTTTCTAAGATGAATAGTGTCAGTCTTATTAATCTCTCCTGACATGGAAGCTATTCCATACCCCTAGTCATTTTTTATTTCCCTTCTTTGCACTTTTTCCAATTCTGATTTTTTTTTTTTTTTTTTGAGATAGGAGAACCAGGATTGAATGCAGTATTCCAGGTGTGGATGACTGACGGATTTTTGTAGTTGCATTATAATATTTTTTGCCTAATCTATCCCTTTCCTAATGATTCCTAACATTCTGTTAGTTTTCTTAACTGCTGCTGCATATAGAGCAGATGTTTTCAGAGAACTATCCTCGATGACTCCAAGATCTGTTTCTTGAGTGGTAACAGCTAATTTAAACTCCTTCATTTTGTGTGTGTAGTTGGGATTATATTTTCTGATGTGCATTACTTTGCACTTATCTACATTGGATTTTATCTGCCATTTTGTTGCCCAGTCACCCAGTTTTGTGGGATCCCTTTTGTAACACTTCACAGTCAGCTTTGGACTTTAACCCATCTTCAGTAATTTTGAATCATTGGAAAATTTGCCACCTCACTGTTTACCCCCTTTTCCGGATAATTTATGAGTATGTTGAACAGCAATGGTTGCAGTACAAATCTTTGGGGACCCTGGTGTTTACCTCTCTCCACTGTTAAAACTGACCATTTATTCCTACCCTTTGTTTCCTGTCTTTTAACTGGTTACTGATCCATGAGAGGATCTTTCATCTTATCCTGTGGCTGCTTGCTTTGGTGTGGGACCTTGTCAAAGGCTTTCTGAAAGTCCAAGTACAGTGGCTCAACATGTTTGTTGACCCACTGAAAGAATTCTAATAGATTGGTGAGACATGATTTCCCTTACAAAAGCTGTATTGACTCTTTCCCAGCATAGTGAGTTCATCTATGTGTCTGAGAATTCTGGTCTTTACCATACTTTTAACAAATTTGCATGGTACTGAAGTTAGGCTTGCTGACTGTAATTTCCAGGATTGCCTCTGGAGCCTTTTTTAAAAATCAGCATTATATTAGCTCACCACCAGGCAGCAGGTACAGCGACTGATTTAAGCCATATATTACATACTACAGTTAGTAGTTCTTAAATTTCATATTTGAGTGCCTTCGGAACTCTTGGGTGAATACCATCTGGTCCTGGTGACTTATTACAGTTTGATTTATCAATTTGTTCCAAAACCTCCTCTACTGATGCCTCAGTCTGGATCAATTCCTCAGATTCATCTCCTAAAAAGAATGGCTTAGGTGTGGGAATCTCCCTCGCATCCTCTGCAGTGATGACCAGTGCAAAGAATTTGTTGCAACAGTCTTGTTTACCTTGAGTGCTCAATTAGCACCTCCAACATCCCGTGGCCCCACTGATTGTTTGGCAGGCTTTCTGCTTCTGATGGACTTAAAACAAATTTTGCTGTTAAGTTTTTGTCTATTCCTAGTTGCTCTTCAAAGGTTTTTTTGGCCTGCCTAATTATATTTTTATACTTGACTTACCAGCGTTTATGCTCCTTTCTATTTTCCTCAGTAGGATTTGACTCCCAATTTTTAAAAAAAGAAAAGGAGTACTTGTGGCACCTTAGAGACTAACCAATTTATTTGAGCATAAGCTTTCGTGAGCTTCCGATGCTTATGCTCAAATAAATTGGTTAGTCTCTAAGGTGCCACAAGTACTCCTTTTCTTTTGCGAATACAGACTAACATGGCTGTTACTCTGAAACTAATTTTTAAAGGATGTCTTTTTGCCTGTAACTGCCTCTTTTACTTGGTTGTTTAGCGATGATGACTTTTTTTTTATTTGGGATATACATTTAGTTTGAGTCTCTATTATGGTGTTTTTAAATAGTTTCCATGCAGCTTGTAGGCATTTCATTCTTGTGACTGTTCCTTTTAATTTCTGTTTAACTAGCTTCCTTATTTTTGTGTCATTTCACTTTTTGAAGTTACTTGCTACTGTGATGGGTTTCTTTAGTATTTTCCCCTCTACAAGCATGTTACATTTAACTTCATTGTGGTCGCTATTATTGCGCGGTTCAGCTATATTCACCTCTTGGACCAGATCCTGCGCTCCACTTAGGACTTTCCCCTTGTGGGTTCCTGGACTAGCTGCTCCAAGAAGCAGTCATTAATGGTTTCTAGAAATTTGATCTCACATCTTTTTATCTTGCATCCCATCCTGAGGTGACATATATCCAGTCAGTAGGGGATAGTTGAAATCCCCCATTACTATTGGTTTTTCTGTTTTTTGTAGCCTCTCTAATCTCCCTGAGCATTTCACAATTGCCATCACGATCAGATGGTCAGTAGTATATTTCTACTATACTCTCATTATTTAAGCATGAAATTGTTCTCCACAGAGATTCTATGGTAGTGTTTGATTCATTTTAGATTTTTACTGTATTTGACTCTATGCTTTATTTCATGGGATAGTGCCACTCCCACACCAGTATGATCTGCTATGTCATTCCCGTATGTTTTGTACCCTGGTATCACCATGTCCCATTGATTATTCACATTCCACCAAGTTTCTTTGATACCTTATATCAGAGGTGGGCAAACTTTTTGGGTTGAGGGCCACATCTGGGTGGAGAAACTGTATGCAGGGCCAGGGCAGGGGGCTGAGGTGCAGGAGGGAGTGTGGGTTGTGGGAAGGGGTGCAGTGTGCAGGAACGGGCTCAGGACAAGGGATTGGGGCAGAGGAGGGGTGCGGAGTGTATAAGGGGGCTCAGGGAAGGGGGTTGGGGTGCAGGAGGGGTGCAGAGTGCAGGAGGAGGCTCAGGGGTGCGGACTGCGGGAGGGAACTCAGGGCAGGGGGTTGGGGTGCAGGAGGGGTGCAGGGTGTGACGGGGCTCAGGGCAGGGAGTTGGGGTGCATGGGGCTCAGGGCAGGGAGTTGGGGGGCAGGGTGCAGGAGGGGTTTGGGTTCCGGCCCTGGAGCTGCTTACCAAAAGCGGCTCCAGGATGGCAGTGGCGCACACTGGGGCCAGGGCAGGCTCCCTGAATGCCTACCCTGGCCCCATGCTGCGCCGCTCTGGGAAGCGGCCGGAATCACGTCCCTGCACGGCCCCTTGGGGAAGTGGGGGCACAGGGCTCTGCACCCTGCCCTTGCCACGCCTCCAGGTACCTCCCCCGAAGCTCCCATTGGCCGCAGTTCCCCTTTCCCGGCCAATAGGAGCTGCGGGGGAGGAGGGGTGGTGCCTGGAGGCAAGGGCAATAGACGAACACCTCTGGCGCTTCCCTCCGCCTCCCAGGGCCCCAGGAACGTGGTGCCGGCCACTTCTGAGAGTGGCGCGGGGCCTGCGGCACCACGGGGGGCAATCCCGTGGGCCAGATCCAAAGGGCCGGATCCAGCCCGCGGGCCATAGTTTGCCCACCCCCGCCTTATATCAATATCCTTCTTTACAGCTGGGCATTCATTTTCCCCCATCCTAGTATTTAGACTTCTAGCATTTGTATACAAGCACTTATAAAACTTGTCAATATTTAATTGTCTGCCTTCATGTGACATAATTGAAAGGGATGGTGTCTTTGACTGTTTCTCTTCATTTCCCACCTGTTCTTTATCAACTTCTATTCTCTCCTCTTTATTAAGATATAGACCATCCCCTTTAATAAATCCTCCCCTAAGGTATGTTTCTGTTCGAACCGGGTGCTCCACACCTCTGCACCTGTTGGTTTTTCCCCAGCCCTTAGTTTGAAAGTTTCATAACCTTTTTAATTTTACATGCCAGCAATCTGGTTCCATTTTAGTTTAGATGGAGCCCATCCTTCCTGTGTAGGCTTCTCCTTTCCCAAAAGGTTCCCCTGTTCCTAATAAACTGAAATCCCTCCTCTGAACACCACTGTCTCATCCACGCATTAAGACCCTGCAGTTCTGCCTGTCTAACTGGCCCTGCATGTGGAATTGGAAGCATTTCAGAGAATGGTACCTTGAAGGTCTTGGACTTTAATCTCTTACCTATCAGACTAAATTTGATCTCCAGGACCTCTCTCCTACCTTCCTTATGTCAGTGGTACCTGACCCCTGGCTCCTCCCCAGCGCTGCTCATATATCTATCTAGAGGTCCACAACCTATGCCCCTGGCAGGCATTTCACCATGCAGTTCTCCTGGTGTAAGACAAACCCATATATGTTTCTAATAACTGAATCCCCCATGACTGTTACCTGCCTCTCCCTATAACTGGGGTTCCCTGTCCTTGAAGGTGTATCCTCCGTGTGAGAGGATAACATGACATCATCTGGAAGGAGGATCCCAAAGATGGGATTGTTTCTCTCCACTCCACCTTGATGTTCCCCTTCCTCAAGACTTTCATCCTCAGCACAGAGGCTGTCAGACTAGGGGTGGGACTGCTTTATTGGGTCCCTGAAATTCTCACCTGTGTATCTCCCTGTCTCCCTTAGCTCTTTCAGTTCAGCCATGCTAGTCTCAAGAGCCCATATTCAGTCTCTGAGGGCCATGAGCTGCTTGCTCTGAATGGACGTATATGCCACCAGTCCATAAGGCAGGTAATCATAAATGCTGCATTCAGTGCAGTATAGTGGATACCCCCACTCTGCTGCTGGACTTCTGTCAGCATTATTTCTACTCTTTCAGGGTTTGTGTTTGTTCTGTGTGTGTGTTTTTTTTTTTTTGGGGGGGGGGGGGAGAGATCTCCGTTTAGCGTATGTTAGGTGTATCTGGCTTTTATGCTCCTTCTCTAAACTCCTGTGTTTGCTGCTTCTGTTCACTAGCTTCTCTATTCATTTAGGAGCTGGTTTTTTAAATCCCTGTTCTCCCTGAGTTTGTCCTACCCCCTTGTCAAGGTATTCTAAAGGGATTAAAGATCAAAGGATGGAAGACTAGAACCTTGTTATTGGCAAAGATATAGATACTAAAGTAACAGCTGTGCTGTTTTGGTTTTTTTGTTTTGTTTTGTTTTTTTTTTAAAGATCACAGTCAGTAGTTAGCCACTAACCTTATTTTTTCAGCAACCAGAGGTCGAAAGTCAACAGAATTTCAGGAGACTAAGAAAGCTTGTTTAAATTACATTCAGGATGCCCTGCTACAACACCAGTGGCAGAGGGCTGCAGAATTCATGACGAACTATTTGGAAACATTGGAGAATACTTCTGCTGAAAAACGGGTGGCTGCCCCAGAGGTACGTACAAAGGAAAAATCAGTACTCTTTTCCTTAGTTGATGGAAATAATTTAAAGGGGTATCTGAGATAATCCAGGACCCATACTGATGCTTTGTTTATGTAAAATATAAATCCCTAAAACTTCACAAAAATCTAATTGTCAGAGATGTTTTCATAATTTTCAGGTGTCACCTCTCATCTGTTTGCACAACAGATAAGAACATGGGCCCAAATATGAATAAATATGCCACATGTCACACCAGTAGCATGTTCCACTTAAAATACAGGTTTTCATAATCTCATTCTGAAACAGAGAAATAAGCACATTTGCCACTGGGTTCCCGTACATATTGGTGTCCATTTGAAAA
Organism: Natator depressus; assembly: GCF_965152275.1. Taxonomy (NCBI): domain Eukaryota; kingdom Metazoa; phylum Chordata; order Testudines; family Cheloniidae; genus Natator; species Natator depressus. The sequence continues at coordinate 161,367,412 of NC_134236.1, forward strand.
CTGCATCTTGTTTTTAGTTCTCCACCATCTTTCTCCAGTACTGCATGAACCTTTTTGCTAGTCCCTTCCCTGCTTCCTCTGCATCTCAACAGATGGAAAGGGTAATAATTACATTGACAAACAGCCATTTAAAAAAATTAATTCAATGCAGAGATCATTGGATGCTGCCAGTTTGTTGGAATTGCTGATCTAACTCTGTAGACAAATCTTGATCACAGAGATATTTGGGGAGGGGAGGGTGTGTCCGGACGGAGGGGATGTATTTCAATTTACAATTTCATCTGATTACCTTCACCTTTGTTGTATCAAGGTAATGTGGGCTACCTACACCCTACATTTTAGTGGGGTAACATGAAAGGAAAATTTCTTGTTTGCTTGAGTTGTTGTCAGTCCATGGCAGGCACCTTCTGGCTTCTATATATGGTTTTGGTGCGTTTTGTTGAAGTATGGGATTTTGATGACCACTTGTGAAGTTTCCATTGCATTTAAACTTTATTTTCACTTTTACTACATGCCGGTATATTTTACTATAGCAGCAAATAATACACAATATTTTCTATTTGCAATTTAAACCACACATAATATGGTTAAATATAACAGCCATAGTGCAGTGATGAGAGACTAATGCTGTTCTGGCTGCTGTGCGCAGAGTGTTTTCACTTCTGAAATTTTTAATTGTTTTGGGATTTTTTTTCTCCATTGGCAGGTGATTTGGAGAATAGGAACTGAAATTTTGTGCCATCATTCCAAGAGCAGCATTGAAGAGTTCAACTATTTTGCTGAGCGGATGAAAAATCTAGGAGTGAAAAAGTATTTAGGGGTGAGGATAGCCTTAAAGGGACACTACAGACTTAAATCATGCTTCTCTCTGAAAATTTTACCTTCTGGTATTACAAGCAACTCTTAAGAAACTCTTAAGAATATTATCTCTGATTGATTATAGAATCAAGAGACCGCACCTTAGATTTATGTAATGGCATTATTTTTTCATCCCATTCCTTATATAGCCTAACATCTTGTTTGCTTTTTTTGACTGTAGCTGCACATTCTGCTGAAGTCTTCATTGAGCTGTCCACAGGTCCCTTTCCTAAGTTGATAGTTAATTTAGAACCATGTCATGTATATGGATAGCCTGTAATTTTTTCCCTTCCAATGTGTATTACTTTGCAGTTATCAATATTGAAGTTCCATTACCATCATGTTACCTGTTCACCTGGCTTAGTCAGGTCTTGTTGTAGCACCTCACAATCTGCTTTGATCCTGGTTAATCTAAATAACTTGGTCATCTACAAATTTTGCTGCCTAACTCCTTTTCCCCCCTTTCCAGATTCATAATACATATACAAAACACAAGACTAGTCAGGAACTTTGAGGTACTTTTCTGTAAGTCTTTTGTTATGATTAAATTTTTCCATTTAATCCTACTCTTTGCTTTCTGTCTCCTTGCCAATTTGTGATTCATGACAATATTATTTTTTATTGCCATACCACTGAGGAGCCCTAGTCATGGAACAGGACCCAATTATGTTAAGTGCTGTATAAACACAGAACTTGAAGAGAATCCCTGCCCCCAAAGGTTTACTTCGACTCCCATGCCATGTCTAATTAGTTTCTTTACTAGACTTTCGTTAAGGACCTTTTCAAAGGCCTTTTCAAAATCTGAATAAATTATCATCTGATTCTCCTTTATATACTACTTTATCAACCTGTTAAAAGAATTGTAATAGATTAGTGAGACATGATTTTCCTTTGTTGAATCTGTGCTGGTTAAGGCACCATCATATTGTGATCTTACAGACGTTTTCTTGCTCTAGTTTGTTTTAAACCAATTTGACATTTACAGATGCAAGGTTTACTGGTATGATTCACCAGATCGCCACCATTTCCTTTTAAGAAAAAAACAAACAAAAAAACAAACCCTCTGTATTTTTTAAATTACAGCACTTGCAATCTCCTGCGTTTTCAGGATTTTATTTTGTTTAAAATTTCCCAGAGTTTATTACAGAAATTAAAAAGTGGGTGAAAATCAATGCAAAAATTAACCTCAGTTTTCTGGGGAAATATCAGAGTTAATATTGGGATGGGAGGACAGAAAAAAAAATCAACCAATAGAGAATCATCAGGGTATTGTAAGTAAAAGCAGTTTATTGCTGTGACTTATTTTGTGAACTGTACATTACCAGTACATAAACGTGTGTGTCTGTCTGTATCTTCCCCAACACTGCCTGCCTTTAGCAGACAGCTTCTCATTTACACTTAGACAAATTTATTAACAAAAACACATTGACCTAATGTAACGTGTTGGATTTGCTTAACATAATTAGTATGTTCATGTATTTGTTCAAAATTCAGGTGAAAAGCAGTTCAATAACAAAAAAGCATTTATAAAACCTGGGAAATTTTTGGTAAAAATCAGTAAACTGAAAATGAAGGGCCTAATATATTTGCTATCTTCTAATTCTCTGGAATAGTGGCTGTTTTTAGTGAGGGATTGGATATTTTTGCTAACAGCTCAACCACTTCATACTTAAGCTCCTTCAGAAGTGTTGGATGTATACCATCTGGCTTGTGACTTATTGCTTTATAAACTGCTTGTACTAGCACTACTTCTTTTGACACCTCCATTGCTGATAGTACCTCGTATTTATTACCACAAAAGAGCAGGTCTGGGATATGTCTCCCCAGCATCATCCTCTACGGTGAAGACTGATGCAAAAAATCATTTCTTTTCTCAGCAATGTCCACACTTACCTATATCCATACATTTTTCTCTCTCCTTTTCCTAATATTGTATTTATCTCCAACACTTTTGCAGATACATCATGTGAATGAAAGAATCTATGCAAAATAACTAGGGCTGTCAGTCGCAGTTAACTCACGTGATGAACTAAAAAAAATTAATCGCACTTTTACAATAGAATACCAATTGAAATTTACTAAATATTTTTGGATGGTTTTTCTACATTTTCAATATTGACTTCAGTTACAACACAGAATACAAAGTGCACAGTGCTCACTTTATATTTTTGATTACAAATATTTGCACTGTAAAAATGATAAAAGAAATAGTATTTTTCAGTTCACCTCATACAAGTACTGCAGTGCAATCTATTGTGAAAGTGTAACTTACAAATGCAGATTTTTTTATTTTTTTTGGTTACGTAACTCCACTCAAAAACAAAACCATGTAAAACTTTAGCGCCTACAAGTCTACTCAGTCCTACTTTTTGGTCAGCCAATCACTCGGACAAACAAGGTTGGTTACAATTTGCAGGAGATAATGCTGCCTGCTTCTTATTTACAATGTCACCTGAAAGTGAGAACAGGCATTCACATGGCACTTTTGTAGCCGGCGTTGCAAGGTATTTAAGTGCCAGATATGCTGAACATTTGTGTGCCCCTCCCATCCTTTGGCCACCATTCCAGAGGACATGCTTCCATGCTGATAATGCTCCTTAAAAATAATAATAATAATAATAATGCATCAATTAAATTTGTGACTGTACTCCATGAGTGGAGAATTGTATGTCTCCTCTGTTTTACCCGCATTCTGCATATATTTCATGTTATAGCAGTCTCAGAGAAAGAACACTTTCACAGCAGATTTGACAAAACACAAAGAAGGTACCAGTGTGAGATTTCTAAAAATAACTATAGCACGGGACCCAAGGTTTAAGAATCTGAAGTGCCATCGAAAATCTGAGAGGGACGAGGTGTGGAGCATGCTTTTAGAAGTCTTAAAATAGCAACACTCTGATGCGGAAACTACAGAACCCAAACCACGAAAAAAGAAAATGAATGTTTGTTGGTGGCATCTGACAGATGAAAATGAACATGCGTCAGTCCTCACTGCTTTGGATCATTATCAAGCAGAACCCATCAGCAGCATGGAAACATGTTCTCTGGAATGGTGGTGGAAGCATGAAAGGACATTTGACTCTGTAGTGCATCTGGCATGTAAATATCTTGCAGTGCCAGCTACAACAGTGCCATGTGAATGCCTATTCTCACTTTCAGGTGACATTGACTGAGTGTACTTGTAGGCTCTAAAATTTTACATGGTTTGTAAGTTCAACTTCCATGATAAAGAGATTGCACTACGATATTTGTATGAGGTGAATTGAAAAATACTATTTTTGTTTTTTACAGTGCAAATACTTGTAATTTGTTGTTTAACAGTGTGATTAATTGCGATTAATTTTTTTAATTGCTTGACAGCCCTAAAAATAACTTCTAATTAAAATATTCCAATTCAGTCACAGTTCTAATTAAAATGTATTTAGACTACGTTGTATTGATGCCAATAATATGGCTCTTTTTTTCAGGTGTATGGTTAGGAGGTAAAATTGCAGTATGCTGTCAGGACAGTCTGATCTGTATGACATAAAATTCAGTATTATAAATTGTGTAAATTGTTGTAGGTCTGTTTAGAGCATGTCTTTCACCTCCTGTGTAATGGACTGATAGATGATGCCTACCAAAACCTGTCCCTGGCAGAAGGCTGGAGGTATGGAGAACAAACAATTGCTCAGGATAAAGAATTGAAACTCATTCAAGCTTACAAGGGGCTGCTGGACTACTATAACTGGGCCAAAAAAAGAAGAGCCGTGTTAGAGCTTGGTGAGTACCAGTGCTGCATTCTTTAGATAAAAGGAGCTGTTCAGCTCAGTCATTCTCATAAGTCACCGTGGCTTGCAGATGATTCTTGAAGGAGGAAACATGGACATAGGTTAGAACATTGGTGGTGAACGCTGCATTCAGTCTGATTACTTGCAGCACAGAACTTTTAAAATTCTGATGCATGCTTTTTATTTAAAAATAAAATGCTTTCATCCATTGGATCTGCAAGGTCTCCTCCAGAAGAACTGTTCTGAGTGGAGGACAAGAATCTTGGCTGCCTTCTCAGTGAGAAGAATCTGAATTTCTGGGTGTAATTTTCTATTTACTTCATGATAAACTCGATCTGATTGAGGCCAGGTTTATAGTGGCAGTGTCTTGGCTTCCTGAGAAATCACCTCCGTGTACCACCATGGGAGTGGAGATCAGCTGGGACATAGGAGCTAACAGTCCCCACATTTAAATGAAGAAAAGGGGAAGCTGGCTCGTGTTCTCAAGGGCAAGCCCTTGACTCTGGAATTCCTTTCTCATGCTTTTTCATGCCAGATAGTTGGGGGAGGAGGTGGAAAGTCACACTGGAATCTTGTTTGACATTTGTTTAAAAAGTCATTTGTTGTATCTATGTGCCCTGAAACTTTTGCAAGAAGTCATATTTATTATAAGCCAAATTTAAAATAAAGGTAGAGGAAAATCCAAGCTCAGGATCCTGGTCATCTAAAAAAGTTGTGTGAGCCCTTAATTCCTCTTACATTCAGCAACTGAGAGTTTTATCTGAATGAAAATTATAAGTATTAACTATAAAAATACTTTCTTCTTAAGAGAAACACCATTTATTTTAGATTTTTGCAAGTAGACATTAAAAAATCACCTACCTGAAGCTCCGTGTCCTTGAAAATATTCTAAAACTATACTACTAAAGAGACTTGTCAGTTACTGAGTTCAGATAACTTGGCAACAGCATAAATGAGAGTCTCAAAGATCTTTGGTTCCTAATGGAGAATGCTTAATTAAAGGAGTTCCATCAGAAAACTTTTGTTTATAGGTAGTCTTTTCTGCATGTCAGCTGCCTGCCATATATGCATATTTAGAAGCTGACTTTCATATTTAATTGTTAATTCTTTAGTTTATTACCTTTGTAGAGCTGACAGGATTGCATGTATTATTTGAATAAAATGGACATTTATTTAGATTTATTTTATTTACCTATTTTGCTGTAACAGAAAATGAAGCTTCAGATAATTTAGTCAGACTGTCATGTCTATAAGGCAAGATCCCTAAGATTTGTATAAGTTATAATTTGATAATTAACTTAATTGCTAAAAAACCCACACCACAAGACTAGTTAGCTCCACAGTTCATTTAACTGTTGGTGGGTGGGGGGAGGTGAGGCAGGAAGATGATTACTAATATTTTTCAGCTAAGATCTAATCCTCCCAAACTGAGCTCCTTAAAACTCTATTCAGTATAAAAATATTTCTTACCTTCTGCACTTGTTTTATAAATATACTAACTCTTCCGTTGTCCTTCTCATTTTTAGCTCTCACTGAGCTCCATTCTTTTGGGTTAAGGTGCTTTCTTTGAAGTTGGATTCAAGGTGTTGACTTTTTTTCTGTAAAGCCCACCATGGCTTGAGTCCTGACTTTGTGAGACTATCACTCATGTAAATTTTTAAAAAACCTTCTATCTTTTGGCAGATGGTGATTTTGCAGACTCTGTTGAACAGGAAATGCACAGTTTCTTTCGGCAGGCAGCAGTGAATCTCAAGGAGATAATTAAAATACCTGGAGTTTGGGACCCTTTTGTGAAGTGCTATGTGGACGTAAGAGCACTTTTTTTTTTCTTTTTTTTTTTTTTTTGCAAATATTACTTAAATGCTCCTTTGTCTAATCTTAGACAAAGTGCTTAGATCAAAGCGTAACGTTTTCTGATGTTTCACCACTTGCAATTACGTTATAGTTAGGAAAGGGACACTGTGAAAATGCTACCTTTTAAAACAATATATGTAGTGTCTTCATGTCAGATCTGCTTACATTACTTATGAAAGCAAGTTTTTATTCCTGGTGGCACTGCAAGTCCAACATAACTATGAGAATACAAGCAAGGAGTTTACTAGTAAAATCATGAGGTAAACTGATTAGACTTTTTTGTTATTGGTGATGGTGCCAGAATTAGAGCATGGCTTGATTTTTTTTTTTTTTTCAGATCACAGGTTGTATCTACTGCACAAACGGAACAATCCTCTTTTAATTATCAGCTGATTGTAGTTGGATATTGAAGTCACAGAACAAATATGGAATCCCACAGTCTGATTTTCTGAATATAACCGCTAAATCAACTAACTTTTAAAATTGAATTAAACTTAAAATAGCTTTGAAACAGTTTGATTTTTCTAGAGTTGCTAATGGCCCTTGATTTTCTTTAGTGCTTGCCTGCCTCACATGATTCCAGCTCCTCCTGGGGCTGTGCTGTCTCATTGAGAGACAGCAGTCCTGTTCACTGAAAAGAAATACTGAAACAGTGAGAGCAATTATTTAATATATAAATATTTAGCTGTTTAATGTATTTGCAGTGCTTTTAATGACTTCTAGATATGAATATTTTCATATATGTAGTGGAAAGTGAATTGCATGTAAGAGGAGCATTATTAAGAGACATTAGATTTAAATGGAAATCTATTAGCATTGTTAAGTACTAGTCCAGAAGCATCTAGTGTTGCTGGGCTTACTGTATTGTGCACTGTAAAATCAAAAATTTGGTGCCTCACATGGTTACAGAAAAGCTTCACCACATTTTTCCTTAATTTTCGCTAGTCTTAGTCCAATTCCTATTTAAATCTAAGGGAGTATTTCCTTTGACTCCAGTAGAATTTGGATCGGAGTCTTTTTCAGAGCTGCAAAGACGTCCAGGATAGAATTAGTCATTGGGAGCACTAACTTGGTGCTTAGAGAGGATCTCTCCAGGTTAAAGTTGGAATGCATTAGAGGTTGTGTGGGGCAAGAGTATGGGGAAGCTTGCAGTGCAGTTACTTCTATCTGACCTGTAGAGGACTTAATTCTTCAGGGTTGTCAAACAAGGACCTCTCAAACACTAAAATGGGTTTAAGAGTAACATTTTGAACTACTTTGTGTAACGATAGCAAAAGGCTCCTTTCCATCCTAGTGGTGGTATGAACAGGATTGTCATAACTGTACAGTTTGACAATCTAAAACTAGTTGTGGATATTTCTGATCATTATTACGCTGTCAGGCACCAACAGTGTGCTCACATTTTCTTTTCCATAGCTATTGGAATTCTATGAGGATTATGATGAAGTCCGGCAGGTGTTAAGCGAGTATGCTTACAACTCGAAGTTTCCTCCCAATCCCAATGCTCATGTTTATTACTATCAGTTCCTAAAGAGACGTGGTGAATCAAAGAAGACACTGATGTCTGTGCTCAAGGTACAAGTTTTGGACTGTTTTAATAGATGTTTTTATAACTTTATTTACAGAACATAAATTAAATTAAAATTTTTTTCAAAAGTCTGTCTCCGCTTTATGCTGATGACCTGTATCAGCTGTTACAGATTTTGTCCAAAATTTTTAACACACTTGGACAGAAGAGAAACCAAATTCTACCCTCAAAATATTGCGAGCCTCCTGACACCACATAGCAAATTGTGTGAAGTTTAAAATAAACCCTTAAATTTCTCCCCCCTACATGTTTGGTATCACCTTCTACAGCCCTGTAAGTTTTATATTTGTGTTTAACTGAAATGTCAGGAAATTTCTGGATCAACCTGTTCCAGGGAAGGAGAGGTTGATGTTTTATTTAATGTATGCCATAGTTATGGTCTGCTTTGTTAGCTTTAAAAAGCACATGGGCAATTACTTAGGCACCATGCTGGATTGAGAATTTGTCTCATGGTAGTTCTCCTTTTTAGATTATTTGTATTTACCATATAACTATAACAGGTATTCCTCTGAGATTAAACATACAAATTATTTCTGAAGAGTAGAGTACCTGCCAGAGAGTTGTTGGGGAAAGAAACTCTCTACTTCTCTAGCACTAATGTTGATCTGCCTGTGACTTAACAAAGGTTGTCAGGAAAAAAAAGGGGGGGGGGTTTAAGGGTCATTTTGTCAGTTTGCAAGGCATTTGAGGGTGAAAGATAGGTATCTGTCTGCAGACAGAAGAGGAGGGTTGATGGGATGTACTTGCACACAATAAGTTCAACACGTACACATTCTTTTCCTTTTGTTAATGCTCTTACAGATTCTCTCACCATGGAGCTGTAATTTTCAGCTCCGGTAGATGTATGTACTCTAGCTTTGATCGAGTTACTGTGCTAAAAATAGCAGTGTAGCTGTGGCAGCATGGCTGGCAGCTCAGGCTAACTGGCTGAGTACAGAACTGTGATCCTGGGTGTGATTTATACTCGGGCAGCTAGCCTACGCCGCTGCTCGTGCCAGGGCAGCTACACTGCAGTTTTTAGTGCGCTAGCCCAAGCTAGAAATTACACCTCCAGTTGCAGTATAGGCATGCCCATGTAGGCCCTGATGCAGTAAAACACTCAAGCACGTGCTTAACTTACATATATGCTTAAGGGCTTTGCAGGATCACAATCTTAGTCTCTGAAAAAAATTCTTTTTCTTTTGGTTTTTACAGCCCAGAGCATCATCCGCTTCTTGTTCTGTTCTTTCTCTCTACTGTTTCATTCCCATTATGTTCAGCCAATCACACAGTTAACTCAATAAGTTTCATATTGTATAGCTTGCAGCACATGAGAACTCTTGGCTATCTTGTTTCATTTCTTTGTATAGTGTGCACATGGTGTTGCTGCAAAGTAGAACTTATCCAACCATTTTGGTAAGTCGGATTTTGCAGTCTGCAGTGTACACTGATCATAAAAGAAGTGGGATGCCTAGGTGAGATTGACAGGACACCAAAATGCAAACTCAAACTTGGAATTGGTAGAGTGCAGAGCAAATAACGTCTTCTACTGTCTTACTTTCACACGGCATGTCTAAATTCAAATCTGTCTGTTTAGTCTTGATCAGTTTTGGGACTGATTCTCCATTTTATATGTTAACCGTTTCCAGTTAGTTCAGAAAAGGTGTTGGTATAGTTTTCTGGACCCACGTAAATAGGCTTGCATACAACATACATTGCTGTTGTCCTAGTTTTATCTTTACATTTAATTTACTGAAGAAAACAATTTGGTGTTTGCTCTTTCTGCACACTGATTTCAGTCATCCTGCCTAGCAGTTGGTTTCTCTGACATTTTCAGTGAACTGTGGAACTAAGATACAGTAAAACTTCCTATTACTGTTGTCCATTGGTAGTTGTGCCCTCTCTACGCTAAGCTAATTTTGTTCCTTTTAGGTAATTATGAATTGATTTGCCCTTGCTCCCCAAACGTCAGTAAATTTTTTTGCTTACCGTGTTTATAATATTTTTAACCACTTGGTGGCACCAAAACACTTTCATGTGTATGTTCTAACATTGCTTCATAAGTTTGACTTGTTTTTAACTTAAACGTTGATGCACCAAATGTTCCTATATTTTACAAAATTGCATATACCCAGTACTATTGCGATTTTCATCTCACCCAGGAGTTTGGGATGAACTAAACAATAGTTCTGCAAATTAACCCCATTCTACAAATTAGAGTCAAAGCAAAAAATTGCATTGAAATTTCTTGAGGGAGACCACAAGGATGATTTTTACCAGTTTGTCACAATTTTTCTAAAAAAAAAAAAGCTTACAAACTATTTGGCAGTTAAGAAAGCTCTCTTCTCTTTCAATATAGCTGATTTTCACTTGTAGTATCTTAAAATCAATATTGTATATATTATTTATATAAGTTGTTTGAAAATGGGAAAACAGACCATTTTACCAATAATACATGTGTACACAGTGTGCATATCGCAGTATTTATAAGGCACAGATATAGCGATATAAATAATGGGGTTCAGTGCTTTTAAAAAGCCAATAGCCTAATCTTCGAGATGGGGAAAGTAGGCACAGAGTGTGCAATCCTGACACCATTGTAGACAATAGCAAAACTCCATGAGCTCACTCAGATTGAGTGACTTATCCAAGGGCCCATAGTCAGTGCCTGGGTTAGGGCGTAGAAACCAGGTATCTCTTCCCAGTTCCTCACTAACTAAAAGGCAATGTGGTCTAGTAATTACAATGCCCCTTTGAGGGCAATGGTTTATAGACAGTTTTATAGCGAGGTAAAGTGAAACTCAGTAAGATGAAGTTACTTGTCTAGAATTCCCCAATTAATCAGTGGCTGTTCTTTGTCTTTGTTATGTATTTTGAAGTTTATTTCTGTTCACCATGTGTTTTGAGATGCTGAGATACTATGGTACCGAGGACCATAAAAGTACCTAATGAGGGGAATGCTGTTTACCACTGTACCTTAAGTCTTTGATTTAGACTATTTCCATATACTGTTCTTTCTACTAACTAATGCATTTTTCTATAGTCTAATGATCAAATATCAAATAAGTACAAGATATACCTCTTAAAGCTCACCATCTGGATAAACGTTTAATTAATCTAGTTCTCTCCAGCTGTTGGATGATGTCTTTTCTGGTCCTAGTAGATTTCTTTACTCCAGTCATTAAAATAAATAAATGGAACATCTGACTGGGTCAGTCAAAATGGAAAAGACTGTGTAGAGCTAGTGTACTAAAGAAACCCTGGGGGAAGAGTGAAATTAATGCAAAAGAGGGAAGTAATGAACACTATGAGCTAGGTTGTGCCTAGTCCTATGTGGGTACACAAAAGGGAGGGCAGGCACAAGGAACACACCTTGCTCCTCTGCAGTAAATTCTCAGTCTGCGCGCTCCTGCTATGCAAGGATTGTGGACTAGCACCATCTGTTGCATTAGAAACTCCAGAGAGAACGAATGTGGGAGAAAATGAGACCAGCACTAGTGCATCACTAGCCAATGGAATTGGGTCTGTCCAAGAGGAGCGCGCACAGCACTTTGCTAAAGGGTGTATTATATGCTGCCTCCGGCAGCTCCTGATAAATGTTGTCTGCATTGGGCACAATGCCTCTGTGAACTGCCTGCCACCAAGCTACTGCTACTCCCCATCATAGGAAGTGTCTTAAAACTGCAATCTAGCCCTAAGTGTTATTTGTTGAAGTTATTCTGTATGATCAAATTAAAGGACCAAATTGTTTGTTTTAATAAAAACCAGATATCTGGGTGAAGCAGAAGTGTGGACTCTGCAAATCTTTTTGAAGATTCTATAACAGAAACTTTTTTTTTCCAGATTTTGCACGAGATTGTTCCCTCTCATGAATTAATGTTAGACTATAATGCCATGCTTCAAAAATCAAGTAAGTCTTTGGATACCCATGTTCTTTTCCTTTAGGTTATTCTAAATACAAGTTTCCTAGAATGGCTGTTGGCTTTTTCCTATTTTAAAAAAAAAAAATGTATTTTAAACATACTAAAACTAAGGTGTAAGGAGGACAGGAGTCTAGAAGACAGTTGCATTGACAGATAGTTACAAACCTCTGCAACCAAATGCTTGTCTAAATAAAAATATGCAGACACTAATTGTCAGAGTGTGTAGGCAAACAACCAAGATCTCAATATTGACTAGTGATTTGGGGTACCTTAGTGTCATGTGCCCAACGTGATACCTTAATGAGGCCTCTGACTTTCAGAAAGGATTGATGTGCAACACTCTGCCTGAATTCAGTATGTTTACTCATTAAATCCAAGAACAAAACCCACATCTCCTCCAAAATAATCTCCAGAATTGGCCTACCCCCCATCTTGATATGCTAATCACTTACAATGTAAGTTGGACTCTTTTCTTGAACTGATCCTCTGAAATGTAGTATAGTGTAGCATGTAGGCAGTGTGGTGACGGTTCTTTAATTCCAAGTTCTTTTCTTCCTTTTCCCCCGGCCTCACTTGTCTTCCTTATAAAGTTCCCCTTTAGGCTGAAGTAGCTCGTGTGTTATCAGCACACACATGATATTTTTGGAAAATCCATTTAGCTGTTTTGAATGATCAGTTTGGCAGGGAACATCTCATATATTAGGATAATTTTTCAGATGCTTTTAAATTAGTTTGCTACCTAGCCTCCATGTGTGTTAAGATTTATTGTTCATTATTGTATTTTACTCTGTGTAGTGGTGAGTCACTTCAAATGAGGAACAAACATAGCTTCCTTGATCTCTTACTCTGACATGCTGCAAGTGAAATTTAAGAACTGTATTCATAGCACGGGTCTGACTATAAGAGAAAAGTATCGTATCTAGTAAACAGTAGTAAATGTTGTCTTGTTGGACTAGCCTGGAGGTCTGTGGACTAACACTGTGGGTTGCTGTAGGGATTTGTGATTGAGTCAGTTTTTTTTCTCTGTGGGCTTGAGGGAACTTGGAACAAACCAGAAGCAGGTGTTCAGTTCCCTCGGGAAGGGCAGATGATCTTTGGTAGCAACCATTACTGACCAGTCAGGAGCATCATTATTGAGCTCTAGGGATCTGCTGATCAGAGGCAGCAGCCACACTTTAAGACAGTCAATCTGGGATGAGTGAACTTGGTTCTGCTGCATGGTTGGTCTTGCAGCCTCTTCAGTCAGCAGTCATTGAGCAGGATTAAAAGAACAGAGAGCAGCTCCAATATAAGCTGTGTTCCAAAAACTAAGCAGCTGTCCTTGAGTACAGATATACCTTGCCAGGTTTCCAGTAGGAGGAGGAAGAACTGGGTCTGGAATCGTGAAGAGGGCATCACCACGGCCAGCAGAATGAAGGCAAACTACCTCTTGTTGCTGCTTGTCTTATGAACAAATGCAGGATTGTTCATTAACTTGACCTATTCTAATTCCAGAAAAAAGAAAACACCATAGACTGGGGCTGGAGATTATTTTCACACTCCTGGATTTTGCTGGGTGGAAGGAGCATGTAAAAGCTTGGAGCTGTTTAGCAAAACAGATCTTGGAGAAGTAAGTATAGTATATCTTCTATTGCCATACTAGGAGAATTAAACATTACAGTGTCAGTCCACATAGAAACTAAGATATATGCACTTCGGTAGCAAGAAAATTGTCCTCTTATATCCTCTCACATGCTTGCCGTGTTACTGAACAGAAGAGTAAACTAGCAAGTCCTTTCAGTGGCTACACTACAGTGTTTGGTCTGCTACTGTTAGAATACTGCAAGAATTTTTTTAAAAAGGTGATCATTGTGTGGATAGTGAGTTTCGGAGCCACTAGGGATTATCTTCTTTGGCTAGCACTGAGTGACATTAACTACAACTCCAAAGGAAGCCATCTCCAAGCAGCCCACCCTGGTTAGAAGTTTACTGTGATGAGTAGACTTCAGAGGAGTGGTGAATGAAGGCATTCAAAGGGGTGCTCCTGGAGGCTTCTCTACTCTGTCAAAGGCAAACTGTGCACTTGAACCATTCATAAGATTGGCTGAGTGTGTCAGTGGTGCCCTTTAACATAGTATGCGCATTTTGTATGTAAAAGGTGCTCCAGGTTGTTTCTAGCTCCCATCTTTAAAAAACACTTCTCAAATAGTAAGCTCTATGAGGCCAGGATTATATCTCACTGTGTAAAATACCCTGTAAATGTAATGCTTTTTTACAAATAGATCTGGTGTTGAGTAAAAGTGTTGTTTGAAAAGCATATAGGCCAATGTTCAATGATTTAATACAGCCTTTATTTAAAGATCAACCAATGTTCCTAGGCTCGTGGCTGGTCAATTAAGATATTTTCACGGTTGACCTATTAAACCAGGAATGTCGTAGTGGTGTTTCTGTTTAGTGAAATCTGTTCAAAAGACCAGCCTTATCTGCAATCTCCTGGTCCGTGAGCCAACCCCAGAGTATATCCAAATGACCTGGTAACAGTTCTAATTTTATTGAAGAATTACCTCCATAAAACAGCCAGTTTGTCATCCCTTAGGTGGTAACTGGGACAAATTCATCCCTGGCATCACTTCAAATTTACACACCCCTTTAAACTGAAACAACTTCACTATCCGATTTCTCGCAAACCTAGTTATAAAATTTGCTTCCTACTATTGTACTAAACTGGCACGCCAGCTAAAATGTCACTCCATTTTTTGTATAAAATTTAGTTCTCATATCAAACCCTAATTAGTGCCAGCATGCAGACTTTAAATGAGATGGTGCTGCATTCTGCAGTGTAATGCTTTCTTTTCAGCTGGCAGTGCCACTCAGAAAAAACGTGGTAGTGGCCACCACAGGGCTATCAAATATGTGGTAGATTGAGTACCACACACAGTCCAGGTCCCTGTAAGCAACATATGAAAGGTGCAGCACTCAGAGCAGTGCTTTGGTAACTTCCACTTTATTTAAAAAAAAGGGATGCCTCCCACCAAACTCAAGTTTAGCTGTAACCTATTGACTCTCTCCAGCTCTAGCAAGCATCTTGACTGGGTCAGGGAGGAGTGGAAATCCAGAAAGGACTGGTGGCCAGCCTTCCACTTTAGCCACTACTTGGCAAAAAGAAATTGGCAGGAAAATGAAAGTCTTGCTTGTGAAAAAGCATTGGTGGCTGGAATCTTGTTGGGAAAAGGTAATTTTAAATCTTCTTCTTTACTCTGTGGAATAGAAATATTGGCTAGTTCAAGCTTTAATGGCAGGGGACGTGTCTAATTTGTGTTCTGGAAGAATTTTCAGCCTTGCCATTTGAAAAAAGAGGCTGGCTTGATCCTGCAAGGTTGAATACAAGAGAGGCTCTAAAATGCTTGGTATTTGCCATTGAGGTGTAGTTCACATCTCACAGGTCTTGCTGCAGCTATGGGTCCCTTGAAAGGACACAGAGCTACATTCATCCTGTTTTGAATGAATGACCCCAAGAAAGCTAGGCCTGTGTTGGGTGTGGTTTGCCTGGAAACTGTCTTTAGGGGCATGGTTGTTTAGTTGGGTGGCTGACTCTGAGAACAGATCTGCGGTGACCACTAAGATATCAATAAGGTCTCCCATATAGAAAGATGTGTATGCTTGAGAGATACCATCATGTCATCATTCAAACAAATTTCCTAATGCTTGAATATACGCTGTGCATTTAGTGCTTTCCTGCTTAATGTTGTGTGTCCAAACTTGCATACAAGGAGAATGATTTGATTTATAAGCCTTGACACTGGAGTATAGCAGTCCTCTGTCTGTCGAGCCCAGGCAAGCGGAGTTATGGGAGGTGGGTAGCTTGATGGCAACTCATGGAGCCCACGTGGGAGAAGTGGAATTGAAACAGGGAGGATAGAGATGTGGAGTGGAGCTGTGTTTGGGTGAATCACTTGTGGCTCATCAGTGCACAGCTCTGATTTGCTTCAGTAGCCCTAGGTTCTTCCAGTTCAAGTCCCACTTCTCATCGTCCCCACAAATAGGCCTGTATTCAAGAGGCGCAGAATCCTCATGTGGCTGTGAGGAGTTGCAAACGGCATAAGCTCTTAATCAGACTTCCAGGTAAAAATCCATGCTATCAGGAGGGGGATGACTGTAGTGGAAAATGGCTGGTCCCTTGCTCCTGCAGAGCACTCTCACCAGAACTCTGGCAGAGGACTTCCTGTGGATTCCCAAGGAGGGCTGCACAATGCCATGGAGGCTGCACTACGCCTTCTTCCTTGCCCCCCAGAGTGAGACCTGTCTGAGTAAGGTCCCTTCTGCCCATAGTAGTAGAGTAGATGGTTCAGGCATTAGTCTGAAGTTTGTGAAGTAGCTGGGATTTTCCAACAAAAGGCAGTGTCATTCATCTTTTAATGGGTCAGCTTTTCCATTTTAACACCTTCCAGACTTATTTTTAATATCAGGAGCCCAGTTTTACTTCCAACAAGCAGCCACTGAACACCTGTCTGTTTCCAGTAAGTGGGCAGTTAACTAATTTAGTTCCAGATGTAGGATGACTTTCTTGAAGCCCATTAAGCTAAGGAAGCGATATGCACACGATGAAGAGAGAATAGGTCACGTTAGTTTTACTAAATATTAGGACTTGTGTATATATACTTATTTTTCTGGGGCAAAATAAACTTTTTTTTTGCACTCTTAAGTCCTAATATATCTGAAGGGCATTACAAAATTAGACTTGCCAGAAAAACCCAATGAAATGTATAATTACCTACACCTAACTTATCACTGTGTTTGAGGATGTGTGGAAGACTTTCCTGGTCTAAATATTATACCTGCTTATTTGGTGGTGGTGATATACCTTATGCATGTGACTCCTATTATAGAAACTTTTCTTTTAAGGGAACATTTATGCTCAGGGAAATGCCTCTTGTGCAAATTAAAAGCATTTTGTGTTCTTCAGTTTGTATCACATTGTGGTTTATAACGTCATTTCATTTTGTTTTAGATTGCAAATACTTCAAATATGTTTCACATGAAGGCTGCAAAGCCAAGAAGGAAAAGTTTCGGACAATGAAGAAATTTGTGAAGAAACACAGCTCTACCCATTTGAGAGCATCTGGTGTTTTGGTTTCCTGCACGCATCTTTGATGTTTACAAGATATCTTTTAAGGTCCTCTTATTAAAAATGCTAAATTATTTTCCCAGTTTTTCTGTGAGGCTTTTCTTTACAGGTTCTCACTACAAAGAACTTTGAGAATGGATTGCTAGCTCAGTACTAGACTCAGTATATTGCTGGCCACATTCTTTGGTTTGTATTCTTATTTATAATAAAAGGGAAGTAAATCCATTGGTAAGGGAATCTGCTTTCTTTAATATTTTATTCCGTATTTGTTTGTGTGAGATTTAATAAGCAGAGCTGATGCCTCAAGAATATATTTGAGAGGTATTTAGTAATTGTGGAGCAATGTACCTATGGCTTGCTGATATTGGGACTGATCCTGCTCCCATTTAAGTCCAAATGAGTTTTGACATTGCCTTAAATGGGAGCGGAGGAAGGCCATGTTTCAAATCCAGTCAAATTGACAGTGACATAAAATAGTTAATGTCTGGCTGCAGCTGGAGTTTTCCAAGTCATGTGTTCCCATAGGGGAACTTCCCACCCTCTCACTTGTTATGTTGCAAGAAATGCAGTCTGAGAAATACTTAAACAAGTAAGCAAGACATGTTGCTAGTTGACTCCATCTAGGAATTATCTTCTGTGCTGAGAAATCTGTGGAATCAATTACTATGAAAAAAGTGTGTGGAGTACATAGGCTTAATTAATAGTGGCTTATGGTTAGACTTGGCAGAATTTGATATATATATTTATATTTTAAGTAATGTCACTGGCCAATATCTATTTTTAAGCATTTTTTCTATTTTTATTTATTTAAATTTTCACAGTTGCAGGAAATTTTGTGGGGGTGGGGATGGGGGGGTTGGACAATAGGAGGCAGGTCAGACAGTGATTATTTAATGATTAAAAACGGATTTAAAAAGTTAAAGCTTTATAACCATGAAAATACAAATAGTCAAAATATACAAAATAAATAACCATAAATCAAACTCCAATAGGTTTTCAAGCAGCATTTTTCTTACTTTGCCCATTTATAAGTTTCTGTTATCATTAAGGCTAAGATTTTGTCAGTTATTTTTAGTAAAAGTCACAGACAGGTCACGGGCAATAAACAAAAATTCAGAGCCAGTGACCTGTCCGTGACTTTACTAAAAATAACCGGGGGGGCAGCAGGGAGGAGTGAAGTATCATGGGGGAAGGGAGGACTGACAGGCTGAGCCCCCCCACCATGGTGGGGGCACAGCCGTGGCTCCAGTGGGGGGCACAGCCACAGGGGGGCTCACGCCCCCCCCACTCTGGAGCTGGCCGCAGTTGCAGAACAGGGGTATACGGCCCCGGCTGCAGCCCCCGCCAACCCCCAGCCGCAGCCTTGGGAAGCCGCAAGGGGGGCACATGGCCCCTGCTGCAGCCACTGGGTGGGGGTGCACGGTCCATGCTCCAGACCTCAGCTGAAGTCGTAGGGCTGGGGCACAGCCATGGGCGGCGCGCAGTCCCTGCTCTGGAGCTGGCCGCAGCTGCAGGGCAGGGGTTCGTGGCCCTTGCTGTAGCCCCTGCCAAGCTCCGGCTGGAGCCAGCGGGGGTGCACACAGCCCCCACTCTAGAGTTGGCTGCAGCTGCTGGACAGGGTCCCCTCTCCACCCTCAAACCGCAGGGCAGTGACTGCAAGGTCTTGATTCCAGCCATCCAAGCCCACTTGTAGGGCAGGGGTGCTCATTCCCGCCTCCAGCCCTGGTTTCAGTTGGTGACAGCTGAAGTGGAAGAAGTCACCAGAGGTCCAGTAAAGTCATGGAATCTGTGATCTCTGTGACTAAATTGTACACTTAGTTATCTATGGAAATATTTTTTCTCATTGATTTGTGTGTATGACTTTTACAGACATTTACCAATAAAAATCTGGTCCTTCCAAACCTACTTACAGTACATGGCAGAACACACTCATCCAGACAAAAAACTATGAAGGTTGGCTTGGTAGCAGACTATGTGAAGCATTTAGAAAATTGAATCGGAGTCAGGAACATGGAAAATCAATAACTGTTTGCCACTGTGGACCATGTGTTGAACTGTAGCATATCAGAATCTGGTCGCACTGAACATGGTTGCTATGTATTTAGTGTAAAAACCACTAAAGTTCAGCATATCCAAACATCATTTTCCCAGGCCATCTGTCCATATGTTGTTGACTCATCCACACCCACCATACTACACTGCATGGTTGCATCAATAGAGACTGGGAAAGTCTTTCCATATTCCTTCAGTGGCTGGTGCTATAGACAGAGAATTGTGGATATTTTTTCATGTGATACTGTGCTCTTGGAGACGACATCTTTGGAGAAACCAAGGACATAGGACTGTGTAAGATTTCTCCACTCTGCAGAAGAAACCTTATAGAACTTGTTTGCAGTCCTGTTCATGGGCAAGACTGAACATGGAACACCCTGTTACATACAATACCTTGTGGGAGTGTCTTGTAAAAGACAGTAACCTTTTCCGTAACTGGTGTTCTTTGAGATGTGTTGCTCATGTCCATTTCATATTAGGTGTGTGTGCTCGCCACATGCACCGGTGCTGGAAGTTTTTTTCCCTAAGCAGTATCTGTAGAGGATCAGTCTGGTGCCCTCTGGAGTGGCGCCGGCTCCCCCCACCCTCAGTTCCTTCTTGCCGGAAACTCTGACAGTGGGGAAGGAGGGCGGGTTGTGGAATGGACATGAGCCACACATCTTGAAGAACACCAGTTACGGTAACACTCTGTTCTTGGAATGCTTGTTCATGTCCATTCTATATTAGGTGACTCAAAACCAGTGCACCTGGAGGTGGGTATTAGTTCACGGATGTGTAGATTGCAACACAGCCCTGCTGAACCCAGTGTCTGTCTCTGGCCTGCTGGGTGATGGCATAATGAGAGGAAAGCTTGTGAACCGAGGACCATGTTGTGGCTCTACAGATGTCCTGGATAGGGATGTGCGCCAGGAAGGATTCTTGCTTGGACCCTTCAGGTAGCGAGACCTCAAATTTGGCCATAGACTGCCACATATTGTAGTCATAGCAGCCAAGGAGGGCTTGGTGGTTGGCCACTCTCAAATGAAGGCTGGAAGACTAATACATTTTTCGCCCAAACAGATCCAGTCTCTTAGAGTATTTATTCTTGGGCATAGCCCCAGGTTGACCCTGCCTCTCCCTCTGGTTAACGGCCTCCACTACGAGGGAGTTTGGGGCCGGGTGAGTATAGAGGTACTCATGGCCTTTAGCTGGCACAAAATATTTGCTCTCAGCCCTTTTTGAGATGGGTGGCAGGGAGGAGGGGGCTTGCCATAGGGCATTAATTACTTTCGATACCCCCTCGTTTAGGGGTAAAGCCACCCTAACAGGTGCCATGAAGCAAAGGATGTCAAACAAAGGCGACCCTCTTCAAAACTCCTGATGAGCCTTGGCGTCATCTTGCAGAACTGGGTGAGGGGGACCCATAATCGCTTTGTCTGGCGATGATGAGGATGAAACCAGCACCAAGGGTTCCACCACTTCCCCTGATGGTCCAACTGGCTGCTCCCCTAGGTCCACATGGGCCTGGGGGGTCTTCCCCTCTGGGACCTCCACCTCCGGCAGAAGGGGGGGATGTGCAGCCGATGGCCTATCTGAGGTCCCCGCCACTGATCGGGAAGGCTGGGTGAACTCCCATGGATTCGAGGGTACTACGCTGCCGGCTATTGGCCTGGAGGCCATGGGGTCAGTTGCAGCACCGATGAGGTTGATGAGGCCTATCCTGCTACCAGGGACTCCTGATCAGCACCGGAGTCGTAAGCGGAACAGACGCTGTGGATTGACTGTGACTGGCTGGCCTGGCGGCCCGCCTCACTACAGTGCCAGCCGCTGTGCTTCGATGCCGACCTGTCTGGAACGAGTTCCTCCTGTGGGACCCTGGGGATCTTCAGCGTTCAGCAGATCTGCATTGGTAGACTGGCGATCTACACCTCACGCTGCTTGACCTGTATCCCCTAGAGCGGGACCAGGAGTCGGAGCAGGCCGGTTGTGGATAGAATCTCCCCGATCGAGGGCATTCATGTGTCGGTGATGGGTGCAGGGGGCGGGTGACTGGTGACCCCGTTTTGTCGATTAGTTGCACGACTGGTGCTGAGACATTGGAGACCCGATGGGTCGGTCTCAACGCTCATACCAGGGACGCGTGCCTCTGCAGGTCTGCGCCACCTCGAATCCCGCTGTCGGTGCCCAGGGTCTGGAGTCTGAAGAGGGCTTCTTTGAGTCTGCCTCCCAAAGTCCGAGGCTTGACGGCTCCGTGTAGGCAAGCGCTAGCAGGATGTCCCCCGCAATGGGGAGTGGTGCTGCTGAGGCAGGGACACTCAGAATGGTCCCAAGGCAGGTTTACCATCAGGATCTCCTGCACTTCCTGCAGGGCCTCAGGCATCGACGGGACTTTGAGTTGACAGAGCCCCTTGTCGCTGTCCTCTGTGGCAGGCATAGAACAGGCAGGCATAGTAAAGGAGGGGCTTGACTGCTCAACATGAGCTGGGGCCCAACTCCCTGACGGAGGTGTCGAGCCACCCAGCGCGGGTCTTGGCTCTCCTCTGGCCCCTCCTTTCCCTTATGGGAAGTGGAAGATCTTCCCCTCATCGATCTCTTGGACGGGGAGCAGGGGGGAGAGAGAGAATCAGTGCTGGCTCGTAAACAGCACCGGCGGGGCGCTCCATACTGATGCTGTGGTGCTCGGGGCCGAGTCAGACCTTTGCTCTGGTCCTGGGATCAGCGCCAACTCCATCAGGAGTGCCCTGAGATGGATGTCTCTCGTTTTCCGTTCTGGGTTTGAACGATTTACGGATGCGACACTTGTCGCTTACGTGTCCTTCTCCTAGACGCCTTAAATTGCTAAGGTGTGGGTTGCTGATGGGCATAGGCTGCTTACAACGATCGCATGGTTTTAAAGCCTGGCGATCGGGGCATGCCCCATCTCTAGGCTGAGTCCCATCCGGGGCCAACTAACTAGAACTAATACTAAGGGTAAATACTAAACTATAGACAACTATTTTACAAAGAAATGTTCATGAGACCGTGAACTAAGCACAAGCTAGACGAAGCAGCAGAAGTTGCAGCACCGTCACTGGTGGCAAAAAGGAACTGAGGGTGGGGGGGAGCTGGCGGTGCCCTTTATACCACACCAGGTGGGTGCCACTCCAGAGGGCACCAGAGCTGGTCCCCTACAGATACTGCTAAGGGAAAAACTTCCGGCACCGGTGCATGGGGCGAGCACACACTCCTAATATGAATGGACATGAACAATCACTCGAACAACCCCCATATTCCTCATTTTTATATAATTGTGATCTTGCATATAAAGCATGCCTTGTACGGTGTCCGGCGTTGTGTGAGACAGCCCAGGCTGGGGAGAGTTAAGGGGGCACAGCAGTCCCACAGTCACAGTCTGCACCCTGGGATCCCATCTCAGTGGTGCAGCAAGCAGGGTGAAATACACAGCTGCTTGTATTGAACAAGATTTGCATTTCATACACTGCTATAAAGATTTTAAGTGTGATGGCTAAGGACAATCAGGAGGAGGCTACCGATTTGTTGTTTTCTGTTTGCTTATTTTGGGAAAGGGAAGTAGGCAGAAAAGCAGGAAAATGACTGAAAGCAGTGAAGTCATTCAAAGTTGGAGCTTTTTAGACTGCAGGTTGCAGAAAAAGAGAGAGAGCACCAGAGACCATTGGAAGTGAAATAACGGGAGATAAACGAGAAGCGGAAAGAAAGAAATCAAAAACACCAACTGAACCTGCTAGAGAAGCAGAACGAGAATCCACCAACCCCAGTGATTTCCGTCACGGCAAAAATCCACAGTTGGGACCATTTATGTCCTGCATACAATGAGGCAGATGATATTGCTGAATATCTGGTCACCTTTGAAAGGCTGTATGCAGTGCACGAAATCCCTGATGCCAAGAGAGTTCCTACCCTGATTGCAAAATTAACTGGTAAAGCTCTGAGTGTATTCAGTGAAATGCCTATTGAGGATGCTTTAGACTACTGTAAATTCAAAAACAGTTTTACAAAGGTTTCAGATTACACCTGAAACATAGAGTTAAATTTTAGGGACCGTAAGAGGGATATTGGTATGGAGTAATGGGGAATATGTGAACAAAATAAAAGAACGGATGGGAAAATGGGTGAGGGGCAAACGTGTTCCAACATTCCCTCAAAGCTTGTATCTTGCTGCTCAAGAGCATTTCCTAGGTATATGTAAGGTGGATGTAAAGCAGTATCTATGGGACAAAGATGTAAAGTCTGTGGATGAGATGGCATCTCTAGCTGTTGCCTTTGAACAGACCCAGCCATCTATTGAAAACAAACCACTGAAAGAGGTGTTTAAAGCTGGTGGGACGGGAAGATCCCATTTTATTCCTAGCAACAAAGAGGGTGGCTGGGATGCTGGGTACTCACCTCTCCCAAATCATTCCTCTAACCCTCATCCCAAATCTCCTGTAAAAGCAGAAGAGCCCAAAAGGTGCAATCAGTGTAATTCACTGATCATCTGAGGAATAAATGCCCTGTGCTCAGAGGAAGCAGGCAATGAATAGCTCATGTTAGTTCTGCGTCCTCAACACAGAACCCCCCACCCCCCCAAGCAGTTGAAACCTATCATACTGGTTTTGTGAGATTAGCCTCTGCAGAACCAGATATGGCGCACGTTAAGATTGTCAGAATTAATGGCAGGGAGTACTTGGGGCAGAAGGATACAGGGCCCCGGATTTCTCTGGTTAAGCAGAGCATGGTCCCAAAGGCTAGTATATTACCTGGCCAAATGGCAGAGATTGTGGGGGTGGGCAAAAGCGGATTTCTCATACCACTAGCTAAATCCATGTGGTGTGGGAAGGTTTGGAAAGTGTTTTGACTGGGGGGGTAATTGTCAACTAGGAAGTGTCCCTGTTTTTTGGTAATGATTTTTTCATGTAGCTCAAGTTAAAGTATTTGTCTGCAGCGGGAGGGAGTCTTATGCTGGGACCTCCGAGGGAAAGGATAAGGTTTCAAACTGCTGAGGGAATGGGGGAGAGCCTCCTTGATTCCCCTACAACAGGGGGAAGCCACATGCTTCCAGGTGTGGGTGTGGTTGAGCCCAGCTCCTGCACTGTATCTGGAGGCAACACCACATCCGGAAGGGATGAGGGGTGTAATGCCTGTCAGGGAGAGAATTGTCCCAATTGTTAGCTGCCAGCAGTGCAGCTCCAATGCCTGTGATAGCAGAGGAGTTGAGACCAGGAAATTGCCAGGTGGTGGTTTGTGAGAATGCAAATGACCCAACTGGCAGAGAAGGGGGTGTCTTCCCCCAGGCTGGTGAGACAGAGAGAGCAGTTATGGGAAAGCTGCTGTAAAAAGGTGCATCTGATCAAAGGGTAAACAAACGTAGCACAGATCACAGCCCTCTAGGGGGCAGGGAAGAACTCAGTGCTGGGAGGGGGAAACACAGAGTAACCTCAAAAAGGAACTGGATTTTTTGCATATGTACAGTCCTGGGGTTGAAAGACAGCTCCCCAAAGAGCCAGCCAATATGCAGGATCCCCCAAAACTCCTGTCTTGTCAGACCCTGAGGTACCAAAATCCCAGAAACATGATTAAAGTAAGAAACCAGGCAGAGGGGGACACTGGAGGGAAAGAAAAGCCAGTAATTGATTACATGGGAGAGAGTCAAAGGAGACCATGGGTAATGAACAAATCAACCTCAAACCAGACTCTCTGAACAAAGGGTATGGTATGATACTTGTAAACACCCATCTCTGATAAAAATTTTGCTATTAATGTTAAGTATTGGGATAAGAATTTTGATACTAATGTTAATCCTTATGCTAATGCTACTTCTCAGTTAATATCTGTAAACAGACTTAAAGCTTATCACAGCAGAGAAACCTGGTTTGCTGTGTAAAGGGGAAACTGAGGCATGTCACCTCATGGCCTTGATGGCTGGATGCCAAGAGAAGTATAACACAAACTGCCTTCGAGATAGTCAGTGGCTATTCCCCTTGCAGTAAACTAAGGGGGGAGGTGTGACATATTGTACCTTGGGGAAGCATCTTGTAACTTCCATATTCCTCATTTTTGTGATCTTACATATAAAGCATGCCTTGTAAGGTATCAGGGGAAAGGCTATGATCTTCTGAAAGTCATTTCTTTTCCCATATATGTATATCATTAATGCATATGAAGTTATGAGAATTGTGTTGTATGGTTGTCACTAAAATATGCTGCAAATTGGGGAATCAGCCAGATATTAGCTCCCCAGAGGCAACAGCAAGGAAAGTAACCAACGCCCAGGCGTGGTATCAAACAACCCATCAACAGCCATTGTCTAGCAAGGGAGCTACAATGCAATGACTCGCCTACATGAGGCCACCCCAGGGGAATTGCTCAACCTTGCCTGGAGTCTCAGAAATGCCCCTAGGCATGCCCAGACTTGTGCTCCCCAAGCACACAGGACCGAGGGTATAAAACAGACACAGTGCCCACACGCTGGGCCTTTCTCCTTCACCCATCTATGCTGCAAGCAAGAAGGACGCTCTGAAGACTTGAACGGAAGGGACTGGCCCAGATTTCAAGGGTGAAATCTGTGTACTATGAACTGCAATATCCAGTGGGGTGAGAAAAATTGCTTAATCTAGTTGTTGCCCAGTCTAATAGGGATGAGAGTTTAGACTGCATGCTTATTTTTTATTTCTTTTGGTAACTAACTCTGACTCTTTGCCTATCACTTAAAAATCTATCTTTTGTAGTCAATAAATTTGTTTAACTGTTTATCTTTACCAGTAAGTTTGTATGATGTGTGTGGCAAATCTGCTCGGGTTTTGCAAAAGCTGGTGTATAGCCACTTTCCATTGATGAAGTGGTGAACCTATTAATAAATCTGCATTGCTTGTCTTGAACAGTGCAAGACGGTATATTCCTGAGGTGCAGTGCTGGGAGCTGGGGGGATTTGGCTGGTGCCTTTCTCTGCGTGATTCATGAGTGGCTCTGGAAGCATTCATGCAATCTAGCTGGGTGTGGGGCTCCACATGCTGTTGTGCTGACTGATCACAGTACCTGGAGGGGCTTGTGCTGGTCACTAGCAAGGCAATGTGAGAGACAGCCCAAGCTGGGGAAAGTTCAGGGGGCACAGTGGTCCCACAGTCCCAGGCTGCACCTTGTGGATCCTTCACAGCCCCCCCCCCCCCTTCTTAGGATTCAGGTGTTAATATCATATGGTCATGAACTATATGTGAAATCAGTCATGATGCAACCTGGTTACAAACTTGGTAAAGGTGTTAGGTTCACATATTGTTTATATTAAAATAAAACTCATACAACTACCTTTCACACAGTAGTTACTTAGAACTGTTACTGCTAACAACCAGTTCTTACAACTTAGAGGTATATAGGGTCTTTCCTCTGTACATAACCTGTAAAGCATGTTTTGGTGAATTGCCACTGGGATGGAATGAAGAAGTTCTTCAACAACGCAATAGCAAGTGAATAATGATAGAACAGCATGTCCAACTGAAACTGCATGGTAAGTGTAGATAGGCAGACTGTAATTATCCAAGTGGGAATTTGGCCAGGAGTAATATTGGCTCATGGGAAATGTGCTAGCTGATCTTTAATAACATCAAATGGTCAGGACCTTAAATGTAAAACTAATCTGAAAGACATTCCATCCCTGCCAAATCCAGCACTAAAGTGGACATTAATTCAATTGGGACTTAGTAATAAGAATGGTAACACCACTTTTTGCAATACCCTGGGGTTTTGTTTTTTCTTGGCAGTCTCTAAATCAAGATTTGATCAGGCCTTATTTGTGAAATCTGACAAGATTACAAGTCAAATTTATATGATTGCTAGCATTAGACTTTCATCAGAAGAACAGAACTTCTGAGAGACAAAGTTTAGGTTCATTCTACATATCCTAGCTAGGATGAACTTCTTAATGTACAAGATTCATAGAAGTTATGCTTGATTTTTCTTTAGAAATCACAGGTACCAGTAGTCAAGCTAGATAGACTTGAAGAGAGGGTTTGCAAAATTCCCTGGGTTTAGGGAGGGTTTCTTTCTCCCTCAAAAACAAGGAGTCCAGTGGCACCTTTAAAGACTAACAGATTTATTTGGGCATAAGCTTTCGTGGGTAAAAAACCCTACTTCTTCAGATGCATGGAGTGAAAATTGCAGATGCAGGTATACTGACACATTCTCTTCTTGTGTCAATATATGCGTGCATCTGTAATTTTCACTCCATGCATCTGAAGAAGTGGGTTTTTTACCCATGAAAGCTTATGCCCAAATAAGTCTGTTAGTCTTTAAGGTGCCACCAGACTCCTTGTTGTTTTTGTGGATACGGACTAACATGGATACACCCTGATGTTAGTTCTCTCTCCAGATCTCATTACTATTGTCTTTCGGGTTTAGCATGTTTCTGGAATGGTCCACACAAAGGTACTTGCTTCCCTTAAGGCTACTTTGTCAGCCTGTTCTTTTTCTGGTCTGTGCTTTCTTCTGGGGTCTTGCACTTCAGGATGGCTCCATCTTTCTTTGACTCGACAAGAATTGAGAGGTGCATATCACCCCTTGGAAGAGAAGGGGTTTCCAATAATCCTTCTGAATCGTAATTGTCTCCTGAAATTAAAAGTATTAATCGGGGAAGTGAGGGGGAGGTTAAAGAACAGAGATGTTAAACAACTTAAGCCCAGTAACTTCCAAAGAAAAGGAAAAATGGTATTTGATTTTAGGCTCATCTAAAAACAATTGCTAAACCTTTCTAGAATATTTTTAAAAAGTCAGTTCCTGTAGACCCTGCTGTCTGACCTGCTTGGCAAGTGATGGAGTCCTTAACTAAGAACCACAAACCCTTCAAAGCTCTAGCATCAGCCACCTGGGAGGAAATATGTGCACTACATATTAAAGCTTACAGTAGCTGAGACTCCATCTATTTAATTTAGGAAAAAGAAACATGAAACAAAGCAGCAAGGATTGGGGTGCAGGTGAGGGAAATAAGAGGGTAGGGAACAGCTTGATGGCTTTGAAGTATCTCTGCACTAAAGTAATTAGTTACACCAGTGTGAAACCAGGCTAATTGAGAGGAGAATTTGGCCCTATCTCCGTCCTCACATTATTTAGGCCTGATTTTCATCTCAGTTACAACAATGCAAATCCAGAGTAACTCATACGAACGGCCATACTGGGTCAGACCAATGGCCCATCTAGCCCAACATCCTGTCTTCGGACAGTGGCAAATGCCAGATGCTTCAGAAGGAATGAGCAGAACAGTGCAATTATCAAGTGATCCATCCCAGCATCTGGCAGTTAGAGGCTTAGCCATTTTGGCTAATAGCCATTGGTGGACTTATCCTCGGTGGACTTATCCTCCATGAACTTACCTAATTCTTTTTTTAACCCAGTTATACTTTTAGCATCCACAACATCTGCTGGCAACAAGTTCCACAGGTTGACTCTGCGATGTGTGAAGTACTTTTCTTTTGTTTGTTTTAAACCTGCTGCCTATTAAGTTAATCAGGTGACCCCTGGTTCTTGTGTTACGGGAAAGGGTAAATAACACTTTTTCTCCCCACACCATTCATGATTTAAAAGACAGTTATCATATTCTCCCCTTACTCATCTCTTTTCCAAGCTGAACGGTCCCAGTCTTTTTAATCTTTCCTTGTATGGAAGCTGTTCCATACCCCTAATCACTTTTGTTGCCCATCTCTGTACCTTTTCCAATCCTAATATATCTCTTTTTAAGATGGGGCGTACAATGGATTTATATAGTGGCATTGTGATACTTACTGTCTATTATCTGTCCCTTTCCTAACAGTCCTAACATTCTCTTAGCTTTTTTGACTGCTCTTGCACATTGAGCAGATATTTTCAAGGAATTATCCATAATGACTCCAAGATCTTTCTTGAGTAGTAACAGCTAATTTAGACCCCTTCATTTTGTATGTATAGTTGGGATTACATTTTTCAATGTGCATTACTTTGCATTTATCAACACGGAATTGCATCTGCCATTTTGTTGCCCAGCCACCCAGTTTTGTGAGATCTCTTTGTAACTCTTCACAGTCAGCTTTGGACTTAACTATTTTTGTATCATCTGCAAACGTTAGCTCCTCACTGTTTACCCATTTTTCTGATAATTTATGAATATGTTGAACAGAACAGGTCCCTGTGCAGATCTTTGGGGGACCTCACTATTTACCTCTGTCTACTGTGAAAACTGACCATTTATTCCTACACTTCGTTTCCTATCTTTTAACCAGGTATTGATAAATGAGAGGACCTTTCCTCTTATCCCATGACCGCTTACTTTGCTTAAGCACCTTTGGTGAGGGATTGTCAAAGGCTTTCTGAAAGTCCAAGTACAATTTACTTCAGTGAATACACATTATATAAATGAAATCAGAATTCATCCTTTTTGCCTTCAGTAATAACTCTCACTGTTGCAACAACCACCCTTGTATCTGTCCGTCCTCAGGTTTTCTAAGGTATTTAGAATGTTTTTTCCTAACAAAAACTCTAATCACTAGCTGCTCCTAGCTCAAGTTTTGGAAAGATTGCATTTTGGGGGGTTGGGGGAGAGGACAGAATTTCTTTTAGAAGAGATCTTACTGTTTCTGAGTGTTGTAGTAGAAAGCATGGGCCTGGTGCAAGACCTAAGGCCTGAACCAAAGTTGGCAAACGTTACGCTATGAGCAAGAGTTAGGCCTTGTCATAAAGCAGATGCTTGCCTGCAAGTTCACTGTCCGATATATGAACTTGGCACTGGTATTGCTAACATTGCTAAAACACAATGTGTAAACACATTCCAGCAAGCTAGGACAAGAACACCCCAACCTAGCAGAGGATCAGACGATTTGATAGAAGTGATGAATAGTGATGTTTTGCCTGAAACATGAGGAGAAAAAGTACAAAGACAGGTGCTGAAATGGGATGGTTGGTCTGAAGCACCAGGAGAGAGTTACAAGGGGAGGTAACAAATATGTCATGTTAGGAGATACATAAGTTGTTTATCCCAGATTGTTTATCTCAATTTGTAAATGGTGGGATGCCTCGCCTTAACCCTTTGTCCGCCCTGGGGAGGATTGGAAAGTCCTGCCACTCACTGAGCGGAGTCCATTGTCACAGGCATACATGTATTAAGTGTACCTGTTGCACGTATAGGGCACTAATACCGTGCCTTGTCGGTAATAAACCGGGCCGAGCGCCTTTGCCGCCACTGACCTGAGTCTGGGGTTATCTTGGGCAGTTTGATTGAGGTTTGCTGCCTCAGCTATCTGCACAGAGCTGGTGCAGTACCCAGACAGAACACACACACAGCCAGCAACTGACAAGTGGTGTGAAGAATGTCCATGTCCTGAGAAGAAAATATGGTGATATCTCTTTCTTGCATCATGTTCTATCTGGCCTTTTCTGCTAGGAATCTTATACCATTGTCAAAATATCATCATTAGAATAATTACAGATAAGACTACACTGCCAATTTCAGATCTGGAGCAGATCTCACCAAATGATGGGGATATTCAGATCAATGATACACTGAATAAACTGTGAATCTGAACACTATGTTCAAGAACACAGGGGAACTGTTGAAAATTTGCAACCTGGACCTGGGACAGGTTCCCCCTAGGGTGCCACCTGGAACTGGAGTACCACTAAGCTCCCCTGACCCACCAACCTGGGATCCCTTTCCAGTGTACTGCTGTGACGAGCTGCCCAGCCCACATACAGGTAGGGACACATCCAGCTGCAGTTACATGCAGATGCTGTGACCAACCCTGCATGGGGAAGTTCCAGATAGGGAACTTCCCAGCTACTCAGGCACGCACCCCTTCTGGAGTGTAAACCTAAAATTATACCATCTTGCGCTGCACACCTTAAGCTCATGAAATTCATCCCCTCCCTCAATGTGGAGAAGAATACACAACAGCTTTCTACCCCAAGTTATGACTCCCATACACTGGTTTTAGACACAGCAAAAACAAGTTTATAAACTACAAAAGATAGATTTTAAATGATTATAAGCAAACAGATCAAAGAAGATTACCTAACAAATAAACAAAAACACAATCCAAGCTTAATATACTATTGGATATGAACTGCAGATCGTCACCCTAAGAGATGATACAAGCAAACTACAGATTCTTAAGGGGCTAGTATAGGAGCAGGATTTTATAATTGTACTGTAAGAATTAATGTATAATTTGATTCCATCCTGCCGGACACCCTTTTTGAATAAGCAGAAATGAATGACCCTCTGGGACTATGGGATCCTGTTTCCCATATGCATTACAAATTAGGCCCTTTTAGTTTTTGTTGTATGGTTTAGTTAGCCCTGGTCTACACTACGTGGTTAGGTCGAATTTAAAATGAATGAGTCTACACAACCAACCCCGTTCCGTCGACCTCAAGGGCTCTTAATATTGACTTCTGTACTCCTCCCCGGCGAGGGGAGTAGCACTAAAATTGACCTTGCTGGGTCAAATTTGGGGTAATGCAGAAGCAATTCGACGGTATTGGCCTCCGGAAGCTATCCCAGAGTGCTCCAGTGTGACTGCTCTGGACAGCACTTTGAACTCCAATGCACTAGTCAGGTACACAGGAAAAGCCCCGGGAAATTTTGAATTTCATTTCCTGTTTGGTCAGCATGGTGAGCTCATCAGCACAGGTGACCATGTAGTCCCCGCACAATCGCAAACAAGCTCCAGCATGGACCAAAAGGGAGACACTGGATCTGATTGCTGTATGGGGAGAAGAATCTGTGCAGGCCGAACTCCGATCAAAAAGAAGAGATGCTAATATATATAAATAGTATATATTCATATACTAATATTATATATATTATACATATTCAAAATTGCACAGGGCACGGTGGAGAGAGGCTACAACAGGGACATGCAGCAGTGCCACGTGAAAGTCAAGGAGCTCAGGCAAGCCTACCAAAAGACAAAGGAGGCAAACAGTCGCTCCGGGTCAGAGCCCCATACACGCTGCTTCTATGATCAGCTGCATGGCATTCTAGGGGGGGGCCCTACCACTACCCCACCACTGTCCGTGGACACCTGCTAGGAGGGAGTCTCACGCAACAGGGAGGAGGATTTTGTGGATGAGGAAGAGGAGGAGGAGGAGAATGCGCAGCAGGCAAGTGGTGAATCCGTTCTCCCCGGCAACCAGGACCTTTTCATCACCCTGGAGCCAATACCCTCCCAAGGTGGGATCCCCGACCCTGCAGCCGGAGAAGGCAGCTCTGGTGAGTGCACATTTGTAACTACAGTACAGGGTTTAAAAGCAATAGTGTTTAATGTTTGATTTGCTCTGAAGAATTGGGATGCATTTGTGGCCAGTACAGCTACTGGAAAAATCTGTTAATGTGTCTGGGGATGGAGCAGGAATCCTCCAGGGACATCTCCATGAAGCTCTCCTGGAGGTACTCTGAAAGCCTTTGCAGAAGGTTTCTGGGGAGGGCTGCCTTATTTCATCCTCCATGGTAGGACACTTTACCATGCCAAACCAGTAGCAAGTAGTCTGGAATCATTGCAGCACAAAGCATGGCAGCGAATGGTCCTGGGTTTTGGTCGCATTCAAGCAACATTTGGTCTTTATCTTTTAGTGTTAGCCTCAGGAGAGTGATATCGTTCATGGTCACCTGGTTGAAATAGGGGAATTTTTGTAAGGGAACATGACCCTGTTCATGCTGGATTGTTTGCGCTTGGCTAAAAGGGATCATCTCGGAGAATAGCCACGCGGCAGGGGGAGGGGTGAAGGGATCATCCCAGAGAATAGCCATGCGGTGATGTAGGGGGAGGTGTGTGCTGCACATCCACCCAAAAACCGCAGCCCCTCCTTTTAAATGTGAAACCCAGCCGGCATTGCTTGCTTTGGGAAAGGATGGTGCTGCAGTTTGAAACCATTCCCACATGTTATGAAGGCGTAAGAAGCCAACACCACATACCAAAAGGCTTACCATGGCTACCTGGAAACCGAATTCTGTTGCCCAGCCATTTGTGATGTGTCACCATACCAGCAGGTGCTCAATATAAAAGGCAAAATGCGGCCTTGTACCTAAAGCACATGTGCTGTCTGCTGTGAATTGCTTGATTCATTGTGAAAGAGTCTCCCTTTTGTTCTCAGAAATGTATCATCTTAAATTTTACTCTCCCTTTTTATCCCCCCCCAGGTGCAAATGTTTCTGTGTTCCCCCTATCATCTCCGTCCCTGAGGTTATCGCAGATTAGAAGGCGAAAAAAACGCACTCGCGATGACATGTTTTCCGAGCTCATGCAGTCCTCCCGCACTGATAGGGCACAGCTTAATGCATGGAGGCATTCAGTGGCAGAGGCCAGGAAAGCATTAAGTGAGCGCGAAGAGCAGAGGCAGGAGGTGATGCTGAGGCTGATGGGGGAGAAAACGGACATGATGAAGCATCTGTTGGAGCTACAGGAAAGCCAACAAGAGCACAGACCCCCGCTGCATCCATTATTTAACCGCCTGCCCTCCTCCCCAAGTTCCATATCCTCCTCACCCAGATGCTCAATCAAGAACGTGGGGCGGGGAGGCTCCGGGTACCCAGCCACTCCACTCCAGAGG
Source organism: Natator depressus (assembly GCF_965152275.1). Lineage (NCBI taxonomy): Eukaryota > Metazoa > Chordata > Testudines > Cheloniidae > Natator > Natator depressus. The sequence continues at coordinate 161,401,081 of NC_134236.1, forward strand.
ATGGCCCAAGTAACAGAAGGCTGTCATTCAACAGTTTTGATTTGTAGTGTGGCTACAATAAGCAATGTGGCCTTGTCCTTCCCTCCTCCCACGCCCCACCCCACCAGGGCTACCTTATCAGTTATCTCATTTTTTTTTTAATTAACAAAGAAAGAATGCATGGTTTCAAGACAATAGTTGCTTTTTTTCCTTTGCCAGCTGCGATCAAAGGGGGAGGGTGTTTGGCTTACAGGGAATTTAAATCAACAAAGGGGGTGGGTTGCAGCAAGGAGAAACGCACACAACTGTCACACCGTAGCCTGGCCAGTCATGAAACTGGTTTTCAAAGCCTCTCTGATGCGCAGTGCACCTAGCTGTGCTCTTCTAATCGCCCTGGTGTCTGGCTGCTCAAAATCAGCCACCAGGCGATTTGTCTCAACCTCCCACCCCACCATAAACTTCTCCCCCGTACTCTCACAGATATTATGGAGCACTCAGCAAGCAGCAATAACAATGGGAATGTTGGTTGTGTTGAGGTCTAACCTAGTCGGCAAACAGCGCCAGCGAGCTTTTAAACGTCCAAAGGCACATTCTACCACCATTCTGCACTTGCTCAGCCTATAGTTGAACTGCTCCTTTCTACTCCTTGCAAACAGGGACCGCTAACAGGGAGTTTCGAGAGCGAGTTCTCCAGGTGAAGGAGGAGTAAATACGGGACCCTTGGTAAATGGCTGTCTGTAGTGTATGTTTGTGTTTGGGGGTTACTTGCTGTGTGCTGAGCTTGTGTTTGTCTGTCTGGAAACAAGCACTGAGTGGTGAGATCACATCATGATGCATGTCTGGGATGACGAGCAGTGGCTGCAGAACTTTTGCATGAGGAAAGCCACATTCATGGGACTGTGTGATGAACTCGCTCCAGCCCTGCAGTGTAAGGACATGAGAATGAGAGCTGCCCTGTCATTGGAGAAGTGTGTGGCAATTGCACTGTGGAAGCTGGCTACTCCAGACTACTACTGATCGGTCGCTAACCAGTTTGGAGTGGGAAAGTTGACCATTGGACTCATGTTGATGGACATGTGCAGGGCCATTAATTGCATCCTGCTCTGAAAGACCATAACTCTGGGTAACGTGCGTGACAAAGTGGATGGCTTTGCACAAATGGGCTTCCCTAACTGCGGAGGGGCACTAGGTGGCATGCACATTCCAATTCTGGCACCAGACCACCTAGCCACTGAGTACATTAATCACAAGGGGTATTTCTCAATGGTTCTCCAGGCGCTTGTGGATCACCATGGACGTTTCACGGACATTAATGCAGGCTGGTCCGGAAAGGTGCATGACGCACGCATCTTTCGGAACACTGGCCTCTTTAAGAAGCTGCACATACTTTCTTCCCAGACCAGAAGATCACTGTAGGGGAAGTCAAAATGCCCACTGTGATCCTGGAATACCCCGCCTACCCCTTAATGCCATGGCTTATGAAGCCATACACAGGGCAACTTGACAGCAGCAAGGAGCGGTTCAACAACAGGCTGAGCAAGTGCAGAATGACTGTTGAGTGTGCAGTTGGCTGTTTAAAAGCCCATTGGCGATGCCTGTGTGGGAAGCTGGACCTGGCCCATGACAGTATTCCTATGCTTATAGCCACGTGCTGTATGCTCCATAATATTTGTGAAGGGAAGGGTGAAAGATCCACTGAGGGCTGGACCGCAGAGGCTCAGCGCCTGGAGGCTGAGTTTGAACAGCCAGAGATCAGGGCTATTAGAGGGGCGCAATGCAGGGCCATAAGGATCAGGGATGCCTTGAGGCAGCAATTTGAGGCTGAAAGCCACTAATATTTGTTGCTATGCTTGGGATTGCAGTGCTTGTAATGCTAGGAGTTGACTGGTTCACATGATGCAAGAAGGGGCCTTAACATAATTGTATGTTGCTTTGCAGTGCTCTTTTTGCTTTCACTTAATAGACTAAAGATTGCTTTCAAACCAACACAATTCTTTTATGAAGAGACAACAACCAGAGGAGAGAGTCAAATGACAAAAATACATCAGCAGGGATGGGGAAGGGAAGGTCTCCAGAGGAGGAGGAGGGGTCCCAGGACAGCTAAAGACTTGTGTATGTCCAGGGATCATACCCAACCTTCTCCTTTGCAGTACAATGCAGCAGGTGCTGTACTTCAGCAGGGCCAAACTGCAGAGGGACAGGTGTTGAGTGCAGTGGGTAGTGGGAGTCCACAGTGCTGGACTGTGAGGAGGGAAGACTGGAATGCTGTGGGTAGAGCCTGGAGCCAGGAGGTTAATAAGAGTGTGTTGGCTGGGTTGGTGGGGGCACATGGGCAAGAATTTTGTGACAGCGGCTGCTGGGGAGGGTGGGTGTGGAGCTGCTCGGTTTGAAGAGTATGTCCACTTGGTGCTCCATAACATTTAAGAGCCACTCCGTGGCTTTATTCTGGCGTGCTGCATCTTCCTTTCAGTCCCTCTTTTTGCTGTCCTGCCACTCCTTCAATTCCTGTTTCTCAGGGGCGGAGTGCATCATTACCTCACACAGAAAGTCCTCCTTAGTTCTTCTTGGACGCTTTCTAATTCTGCTCAGCCATTGTGCCACTGATAAGGGAGGCTGGCCTCCCAAGGTCATCTCTGTGAAGTTTAAAAGCATTTTACAGAAGCAGTATTGTTTGCAACACAGACAACACTGACAGTGTTTTAAAACAAAGCCAGTACTCACACACCTGTCACTAACTGGCTGACCCCAGGCAAGCACATATGAGCCACAAGACCCCCAAAATGGTAAGTAGCCACAGGGGCAGGGTGAATCACTCTTCCCAGACCCTGATGTACACTGCGCACGTGGCTCTTGGGGAGAGCCAGCACTGTAGGGGGTGGCTTGATAATCATTCCTGACCCCACACTTTCCACAGCTTGTGATAATTATGGAAGATATCGCGCTGAGGGTAAGCAGGGAATCAAGGGAGGGTCTTCTCCAAGCCTGCAGTTTCCGCCCTGGCCCCTATGCAGCTCATGCTCCCACCTCCCTGTGATGGCACAGTGGCACGGGAAAGTTACCATTAATGGGGGAAGAAACAAAGCAGCTCTGCCAAGGAACCTGTGGCAGTGGATTGCCCAGTATCTCCATGAGAGTTCCCCAGAAATCTCTGAGGGAGATTCCCGTGAAGTGAGAGAGTCTATCAACAGCCTGTTCCGCCGCTCAGAATAGGCATGCGGCGGGAGACAAGCCTGCTTTCTGCAACCATCCTGCCCCCAACAACTCGCTTCAGGAATTCCCAACATTAGATCCACTTACCAGAGGCCTCCTCTCCTGTTTGCTCTTGCTAAGATCCAACTGCTGTGACTGACTAGGCTTCTCCTGGGTAGAAAAGAGCTCCTGAGTGCAAGCATTTCTGGCCTCCGAGACATCCTCTGCCTCTCGGTCCCTCTCCCCTTCTTTGTCCAAGATTTCCTCCTCCTGGCTTGGTCCACTCTCGACTGGCACGTGAACCAATGAAGTATCCACAGGGGCCTTCGCAGTGGAGGTGGGGTTGCCACCGAGTATCGCATCCACTCTTTGTAGAACCGGCAGCTCGTGGGTGCAGCACTGGAGCAGCGGTTTGTCTCCCGCGCCTTGTGGTAGGTGTTCCACAGCTCCTTCACTTTGACCCTGCACTGCAGTGTGTCCTGGTCATGGCCCCTTTCTGTCATGCGTCATGAATTCTGTCCATAGGTATCATAATTCCAATGGCTGGAGTGCAGCTGGGACTGCACAGCTTCCTCTCCCCAGATGCCGTTGAGGTTCAGCAGCTCGGCACTGCTCCAAGCGGGGGATCGCCTGGCACATGGAGCAGGCCTGGCCACCTGGAAAGATGCGCTGAGACCACTGCACACATCACCGAGCAAACGGGAAGGGGACTTTCAAATTTGCAAAGGTTTCTACGGGGTGGAGATGACGGTTGGTCACCTAAGGGCAGGGCAGTAGAGTTCAAACTGATGACCAGAGAGGTGAGAACAGGCATTGTGGGACACCTCCCGGAGGCCAATCGCAGTGCTGTAATCGCCATGGTGTCTACGCTGGTACCGCAGCGCTGTAGCCCTGGGGCAGAAAGCTGTACGCCTCTCGTCGGGGTGGTTTTTTAGAGCGCTACAGCTGGGCAGTTTCTGCGTACTAAGTGGCTTGGCAGTGTGTACACCTTGGGAGTTACAGCACTCGAAGCCGCTTTACTGCGCACAAACTTGCCAGTGTCGACGGGGCCTCAGTGTAGCCATCTTATGAGTGTCCGTCTGTCACATTGTAAACGGTCTAAGGCAGAGCCTGTCTTTATTTTTGACATCTGGTGCAGCCCTCAGCACAGTGTGAGCACTAAACAAAGAAAGATATTCAATAAATCTGAAGAGATCCCAGCTAAGATCTGATTCCACAGTTGCGGTTTTCCTTTTAATGCTTTTCATTACCAGAGTCTCATTTTCATAGTATAAACAGTTGGTGCATTTGCTTTTGGTCCTGTTTTGTTGCCTTCAGACAACGTTCGCCTTTTTTTTGTTTAAGAAAAAAAGCCTAGTTTAAAAAGTCTTTGGTGGCTGGGCCATGGGGGTGAGGATTTGCTTAATAGTGTTCTCTGTGGTGTATTGTGCAGTCTCTGAGCACCCAACATTCTCATTCTCTCAGCCCAAACTTGCGAAAAGCCACACTAGCTTTTCCTTACTCAAAGGAGAGACAGGGAATGCTCTTGTCTACAAGTAGAGATATCAAGTAACTCAGTAGTTGCAATTTTCTACACAACTGACTCTGTAGCATTTGAATTTATGAGGCTGGATGCAGCACTTCTTGCATAACGGCAGAGATGGGCTTGAATTGAAATGCTCTTGCCACTTAGAAAGAGGAGAGTGCGTGAGGAGGAAGGATACCACACATCGAAGAACCGTAGCACTAAAAGAACAAAAGCCACCGAAAACCCCTTGTAGGGCCTGATTTTCAGAGACAGCCTGTGTTGGCACCTGCAAATTGAATAATTAGGTGTCCATTAATATTTGTGCCTGCAGTTCACTGTGGATGCAAAAATGAGGATGAAATTATTTGTAGATGCAAAAGCAACATCGTGATGTTGCAGTGACTGGTGCTACACAAAGATAATAGGTATGTTAGGGAAGGGCAGGCCAGGGTGAGGCCTGGCTTAAAACTGAGCCTTGAGTATTTAAATCTGTTGAAGGTACTTTAGTCCAGTGGTTCTCAAACTTTTGTACTGGTGACCACTTTCACATAGCAAGCCACTGAGGCATTTTATAAATTAAAAACACATTTTTATATATTTAACACCATTATAAATGCTGGAAGAAAAGCGGGCTTTGGGGTGGAGGCTGACAGTTTGTGACCCCTCCTCCCCATAATAACCTCGTGACCCCCTGAGGGGTCCCGACCCCCAGTTTGAGAACCCCTGCTTTAGTCCATGCCAGCATTGAATCTTCTGGTTGTGCTGTACTTGCAGTTTGTTGGCAGCCTAACCAAAGCTGGTAGATTGTGGGTACTGAGCAGCTGGCTGATGCAGTCAAAGCTCTCCAACCTGTGGTAGCAACAAAAGTTTGTCACTATTTAACATCTCTGGGCTGAACAGTTTCCTAGTACGGATATGGTATCAGTGACCATCACAGTGCAACTGTGCATTCTTTCATCTGGTGCTTACATTTGTCACTTTGCAGAGGTACTGTGCAGACAACGAATTTTGGCTGTAAGGCCAGAGTTTCAATATTTTCAGGGTGAGACACACGAAAATAGATTGTGGAAGCAGATAGTAAATGGGGTTTTCTGAAGGGAGGAAGTTGAAGATATCCCAAGGGCAGAGACCAAGAACTCTTCCTTCACACAGAGGCAGAGGTCAGTGGAGGCTCAGGGTGAGTCACAGCAAATTGTGGGAGAGCTTCCGTGGGTCAGGGCAGCACAGAACCAAAGACCTTAACACAGGAAGCTGAGGTGGATTCCCCGAGATCTGTGCGGGTCTGAACTCCCGCCTATTCTGCAGGGCATAAATTGCCTCCCAAAGATGATCTGTTGGAAACACACTTCTCAAGGGAACTTTGTGGAATTTCCTGTCCCCTGCACGAGTTTTTCTATGTAGAAGAACAACTGGGGCCATGAAGTACAACTACAAGAGATTTTCACTTGAGTTGGTTGGTTGCCAATGGACTTGAGGGAGTTAACCCCTTTGTAAAAGCTAACCTGGATACTCCACAAACATTTGTTCCGGGATATAGATGTTTGAGGGTTTACCCAAATAATCAGTTCAACTTTTCATTTCAATTTGAAATTAAATTTTTAATTTTGAAGAAAAATCAAAGCATCTTAAATTATATGAAAATCTACAAAACATTAGCATTTGAAAAGCCATTTTTCATAAAAAAAAATTTCTGATGACAAAAATTTCGACCTGGTCTGTTGATAGTACTCTGTCCTCTATCAGCATCTTCTACCCAAGAAGCTCAAAGCACTTTACCAACTTCAATGGACTCTTTGGAAGGGAGGTGTCATTTCAGCTGGCGCCATCTCTAAAAAAACTGTCCCCGGCTGAGATATGTGAACTCTCCTGCTCTCTACTAACACTTCCCCATGTTATGTGATAGGTTATGGAAACAACTTTAAACATTTTCCACAAATGTTTATTTTTTTTCAGCCAGCTTTGCATTGTAATGAACTGGTGGGTGGGTGTGGACATACATGTAAACACTGCTGTTTGGGGTGGAATCAGAACTGCTCAGGCCTGTGTCATTGGCCCTACACTGCTAATAGGTTAAGAGAGATTCTCTTTAGCTCAAGTGATAGGGGCCTGTAGTTTGAAACAGCACATTTGCATGGTGTTGGTCTGATGTTCTGAGTGGGCTGTGGCATCTAGCATAGTGGCAATTGAGTTCTGAGAGGCCATGGATTTGTTAGTGTTACAAACCAGATATGCTGCATGAATATTACTGTACCAATTTCTGATTGGCAGCAAAAGAGCAAGGAAAACTTTGCAGGAGAAGCTATGACAAAGCTGGAGCGTGGCTGAGGTGGCCTCAATCTGTTTGCCATGTTTGCTCATGCACTGGAGTCTGGGACAAATGACTTGAGTCATCAGCAGTGAGCACAGCACACAGAACCTAGCACATCCTCGGTGGCTATGAGAACTAGTTTTTTTAAGAAGTATAGTCTCAAAAGGCCACAGTCTAGCAGTGGACACTGGGAGGGAAAAATGCAAAAATCTAATGGGTCTTTAAAAAACAATTTAAACTAATCTGAGCTCACACAGTCCTAAAAGTGTGGTTGTTGCCTGGCATCATTACAGGGTAGAGTTAAAGTTGTTTGTGTGCCTTAATTTGTATTTCCTACCTTCACATGTTTGGATTTCTTTTAAGTTTAACTCTAGCTCTGAATTTGTAGAATGCCTCACTTGGCAATAGCATCCCTGTAAAGATTTTTATCCTCACATACACTCAATATTAATTTAAGATGGGATTATTAAGTGAATCTTAAACAGGGTGGAAGACCCCCTGCTTCCATCCCTGTAGAATCTGATCCAGGTTTGACCCAGCTCTTGAAAATTAAATAGAGGGTAGGTACTGACTGAAAGTGATTCATTCATTTTCCTTCCCTAATATTTTCACAGCTGCAGCATGCTTTGCATTCTAAATAGGGAGAGCAGATCAGGTTGGATATATTTGGATCATGCATTGTCCTGTTTACCTGTTATACATATTCAATGAATGATTTTGAAACCTGTTTAAACTAAGTTGTAGGGACTAGATCTGTGAGTGCTCTTGGGGGCATGAGAAATGTGCAGAGGGGAGGGGGAAGATTCTTGCAATGTGCCGTGTGAAATACCAAAGAAACAGCCTGCAGGGTTTCTCCTCAGCCCACAAATAGTAAACTTCAGAGGGGGAGAGAGAGAGAGAGCTTGGGAGAGGGCGAGTGAGCAAGCAAAAACCTGAGCAAACACTGAGTTCTGCAGCTGGCAATTTGTAAAGCTCAGAGGATGAATGGGCCTTATCTTAAAGATGGCCAGGATTCCTATACATCTGACCTCAAGAAACCTCCAGTGGAGAAGGTTAATGTTTGGCCACACAGCAGCAGGTTTGGAGTTACCAACTTGTCCCCCAACTTTTTCTTTTGCCTCTCTGTCTCCTTGCTGTGCCAAGCAGGCATGCTCTGGGGGCACCCCCAGTGCCTGGACTACAGACCCCCTTTCCAGCCCCCTTTCCACCTGGAGTTCTGCTCTGCCTATGAGACCTTTGGCTGCTGTGACCAGGATAAGGACAACAGCATTGCAGCTAAATACTGGGAGATCATGGATTACATTGATCCCCAGGGCCACCAGCTGTGTGGAGGGTATATCAAGGATATCCTGTGTCAGGTAGGGCAGAGGGTTTCAACCTGAAGTTTACAGTATGTTTGTGCAGTTGTTTGTGTGCACGCTCATGTGCTATAGGTTTTCATTAGAAGGTGATTTCTCCTCGTCATCCCTTTTACATTTGTGATGCTGTGGGGATGTGTGGATTTGGGGGAGAGGGGACAGTGGGGGTAATGTTACTAGATAATGGTTATTGCATAGTTTGCATTGGGATCAAAGTGTGGCCAGGTACCACAGGGATAGATGTTCTATAACTGCATGTGACAACATCAGGAACAATAGTTAATAATGAATTACTATTTTTTGATAGCTGTAAGTGCTGATGAAATGAAGGAGGAGTGTATCCCGCTGTTGGGAGGGGGACAATACTAGCCCCTTTGTAACTAAGGGAGGATTAAAAAGATCAATATTTATTTTTCATTCTGCTCATAAATACAGGGTGACTTGGATGGCAGATTATACAGGACATGAAGCACAGTGTTTGCATTCCCAGGTCTCATGACGGATGTGTTTAGATTGTGCTCCTGCCTAGTACACTGCAAACGCTGTGGTTATTAAAGTAGAACAACATTAAGAAACAGCTAGAAGATTCATGCAGCTGAAAGATCCGGAAGCTTCAGCTGTTGCATTTCCCCTATACTTTTCTTCCCACTGCCCATCTGGCTCATGGAAGCAGGCAGTTCAGTAGTAAAAGCTGCTCTTGGGTTCCTGCGTGCACAATGATTTGTGGGCAGAAAGGACTTGACTTTTTAACAGGTATGCTAATCATGCTGGTCATGATTTACTGTATGCCAACACAAAGCAGCCAAAAAACATATTTTTGCTTATCACAAAGGTATAACATTCTTCCAGCTAATCCTTCTTAGCTTTCAAATATTATCCATGTTTACTAAATACTTCCACTTTTATAGTCTCATTGGTAAGAGTCTGGAGTCACCTTGGAGAAACCAGCTTTCAGAAAAACAACGTCAACATTTCATCAGTCACTTACAACCAATAAACTAAGAAAAAATTTAATGTGGCCATGGCAGAGATAATTCACACTAATGTTTGATGACTGAGTGGCCTGTGGAGGATTTTCTGTATGTGACGGTTAGAAAATAAACACACACGATAATAATAACAATTAAGACTGTTGCATCTTTATACTTTGATCATAAGTCCTGATATGTATAGCTTAGTGTGAATTCATTGTAATCATATTTCATAGCATATTATAAAAATATTGGTGTATATTTTTAAAAATAATTGTCTTAGTAACTTGAGATCCTAAAATAATGACTTATCTATTAACTCTTTGATGAAAAGTGATTAGTGACTGCTAGTTTTTAATGACCTGCTTCTGCTTCTATTGCTGTTAATGTCAACACACTGGGAACAGGCTAGGCTACTTCCTGAGATTCAACTGTTTATTGGATTAACACAGTCAGCAAGGTTCTTCTGCATAATGCTTTTTTCCCCTCAAGTGAAGTCAGCCCTAGCTCTTTGATCCAATAAGTAGTAAGGACAGATCATCATTCCACCAAATCAAGGACATATGAATAATTAGTAATGATTGTTAAATGTTAACACGTGGTGAGTGCTGCACACGATACAAAACAGACTCTGAGAAGCTTACAATGTCAGGATCCAATCTTGCACACAGCTAAGTCGACGGAAGGATGCGTCTGCCTCCCCAAGGTGAAGTTCCTACAGCGATGGAAAAAATGTTTGCATCAGTACAGTCTGCATCTACACTACGGGGCTAGAGCAGCACAGCTATGCCATTGTATCACTTGTAGCAGAGACATGGCCAAAGCCCTTTCAGTCAGGTGCGTGGAAGCCAATGCATCCATTCTGTGCTAGAAATAGTGGAGAGCAAACAGGCCTGCTTTGGTAGCAAGTTGGTGTTAAGAGCTGATGTAATGCGCTGGAAAGAGGAAGGTATTTGTAGTGCACAACACCTTTTATTGGTCCTACAAAACCCAGGAGCCATGCTACACGTTCCTGAGTGCCATCTCCTGGCACCTTATCGATATCTGTTTACAGAGCACTCTTGTAACGAGTGGTTCAGAAAGTATTTTTCTGAACAGCTTTGCCTCTGTCACAACCTAGATCACCTGCATTTCTCTTTATAATTTCAGCTGAAGTGCAAGCAAAAGATCAACTCATCAACTTGTATAAAGTGACATGACTCCACTGACATCACTGGAGCTGCTCTGATTTACACCCGCTGACAGTCTGGGCCATATTTGCTAATTATTTGATTGACTGATTGAAAACATTTAGGGCTAGATCCTCAGAGGCTGTAAAAGGGTAGCTAGTCTGAGATATGCCAGCTGAGGATCTGGTCCATACAGTCCATGTGAAGCCCTGGTCAAGACCTGCCCTTGATGTCCTTAAGAAAGAGCACTGAAAAAAGGTATGTGGAGGTTGTGTGGCAGCTGATGCCCCAGGAGGCAATCCCTGGTAGCACACACTAGAATGGCAGCTTCATCATCCTTTGAGAGGATGTAAGGTTTCCTTGTTCAGCTGGCTGGTGCAGGGGGAAGGTGAATAAAACCTTGTTTAGACTAGGATTGAAAGGTGTGATATTAGCATGTGCTAGCTAATGTCATAATTGGCATGTTTTAAGATTTGTATACAGATGAGGCACAGTGCCTGTAACTTGGCATGTGCTAGGGGGAATCCTAAAAGCTCAAAACCAGAATATGACTACAAAGGACACAATATTTATTCTTTTTGTAACTCCCCTCCCCCAAATCCCTCCCAACCCTTAAGCCAGTATCATGATTGGGGTGGGGGCTGACTCATGATTTGTGAATGAGATGTGAGTGTCACAGGGCCTGTCTGTTAATAGCTAATAGAGATTCTCCTTTAGCTCAAGTGGTAAGGGCCTGTGCTTTTTTGAAGCAGAAGCATTAGAGTTCTATCCCCACTGTTTCCAGGAAGGTCTGTGTGACATGAGTGAGACAACTGTGATATGCTAAATGGCCCCAGATTTGTCACAATTAATTTAATTGTGTTATGCTCACAATTACAATTTGTTACACTTAGTGAGAAATCAGTCATTTGTCGTGAAGGGAAAATGATAGACAAGTGACGTCTGGATATGAGGATCTTCAGCTCTATTAATTAATTGAAATAATAATTCATTCCCTTTCCTCATCCCCCACTGTCCCCTCCTTCCACAGAGATGGGAAATGACCAGTGATTAGTATGAGATTGCTTAATCATGGTGGTTTTACATAGACCCTAAGGAATGCCTTCACCTCAGACATTTAGCCAAAACAATGGTGGTTGTCTGCATTCCTTGCAACACTAACAATGAGTTGGAAATGTGAATAGTTTAGAAACAGCAAAGGCTACTAAGTGAATGGCTGGAAAAGAATGTCCCCTTAGAGGGTACACTTTGTTCAATACCTTAAACTGTAGAAGACCTTGCACTACAGTGATAAGGAGTAGAGGCTGGAGGGAGTTCATTAAGATTAGAGGTGCTAAGGTTGCTTCTTGCTCCAGTGAGAAATGCATATCTCCCCCACATGCATAGGCGCTGACTCTGTGGGTGCTCTGGGGCTGGAGCACCCATGGGGAAAAATTGGTGGGTGCTCTGCACCCACCGGCAGCCAACCTCCCCGCCCTGCCCCCACACCTCAGCTCATCTCCATCTCCGCCTCCTCCCCTGAGCGTGCCGCATCCCCACTTCTCCCCCTAGCTCCCAGCACTTGCCACCACAAAACAGCTGTTTCGCGGAGCAGGCACGCGGTGCGCTTGGGAAAGAGGCAGGGCCGGGGCGGGGATTTGGGGAAGAAGTCCAATGGGGCAGGGAGGGGGTGTGGCAGGGGTGGAGTCAGGGTGGGGCCGAGGGCAGGGGCCTGGAGCACCCACCGGCGCTGGGAAAAGTCGGTGGCTATGCTCACATGCAAGCACATTTGGATACTATAGCAGTTGCCATAGTTCTTAGCCTCCTGAACACCTCACACAGGTACAGCAGAGAGAACTCCTGAAGCCGATGGAATGACACCAGCGCAAAACCAGGGTGAGAGGAGCATCAGGATTTAACTGATTGTATTTTAGTTTCTATAGAGCTTGCACCAACAAATATACAGGTCAAGTATTAATAGAAACATTATTTCCTGAAGGGTGTAACACAGAAACCCAGCTGGGTGAAAGACTAGTGGAATTTTGCAAGATTGGGTAGGTAAGTGTTAATACCTCCATTATACAGATGGGGAAAATGAGGCACAGAGCTGTGAGCACCCAAATGTTCAAACTTGGTTGCCTAATGTTAGGCACTTAACCTAAATCTTGCACATCTAAAAATCTGATTAAGGCATGCAATCTTTAGGCATGCAAGAGTGAAAATGGTGACCTCAATGATTTGTCTGTGATCACACAGAGAGTCAGTGGGGGATCCTGGAATAGAACCCAAAAGTTTTAAATCCCAGTTCAAGCTAAATTTGATCATAATTCAAGGTTATGCACTGACTTAAATGGGACTCCACACATGCTTAAAGCTTTTCTTAAATGCTTTGTTGAATCAAGACCCTAAATATCTCTGAAAAATGCAGTGAAAATGCTCTTCCAAGATTGTTTAATTGGGGTTATTTTGTCTTACTAATTATTTGCAAGTTACTGACCAATTTGCTTGGATGAAGGCTACTCAGTGCATCAGGAATCTGTATACACAGACAGACATGTAATTAGTTTGTATTTATTTTCATAGGAGTGCTCCCCATATGCTGCACATCTCTATGATGCAGAAAACCCCCAGACACCTCTTAGGAACCTCCCAGGACTTTGCTTTGACTACTGCTCTGAGTTCCATTTCAATTGCCGCTCTGCTATTACACTGCTGACTAATGATAAACACATTCAAGAATGCTGTGAGAGGAACAAAACCCGCTTCTGTAACCTCCTTAACATACAGGACCAAGACTATTGCTACCCCAATGTGCTGAAAAACACAGACCTCAATCGCAACCTGGGGTCAGTAGTGGAGGACCCCAAGGGATGCCTTCAGCTGTGCCTGACAGAGGTTGCTAATGGGCTGAGGAATCCGGTACTGATGCTCCATGCTAATGACAACACCCACCGCATGTTTGTAGCTGAACAGGTGGGGATCATCTGGGTCTACTTGCCTGATGGGAGCCGACTGGAGGAGCCCTTTCTAGATATTAAGAAAATAGTGCTAGCTACCCCATGGATAGGGGATGAGAGGGGTTTCCTAGGGATGGCTTTTCACCCCAAGCACAAACACAACAGAAAATTTTACATCTATTATTCATACATGGACAAGAAGAAAGCGGAGAAGATCCGGATCAGTGAATTCAAAGTTTTAACGTCTGATGTCAACAAAGCTGATCCACGCTCAGAAAGGTAAAGCTTATTCAGAGCCATTTTGAATGTATCAATTTATCATATGACCGGACAGGTTCCTGTCCAACTGCAACATCTGGATCTGAATACTGAGCTCATGACCATTCTAAGTTGCGCAGATCCAGGTGTTTGGCTGGGCCCATTAAGGAGATTGCTAAACAGAGACAGAAAGTGTTGTGAGTGCTGGTTCAACGTCACACGGTGAGCCCACAGCAGAATGGAAAACAGCACCAAATTCTCCTTCTCTAACCTTTAGACACACTGCCTCCTGTCCTTGCCCTGTGAAATGTAGCAGTACAGTGGCAGCCTCAAACACACCACCTTTTCAAACTGTGACCCCCGTAGAGAATTAACTCCTGCTCTGAAATTGCTTTATAGACAATAATATTAAATAGGCTGTGTTTTTATAGCCCACTGCAAAGGCATTTTATTGCAATGATAACATAAATATCACACACACATCACAGGGCTAAAGGAACTACAGAAGTTCTTAGTGGCACCAGCTTGGTCTCACCTCTAATAAAAGTTAAACTGCTCAGAATGAGAACATCTTTTCTGGGGAGGCTGATTCCGTCCCTTTCACTCATAGAAAAGGATTTAGTAATAATTTTGTCGCTTGTGAGCTTCACAGTCTTGCTGAAAGACAGATATAAAACAAAAATCCAGTGCCTGTTTCTCACAGTGAACATTTAAAAGGCAAGAAACAGTTTTCACCCAGAATAAACTTTGAAATGTATTGGAAGATTCGTGTTTTTGAATGAGCACTGTTATTTTATTTCTGTGCTGGTGGTTGGTGGTCAGGGGTGCAATTAAGGGAGAGCTGGGGGGGACCCAGGGCCCCCCCTGGGCCCCTGACCGGAGCTGGAAATTTGGCTCAGTCACTTTGGGATGGTCAGGCCAAAGCTGAGTAGTGTTGTGCCTGCTTGGCCCCCCACCTCAGCAGTCCATCTGGTGCCCATGAGCACTGGCACTCCCAGCTCCTAAGGAGAAGTAGAGCAGGGGGAGTGGAAACTCCCAGTGCCCAGGAGGGTGGGGGGACTGGATCTTGGCTTTTTTGGTGCTTCTTGGGGAAGCAGAGATGCAGCAGGAGGAGGGGATTAGTCTGTGCCCTGCTGGGGATGTTACTCTTCAGCTTGATCACCTTTCTGGGTAAGAGCTCGGACTGAGTGTGGGGTGTGGAGACCACGAAGCTGGGTGTGGGGTAGGGAGCTCAGAGCTGGGTGCAGAGGCAGTGTGGATGGGTTGGACTGGGTACAGGGGGAGAGTGTGGGGCAGAGAGCTGGGGCTGAGTGCAGGGGAGGGAGAGCTCTACGCCCCCTCCTTAGGAAAATTCTGGTTGCGCCCCAGCTGGTGGTGGATTCTGTGCCACAAGGGGCACAGATGACATCACATTTTTAAGCCCCCACCAGTAGCAGGTTAAAAAAGTCTAATGGTGTTAGGTCACCTGACTGAAACCATTCCATATGGATAGTGGCTGATAGCTGCAGAGCAGCTCAGGTGAAATAAAGCTGATGGGTCTCATTCCTATTCCCAGTGGCAAGTGTCCATATTACAGAAACCCCCCAGCACGATGGGCACTCTGCTTCTAATAAATAATACTAATGAAGTTTTGGCATTTCTGTAATGCCTTTCCTAGAGGGAACCCAAAGCAATTTCCAAAGGAAATAAGTTTCCGAAGAACCCTCTGAAGGAAGTACTATTGTCCACGTTTTACAGATGGGAAAACTGAGGCACTTGTTAGTGTCCTTGTTGGTAGTGTGAGGAGAGAGGTCAAGGATTGAATGGACACTGGGGACTGAAGTGTCCTTTCACTTCTAGAGGTGGCTCGTCTGTGTTAAGATGAAAGTACAATGGTGGGGTAGCGTGGGTGCAGCCATGCTGTACATGTTCTGTGGATCAACAGAGAACTTCCGCCCCAAGGCCTTGATGTCTGGCCCATTTCCCTGGGCGCTA
The DNA here is from genome assembly GCF_965152275.1 of Natator depressus. Taxonomy (NCBI): domain Eukaryota; kingdom Metazoa; phylum Chordata; order Testudines; family Cheloniidae; genus Natator; species Natator depressus. The sequence goes on from NC_134236.1 coordinate 161,416,730, forward strand.
ACAGACCCCTGACACCTTCATCATCAAGTGCTAGAAAATGCACCCAACAAAATTAGATTTTAAAAATCCAATTGTAAATATAGATTTCACAGTTTATTATGGCTGAAAAGTGCCTCTGGACTGTCAAACTTTCTGAGAGCTCTGCCTTTACAGTAAGAAAAGAACAAGATCCACTGAGCTATTTGATTTTACCATTTGCTGAAAGGGCAAGATGAAATCAATGGGAACAATCAGTGCCCACCTGCTGGTTATGCACTTATCATAGACTTAGGGTATGTCTCTACATTTGAGCTGGGAGGTGTCATTTCCAGCTCACGTAGACTTACCTGCATTAGCTCTGCTCAAGCTAGTGCCTGAAAATAGCAATGTGTCCCCAGCCACACAGGCGGCAGCTTGGGTTAGCCATATACCCAGGGCAGGCAGGATTGTACTCGAGATGGCTAGCCCGAGAGGCCACCTGTGCTGCCACGGAGACAATGCTCCTTTTATGTCCACGCAAGGTGGGAATCACACCTCAAATGTAGACATACCCATAAATGGAGGGATGTGATTAGCAAAGGACATGAAAGGTCCTTGCTTAGCCTGGGAACAGTAAGATATCTTGGAAGGATATGTTCTGCAGATAAGGGGTTCCACTTATTGTGCGGACTGAATAGTAACATGTTTCTCTAACCCAACAAGACACTGAATCTTGTCCAGGGGCTACATCTGTGGTTATTTCTCTCTTCTTTCTTTTTAGGAGTCTTTTGGAACTTGAAGAACCAGCTGCAAATCATAACGGGGGGCAGCTCCTCTTTGGCATGGATAGCTATCTATATCTGTTCATCGGGGACGGAGGGAAAGCTGGGGACCCTTTTGGAAAATTTGGGAATGCTCAGAACAAGTAAGCTGGAGGACAGGTTTATGCATCTCTCATGCTAGTGCAATGCATTGGCTTAATGCATGATGAGACAGAACTTGGACTTTTAACAAAACAAGAGAATGGACTGATCAAGCAGCATTTTTGTTGTACTAGTCATTGTAAACCAGGATTACCCCCAATTTACAGTATATCAGACAGTATCCTCAGTTTACTTTTAGGATGAAGATTTTCAAAGCCTGAAAATTCAAAAGCGTAGGAGATTCAGATGTCCAAATCCTGTTGGGAATTGGCATCCGAATCCCCTAAGTGGTTTTGAAGATCTTAGCCTTAATATCTTGGAAGAACTGCATACTAGTACTGGCTACCAGGGAAGTGAAGAGCAATTTTACATGACAGTTGAAAATCTGTAAATTGATGTTGTTTCCTATTCAGCGACTGCAGACAGCACCTTGTTTTCCATGCCAAACAGCACGAGTGAGTCATTTACACGGGATAACTATATTAGTCCAGTCTTTATGTCCTTACAAGGGACACTTTGTGAATCCAGTTTTAATGTAAGCTATTTTTGCAGCTGAATATACCTATATAAATAGCACATTGCTTTTGACAAAAACTTGAAAGTGATGTTAGTTCCCATGGTAGATTGATGTTTCCTGAGAATGAAGTCTTCTGCGCACACCTAGAACCAGTACATCCCATGGAGCAGCAGTGCAGGCTTCCCTCCACTCTGCCCCGTGCCTCAGCCCTGACCTGGTGGAACCACCTCTAAGGGTTGGTTTTGCTACCATGGTCCATCCATTCTTTTGCCCCTCTGCTGAGACAAGGGTGCTAATGAGTATCATTTATGGCGGTAGTTTTTGTGTTGATTGAAGAATATTGTAATGGGGCTTCATGGCTGTCACACTGTGGCCACGTGGAACTTCACAGGGAAAGCAGAGAGAGACCTGATATCTCCCTTCGCCAGAAAAACACAGATTCTATGTGAGCTAAAGGAAAAACTCCATTAGCTGTGTGCAGCAGAGGGCCTATCGCACACAGCCAAGCAGTTCTGATGCCCTTCAGGAGAGGGCAGTGATGCTTGTGTACTCCCTCCACTCCCCTAATCCAGTTCATTACAATATTTATTAGAGCTGGTTGAAATTTTTTAAAATTTTAAATATTTTTTGATGAAAAAAGGGACAAATTTTTCACGAAAATTTTCACAATGTTCCCATTTTCCCACCAACTCTGAGATTAACATTTATGAACCTTGATTTACCTGACAGTCTCCTTAACCTATTGTTCATGCCTTGCCTTACTTTCAGGAGTACATTACTAGGAAAAGTTTTACGGATAGATGTGAATGGAAAAAGTCCAGATGGAAAGCATTATCGCATCCCACCAGATAACCCCTTTGTCTCTGACCCCAAGGCTCTCCCTGAGGTCTATGCGTACGGGGTCAGGAATATGTGGCGCTGTGCTGTTGACAGAGGGGACCCAGTCACTCACAAGGGACGAGGAAGAATATTCTGTGGTGATGTTGGACAGAACAGGTTTGAAGAAGTTGACATCATTGTTAAAGGAGGGAACTACGGCTGGAGAGCTAAGGAGGGATTTGAATGTTATGACATAAAGCTTTGCTATAATTCCTCCTTAGGTAAGCCAACAGCTTCTTGTGGGAGCTTTGCTTGAAAAAGCACACCCCATGCAATAAAAACAACAAGGAGTCCGGTGGCACCTTAAAGACTAACAGATTTATATGGGCATAAGCTTCCGTGGGCAAAAACCCACTTCTTCAGATGCATGGAGTGAAAATTACAGATGCAGGCATTATATACTGACACAGGAAGAGAAGGGAGTTACCTCACAAGTGGAGAACCAGTGTTGACAGGGCCAGTTCGATCAGGGTGGAGGTAGTCCACTCCCAATAATTGATGAGGAGGTGTCAATTCCAGGAGAGGCAAAGCAATATGCTAAGTACACTGTGCAATATGTACTTAGTTAATGACTGTACTGCTGCTTTTTCAGTGAACCTCTGCAATCTGAAGTCATGTACAGGAGGATGGGGAATATGTTCCTGTCTGATAAGAAAACATACAGCCTCCCAGCTTTCCAGTCCAGAGGCACCAAAATACAAAACATCCTGGCATCTCAAGAATTCCGTGTTGTGCATCACATTGCACAAATGGCGAAGGGCCAGTGCCCATTGCAGTCAACAGAAGTCTTTCTATGGAGTCCAGTGGGCACTGGATTGGGGCCTCAATGCATTATGGGCTAAATGCATTATGGGGAATACTTACTTTCCTCTGAAATGTCACGTAGTGGCCACTGTTGAAGGCAGGCTACCAGGCTTGGTGAAATGATCTTATAGCAAATCTTATGTGGGAGGCAGTGTTGCCTACTGGATAGAGCACTGGAGTGGGCCTCAGAAGACCGGGGTTCTACTCCTGGCTGACTGTCTTTGATAAGTCATTTCACCTTTCTGTGCCTCAGTTTCCCCATCTGTAAAATGGGGATAATGATACTGATCATCTTTGTAAAGTGCTTTGATATCAACTGATGGAAAGCACAATATAAGAGCTGGGTGTAATTATGTTCCTTAAGGATTTTGTTTACAAACACACTCTTAAGTTAATAAAATGTAAACGACTCTGGGAACTAAGCTTGGCATATGAGTGTAGGTATGCAGTATCTATCTACACACCACATATGTGGTGGTGATTGCCATATGGTGCCATTATTGCAGAATACGCCAGTAGTTTTTAACGAGGTCCAGCACTGTGGCCTAAGGATCAGAAAGTTTACCATGTGCCTGTGTTAGGCTTGGCTGCTAGGCTTCAGATTTTAACTCCTTACATTTTTCTATCTGTGCTGTTCAGCATAAAAAGAAAATCTCAGTCATACTGAAAAAGTGCAGACAGGACTGAAAGTTTTCAGGAGCAGAATGTCAGTCCCCCCCAAAAAGGGCTGGAACCACCTTTCAGGGTGCCAGGCAGAAAGGGTGGCAGTAACTTATGTTTCTGGTAATATGTGTGATCCAGCAGAATGATTTTCAGTTGCCGCCCATGGGAGCATTGCAATGTATAAATCTATTGAGCTGAGCTGCAACTTCCTACTTCCATATTTTGTCTTTTCAGTAGAAAACTGAATTTTTAATGTTAATCTTTGTTAAAATGCTTGATCCACTTAGCCAAATGTAATGTTTCATGAACTCTCTCTGCAGCATTTACCTGATGTAAAGAATATTGGTCCAGCATGATAATGAAGTTCACTAGCTGAGTCTTGTTAAGCCACATAGGCAGCTCCTTAAAGCCTGGGCCAAATTCTCTGCTGGTGTAAACGGGTGAAACCCCATTGACATGAACCAAGCCACTCCCATGTGCATTAGCCCTTTTGGCCTCCATTGTATACATCAGTATTGTTGACCAGTTGCTCTTTGATCAGCGAGTCCGTGAAAGCTGTTCTGTTTTTTCTTTTGTGTGTATTTAACAGATGACATTCTTCCGATATTTGCCTATGGCCACGCTGTGGGGAAGTCCATCACTGGAGGATACGTGTACCGGGGGTGTGAATCCCCAAACCTGAATGGCCTCTACATTTTTGGTGATTTCATGAGTGGGTGAGGGAGATAAGTTTCCATTCTTTTCTATCCAGCTATCCTTATATTTGTATGGCTTCCATATCTGACCATTCTGAACCCCTCTGGCCCAGTCAGTGAACGTCCTAGACAGTCAGCGTATTTAGATCAATGGTTTGGTTTGGTCCATTACAGAGACAGCACCTGTAAAGTTCTGATCTGGATCTGAACTTCACCCAAGTTAGAGCTTTCAGGAGTGGGGTTTTAATTCAGGCCCAACAAAAGAAAATTAAAGCCAGTTTAAGGATCAGGGTTCCAACTAACCTTTTACTTCCAGTGATGCATGATTTTTGCAGGAATTAACCCTGAGAATGGAAAATTTGAATCCTACAACAAAGGTTTTATTTTTCATCCAGTCACCTTATGGCTTTGCAGGAAGAGGAGAGGGAAAACAAATGGAAGAAACAAGATATTTGTATTGGTAGCACTAAAGCCTGTGCTTTCCCTGGGCTGATTAGCTCCTATAACAAATTCATCATCTCCTTTGCTGAAGACGAGGCAGGTAATGCATCTCCCTGACCATACTTGTACAGAAAACTGGGTTCTGTGTTTCAGGGCGAATATATGGGGTTTGGCTGCCCTTGGGAAATGTTAGTGAAGACCGACCGACTGCACAGGGGTGATAAAATATCTCAGCATTGCAGCTGGGGTTCGCAGATGGTTCAGACAGTTCAGAAATATGCCCAGTCATGAGACCTTGTCAGTTTTTCCCACGTGCCCCGGACACATGTGATGCAGAACTCATGACAGCTCATTATATAGAGCTCACTACTCACTTGAAATTTGAATCTGGATCTGAACTCACTCAAAGTTGGGTGGGGTGGTTGGATTCATGCCCATATACATTTTTAAAATTTAAACAAGCGAACAAACAATGTAAGAGTATGGGTCATTGCAATGCGATCCTCTTCACTCCAGTTCTTGCAGCCAGCTGAATCTCTACCTCATCAAGACACTATTCTCATTCACAATGGCAACACTAGGAGTTCTGGTCTGAAGAGACCCTGGTTTGGGCAGAGAGAGAGTGGGGCGGGGGGGAAAAACAATTCCTTTTTCTGTAGCTGGTAGGAATGTCTCAAAGCTTGGTCAAGGATTTAAAATGTCATCATGACTATAACAAAAGTGAAATTACCAGCAGATCCATTGGTCATGCCTTTGGGGCTTCTTGAGTACAAAGAGCTCTCCAGTGCATAACGCAAAACTGATCTCAAAGCTTTAGATAGCAGGCAGCTGTGCTCTGGCAGAATTTGGAAGAAGAGGGGGAAGCCCTCCAATAATAGCTTATGGTTCAGCAGAATATGGATATCGGTCTGTGCTTGTAATGGAAAAGATCCTGGATGATCTCAGACCGGGGAATAGTAGGTTCTTACACATTTGGCTTCCATGTCTAGAAAATGAAAAATAAGGCAGGAGACACAGAGACCTGGGGAATAGAGAAATGTTGTTTTAGTGTAAAACACTGACAGGCTTTAGCCTCTGTTCTAGTAATAAGTGGCAGGGATGGATGTTAAACTGCGGTATCAACTCTTCCTCTAAAAATTGTCACAGTGCTGTAATGTAATTTGAACTACAATAATAGTTTCGCTTGGTATTTGCTCAAATTACAATAACCTCCCTAGATATTACACCGATGCTAATGAAAAATACGAATTCTAGGGATAGTAGTCAATTTCTCCAAATATGAACCTGAACAGCCCAGTAACAAGAGACTTTTGTCCCAAATGATTAACCATTCTAGAGCCTGTTTGATTTTTTTGGTAGTTTATAAGTCAGCTAAATATTTTGTTTGTGTGCGTTTCCTCTATTTATAAGTGCTGGCTGCTTTACTGGATAAAAACAAGCCTTTTAGAAAGTACACTTATAAGATATACCCAATAAAATAACCTTTTGGGGTGTCCTCCACAGGGGGACACAATGGCCCTGATGCTGCATTGTGATTGGCACAGGACTGCTATGCCTGAAATCAGTGGGTCTGCGTGTGGGCATTACAATCTGCCCACATGGATCACACTGTGAGACCAGGCCCAAGGTGTGAAGAAAGATTTTGAATGAAACAAATAGGATTGTGTCTTCCTTTCCAATTATGTGATGTAATGGAGGGGCAAGGGAAGGGGGGAAAATGGTAGTATACCTGCAATTATTCTGTGCATTTGCATCTGAAACAGCTTATATTCTTTTTTTTTCTCTGTTTGTTTAGGGGAGCTTTATTTTATGGCTACTTCTTATCCCAGTGCCTATGCACCTCATGGAGCTATCTACAAATTTGTTGATCCTGCAAGGTTAGCATTAAGATCTGGTTTTCCCTTGCATGCTGCTTTATAAACACCACAAATTATCTAGTTGGCTCAATAGATGTGGAATATATATATCAGTAATCTACCCATCTATGTTTTGATCTCAGTTACCCTATTGTAAATCTTGAGCAACTCCACTGGCTTGAGTGAAGTTAATTCTAGAATTAGACTGACATTTGTATTCATTTACATTACTTCAGACTTAGGCTGGTACAACTGAGAATAGAATCTGGTCCAAAATCTGTTAAAAGTTTGGGGACAATAAGGTTAAAAACTGTTGACTTTTTTACAAGTCAAAGATACAAACTTGTTTTAATAGTACAAAGTAATAATCAGTACCCTTCAGGTTCACAACGGAGGTAGCCTTTTTCTGTCTATATGTCAGCCAAGGACCCTATAAAATAAACATCAATTAATTTTGTAATGCCAAAAAGGCCTTTCACCAAAAATTCTCTCTTACCTAACATAACTTTAGCCTGGCTGGCATGTTCCTCTCATCACAAAGGGGTTAGTGACCTACGAAGTATTAAAACATGGTAAATGGCTGACGATACATGACACGAGGGGGATCAGTAATGGGTTACAGTGCTTTTACCTCTAGGCCACTAGTTCAAATCCAACCTGCATAAGGCTACTGTCTCACTAATGAGTTATGTGAAATTAGTGTTCTCTAGGAAATTCCTGAGGGCCCTAGTTTTTGTTCAGATCACAGTTAATGCAGACTGGCCCCATTGTTGTCCGTCAGCCTCAGCAAACAAGCCAAGAACTGAATGGGCCATGCATGGGGAGCTTGATCGCCACGCCTCCTGCTGCATCGGTTCTGTGCTTAAAGGATTTAAGTGTTTAGCATTGTCATGCCAACATTGTTCACTACTTCATAGTGTCTTGGAACACAGGCGGGTAAACGCCCGCTTTGGGGAGGTTAGCCTGCTGGCCCTGCCCCCTGCTGCCCAAGGCCCCACCCCCTGGAGCCCTGAACCCCTCTCCATAAAAGGAGAAGCCCTAAGCAGCCCTGTAGCAAAGCAATGACTCACCAGTGCAGTGCCTCCTGATGGTCATCTTGGGAATTAGCTCTCCAGCATATGGAGCACCCTCCGCAGGCTGGTATCTCACCGGCTGCTTGCTCCATGTCCCTCCCAGACCCCAGTGCCCTTTACGCTGGGGTTCTGCCTCAGCAGTACCCCCACGCTCTGGGTCTCCCCTCCCAGGGGAACCCCCAACCCTCTAAACCCACCTTGCCTCAGTGGCTACCCCCAGTCATCATCTAGGCCCCGCTCACTGGGGCAGACTGCAGTGTAATGGCCACTCATCATTGGTAAGGGGTTAGGACCTGCTACCTTTGCCTATCTCTGGGCTACCCCAGTACCTTTTTGGGCCTTTACCAAGGCCTGTAGCCTGGGAGTTTACCAGGCTGGAGCACCTCAGCTCCATTTGTCCTTCCCCAGCACTGCTCCAGCTCTAGATATCTTGTTCCCAGGCAGCTAGCCCTTCCTACTCCAAGGCTAGAGTGAGACTCCTCCAGCTTCTGGCCCACAGCCCTCTTATCAGGGCCAGCTGGGCCCTAACTGAGGTGGTCACACCTGTGGTCAGCTACACAGTCAGCTTCCCCTTCAGGGCCAGAGCGGGGTAACTACCCTGCTACAGGTCCCCACAACTGGAGGAGCCCCAGCCACATTGGGCTGAGCCTCTGCTGCTGGCCCCCTGCCCCTGAAGGCCCTTCCCCGCCTGAGCCGCTGGCCCCTACCACCAGTGACAGGCTGTCGGCCCCCTGAGCACCAGGCTGGTCCAGTGCTGGGTTGGCCCCCTCGAGCACTAGCCCCTCCCGCCCCTGAAGGCTCTCCCCCAGATAAGCCACTGGCTGCCAGTGCTGAGCCACCAGCTCCCCAAGCCTCCAGCCTATCCCTGCTCTGAAGCTGCCAGCCCCCCGAGCGCCAGCTCCTCCCACCCCTGGAGCCCCCCCCCCCCACTGGCCCCAGAGTGCCTGGCTAAGCCTCCTCACTCCGCCAGCCGCTAGCTCTCTCCGCCCCGAGGAGGAGGGAGGCAACGAGCAGCTGGGACCTGGGGGTGTGTGTGTACTGGAGGAGACGGTGGGGTTCTTGGGGATGGGGTGGGGCAACCGCAGCCCAGGTGTCTGGCAGTGGATTGGTGGCGGTGCCAGGGAAGTGCCCATGTCCTGGAGTGTAAGGTCAGAAGGGACCATTTAGATCATCTAGTCCAGAGGTGCTCAAACTTTTTTTTGCTGGGCTCCCCTTTGAAAACATTTCAGGCTGTAACAACCCCCTCACAAAAAAGTGATGACCCCCGCCTCATAGCATACCACCCTTACTTCTGCGCTGCTGCTGGCGGTGCCTTCACAGCTGGGCTCTCTGGCCGTGACCCCCCTACAATAGCCTTGTAACCTCCTTTTGGGTTGGGACCCTCAGTTTGAGAAGCACTAATCTAGTCTGACCCCCTGCATATCACAGGCCATTAAATTTCACCCAGTGCCCCTATGTTGAGCCCAATGACTTCAGTTAAACTAAAGCATGTTAGTCGTGAGGAGACTCAACTGTTATGTGCCACAGGCAGAGACCAGGAGACACCCAGGTGCCACTAATGCCTGACTGATGAGGTGAACCATATCCAGGCAAGTCATGACCCATATTGCAGAGAAAGGTGAAAAAACCCAATTAAACTAATTTAAATTGAAAACAGATTAAAAATGCTTTGTACTCTCTAAGTCTCCTGTGAATTCCAATGTTATGAACTTAGATTAATAGGGTTTAGCAGGGTCAGCTATGAATCAGTTCTCCAGGGTGGGTCTATTAGGCTACATTTTGATAATCTTAGGAGGCTGTTGAAAACCAGTGATATGCTGGCACTTTCCTGAATTGTTGCCATCTATGACTTGGCAAATGTACTGTAGGGATTTCTTCTGGATTTGCACACAAGGAAAGCTGGCTTGCAAGAGGCTACTGCATGTGTTCTGAGGTGTTCGTAACTCTGAGGTTCTACTGTGTAAATGGAGAAACCCAGCTTTACCTTTTCCAAGAAGCCTGAAGAGAGTTTCCAGGTGGCCAGCTTCCTGCAAGGATGCAGCTCACTAATGAACAGCATTACTCCACAGGAGGACTTGCTGCTTGCTCTACAAGTTTTCCTGAAATGAACCAATTTTCTTTGCTGAGTTTCAGAAGTTTCTCCCCTCACCTGCCTTCTAGAGCATGACTGTGTGTTTAATCTTTCCCTTGGTCCTTTGCATGGGTGGTGAACTGCCAGCTGGGGGAGGCTAGGCCCCAACCCTGCTCCTTCCACCTGAGGCCCCAGCCCTTCTGCACACACCCCCTGCCAGAGCCCCACAGCCGCCAGCCCCAAGCCAGAAGCTAGCTCCCTGGAGCACTGGGAGGGAGGAGTGGCACGGCACAGCCCCCACCTCCCCAGCCCCGGGAAGGGGGGTGGGCGGCGTAGCCCCAGCCCCAGCCCCAGGAGTGTGGGCAGCATAGAACCAGCCTCCCCAGCCCTGAAGCACCAGGAGGGCAGGTGGCGTGGCCTGAGCCACCCCACAAGGAGACTGGAGCTGCAGCAAGTGGGAAGGAAGGGGGGTTGGGGGCGGAGTGTGGGCAGGGCCACACCTGGCTGTTTGAGGAGGTACAGCCTCCCCCAGCCTATAATACCCACTGCCCATGGTCCTTTGGAGATTTTTTTTTTCTTTTTTTCTGCACCTCATCTGGGTTCCCTGCTAACTAGGTCTCATTGCTTGTCTGTTTGATTAAGCATCTAACTTTAGTGAGGGCCTGATTTTCAGGAGTGCTCAGCATCCACAATTCCAATGAAAGCTGAGTTGCTCCAGAAAGTCAGGGCCTTAGGGCTTCACACACTCTGGCATCTCAACAGATAGGGACAGCGAGTGAGTTGGGTAGCAGTCTAGCTCTCTCGGTTGTGTCACAATCATAGCTCTTCCATCCTGATTTTTCTTTCATTGCAATTTAATGTAGTTTTGTTTTATTCTACTTTTCTCTGTTGAAGGTGACCAGATGTGAGGAGCTTGGCACCTTGGTGATATTATAGAGTGAGGTAGCTAGCAAAGAACAGAGAATTTTATGTAGCACCTTTCACAATAATCTCACCAAAATATTACTCCACAATAATAAAACGTGAACATTTTTCAGTGAGAAAAGGCACACTTTTTTTGTGAAAAGCATTCCTAATTTCTGACCCTCTCTAATTGCAAATGGTCTGGTTTCTCCTGAGGGCACATGACCTAACAAGGAGGACTGATGTGTGATCTCTGTCTCTGGAAAAAGTAAACTTCCTGATCATTTCCTAGATAGTCACATGTGCCTTTTTATCTTTTAAATCTATTTTCAAGGAGAGCTCCACCTGGGAAGTGTAAACACAAGCCTATTCCAGTGAAAACAAAGAGTAAGCGTATCCCATTTGCTCCTCTGGCAAGTAAGTCCTTAGGTTTTCATTTTATTGTGTAGAATCTCAGAGCTGTCAGGTTGAAATGTACAGCATTCGTTAAAGCCAAAGTACTATGCAGCAGCTGTTGTCGTACAATAAATATGTTAATTCATGTTTCTGTTGCATATTAAATATGCTGCTTCTGCTTAGTCTCCTCAGAGGAGTTTTGAAGTGGTGAAAGTTTTTTAGTCTTCACTACAGCAACAGAATGAGCAGAAAACACGAGAGGACAGATGGTGTTGTGGTAAGGCACTAGATTGGGACACTCAGGGGACCAAGGTGCAACTTTGGGCTCTGCCACAGACTCCCAGTGTAGCCAAAGTCACTGTGGACTACATTCACAAAGGTATTTAGGTGCCTACCCTCCTGACTTAGGTACCTATGTCCAGGTTTTTGGCACCAGTGCGATTCTCAAGACTCCTGCTTGGCTGCTGCCAAACCCTGTAGGTGCCTAAACTCACTCAGTGGCTAGGTTTTTGTTGTAAAAGTTTCTTGGGCGCCTAAATTTCTGCCTCTGAGCATGCACACTGCTGCCTCCCTCTAGGCATCCAAATGCCTATCTCCCACCTAGGCCCCCGAGTGATTCATGAGCCAGGGGAAGACAGGTGCTCCTCCACCTTAATTACCTGAAGTGCCTAATCTGGTAGACATGCTCATGGGCCACCTAATTCCACAAAAAACACCCAGGGAAGGGGAGAGGAGGAGGTCCACTTCCCCCATAATTTTTAGCCCACTGGTTAGTGCACTGCCCTTTAATGAGCGAGATGCCTGGTTCACCTCTCATGGGAGTGGCTTAACCACTGAGCTATGGGAGGCTGTGGGTCTCCCTCAGTCTCTTCTGTTGAAGCTGTTCCACTGTGGAATCCCTTTTCCTCCTCATGTGGAGGGGGGAACTTGAACTGGGGGTCTCCCACATCCCAGGCAATTACCCTAACCACTGGGCTAAAAGTTATGCATTCACAACACCTAACTCTCTTTGTGACTCTAACCCTTAATCTCTCGGCACTTCAGTTTCCCCAGCTGTAAAACTGGGATAATAATACTTCAGTTCCCCTGCCCTTTGCTGTGTTGCATATTTAGATTGTAATGTCTATGACTCAGGGATTGCCTCTCATTATGTAGGTTGAACAGTACCCTGCACCATGAGGCCCCACTTGGGCTTGTAGATACAACTGTAAGATAAATAATTAATACTAATCATAATAACGACCTGTCAACAAACTGGAGCTGCCGAAGAGAAACTTCATCTACCCTTTTATTAAAATCTGCTTGCAAATTCCATCTTACTCTTTATGCATTTTGGCCTTTTTCTAAACAAATGTTCCATCATCTTTTTTCATTCTAAGAGAAAACAAACTTATTCTTAACAACCCTACAAGAAGCAGCCAGGGTTCATATTTAATGGAGGAAGCAGATTCAAAATGAGAAAAAAGTGAGGCAGTGTTCAAGCATCACAGTTTTTAATCTCTTTTGACAGGCAAATATGTTTCTAGTCTGCCTGCCTGCTTGTCAGTCTGCTAAGGCTCTTTTTCAGGGATATGTCTGAGTTAGTGTTTTGCCTTAAACCAGGAATGCTGAAGCATTTTAATTATTTTTCACAGAGACTGTCCTTGAACTGCTTAATGAACCCCCAACAACCAAGCCTCCCAACACATCCTCCATCTCCACTGGAGCCACCACAACAACAACTTCCAAAAAAGCCAAGAAGCCAGCTTCCCCAAAAAGCTCCACCAAGCCGTCAGCAGCAAAGCCAACTGTGTCTGGCAAAAAGAGGCAGGCCAAAGGATCCAAGACTAAACTAGATCCAGCAGAAGAGAAGACAAAGGTTCCAAAGGTATCCAAAGCATCACGTGTGACATCTTTGCCAGACAGGAAAGGTTCCCAGCTAACCAGAGCCAAGAAGAAACTTCTCCCCAAGAAAACAACAGCAGCGAAGGAGAAAAAACAGAAGAAAAAAGGAGTCAGATCAAGGAGTTCCCTCTGAACACAAATGAACTCCCAATGGGCCAAAAAGAAAGCAAGTGATTGAGAAAAAGAAGACCAGTTTGTGGCGTGGACTGGAGGTTTCCAACATGGACCTTATTAGAAGAATCAGACCTGTGTGCAGTTTTTGTGCCTATAACATGTTCATAAGATTATGTGGGGGAAAATTCAGTCTTGGTGAATGTGTGCTACTTCATGAGTTTAGCATGAGTGGACTATATGTCCTATTATGACTTTAACTGCAGCAAGGTTTTCCCATCCTCATAAATTTCACATTCTTTGCAAATCTTGCTTTGAAGGCCATTTTCTGACATTAGCAGTTATACAAAAACCTCCACTGACTTCAGTGACAGTCCCACAGGTGCAGTGAGGGTAGGAATTGGTTTTCAGGCATTTGGATTTTTAACCTTCAAGGGATATTGCCTGAATAAGGATTGCAGGATTAGACAGCAGGTGTCTATCGGTGGGCTTAACTGGTTATGAGGGGGTTCATATTTTAATCACGGTATATAGAATAAATACATTGAAGCTGCCCGATTTTTTTGGTCAGTATTTTATCATCCTTTGCCACTGAATTTCTTATCTGTCAAAATATATTTTTAAAAGAATCACCTTCTATTAAATACTCCAAAAGAAAATCTGAATGTGTGTTTATTTTAGGCAGCTGTCTACTTAGACATATTTGTTATTATGTGCCTAATTTTCAAAGTTGCTGAGAACCTGGAGGTCCCACTGATTTCCAGGGGGGCTGGAGTTGCTCAGCACAGCTGAAAGTCAGGCCAGCCATGGCTGGGCAATTGCTTTGAACAAAAATTCAAGCTGACCCAAACCACCCAACTGAAGCAAACTGAACACCAAACACTGTGAAAAGAGTTTGGCAGACATCCGTCATGGCAACTTACACTCCCCAAATCACATAAACTGAGGGCCTAATCCTGACCCCTTTCACCAGATGCAGAGGGCCAATACTGCTCCTCTCTCCGCTGTCAGTGAGTCTGTTCCCTGGAGTTCCCCTGCACATAGTTTGGTTACTGCTGGTAACTCTGAGGTTGGATATTGTTTCTTAGGTAGGGTAACCAGAGAGCTAGCGTGAAAAATCGGAACGGGGGTGGGGGTAATAGGGGCTTATATAAGAAAAAGACCCAAAAATCAGGACTGTCTCTATAAAATCAAATTTATTTGAGCATAAGCTTTCATGAGCTACAGCTCACTTCATCGGATGTAGCTCACGAAAGCTTATGCTCAGATAAATTGGTTAGTCTCTAAGGTGCCACAAGTCTTCCTGTTCTTTTTGCGGACACAGACTAACACGGCTGCTACTCTTGACATCTATAAAATCGGGACATCTGGTCACCCTATCCTTATGCAAAACATCATGCAATGAGATAATTTAAAGCTGGGTGCTGTAGAAGCAGCAGCTGTTTTCTATAAATAGAAAGAACCACGAAAAGCCTGATTAAGACTTAGACTGGTTAAAAACCCAATGAACAAAAGTATCTAGGGGATTTCATGAAGTGGGCCTAGGATCTGGTAATCTGAAGATCGTTACAGTACTTACTTCACTGAGCGGGTGGGGGTCTAATTGAGCTGTGATTAAAAAACCAGACAGGTTCAGTAGTGGGACGATGGGGCATATGCCCCACCCTGGCCAACAAACAGGAGAGTTAGACCGACGCACGCTGGTAGAGGTGCCAAGCCCAGCCGGGGCAGCGTGTTCTCCGCTCCCCGGGCAGGGCAGTCCCTGCTCTCGGCCGGCAAAGCCAAGGCGGGGGGAGCTCGGCGTGCCTCCCCCACGGCTTTGCCCGCCTGCCCGCAGCCCAGCCCCGCTCCTGGCACGGCTCCCCGCGGGGGGGAGCCCGGGGACGGGTGCGGCAGCGCCAGCTCCCAGCCCTGCCTCCGCGAGCGGGGAGCGGGGCCGGGGCCCCAGCGGGCAAGTCAGGGGCCCCACGCCCTGCGGAACAGCGCTGGGGCCTCCCCCCGGGCCACACACACACACACGTGCCAAGGGCCGGAGTCGCGGGTTCCGGGGTGACACCGGCGCGCCGCGGCTTTGTCCTGCAGCGTCAGCTGCCGGTAGCGCAGGAGAAGAGCAGCGGCTGCAGCGTCCCGTGTCTGTCCCCCTGCACTCCGCCCGGCCGGCGTGCGGGCTCCCAGCCCCACCCCAGTGCGGTGCTGACGGGGGAGCAAACGGGCTGGAGGCCCTAACAACTTCCACGTGCCGCGGGCAGAGACTGGGGCTCTGCGTCTCCCGGCTCGGTGCCTCTGAGCCAGCCCCGGGGCTCTGCAAGGGGCGGGAGCGCCGCAGCCCCCGCGCTGAGCGTGGGCAACAGAACAGGGCGGCTGGAGCTGCCCCCTTCTCTTGCTGCCCTAAAATGATTTTATTTAGCAGGTTCTCACAAACAAAATAAATGTGAGGCCCCAGCGAGGATCGAACTCGCGACCCCTGGTTTACAAGACCAGTGCTCTAACCACTGAGCTATGGAGCCACCTATCATTTTAGTTAATCTAAATGCTTGGTACTGTACTGCATCTTTGTGTCTAGTGTGACTTAATAAGCTATTACTGTCTACCTGGGCCGTCTTGAATCTGAATTAACCTCTTTTCTACTGCATCTGGGAAACTCCCCTGGTTCAGTAGCAGATTTTTTACTATTATTTTTTAAAATCACTTTATATATATATATATATATATATATATATATAAAAAATGAAAACTCTCTTGTTGTCAGAGCTGAGTTAAAAACTCCCCAGGTCCTAACCGTCCCAAACTTTGATGTGGGGAGAATCTGGAGCCACCTTTTGTTGCAATAAATAGACTAATTTAAATGTCAGCAATAATATGGCCATTGATAGTAACTGAATAAAAAGGAAGATAAGTGTACAAGTATCTACATATTTACATTACACTCAATATGTTTATATCAGGCTCAGCCTATTCCAAGTATGTAATCAGAGCACATGATCATCAGGTGTGGTCTACAGTACACTCCAGACACTATAATGGACAAAACACTCCTGATTAGGATTTTCTTGCAGCTGACATAGGTAAAAAGTGTGCTAATGTATTATTTTCAGTAGATGAGCAGACTGAAGGACTCAAATCCACCAAACACTAACACTGTGACCATTTACGTGAGACAGCGCCATCCCCACAGAAATAAGACTTGAAATAGAAATATAGCACAAAACAATATTTAACAGGCAGCCCCAGAAAGGGTTACCTTGAGTTTGCAGTGTTGGTCCTAGGATATTAGAGAGACAGGGTGGCTGAGATTATCTCTCTTACTGGATCAACTTCTGTTGGTTCAAGCTTTTGAGCTCCATAGGGCTCTTCTTTAGGTCTGGGGAAGGTACTAAGAGTGTCACAGCTAAATACAAGGTGGAACAGATTCTTTAGCAGAAGTGGTTAGAACATATTCTAAGGGACCATTCAAGGTGAAGTGGCCTGTTAACATGCCGGCAGTCATAGGACAAAAAAAGGAAGCTAGTGGGTTACAGATTGCAGTAGTAAGCTGTTAAAAATCATGGTCTTAATAAAGGCGCTTTTCAGTTATGTTGCTTGGGAGAAGGGCTAAGATAAACAGCAGAAAGTCACTCTTATATCATGAATGTAGGTCCAGGGACTATATCAATATGACCGGTAAAACTTTTCCTCACAGACAAGCCCCTAGTAGCTACATTATGTGTAAAGCCATAGCACCAAGATATATCATGAATAGGCCCAGAGAATGCTTTTTAGGCGATAAAAAGAAACTTGGCTATCTTCTGTCTAAACTGTGTGTATATGTATCAAAAAAGCAGTTATCTATTGGTCACTAGACACAGATGTTTGTGATATTTTCAGACCATCACATGCACCCCTTTCCCATTCACTTTTGGCACATGCCAATCTGCATGGGTGCTAGTTGCCCCTAGCATGGGTTTACATGCCTTACTATCTAGCCCTCAGTGTGATATAGAGGTTACGGGAAGCCACTAGGTGGAACCTAAATACTGTATTAAAGAGGGGGGGGGGGAGCAGCATTAGCAGATTCAGAAGGCTAAAGAGAGTGAATTTCACACATTTAAAAAAAATCAGTATAACAATTTAGTTTTTAAAATCTATTAGCCAGACAAGAAAAGACCAAACTCTAGATACACTATATAAAATCAATGGTGACTTACTGAAGGATTAAACATGTTTTATGTACTAAACCCTGCAGTGCTTTCTTTAGCATTATTTCTTTTCAGGTGTTCAGTGAGATAGTGCTGATAAAAGTGAGGGATTAATAGCACCTGGCTAGAGACAGGACAAGTTCAAAGCTCCTGTATGCCAGCACAATACACATTTAATATATATGGTATCATTCTTCATGCAGAGGGTCAGCTCACAATAACCTTTTACAAGAGAGTCTGTTGCAAGATAAAGAAATATAATGAAGGTTTTGTGGTGGCATTTGGAGAGGGACATGAAACTGTGAGCGGGAGAGTGTTATTCCTTTCTATGTGCTGCATCATGACTCTACTTCCTCTTCCTGGAGAGAGTCACAGCAGAGAACAAGATCTGAGGAGCAAATCTTCAGACAAAGCCTCAAGCTAGAAAATGTGTTATCTAATACAAAGTCAAACACGATTTTGCCTTTAATGTGGACAAAGGCTGTTTAAACGTATTAACTCATCCTGGTTAACCGCTGGATTCCCCAAATGTCCTTCTCCACACTAAGGGCAAAACTTGTGATTTAATCTGGAATTACTCTGAATTTACACCAATCTAATTGGGATCAGAGTCTGGCTCTTAGAATTCACATTCCATATGATCTTTCTGCATTGCTGTGAATTCAAATGTTAGCATAAGAAGTAAACCGCTGAAATGTCTCTTCAGGTAACTAGGCTTTAAACTATCCCTGAAATATCTATTACATGTTAAAAGAGTTCCAAACTTCTTTGCAAGACTAATTATCCTGCTACTTGTCAAATTGTGTTGTTTTGTAAGATCACCCTCTGGTCACACACATCCAGTTACCTGCTTTGGATGGCAGTAATCTGAAATAAATACCCGTGACGCCTCCCTTTACAAATGTGGCATGCCTCATAACAGGTTGTCGTGTCTTGTCCAGCTTTGTCCTCTTCATGTACACATCACTGTGCCACAGGACAACCTTATGCACCAGTGATAAGCTCAGCATAAATACAGATCAGCGAAACAGGCCCACTTGCTTTTCCTTGGCAGCCTATATGTGAAAGGACTACGCACAACAGCTGTCTTTTCACAGTCCCACCGGCTTTTTGTTTGAAGGATCTAGTACTGTTGACTAAAAAACAAATGAGCAGCCCCTCCCAACCCCTAAAACTCTGTAGTAACCTAATAATTCACAACCAAATGACAGTGAGTTTCAGTGAGGTGGAACATTTTCCACTGACTTCAGTGGGGCTTGGATCAGGCCCATGAGGCTGGTAGGCCAGGTCCAGAGACTCCCCCACACCCACTGAAGTTATGGTTTTGGTTCTGACTTCTACCCTGGGCATGAGGGTTTATATTCTCATTTGGCCAAATCGTGAGGTCCTTACTCAATTTCTACTCACTGTCCTCAGGCCACGCTGCCATTGACTTCAGAGGGAGTTGGAGAAATGAGGTGAATCAGGACTTGACCCTTTGTTCTGTGTTTTCAGATGTGCACTTTTTTTTAAAAAAAAGTATTGTTCTTTCAGTTACAGACACGAACCATTTGGCCATTATACACAGAAGGACAAAACAAGGTATAAGATACAGCCAGATAAGTGTCAACAAAAACAAATTACAATTGTTTTTCATTATCGTGCACCATGTGGCATGGTGGACTGGTTATGAAGTCTTTTACCTGTAGCATGCTGGGGAGCGATCCTGGCCCCACTGAAGTCAATGGGAGTCTTGCTGTTGACTTCAATGGGTCCAGGATTGCACACCTGGTTCCAATCTAGCCCAGGCTGGCAATGGGTGAAAGTTGTAAGCATCTGAAGGTTGGTCTGGAGGCCTTTGTGAAATAACTTTGGTGGTCTCAGTCCAGTTCCTAATGGACAAATGTCCTCATCTCACACACAAAAGAAGTACCACCATAATAGGCAACCTTGTTGGTTGGAGTGAGACCAAGAATTGAATGAACCACAGAGACTAAACTCCCCTCTTCCTCCAGAAAAGGGGGACCCTCTACAATAGGGTTACAACACATTGGTAAAAGGAGTTTGAAGAAGCCTGCACTATAGATTTGCTGTTTGGGGATTTCATTCTACCACCTTTGCTGGACAAAAGTCCACAATCCTTCGGTTTAAGTAACAGAGGTGGGAGTGAAACAGAAGTTTGGGGAAATAATTACCAATAAAAATCTCATCTAAAAGGACACCAGCTGTATTCATCACTATCTCATGGGTCTCTGTTTGTGAATGGGCCAGCTACATATTTAATCTAAATAACAGAGTGGATAAAAATCAATGCTTTAAGAAAAAAAATTGGATTTTTTTTATTTAAATCGGATTTTTTTGATAAAATGCTTTTTGAGGAAAAAACTTATCTAAAGATAGTTTTAATTAAGATACATTATAGCTCAAAGATATCTCATCATAGAATACGGATTATAAATTCTAATTCTATAGTATGAGACAATATATTCATGTAGTGTTTAAGAAAAGTTTTGTAAATGAGTTCCAATAGTTCATGGATTAGGGACCCAATCTTACGGGGTTCCACAGGCTTCTGTATAGACTATTTAGGTCAATCTTTCTATCTACTCAATGGGACTCAGTGCTCAGTCTAGAAGATACCATCAGAGAAGCTTAGTTTTGCAGTTCTCAAACTGTGGATTTGTGTCTCCAGAGGTAACATGCTTGTTAACAGCAAAAAATGTTTTTAAATAAATAAATAATATATAGAGGTGAGAAATATATTGTCCCTCTGCAAATCTGTGTACACAGAGTCAATCTCTTACCTATCTCTAAAAGTGCAAAGTTTCAAAAAGTTCAATGAATAGAAGATTGTTGGGGGAAAAATAGATTTGGACAAGGAGAAGAAGTCTGGAGGTAAATGTGAGAAGCGAGGGACATATGCTTGTTTTGTTAAAACATATGCTTGTTTTGTTTGATGTTGAAGAAAAAAAAATCCAGAATACTTAACATTGTTGTTTTAGTTAAATAAAACAATTTAAATGTCTGTTTGGTGATGTTCTCCTCCTAATACAGAATGGCAAGAAAATCCTCCAAATATTGATGATTAACCTGTTGAATTGGAGATAGTTCACCTCCCAATGACTTCATAAATATCTGCTTCAATTACCTTTGGTAAATGAAATAACCAAACAACCATTCATTTTCTGATATAGCTGTAAAACTAATCTGAAAAGTTTTCAAAATAAATCACTGTTTAAAAATGCATAGTGTGTACCTTCTAAAAATGAGACCTACATCTATCTCTGAGTTGTGAAGAATACGTATTAAGGTTATAACAACCAGCAAGAATGCACTTTTATGTAGAAAACCATGATTAAATCAAGTCTCCCTGACTAGTGATTTAAATCATGATTTAAATCAATTTGATTTAAATCAAATCCACCCTGCTAAATAGGTATTTCTAATCGGCCCATCATTATTGTATCTGAGCATCAATACTTTTCTATAGAGAAATACAGCAATATGTTAGCGTAATGCTACAAAAGGCTACTATTTACAATAGTATTACTGCCTTATTCTGGACTGTTATTGTGGAATATTGCAGTATTTTTTATTCGGGAGTGTGATACAGCATGGCCAGAGGGCATCAGGAGAGTGTATTTTTTTTTTTTTGAAGCAAAAAAAAAAAAAAGTGTTTTTATTTGCATAACACACTTACAAGCAAAAACAACAGCACATGCAATGTGTAACACAGCAACCAATCACAGTTGTTTTCTCATTAGCTTCAGGGAAGGGAAGTGTTCAAGCTTGCCTGGGACCAGGGCGGGGGGGCTTCCTCGACTCTCGTGGTCTTCCACCCTTCCAAGTTACCTGGTGGCCCAGAGCAAGGTGGCTTCATCGACTCTCAAGGTCTGCCACCCCCTCGAGTTACCTGGCGCCACACCCAGTGTCATCAACAATTCCCTCCTTTGAAAGCACCCAACAAGAGGGGCAGGCTGTGGGGTGGACAATCTGGGGGGGGGGATGTGCACCCACGTGCAAAAGGACCCCTCTAAGGTGGTGGTGTCCGCAGCAGCAATGGCTGGGGCTGGGGTCCCTTATTCTCTCCCCCAATCAAAGGGTCAAACAAAGGGAACCGGACGGGGACGCCGAGCAGAGAACCTCGGACAGCGCCCACCACTCCTCAAAAGCATCAAGGGAGTCGGTGGACACTGCCCAGAGGAACTCCTCCCGGATACGTGAACGGACCGAGAATCGGAAAACAGCCCCACAGTCACAGGAAACTCCATCGGCCAACCTCCTCTCTCTGGTTTTATAGATGGCCATTTTATCCAGGGCCAGGAGGAGGTTAACTAGAGATCCCGCGACCTTGTGAGGCCATGGAGGGGGAGTGCATAAATAAAAAGGTGAGGAGGAAGATGTGTGAGGAGCCGGAACAGGGGCTGCAGCCTGGCGCACTCCAAATATACGTGCGCCAGAGTTTCCCTCACACCGCAAAAGGGACAAGTATCTGGGATGGGGGTGAACTGCACCAAGTACGTGCCTGTGCTCACAGCTCCATGAAGGAGCCGCCAACTGATGTCCCCGACGGGCCTCGGAACCAAGGTGGAATATAGGCGGAGAGGGATGCGTGGCAGAAAGGTAAATGCCGAGGTAGAGCAGCGGACCCGCACTCCACCGGATGGTCTGAAGTGCGGGTGGGAGGGAGCTCGCCTGCCGCCAGTCTCCTACTGCCAAGTCAGAGCTCTTGACCCAGTTGACTCGGGCAGAGGAGGCTGCCGAATAGATGGCCTGGTAAGCCTCCACCTGCGCCAAGTCGCCCGGGTCCTGGACCACGAGGAGCACGTCATCGATGTACGCCGACAGGACCAGCCGCAGCTCCGGCTCCTGCAGCACCAACCCTGTCAACCTCCTGTGGAGGAGATGGAGGAAGGGCTTGATCGCCAGAATGTACAGCAGCCCCGAGAGGGGGCACCCCTGCCATACTCCTCTCCCGAAGCTGACCGGTTCGGTCAGGGTCCAGTTGAGCTTAACCAGACACTCTGCGGAAGTGTACAGCACCTGGAGAAAACCCACAAACTGGGGTCCGAAGCCAAACGCCTGCAGAGTGCTCAGGAGGTACCCGTGGTCCACCCTATCGAACTCCTTCTCCTGATCTAGGGACAGGAGGGCGAACGACAGACCGTCTCTACACCCGAGTTCCAAAAGGTCCCGAACCAGAAATAGGTTATCAAAGATACTGCGGTCCAGGACCATGTAGGTCTGGTCTGGGTGGATCACGTCCGCCAGCACAGACCCTAGCCGTAGAGAGATTGCTTTCGCTACAATTTTGTAGTCCGTGCTGAGGAGCGAGATGGGACGCCAATTTCATAAATCGTGGAGGTCCCCCTTCTTCGGCAATAAGGTGAGCACAGCTCGCCTGCATGAAAGAGGGAGGACCCCGCTCTGCAGAGGCTCGGCTCAGACGGTGACTAGGTCTGGGCCGAGGACATCCCAAAACACGAGGTAGAACTCCACGGTCAGCCCGTCCATGCCTGGAGACTTATTAGTGGGCATACGATGGAGGGCTTCCGAGAACTTGGCCAGAGTGAGAGGCAACTCTAGCCGGTCTCGGTCGCTCACGCTGACCGTAGGGAGCTCCTCCCAGAGCACTCTGCAAGCGCTAGGGTCGGTCGGATCCGGGGAGAAAAGACTTGCTTAGAAGGCTCGGGCCCTCCCGCACATCTCTGCCGGTTCCGTGAGGGGGGTGCCGTCTTCTGCCAGGAGGCAGGTGACGTGTTTCTTGGCCCCCCTCATTTTCTCCAGGGCATAGAAGAAGTGGGAGCCGTGATCCATCTCCCGAAGGAGGCGGATGCGGGATCGAACAAAGGCGCCCGGGCCTGATGGTCCTTGAGGGCCCGGAGCTCCTCCCGCTTCTCCTGGCACGCTCCGCAGAGGAGCAGGTCCTCGGGGCTGGCAGCCAGATGCCTCTCCAGCTCTAAGACCTCCCGTTCCAACTGCTCTATCGCTGCATTTCTCCGTTGGCTGGTGCCCTGGGTGTAGTCGCGTCAGAAAAGCCGGGTGCGCACCTTCCCCAGGTCCCACCATCGCCACGCCGAGGGAAAGGCACACTGCTGCCTTCGCCAGGCCAGCCAGAATTCCCGGAAGGACGTCACGAAGCCCTCATCCTCCAACAGGCTGTTGTTAAAATGCCAATAGGCCGGCCCCGGCCTCTCCGCACAGAGGGAGGCTGTCACAGTGACTAGGTGATAGTCAGAAAATGGGGCCAGCCAAATGCTGGAGGACTGGGCTCGTGAGAGATGGAAGCGTGATAAATAAATGCGGTCCAACCGGGAGTGGCGCGACCGATGGGCCTCCACCCGGACAAAGGTGAATGTGGAAGTGTCATCCAGGTGGTGGTCACGCCAGATGTCCACTAGGGAGTGATGTTCGACTATCTCCCGGAGGGTGTTCGCGGCAGCCGGGCTCTGCTCAGTCCCCAAGTGGTCCTGCTCCTCGAGGGTGGTATTAAAATCCCCTCCCAGGACCAGGAACTTGTGAGAATCTAAGGTGCCGAGGAAGGTGGACGCCTGCTGATAGAATTGCAGCCGCTCCGGGCCCGATGTCAGGGCATAGACGTTAACGAGATTAACCACGAGCCCCTCCATACGGACCCGGAGATGCAGCAGGCGACCCGGCACAGCCTCGGCAACCCCTAGCACCTCGGGCCGTAGGTCGGGGGAGAACAGGGTCGCCCCTCCAGCCTGTCGAACCGTGGAATGGCTAAAGTAGACCCTGTCCCCCGACTCCAGCCGCCAACTGTCTTTGGCAGTCGGATTCGTATGGGTCTCCTGCAGGAAAACCACAGAGTACCCTCCCTCCCCAAGGAAGGAGAGCACCTGGGACCTGCGGAGAGCCATCCTACAAGCCTGGGTGTTCAACATTGCGATGGTGAGAGGTGTCATGGGGAGGGCCGGGGGAGATCCTCACTGGCAGGGATGCTCGCATCCCCCAGCGGGCCATGCAACAGTCCTTGACCCATCCCGTAGGTGAGTAATTGTTCACGGAAGACACAGACCCGCCAGTAGGCCGCGGCACCCCGCTTCCCCGTCCCTTTACCTTCCCCCATGAGGGCCCTTGTGGCCCGGAGGATTTGAGAAAAGTCCCCCCATCGCTGGAGAGCAAGCTGTACTTTGTTGCGGGAGCCACAGGCATCTTCTAAAAACTTCCGCAGTGCTCCTTGCAGCTCATGGGGGGGTGGGGTTATGGTTTCCCGATTGTTCCCCGGCGGGGCCCTTGGTGCAGCCCCGTGGCCCACTAAAATGGGCAAGCAGGGTGCGGATCCCCGACGGGGTGCCTGGTGGGCTGAAGCTTCTAGGCCCGCCTCAAACCCTGGGGCAATAGGGGGCGGTGGAGGGAAAATAGCAGCCCCTAATGTGTCGGGGCAGGAGAACACAAAGGCCGCTCCCTGGGGGTCATCAGTTGGAAAAGGGAAGGAGACAGCCCCGGGGACGGCGATAACATTGCAGGAGGTAAACTGGATAGGGGTAGGGGCAGGGGCAGGGGCAGAGGCGAGTTTCTGGGTTTCGGGAGGCAAGTAGCTGGATGGTGGCACCTCCCGATCAGGCTTGAGGGTTAAGGGCATGGGGAGGGAGCTCTCAGTGATACCGGCTGCTGGCTCTATGGTGGATTTAGTGGCCACAGCACCAGGAGGTGGATTATCTTCTATAGGGCCCCCGCCTGGGAAGGAAGTTGATTGCTCCGCACCAACGGGGGGTGCCCCTGGTGACTTGTGTCCCGGCCGTGTGGCGCCAGCTGTCACCTGACCAGGCTCGGTGTTCGTCAGCAGGGTGCCATCAGCGGCCGGGTTGATGGAGGAGTCCAGGGGCTCCTCGGAGGTGGGAGCAGAAGCAGCAGTTAGGGGGAGGGAGCATGGGGAAAAGAGGGGTGGAGTGAGGATGCCCAGATCGAGGTTTGCTGGCAAAAGGTCGTCCTCCCCCTGGGCAACCGGGATCAGATCTAGGGCCTCGATCTCCTCGAACATGGAGGAGAGGACACTTTCCGCCACCCCAGGGTTCTCCCCGCTGGCACCTGCCACGACGGTTGCCTCGGGGTTCACGGGGGCTTCGGGTAGTGTCAGGACAGAAGGGGCTTCCTCGAGGGTCTCGGAGGGGAGGGTCTCCCGTGGAGGGGAGACACTACCTTCCAGTGCTGCCACGTCTTTCCCGGCTGATACCAGTGGATGGGACGCACTCATGAGCAAAGCGGAAGGCTCGGCATTGGTGCCCCCCTTCCTGGTCTTCCGGGGGTTCTCCGCTTCGGGTGGATGAGGCGGAGCTCGAGCCTTCCGCTTGCCTCGCTTCCCCTGGACTAGGGCCCAGCCCTCCATGGCATCATCTGGGGGCTGGTTAGCAGGGGTCGTGTCAGGGGGTAGAGGCGATGGCTCAGGGACTTGGTGGGGGAATGGTGGGGCAGCGTAAGGGAGGGAGGATTCTCCCTGGGGCAGGCTCTCTCCCATGCCTCTGCCACACCCTCCTCCATAGGCCCCGCCAGATTGTCAACAGTGAGGGCGGGGCTCTCCCGCTCATCTGGGCGTTGTAGGGGAGGTGCCCCTTGGGCCTGAGTGGGAGTAGCGGTGGTCCAAAGAGGAGGGGGGGCGGGTTTAGGTACCGGGCGGCCAGGGACATCGGCAATGACGGGGCCGATGTCCTGCCGGGTCTCGGGGATCCCAGGTGCCCCTCCTTGCCGGGCTAAGGGGCAGTCCCTCCGCACATGCCCCGACGCCCGGCAGAGGTAGCACCGGGCCTCCCCCATGGAAAAGTACACCCGGTAACGGGCCCCCTGGTGGGGGACTAGGAAGGACCCTTCGAGCGCCACTCCGTCACGTGCCGCCGACGGCAGTAAAAGTTGCACTTGCCGGCAGAAGGAAAAGATGTGACGGAGGGTGGGGTCCTTGCAGCCCAACGGGAGAGGGCTGATAACAGAAACAGGTTTCCCCAGGGTGGAAAGGGCAGGTAGCAGGGCAGCATTGGGGAGAAAAGGAGGGACAGAGGTCAGGACCAGGCGGACGCCCAGGTCCTCTAGAGGCTCTAGGGGGACAAACACCCCCCCCCCACCGCCAGGCCCCTCTCCACCGCTTCCTGGATGGCAGCCTCCGATGCTAAGAAGAAGACGACCTTCCCATACATTTTGGAGGCTGCCACAATGGCTGAGGGCCCCACCACCCTCGCCAACACCCGCACGTAGGTCTCCACGTGGGGCGAGGTGGGCACCAGGAGGCATTGGACACCATGCTTCCTTGTCATGGTGGAAAAAGGGCCCCGGCCACTATTGATGGTGGCGGAGGCAGTGGGCAGGAGAGATGACGAGGCGGCAGGCGGGGGGGTTCCTGCTGCCCAGGCATACGTCCTGGGGGCTGAGGGAGGGACATCCACAGAGCTGGTGGAGGAGGCAGCGGGGAAGGACGCCGTGGTCGGTGGCGGGGCTGCAGCAGTGGGGGTGGCCCCTGCCATGGAGGGCCTGGTGGTTTTAGCGGGGACCTTCCCCTTCTTCTTGCCCTGGCCTTTCCCGCTGGCTGGGGGGGCTCCCCTAGAGTCTGGGGAGGTGATGGGCATGGCAGCGGCGGAGGTCACCCTGGTGCCCTCCATTGCTGATGCCCCAGCGGGGGCAGTGGCAGGTGGTTAACAGGAGTTGGGGTCAGGTAAAAAGGGACAAGCTGTGGGGTGGACAATTTGGGGGGGGCACATGAACCACCGTACGCTTGTACAGAGAGTCCTGTTTGGTTGGCTGGTGCTTCTGGCCCACACGGTGGAATCAGGGCGAGCAGCTGAGTCCAGAGGTAGATGTTAAACAGCCAGCAAAGACGGTGGAGGGGGGCAGTGGTGAAGATAGTAGTGTGGGGGTTGGGAGGACACAGATGGATCAGAGGGCAGCTCCGTGCCACACCCCCTGTGTCCCTACAAACACAGTCAAGACACAGTCAAGGCCTCCCCCCACACGAGAGCACAGTTCAAAAGTTACTCAGTCTTAAGGCCCCCTCCACGGCGATTTGTAGATTCCCCAGGCAGTGTTCCTCCAGTAGACGGCTTTTTCCCTTTCTTTTCCGGGCTTTCTTTGCAGGTGTAGTATTCCAGGGATGCCGGAACAGATGATAAGAGTCTCTCTCGGCCTGATACTGGTCCACAAACAAACAGCAAGCGGCTGGGTCTGGGGGCTGGGTCCCTCCACCCTCCCCTCCGGGGAGCGGGCCAGCATGCCCCCCCCCAGGGGGCCCCAGCTGGAGCGGCAGCAGCATCCGAGGGCGGGCAGGGGGGCGGGGCCGACAGCCAGCCGTCAGCCGACCGGCACCCAAGCAACAGCAGAGAAACAAAAAAAAGAAAAAAGGGGGGAGAAGGGGGGAGAGTGTCTGGCCCGGTCGGGGGGGGGAAGCTGAAAGCGGGGGCAAAAAGCAAGGAAAGCCCAGGCCAGAGGGCATCAGGAGAGTGCCAGAAGGGAGCCTTATTCCCTGTAGAGGGAAGAAAGTTTGCTATAGATTAATTAAAGCACCTGAAGCCAATTAAAGCACCTGAAGCCAGTCACCTGATAAAACCCCCCTGCTTCAATCAGACAAGGGAAGGAGTTGAAGCAGAGTGGATTGGTGTTGGAGCAGAGAGCAGTTTGGAGGAAGCAGAGGAGAGTTTGGAGAAGTGCTGCGGTGGGCTAAGAAGACCAAGACCCTAGGTAAAGGGACACTTGGTTTGTGCAGAGGGAGGGCAGGAAGCCCCACAAGCTGAAGAGCAGGAGAGGGAAGTAGCCCAGGGGAAGGAACCACTAGTTCTAGTGGTTTACTGCTATCCCTAGGGCCCCTGGGCTGGACCCAGAGTAGAGGGTGGGCCTGGGTCCCTCCCTCTCCACTCTCCTCCTCTAGGACACTAGTGGGGCAGTTTAATATCCCAGTTCAGGGGTGAGAAACGGTGCCCTGAACCCTCCCCAAGAAGAGAAAGAGTGAGACCCATCAAAGTAGTGCCAGCAATTTGCCACAGGAGCTAACCTAAACCTATGTAGTAGGGTTAATTTGGAGTGTCCAAGTTTCTGAGACAGTCTCCTGGTATGTTACATAACTCTGTCTTCTCTAGGATTCTAAAGGGCTAATTTAATTTTACTCACTTCAGAGATGCCACTTTGATGTAGGTCAGATTAGGTTTTGTCTGTCATAAGAGTCCTTAATTGTAATAGAGTGTGGCCTGATGATAATGAGGATGCTGCAGGCACCAGGCTGAGTTGGCTACAAGGGAAAGATGTTTTTATGTCAGCTAAACAGCTTTAAAAAGGCTGGAACATTTCTTCCTTCATGCCTTGGGTGGAAAACATTTGGTGTCTCTTTATATTACAGCAAAAAATTCTCCTTTGTTTTATACATCGAGAGGGCCTAATTCCTAGCTGAAGGACACGATACTTTTCAAAGCACAGAGGAGGCTAGATTGTGGCTGGTCTTTGCAGGGCACTAGTAGGGAGAACATGAGGATTACTCACTGCTGGTGTATCCAGAAGTGCAAACCACCTCAAAGAGTGTGTGTGGGGGGGTGGGGAGGCAGGGTGATATAATGTCCACGTTCCTCTCTATACAAAGGCTGCAGCATCTTAAAGGTTGCAGTGCATGCTCTCTGGAACTGGTACACTCCCATCCAGAGCTCCCTATAGGCTGATGTGGCTCCACACTCCCCATTACTATGGGTTGTGTATGAGGCCATGTCTAAACTGCAAAATTAAGTTGACCTAACTTATGTTGGCATACAGCTGCCACAGTAATTACATCACTTGTGCATGCCTACACTTTGTTCCTTGTGTCAGCAATGCACGTCCTCACCAGGAGCGCTTATATTGATTGTACTGTCAGAGTGGGGCATTGTGGGATGACTCCAGAAAGCCAGTGACAGTCAATGAAAGCAGCACAGTGTCTACAATGACATTACGTTGACCTTGACTCTACGCCGCTCGTGGAGGTGGAGTTATTAAGTTGGTGTAGCGGGGCAGTTACGTCAACAGGAGTGAAATTTCAGTGTAGACGCTTCCATAGTTAGGTTGACATAAGCTGCCTTGCATTGTCCTAAGTCTGGAGCGTAGATCAGACCTAGGTTTTGCAGTCTGGCCTGAAGACAGCAAAACACTGAATGTGAGGCCGAGAGAGCAGCTGCCACAATGGTACTTGGTTTTACAAGGAAAGGATTTCAGCTTTTGCAATTCAAGAGGTTTATAACATTAAAAATGGATAGGCTTGACTTTTAAAGCAGGTTTTGCAAAATCTTTGTGAAGAGACATCAGGGCTTGCAGGAATGCGCACAAGGTTTGGTTATGACTAGGGCCACAGTTCTAATTCTGACTTGCTGTGTGATACTTAATCCCTCTGCACAGTTTCCCATCTGTCCAACACTTCCCTACCTATCTCACGGAGGCATGGCAAGATGAGTTTATTTGTTGCATGCTCTATGAAAGTTCAGCATTTATATTGTAAAAATAGCCTCAGAGAATTTCAAGTGGGCTGTAATCAAATAAAAATCTTACACCAACATCATAACACAAACCTTTCCAGCCTCTGCATTTCTGATCACGGGGCAGGTTTGGTTTTTTCTGCTGTTTTCAGAACTGTGACCTGATTTCTGACACACACTCTAATACACTCCAGATCTTTGTTCTACCATAAACCATTTAGGCTGAAATTTTCAAAAGAGACTAAAGAACATAGGCACCCAGCTCCCATTGAGTTTCAATGGGACATGGGTCCCTAACTTTGTTAGGCTACATTCTCTCTGTCATGCCCAGTTATGACCTGTGAATATCCTGGTCACCAGAGGATGAGGATGCACAACAAAGGCACAAATGTTGGTTCAACAGTTTTCAGTCTCACTGAGTTTTGGGGGGGGGGGGGGGAAATACCCCCATGTTTGCTTTGCACAGATAAGCATTTAAATCTCAGAAAAAGTTAACTCTGCTCTCTTCCCCACACACAGCATGATACAGTTTTAATGACACTTATCCCATACTATTTCTCAGTTAATAAAAAAATAAGATGTCAAAATTATGGTTGCAGAAGCAATGTTAACTCAGCCATATTGCTCATACTATTTGTATGAAAAATCCTATACATGGGTCCTAAATCATGCCCTGAGTCTTTTAGGAGGGAAGAGTAAGTGGGCTTTACTACAAAGAACAGCTGTTTCTATGTGTATATACTCTGCTCTATAACTTTTCATTACTAGATCTCCAAGTGCTTTATAAAAGAGGCCACTGCCATTATCCCCATTTTATAGAGGGGAACAATTCAGGTGCAGAGACTTGCTCAAGGTCACTCAGCAGGCTATGGGCAGAGCTGGGAATAGTATCCAGGTCTCCTGAGCCTCTATGCAGTGCTTTGTCCACTGTGTCAATGAAAAGGGAGGGGAAGTCATGGGGAACAGCTGTACCAATGAATAAATTAGCCCTATAACAATATCCTTATGCCCTCTTTCTGATGATCACATTCCCTCTGACAACTAAACTGAATCAGAATCCCCAAACAATATAAAAGTAAAGTGGGTGAAAACTGATGGGTAATCTGCAGGTTTTGGATCAGTGTACACACTCTTCCTTGTGCTGAGTCTGTAGAGGATAGACCAAGGAAAGGTATATTTGCAATGATAAATAATCTCAAACACTGCAGGCCTACCTGTTGCTTGGATGCAGTGAGGTACTAAAATATCCTTTCAATTCTGTGAGCATCCACCCCACTTAACTGAGCCCCTGGGACCAAGTCTTTGCTAGTTAGGGAGTGACTCCAGAGAGATTTAAGTACAGGGTATAAGCAATACTCATTTTGTGATATCATTTAACAGGGAGACACACAGACCACCCTGTGGAATGGAACAAACTGGCTTTCCCTGGGCTTCTGATGCAAGGGAGGCCTAACAAGTGAGCAGCATTACCAACTCACGTGATCTTTATTTGGAGATTTATAATATTTGCTGTTTTTTCTAAAAAACTCCCAGATCCAGGAGTCAAGTGAGAATCTCAGTTTTTGTCTTTTAAAAAAGTAAGCAAATAGCCCTCATCACTGTAGAGATAAGTGGGGAAGCGTGACCCAGTTGACCCTGAAAGGTCAGAAACCAGAAGGCAAAAATAAAGTACCTAAAATGTATTGTTTTCTTTAAAAATCTCGTGAGTTTTAAGTCTATCTCATGATTTTTGAGGCCTGACAGATGACTTTTGAAGGCTAAGGGTTGGCAATACAGAGTGAGGCTGGCAGACAGTCCTCTTCTGAACAATGGAATCTGAAGGCTCCTCTCCTCTCCCCTGCATCTACATGCTGGCTCTCTTCTCTCCCGGCTGGGTGATTGCTTGAAAGGAAGGGCTGGCTTCTCTCCCTGTCCCGTGGGACTACAAGAGCGTGGCCGGCTCTAGCCACCAGCAAAACAAGCAGGTGCCTGGGGCAGCACATTTCTAGGGGCGGCATTCCAGTGCCGGCCATGCTGCCCCTAGAAATGTGCCTCTGCTTCCCCAGCTCGCCTCCGCCCGTTTCCCTGAGCGCGCCGCTGCCGCTCCGCTTCTTTCCCCCCCCCCCAGGCTTGCCACGTGCAAAACAGCTGTTTGGCGCAGCAAACCTGGGAGTGGGGAAGGAAGGAGAAGCTGGGCGGTGGCGCATTCGGGGGTGGAGCGGAGGTGAGCTGAGGTGGGGAGCGGTTCCTCTACCCCCCCTTACTTCCTGTGCTCCCCCCCACCCTCGCTCATCTGCGCTCCATCTGCTCCCCTGAATGCCCTGCCTCTCCCTTGCCTGAGAGGGCGGGGGGAAAGGTGGAGCAGAGGTGAGCTAGGGCGGGGGGCTGCGGGGGAGCCGCAGGAAGCAATGGGTGGGGGGTGGGAAATGCAGCATGCTGTTCAGGGGGCTGGGGATATGGGGAAGGGGCTGGGAAGGGGCGGAGTTGGGGCAGAGCCGGGGGGGGGGGGGGCGACGATGAAAAAAAAGCAGGGTGGCCAAAGAATTTTTTGCTTGGGGCGGCAAAAATCCTAGAGCCGGCCCTGTACAAGAGTAGGGTTCACTCTCCAGCTCTCTGTTAAAACACATGGAGTTTGGTGTTTCTTAGGTTGCAATCTAGTCCCCCAGCTCCCACTCCTGGTCTGTTTCAAACACAGCTTAAGTAGGCAGTTTCATTTTACCAGCCTCTGCATCTATTCTGTTCTTTGTGGAGCATGCTGGTAGCTGCCAATACGGCAAGGGTGCTACACATACTTCATAACAAAAAATAATATTTAATAATATGTTTAACCAGGTGATCAGGAATAGAAAATACTACATAGGTGCAATGCCATCTAGTTAAGTTGCTGTTGTGACCTTCCAGTTAGTATAGTATACGCCTGCTGAGTTTCCCTCCCATAGCTCTGGTTTCCAGTACAGCTGGGTCAGAATCGGAGCCCGAGATATGAACTCCCCTGAATAGGGGGAAATTGAGATCCTGATCTGAGCTTTATGTTAACAACTGGCAGAAAAAACAAACAACCAAAGAAAACCAACACACACTAGTTTCATACTTCCCTGAACTTTGGAAATGTTTGGATCCTTATCCATTCCCAGATGCAGTGGCTGGTCTTTATGGCCAGATTTTTGAAAGAGTTCAGGGCCAGTTTTCAAGTGCCCCACACTTTTGGGGGGCAGATTTTCAAAAGAGGTCAGCTCCCATTTAAGGACTTTAATAAGGGCCACATTTTCAAAAATGCTCAGCAATCATAAGCTCCTATTGAGACACTTATGGATAGATTTCCAAAACACTGGATGCTGCACTGTTTTTAAAATCTGGCCCTTTGTTGATAAAAGTCTAAACCCTCACCACAAATCTGAACATCCCACTTGTTGAGGAAGTTTGGGCTTTCTCTTGGGCCCAGATCTAATATACAATTCCTCCTACTTCAGGTTGGGCTGAAAATACCCTGAGAATAGGCTTGCTCATAGTATTTTCCACTTTTCCTGGCAGTCCCAAATAGGACCAATCATTCAGAACTGAAAGAATAATGGGAAAAGCTAGCCAAATCTTCTTGAATCTCAGGGAAGATTTGGATCACGTTTTGTGGAAAGTTTCAGGTTGGTGCTTATTTCATTCAAATTGGCTCACCCTCTACTCGTGAAGATATAATATCTTGGTCTCAGATGGATAATCAAGGTGGGGAGATCAGACAGGTGATATCATAGTTCAAACACTGGTTTCAAATCTGAACTTTGATAGCTTTAACAAATCCCCTGAAGCAGAATTGTTGAGCTAATGCTGGGATCAAATGTGCCAAAAGCTTTAAAAGCACCACTGAGAATGTCAAAAGAGAATGATGAAGCTGCCTCACATTTGCATGTGGGGATAAATTATTCTTGAGTCTAATCCATAAATCAGAACATTAAACTATTGTAATTAGACTCTGTGTGAGACTCTGTGGGGCATAAATATTAGCAGCTGCTCTTCATACATGACAGACCTTTTTTAAAGTTTATACATGCATATAAATTCCCCTTCTAAAATGAAATCTATATTTAAAGGAAGCCTTGACCCACCATAGGACTTGTCTGATGAATAAACACAAGAACATCCTAATACATTTGAGTAACTGATGAATTAACACTTCACTTACTGTACTGATAAATGCTCATTTCAATCTAAATT
Source organism: Natator depressus (assembly GCF_965152275.1). Lineage (NCBI taxonomy): Eukaryota > Metazoa > Chordata > Testudines > Cheloniidae > Natator > Natator depressus. The sequence continues at coordinate 161,450,671 of NC_134236.1, forward strand.
ATATAAGCAAATTTAGAAGTGACTCATTCAGAATCTTCATTCAGGATTGCATCAGAGGCATTGAATATATAAAGTCATGACTTCCACAATATGAAGTAGTCCTGATCTAACTCCCACTGGAGTCAACAGAAAGGGTCCCATAAACTTCACTGGGAGTTGGATCAGGGTCAGAATGCAGCAGAACACTTGTCAGATAGATGTGGTGTTTAATTAAAGGTACATGTCAGATTTTATAGTGGAGTCCAGTTTACCAGAATAGAAAGGCCTGAACTTTTAGGTCTCAGTTCAAAGCACATAAGCAGATGTTTACCTTTCAGCACATGCTTAAGTTCCATTGAGTTCAGTGGGGATCAAGCATGTGCTTAAGTGCTTTGCTGAATCAGGTCCTTCATGCCTGTCCCCACATTCATCTTCATGACATCTCCTATGCTGCCCCTATGGCTGGAACAGTCTTTCTGTACTCATCTGACAGATTTCATTTCTTTCATCTTTCCAGACCTATCTCTTCAAGCTATCCCTTCTTCTTTTTCTCATTAGTAATCCTCACACCCTCTCGCCTTCTCCTGAATAGTGGCCCCGTGCGGAAAGAACATGTAATTTACATTCTGTATATCTTATACACTTATATGTTACACTCCATTCTTGTATGGAATATATGATGTGGACCACTCATATTAGTTCATGTGAGATCATATATTAGCTCATATAAGTCCAATGTATAGGATATACACTAATTATATACGATACAATTCAAATGCAAGTTGCAAATTTTATTCCGTGTTATCCTATGTCTTATCTTACGTTTGTCTTGTCTTGTTCAGACTGTAAGCTCTTTGGGATAGGGCGCACATCTTAAATATATTTGCAAAGAGGGGTATAAGAGTGGTGTATTTATTATATGCTCGTACATCTTAGTTCTGTAGGCATTTAAATTACTCGGACCAATCCAGGTATAGTCTATGCCTGCTATGCCTGTGAGGCACTTTTTTTTTTTTCCTTCCTAGCAGTAACTCTCTGACCCAGTGGGGCAATTGTGTATTACTGATGTTCCAGGGACATGGTGTGAGAGAAGTGTATGTTGAATATGTAAAAGGCCAAACTCTGCTCCCATTTACACCAGTGCAATCCCAATGAATCCATTTTACACAGAAGATTACTTATATTATCTGAACTGGATGCTTCTTTAGATGATGATGAGACTCTGGCTGTGTTGCTTCCAGTGGTGGACTGACTTTTCTGTAAACAATGTTAATGAGCTTTTCAAGTAGTCCTACTTCTTAAGCAACATTGGAGACTGAAGGCAATATTCATCCATCCATCACATGAGATTACAAAAATACACAGGTCAGAAGGCTTCTTTTCCAGGCAGTTAAGCAAAATAGCTGTAACACTCTTAAGTAAACTAAATTTAGTTTTGTACATATGCTGTATATATACAGCAAGTCAGTGGTAAACTAGGGAAGAGAACCTAGAATTTCTTACTGCCAGGCCTCTGATCTAGTTGCCAGACCATATTTGCTCCTTATGGACTAGATCCTAACTTCAGCTGAGCTACTCTAATTTACACCAGCTGAGGATCTGGACCTACATTTTTGAGTGACAATTTGCTATGTAATTCAGGATTTGGACATCCTGTTAAGGTGCCCATGTGCAGGAACTAGGCTGCTTGTGTCTGATATTGTTTCCATTTCTCTCTGTGATGGTTGTTGCAGACCAGAAAAATCATTTAATATGTGGGATGCCACTTACTAAAAATTCTTTTAAGTCTCAGTCTAAATGATTCAAGCAAAATAACAGGGAGAGCTATAACCGATCACGTAAGTAAAACCTCCATCAAATACTTCCCCAGGTTTTCATTTTTGCCTCCAGGGCAGGTTTAAAAAAAAAAAAAGAGCAAAAGAAGCGAGACCTTTTCAGAGTTGTGATTTGCAATTGTTCAATGAAATGATAAGATTTGAATAATGCACTGAAGTTGAAAATGTCACAGTTGTGCAGGGAAAGGCATCATCCAAAGCTGTCAGAATCAGAATACATAAAAGTGCTACACTCTAATTCGTCCAAAGTTGCTATCAAAAGGAAAATAAGGGAGATATCTTTGTCAGCCAAAATGTCACACCTCAGAGATTTAGAGGATGAAGTGATTTGTCGACCTCCATACTATTCAGTGGGGGCATATATGTCTTTGCCTTGTATAATCCCTCCAGTCTTTCTTTGACATTCCAGCCAGGGCAAGGTAGCTGCTAATATATGGTGCCACTAATCCTCTGGGGCACATGTAGTGTGAAGCTCAGCATTTGGCAGGATGCTGTACGTCTTTGTAAGTAAGTCTGTGGAAGAATGCATGAATACATTGTTTGCTTTTTACTATTTATCTTCATCACCCACTGACTTTTATCAGTAGTTCTGTGGAATAAAAGTAAGAAAATGTTATGGAAGTGTACCAGGGGACACTGACTCAGAATGACCCAGTTATCTTGCCTAATAGATGCATCCTTCTTCTGTGAATATAGGCTGTTGATCACAGACAGGAATTTTTTTAAGCCAGCTGCCTCAAACAGATGTTTCCTCCATGGGACTGGTGCATGTAACAAGTTGAGAGAGGCCCTGTAGAGGTGTGTGAATGAAAGGTCCTGTGAGCAGAGTTTGTGTATGAGACTGGTCAAGTGAGGAGTGTGGGGGTAAAAGAGAGGACCTCTGAGCAGAGTGTGGGAGAGAGACATCTGTGACAATGTGCATTAGTGAGAACTAGGAAAGCCGATCGCAAACTCTAAAGCATAGCTGCTAAGTTTTGTGCAGATCTCTGTGCAACAGTTTATGAAAAATTATGTATTGAGCTAATTTGCAAATAATTTGCATTAACATTGTGACACATACTGCTTGAGAGCTCTGGTGAATGAAGTCTTCTGTTTATCTCAAAGGCAGCAGGAGGGCAAGCTTCCCCCACATTGCCCTGCCAGCGTGTACAACCCTGATCCAAGGAGAAGGGTGGGAACTTAATCTAGTGGTAACAAGGGCAGTTCAGGCACCAGGGCTCATTTGGTTCTTGACCCCTCTGCTGAGTCTGCCAATCAGTGCAAAAGTGTGGAGGTGAGTTTGTGAGGTAGCAGCTGGAACTGAGATCCACCAAACTCATCCCATACAACCTTTGGATGGGAAAAACTTTTAATCCCCACAGAGTGGAGTGGGCTTCAAAGCGATAAACCTACATGTGAAAGGCTCTGGAGTTTATCAGCAATGCCATGAGGCATCTGGTCTCCCAATAAGTGCTACTGTTACATCTTTGAGGAGCTGGGTTGCTTTTTGCAGTATTGCCAGAACCAAACATTCAAAACTCTTCAGTCAGACCCTGCTCCTGCCCCCCCCCCCAAAGTCAGAAGCAGCTTAAAAATCATGAGATTTATAAATTAATAATAAATTTGGGAGGCTTTTTATTTGCCTTCTGTTTTTTGAGTCTTTAGGGTGCACTTGACTCATGTTTTCAAGCTCTCCTCTGCAACCATTTTATTTTTTTACAAAATTAAAGCTGAAAGTCTCACATACTCACATGTCTCCAGGAGCTGGGGCTTACTGAATATTTCAAGACTCATGAGAGTTGGAAACATTAGGTCTGGATAGATACCTTTAGAAAATCAAGTTCTGATTTTTCTGGAGTGTACACAGGTGAGGTCTTTCCCTCACTCAATACAGACAAAAATCTCTCACACAACTCTCACACTCCAAACACATTCTACAATCAAGTGGCCCACTGTGTTCCATTAACTAGACTACAAATATTAAAAATACAACAAAACAAATATTAACTTTCCAATTCACTTTGAAATACACTGTGCAATATATATCATATAAACAATTATAATTATTTCAGAGTTCTCAAGCGAATTTGAGTGTCCTATATATTACATACAAAATGTTAAGAGAAAAGAAGGGAGGTTGCAAAGTCAAGCACTCAAATGTTAGGTAATGGCAGAATTAAAGTTACCCATACAGCCTTCATTGGTCCCTTTGTGCATATGAAGTACAATACAGTCCTTAATTACATGATCGGATACTATTTTTTCCCTAGCTGGTTCTTCAGCAGTGTTTAAACTCTGGGCCATCATAGACACAAGACATATCTCTTGCACTTGAGCTGTAGGATTGGGGGTAGAAGAGGGATGTTAGCTTCTATGTGAACTAGCCTATAAACCAGCTGGTGAATAAGCAATGGAAATGTGCAGTTAGGGCACCCAAACAACCTTAACTCCCCCCTGCAGGGACACGATGAGGGGGAAAAAATTAAAAATAAAATGTCTTTTAAAATCAGTTTAATCTGAGTCCTCAAGCACTAATATACATTACTTATATGCATATGGTTATTGCATAATATCCTTACAAGATATGGGTGCCCTCACTGTGCATTCCATACTGGAATATGGTTAGATTTCTTTTAAGATTAACCATAACCCTGAATTTCCTGGGTTTATAATGCTTGTTTCTGGGATAATTACAACCTCCTGATGATGTAATTTACCCTCAGTTACTGACATGATATCTTGACCTTAACTCCCTCTTCACATAGGTTTTGTCTGGAAATGTAATAGAGGTTGAATCCCTGTTTCAAGTGCAAAACTCAACTCATCCTAACTATAAATCTGTAACTAGCACCTCCACTAATCCTTTAGAGGTTGCGGAGTTTACAAAAATTTAATAAGTTAAAGAACATGAACTCAACCCCTCCTGCGTTTTTAGGTTAGTGCAACTTCCACTGTGTTACAGGGTGTTTTGTAGGCAAACGGGGGTCTCTCTCTCCCTCTTCCAACCCCCAACTATGCTGCAGGCATAACAGAACTGCAAAGTACATTTTGGACATCTCCTAAAGAACTATTGAAACTGGAGTACTGTTGTTGGCTAATGCTATAGGACCGTATTTTCATGATTCAATTCATACTCACTTAGAAATAAGGTGTGTGTGTGTGTGCGCGCACACATATACTTGTGTCTTCTAAAGAGCCATCTATCTCTTTTGGTGTCAAAGGCAGGCTATCCTCTTTAGTTTGGAAAGCTGTCAGTTACTCTGGAGCTGCCAATTCAACAGAGTGGAAGAGCTGATTGATGGCAGTTGAGAAAGAAAGGGAGGGTGTTTAATGATTAGAGCAAGAGCTAGGAAGGCATGACTCCTGGGTTCTGTTTTCAGGTCTGCTGCCAACCCACTGTGTGACCTGGAAAAAAATTTAGTTAATCACTTTGTGCCTCTGTTTCCCCCTCTGCAAACTGGGTGTAATTACAGCCCTCTCTGGGTGTTGTGAGAATTAATGTTTGAATTCCTTAGATAAAAGGTACTATAACTGCAAAGTATTTATTAATAATTCATATTTCATTAATATTTATTAAAACAGTTACTGTTCTCTCTTCTCCATTCCCTGCACACCACATAGTAGCGAAGGAGTTAAGAGGCTTTATTTGCTTCCCTTAATGGTTGAATCTCTTGCAGTTGGCAAGAAATCACTAAGCTTATGCAAAAAGGGGGCTGCGCAGATTTGTTTTTGAAAGCTTTACAGAAATCATTGGACAAATTGTCTGAGCCCGGGGCATTTCCAGATTGCATAACCTTAATTGTATTAAACTCTTCAGAGCCATCTGATGGATTGTCCCACAGTTCAGCCATCTGTTCTGCAAATTTAGGCAAGCTTTACTTTACGGTACGGAGAAACTCCAAGGCAATCGCTCTGGAGTTGCATCTGAGGATCCTGGGCTGCTCTTTGTTGGAAAAGGGCTAGTGTGGTGTCACTGACGATGATGCTCTGATTGAGAGAAACATAAGGTACTAGGGGCTCATTAGTTTTGATTGATTAAGCTAAAAATACAACAACTTTCTTGCCATATTTGTAGCATTTCTGCTTGGCCAAAAAACCAAAGCAAACCAAACCCTGGTGGTATTTTGTTTGTACGGCAGTTATTAGGATACACGGGGGTTGCTGTAAAGCCCACTCTGCTTTTGGGACAGTGGTTCTATCTGTCTATTAGGCCTCGGTTACTGTAACATCTGAGCTCTTTACAGTCTTTAATCAGCCTCATAACCCCTCTCTGAGGCAGAGAATTATCCACATTTCACAGATGGGGGGGAGGAGGGGGGAACTGGAGCATGGAGAGATGAAGTCATACAGGAATTCTGTGACACAGGTAGGAATCAGACCAAGGTCTCCTGAAGCCCAGGCTGGATCATCTTTCCTTTCTCTCTAGCTTTTGTACCTGCCTGTCTCATTTATGTGTTATATGCCAGATAACCCTCCCCCCCAACCTCCAAGGTCTGTTAGTTTATGCATTCCAGCTTTCTTTTCCAAGCAGATGTCCATAAATGTTCTTAAAAAAAAAAAAAAAAAAATCAGATGCCAGAAGGTCATTTGGCCATTGAATAAGTGTGCTTGTTGCTGAACAGGTACTGAAATCCTACCTTTTCAATAAAAAGATTATTACAGGGCCATCTCCACATAGTGTGTCAGAGTGCTGGCCAGACCAAAGGATGCTGGCTCATGGTCCACTATTGGCATCACCAAATCCATCAATCTTCCCATGTAATGCTCTACACTGACCACAGGGAGGTTGTCTGATGCTAAAGGGAAGGACAGGGAGCTAGGGAACAGTTACAATTACAATCTACAGCCATTTCAGACTGACTTTCAGGGACACTTTAATTGCAGGGTAGATAGGGCTCCGGGATGTTCCCTGGGAACTCAGAGCATGGTCTCCAGCCCAAACCTGAATGTCTACACCACAGTTAAATAGCCCCATATTCCAAGCCCTGAAAGCCCATGGGTCAGCTGTGGGTGTTTAACTGCAGTGTAGACATACCCTATGTGTATGAACACTGCATGGCACAATGGAGCCATGATCTCAGTTGAGTGTCAAGGTGCTACTACAATACAAACAATAATACTTTCATAGATTAACATCCATTTCAGTGCTCTAACCACTAAACAATGCTGCCTCCTCGCAAAGGAAAAAAAATAGTGACAGCTGTAAATGCAGCGACAAAGGCTATAAAGTACTTTAAAGCAGTTTCCAGCAGCTCCCAATCCCTTTCTCCAGTCATTCTATTTTTTCAGTTTTCCTTTTTCCTCAACCCCAGGCTCTCATCTGTGATGGCAACATGTAGTGCAGGTAACAAGTACAGAAATTATATTGCTAGCAGAATAAAGAATGTTAGTTTTCCATTTAACTGAGTTTAAAGAGACCCACAGAGAACCTTCTCTCTAGTCTTTTCCCACATTTTTGTTCCAAGTTCTGAATTTTACAGTTTATTCCCTAACCGCAGAAGGATATAATTGCAACACTTTCAATGCATTGTCTCAAATGAGGAGAGGGAGGAAATGGGTGAGTGCCTTAAACATCAAGGGCCTAATTACTCTCCCATGGAAACTGCCATGGAGGGGGCTGTGGGCAAAGGGTCTTTTTCATGAAGTTTCCTTCAAACTCTTCTGCTGGGGTGGAGGAAGTTTGCCCCCCAGCACCTAGTGGGAGAAGCAGTGGGCCTTTCCCTATAACATGAAGACTCCACAAGATCTATGTGGATCTCAAGTTCCCATGGTGGCATGGGGCTAGCCGTGAGGTAGCCGTCTGCCTTCACACGAATTCCTAGACTCTTTGCTGCTGTCTCCAGCTCCTGCCAAGACTTCCATAGCCAATGGGACTGCCCTGAATTCCTTAAAGAGATGTTTACTTAAGGGAGAGAGATGACAATGCATGTCCCCTAGCCCCGTTCTTTCCAGAACTTCCCCATGCATGTGTCCCCAGTGAGCCTTCCAGAAGACTGGAGACAGAGGGCATGCTATCCTTTCTAGTGGATGTATCTTGGGGGAATGACGTGACCCCAGGTTTGCAATTCTTAGACTTTAAATCACAGGCTCAGATTCCAGAAGAGTTGACTCAGCTCTTCAGACTTCTGAGGTAGATAATAATTCTGTTTACTGTGGGGAAGTATCACTGATGAGATTTTATAAACAAGGTGTCATGTGAACAATAAGGATCCTGTGGAGTTTCCATAAGGTAAAGATTTGTCCCAGTGACCTCACCAAAATTTCTTCTTCACCCCACTGTTATGCAATGTGGAGGTTGGCTTGCACCCTTTCCCCTGTAGGATGACTGAATTTCAGTTGTGCTGTAGGCACAGGACCAAATGCTGCTTTAGCCACTGCTGGGCAGGGATCGTGTCAGAAGCATCATTTTGTCCCAACTGCCTGCTCTGTAGGGAAGGATTCCACCAGGCAGGTCTGAGGGATACATGGGGCTGCTGTACTGACAAGAAGCACTGTTGGCACTGGCAGTTAGAGGTTATATTTCAATCAAATTCCGGACCTTTCCAATGAAAGAAAGGAAACAGGCTCCTGCAAAGCCAATAATGAAGAGCCCCATACTCCAGCCACAGCTTTTGACTGCAGTGCACTTCCCTTGAAGTAACCTTACGTCATGGTACCTATCCTACTGCGAGCCTTCTCATGAGGAGACACTGTCCCCTGGCAGCGTAACTCTCAAAGTGGGCCCCAGCTGCTGTGCTAATAAGCTAATGGGGACCATAATGGTTTCTAAAGCAAGCACAGTGAATGGCTAATGGCCCATCCACACACAGGCACAAACTGTGTTCAGTTAATCAGCTTCAACCATGGTTTTGAATAAATTTAGGCTAGCTTGGCTTAAACCACAGGCCTTGTTGTCACTGGCTGTTCTTCTGAAGAACGTCGTCCTTGTTGCAAATACCAATCCAGCTCCACTAGCGGGAACAACAGTGGGAGTTGTAGTGTAGACGAGGCTGCTGCCAGAACTTTTACCTGTGCTCAGAGCACCAGGTTATCCAAGCTGACTTAGCAACATTGGGAAATGGATCAGAAATGAGGGCAGGGTTCAGGCAGCCACAGTGTAGCTGGTTCTTGTGGATGGGCCCAAGCCCTTTATAAACCAATCTTGGCAATTGTGTTAGAAAACACACCCATCTTAAATATGCCCTCCCCTCTCACCAACCTCTTGTGGCACCTTAAGAGGAAAAACTTTCTCTGGTCATCCACACCACTTTTATTATAAACTAATTTAGATCATAAAGTCCTTGGGAGCAGGAACTGTGGGCCAGATCTTCACCTGTTGTAAGGCAGCCTCGCTCCACTGCAGCTATGCTGATTTACACCAGCTGAGACCTACCCCCTATTTCTCTGTGGACTGTACAGTACCATGCACATTGTCGGTGCTTTACAAATAAATAGCAGTGTTTTAGTCTAGGCCCTTACCAACAGACACTGTTCAGAAAACACAGTTCCCAGTCAAGTGTAGATTGAGACTTAGTGAGAAGTACATGTGTACGTGTGTGGACTGGAGCAATTTTTCCTCCAATGTGTTACTGCTGAGTATGCCTGTCCAGGCCCTAAAGTGGATACTAATGCACCACTGAGTTTTGTTTTTGCTTTTTACTACGCATCCATTATGTAAATGAGATATGAATATAATGTGCATTTATTTAGCCTTCAAAGCACTGAGCATATGGTCCTCTCAGTGCCAGACATGAAAAGGAATCAAATAATTGAGATTTTTTTTATGTGCATATGGTATATTCTTAGTTATTGTGCTCTCTAAGGCATTCAGCCATTAAATCATCCTATTGAATGATGGCTGTCTTTTAAACCAGAAAAGGTGTGTAAGGTTGCACGAACTTAGAGTGAGTTGGGATGTTTTCCAGGGCCAGACCACAGTGCATTGGCAGCCTAGGCGTATATGGGATTCAACAACTGCTTTCTTAATGGCTCCCTGCCTGCTTCCTCATTAGATATTGGAAAGCAAACAGAACTCTGGGGAAACAGCAATGGCTGAATCAAGAGGCAGGCTATGTGTTGTGATAGACTGGGGCACTGCTTAGCTGGGAAGCCTCTGTGCTGTTGGACATTCAGTGGATAATACGGTTCACTTCCCCCTGAGCCAGTACTCAATCATGAAGCACTGTATTATTAAGTGTACCTGTAATACATATGCAAAAGGGAGGTTGGCATTGACAGTAGAGATTTTAATAAGTGGTTTTTTTTAAAATTAAGTCCTGACCCAAATTGAAACCCTATTGTTAGCAGGTACCTGTCCCAACCTACTCTGCAAACAGTCCACACAGTATGCACAATCCAAACTCACCTGCTTGCAAGACCTGGCTTTATGGCAAAGATGACAATGCTCCCGCCTTCACCTCAACCTTGGCTGCTCCTCCCTCAGGCCTAGTCATTTCACACCCGTAGAGTCTTTGTCCCCTCAGAGATCCAGTCTTTTGGTGGGATAGCTAATCATAACTGATCAGAACCCACTTAACTCTTTCCTGGAAGGATCGTCAACTTGTAACAATAGTGGAGAAGTTCAGGCAAACACTTATAGCCAGCTATACATTTAACTAGTCATATATATATATATAATGTTGTTAGAATGGTTAGGCATAGAAATAATAATAATAAAAAGCCTTCAGTGAAATTGCTATAAGTGTATCTCAGGTGCTCTAGAAAGTTAATCTCTACTGAGCTTGGCTTTTTAGCTATGCCAGTGATATCTAAAGATGCCTTGAATAATTGGAATATTATTTGTGCAGTGATTCAGACCTGCTAACTGCTTTCTTGTCTGAGGATGGCTGGTCTATGGGACTGGTGTGGTTGTAAAAGCTTGAAAACATTTACAGTCTTTTATTCAGCAGTATAAAACATCCTCTGATAAAAATGGAACTAAAACTATATAGATACAAATAAAGTGTAATCATCCTGCATTACTGGCCCTGACTATACTGGAGGAAAAATAAGCCTTGTCTTTAATTCACTCAGATAGTTGGGTAACAGAACTGAGAATGCATTCAGAGCATTGTGAGTTCAAGACTTTCCTAAGTGGTAGACAGTGACCCCTGTGAGTTGGAATCATAAAAGACTTCTCATTGCAAAGTGATGAGGAAAAATCTTCACTGTGCCGGACCCTGGGAGCAAGGAAAGTGAGAGAATCATGTTACATAGCAACCTGCCACTGGATCTGGAATGGACGGTAAGGATAAATGGACACAGGGGATCAGGCCACAAACACAATGTGAACCCTATTCTGTGAGGGTCATAACCACACTTGACAGATGCCTGAAGGGTCTGTCTTCTCTTATACTTTGGCAACACTTGTGTAGCTCATGATGCCAATAAAGTCTAATTGGAATGAAATGAATTGGGATGGAGTAGAATTTTGGACCAGGTGGAAAACTGATGCTAAAGGTGTTCAGGTGAAGTGATTAGGCATTCCTAGTGTCCGTTATATCTTGAGAGGCTATGATACTCGTTTTGTTTTATTTCTGGGGAGGAGAAAGAGAGTATAGGGTGCAAGGTGTGTTGGCACTGTTGTGTTAATTTGGATGTAATAAATAGGCCAAAGGTGTTAACAGGAGTCAGTCACTGTCCAACATTAAACAGTTTTAAACAAGGTTCGGGGGTTGATATAAAGACCTAAGCTTGCTTAGTACAAGGGCAAACAACATTAAAAATCCTTTAAAACTTTTTATTAAAGATACCAAAAAGAAGGAAAAATAGGTAAAAATTAAAGCCTTACTTAATACTTAACAACATCCCTTTCCCTTTAGCTGGAGCAAAGGAAAAGCCCCTTTGGCTGATAGTTTCTTAGATTATATTAAAGATGGTAACAATAGTCCTTTTGGGGAAAGGAGAAGTTAGTTAAGATGGGCAGGAGCTGTCACTGCTGGGGCTGTTATTAGAGTCCAATCCTACTTCCTAGAAGACAAAACAAGACAAACATAGACAAAAGCGGAGAGAACAGAACAGTAAAGATAGAAAATGCACCTTGTGTCTGGTCCTGATGGTCACTTGCTGGACCTCGCTGCTGGAAAAACACAGGCATGGCAGATGGTCTTATCAGCCATTCTGAGACCAGGCAAACTTGTACCAGCGTTGAGCTGTTTAGGGTATTACTGTAAGCTATCTTTTGGTCAGAGGCTTACAGCAGTGTTGCAAACTATGCAGTCCTGGCTGGCTAAGCCAGGCTCTTAGACAGAAGGAAAAAGGAGAGGGTTAGGAAAGAGAAAATAAGGTTGGGGAAGGAAAAGGACAAAACAGTCCCAGTGCTCTGGGACACATGAGCAGGAGTGCTGTAAGCAAGACACAAGAAGTGATTCTTTTACTCTATTCAGCACAGACAAGGCCTCAACTGGAGGAAAAGATGGACAAATTGGAGAAAGTCCAGAAGAGAGCAACAAAAATGATTAAAGGTCTAGAAAACATGACCTATGAGGGAAGATTGAAAAAATTGGGTTTGTTTAATCTGGAGAAGAGTGAGAGGGACATGAAAACAGTACACAAAAGGTTGTTATAAAGAGGAGTTGTTCTCTCTAACCACTGAGGACAGGACCAGAAGTAAGGGTCTTAAATTGCAGAAAAGGAGATTTAGGTTAGACATGAGGAAAATATTCCTAGCTGTAAGGGAAGCAATGAAACAAATAACCTAGGGAGCTTGTTATCCATCATTCAAGGCTTTTAAGAACCGGTTAGACAAATGCCTAAGGGATGGTCTAGATACTACTTAGTCCTGCCTCAGTGCAGAGGATTGGACTAGATGACCTATTGCGGTCCCTTCCTATGATTCTAGGACACATAAGGTGGGGGATAGTTTGTGACAAAGTCTCACATCCCAGGTGGTGGTTGGGATTGAGCCAGAGCCAGTAGGGGTAGCAGTGTCATCTGGGTCCCTCTCTTTGGCCCGCTCTGATCAGGACATCTCTCAGGATCAGAATGACAAAGGCCTGAGGTCCCAGGAAACAGTGGAGGTGGTGGCCATGATGATGAAGCTTGCTCTGGTAACCTCTATCTGTTCTTCCTCATTTCCCCCCCGCCAAAGTCTCTTTCTTTAAGGGCCCACAAAGGTAATGGTGGGTGGAATAATTCATCCTCTCATTCTTTTGTCCAACAGTTAGGCCTAGTGTCCAACACCAGTTTTTGGTTCACTGATTAATGGACCCACATTTTCTTGTTTACCAAGCACAATCTAGACACAGTCCTGGAGTTATATCAGTAGGCCTTTTAGTTTAAACTAAGGCTTTGTCTACACTAGTACTTTTGTGATTAACATTTTTGTCATTCAGGGGTGTGAAAAAACACCCCCCTGAACGACAAAAGTTTTAACGACACAAATCGCCCGTATGGACAGTGCTTCGTCAGTGGGAGCTGTGCTCCCAGAGACAAAGCTACCACCCCTCGTTCGTCCTGGCGATAAAGACCGACTACACAGCTCACCTTACAATGGCGTGGTTACAGCGGTACAGCTGCACTGCTGTAAAGTGCACAGTGTAGCCATAGCCTAATTCAGTTTGTCTCCTTTTCCTGTCTTTTCCCACCAACATTTGTTACTATAGGTTATTGTGACATCATGAACTTTCACATACTTTTAACAGTTCAGCTCACAATTAGAGTAAATTTGCAGGGCCAGTTATCACAATAGCATCCATTCATTAGAGTCCAGAATAAGATAATGCCTAGAATTGTAAGTAGAGATGTGATGTGAGTACATGAAATGGATGTTGCCCATGGAGAGAGATAACATTTGAAAGGTGAAAGGAGGCAGCAGAATTGATAATGGTGTCCACAAAAGGATATAATAAGTATGAAATAATGTGAAAGGAAGTAAAGAAAATACAATTTGTCTGAAAATTGTCCTGATAATTGACCTGTTAATGTGGAAGAGTCTCCCAGAAGAATTGGTGGAAGCTCTGTTGTTAGTGTCATACAGGGACCTTGTCCCAGCAGGGTAGCCTGACAATAGCCCTTCAGTGCTGAGCAGAACTCCTTTTCACCCTGAATTTTGGAGTTCCAATCTTGCACTCCTACCTTCCTGAGACGACTTTCTTCCCCCAGGATCTGTTTCTCTCTTCCTCTCTAGGATAGTACAAGAGTAAATCTTTCCAATGAGCTAGTTACACAGTTTTTGGATCCTTTCCCTCTCTAGAATAAGGAGAAAGTGCAACCTTTAAATAGGTGGCAATTAAACACCACCTTTCAGCTGCTTTCCTTTTCTGACTGCAGAGGAAGTAAAGCCTTTTAGACTTTAACAAATAAAATCTTTAAACAAGATAGTCTTGTGGTGGGGGTTCCCTTTTTTAGAGATGTTGATCCAAACTCCCCACCCTTATTTTGGGGTGCTTATCCCTACAACCTTTGGGAAAGCAGGAATTCACCCAGCAGTCACTGCAACACAAAGATCTATTCCAACACCTTTCTCATCACAGTGTCATTGAAATGAAGAGTTGAGTATAATGAAATTAATCCAAGGGTATATCTACTTTGTAGTTTAAAAACAAGTTGCCGACCCATGCAAGCTGACTGTGACTCGCACTTGCTGGGCTGTTTAATTTGGTGTAGATGTTTGGAGTCAGGCTGCAGCCTGAGCTCTGGCATCCTCCCACCTTGCAGGGTCCTAGAGTCTGACCTCCAGCCTGAGTCCGAATGTCTACACCACAATTAAACAGCCCCTTAGCCCAAGCCCCACAATCCTGAGGCAGCCGTCTAAGTGCAGCGTAGACAAACCCCAAGATGCTTAACAAAAGAGCTTTAACCCCACTGGTAACCAAACAGCCCCTCTAGTCTTGGTCTCTCAACCCCAGGGTCACCTCCTTCCCTCTGGGCAATGGGCCATTCTTGCATGCAATACTGTGGAAGCCCTGCCTCTCGTGGCCATGCACTCAGGTCACAGCCTAGGCCTGTCTCACAGTTCAAGAGCTCAGGTTCTGGACCTGCTGTATCCCAGCAACAGCACATATGTCCACTGCACAGTCTCTTCTAGAGTACCATCCTCCAGTGGGAGGAAAGCTGGCAGCAAGAAATTAGGGTTGCCAGGCATGCCCGGTCGAAAAGGGACCCTGGCAGCTCCGGTCAGCACCACTGACTGGGCCATTAAAAGTCCAGTCGGCAGTGCAGAGGGCCTAAGGCAGCCTCCTACCTGGCTCTGCGCGGCTCCTGGAAGCAGCCGGCATGTCCCTGCAGACCATAGGCACAGGGCGATCAGGGAAGCTCTGCGCACTGCCCCCGTCCCGAGCGCTGGCTCTGCAGCTCCCATTGGCCAGGAACCATGGCCAATGAGAGGTGTGGGGGTGGCACTTGCAGGCACAGGCAACATGCACCATGCAGAGTCACCTGGCCACCTCTGCACTTAGGAGCTGGACATGCCAGCTGATTCTGGGAGCTGCACAGAGCCAGGGCAGGCAGCCTTAGCCCTGCTGTGCCGCTGACCAGGAGCCATCTGAGGTAAGTGCTGCCTGGCTGGAGCCCATATCCCAAACCCCTCCCATACCCCAACCTCCTGCCCCAGGTCAGAACCCCCTCCTGCACCCTGACTCCCTCCCAGAGCCCACACCCAAAACCTCTGCTCCAGCCCTGAGCCCCCTCCCGCACCCAAACTCCCTCCTGGAGCCTGCACCCCTTCCCAAACCCCAATCCCAGCCCTGAGCCCCCTCCCGCACCCAAACTCCCTCCCGGAGCCCGTACCTCCTCCTGCACCCCAACCCCCTGCCCCAGACCTGAGCCTGCTCCTGCACTCTGAACCCCTCGGCTCCAGCCCAGAGCCTGCACCCCCAGCTGGAGCCCTCACCCTCTCCTGCACTCCAACCCCCTGCCCTAGACCTGTGAAAGTGAGTGAGGGTGGGAGAG
Source organism: Natator depressus (assembly GCF_965152275.1). Taxonomy (NCBI): domain Eukaryota; kingdom Metazoa; phylum Chordata; order Testudines; family Cheloniidae; genus Natator; species Natator depressus. The sequence continues at coordinate 161,466,333 of NC_134236.1, forward strand.
AAGCAAGCAATGGAGGAAGGGGGATGGAGTGAGTGGAAGGGTGGGGCCTCAGAGAAGGGGAGGGCAGGGCAAGGGTGTTCGGTTTTGGGCAATGAGAAAGTTGGCATCCCTACAAGAAGTAGGGATAGGATTTCCTGCCAGCTTTTGAGGCGACAAGGGGACGGAAAGGCCAGCTCCTCCTCTTTCCCCTCCTTTTTCCCAACAAGATTCCAGGAGCAGAAGACCAGCTGTCACAGTATTGCTGCTGACATGTGGAGTGGTGCGCTCCACATGGCCTTATACTTGAAGTTGATCATGTTGCCCCTGGGTTCACTGAGAGGTTTTTAACTCAAGTTCATTCACTGTCCATGAACTCAAGTTAGCTAAGACATTTGTAGATGCTAATCAGAAGAATGCTCCACAAACATTTGTTCTGGGGCACAAACATATTCAGTTGACCATATGCTGAATGTAAATCAATGAAGTCACGTTAAAAAAGCTAGTGTAGACATACCCTGAGTGAGAAACCAGCCTTTTTTACAGTTCAGTCACTCCCATTTCCTTCTCCCATAAATTCATACTTCCTCTTATCTGCACCAGCCAACGCAGGGGTGGCCAACCTGTGGCTCCAGAGCTGTGGCTCTTCAGAAGTTAATATGCGGCTTCTTGTACAGGCATCGACTCCGGGGCCGGAGCTACAGGCTCCAACTTTCCAGTGTGCCAGGAGGTGTTCACTGCTCAACCCCTGGCTCTGCCCCAGGCCCTGCCCCCATTCCACCCTTCCCACCCCCTCCCCTGAGCCTACCATGCCCTCGCTCCTCCCCCCCGCCCCCCCCCAGAGCCTTCTGCATGCCACGAAATAGCTGATCGGGAGGGAGGGGGAGGCGCTGATCAGCAGGGCTGCTGGTGGGCGTGAGGCGCTGGGAGTCGGGGCGGGGGGGGGGGGGTTGAACTGATGGGGGACTGCTGACATATTACTGTGGCTCTTTGGCAATGTATGTTGGTAAATTCTGGCTCCTTCTCAGGCTCAGGTTGGCCACCCCTGAGCTAATGGGCTCTAGCTGGCTAACTTTTGGTCTCCTCTGATCTGGAATCTTGGAGACGTCACGCCTGGTCACTCTCAAGATGCAGAGAGGTAGCACACCTGCTCATGCTCCCGTTGAAATCAATGGTGGTTTTTCTATCAACCTCAGTTGGAGGAAGATAAGGCCCTTAAAGATGGTCTACACAAAGCACCCGAGGATACACTGCGGGGAACAATCTTGCATTGGCAAAGAGGGAATGGACTACATGAGATCTTTTCCATCCTTAATTTCTATGATTCCATAACTATTCCTGCTGCTTAACTGGTGCTCTCCAGTCAGGAGATAAGCCTGTTTTTCTTCTCTCACAGTAGTTCTGTGTCCTATCAGGTTTTAAAGGTCACCAAAACCATCACACAATCCTTATGACACTGAAATAGCACAGCCATAACATTTGCTTGGTGTTTATACAAATCACCAATTAGCACTCTTAAGGGTTTTATTTCTCCCAAATAATTCTGTAATGGTTTGCCAAGCATCAGATGCAAATCCTGTCACTGATTTTACCCTTCAGCCATGAGACCCGCTGGCTTGTACTCAGTGATGAGATTAATGCAAAGCTCCCTGAGGAAATGGCGGCCTTTCAGTTCTCAATCTAAAAGAATAAAAAATAAAGAGAAAATGAGAGAGGGGCTTCCATGGGAATATTTATTACATTAAAAGAAGATGTTAACTGACAGATGCCTAATTTTCTTTGCCTGCCACCTACGTTTTTGTAGAGTACATAATTAATCCTCAACCAAATTGTTACTGAGCTGCATTACCTTGTGCTGAAACCTTGCTGTCATAGTTAATAAGGGATATGGGCATGTAATATGAAGACTACAGGAAGCTTCCTTATGCATCATCCTAAAATACAAGACTGAGGGGCTAAGTACACATTTATATTATACATGCAAAATCCTATGTTAAGGGGCTAAGTACACATTTATATTATACATGCAAAATCCTATGTTAAGGCAACATTAAGATTGCACATTTAAAATAGCAAAATGTCTGGCAATTCAAAAGTTAAGGTTCCAGTAGCAATGCTAATTCAGCCATACTGCACTTACCAGTGCAATAGGGCTGAATAGTACTCTCTTTTACTGTTTTATTGGATATATGTATAGCACAATATAAAGCTATTTTATTATTTTCTGCCTTTTCCCAGCAGAAACCAGAAAGTGCAGATATGGGTAGAAGTTAGAAAATAATTTGATGAAATTAGAATGAATGAAGAAACAAAACTGAACACACAAACTTTGAGAGTGGTGTGGTTGGGGGCCAGACCTGGATCTGAATTTGTCACTGGCCCCAAAAGAACTGATTTCAACACTCCTTCAATTTAAGTTGTTTCAAGAATCCTGTTTATCAATAATAAAATGTAGTAACTAAAATACAGATGTGAATTTTGCTGTTTGGGCCCATCTCTGGTAAGCAATAAGAAATGAGGAAATTATTTCAAACCCCAATGAAAGAATTTGCTTTGGTTCATTTTGATTGTTGGCTGAAGGTTCAAGTCAGTTCTTAGTTTCACTGAATCAGTTTCCTCATCCCAGGGCCTGTTCCTGCTCCCATGGAAATTACTGGTAAAACTCCTATTGACTTTAATGGTGCAGGATCAAAACCCTAATGAGGAACGTATTATGAGGTGCAGAATAAAATAAGTATGTGTTTGTAGGGATTTGTCACCACTGTGATTCCATGGAAAGTGAACGGAAACTTCAGTTGGAACCTAGGGTAGTAGGGCTCCAAACACATGACCTAATAGTTGGGTAAGAAGGCTACGCTTGTTCTGACAACAAAATAAAGGGTCTTGGATAGATTTATTAGTGCTGACAAACATTAAGTATTGCCTGTTGTCAGCTGAACGAAGAGTAATTTACCGTTAATGACTTGATTTTTAAAGGAAACTTAACTTGTACCCCCTTTTTGTCCAAGTAGTTAACTGTTGGTGCAAATGGAGTTATGTATAATAGACCTCTATGCCTAGCTCCACAGAGGGATTTAGACAACCAAGTCCCAGTTTTAGGCACCGTTTCAATCCACAAAACCCCTGCTTGGCTGCTGCCTAACTCTGTATGTGCATCAATACACTAGGCACCTAAACTTTCACCATTAAGTTCCCTGGGCACCTAAGTTCCTGCCTCCGAGCATGCACACTACTGCCTCACTCTAGGCATCCAGACACTTTTTCCGGCCTAAGCCCCAGCGTGATCTGCAGACCAGGTGAAGATGTGTGGGCATAAATGCCAACTTCTTCTGGCACTGGTGGGTCCTTGACCCCTTCCCCAAAGTGCCCACCCCAACTCCACCCCATTTGACTTCTTCCCCAAATCCCTGCCCTGAGCACCCCAAGTTCCCGCTCCTCCCCCCTCCCTCCCAGAGCTTGCTACAGCTGTTTGGCAGAGGCAAGCGCTGGGAGGGGGGAAAATGCAGCACGCTGGGAGGAGGAGGAGGTGAAGTGAGGTGAGGGAGGCGGGGAACTTGGCTGCTGGTGGGTGCAGAGCACCCACTAATTTTTCCCCACAGGTGCTCCAGCCCTGGAGCACCCACGGAGTCAGCGCCTATGTGTGTGGGTGAACACCCGTCTTGCCTGTGGGGCCCAATCTGGTATGTGTGCTCAGAGCATGCCTACTGGATCAGGTCGCATTCAAAATCTGGCCAGAGGAGGTGTTGGTGGTGACCGTATAACTTTTAGCTCAGGGGCTAGAGCACTCACCTGTGATGTCAGACTGGGTTCAATTCCCCTGTCTGCATGAGTGGGAGTGAGGATTTGAACAGGGATCTTCCAGGTGAGTGCCCTAACTGCTAGGCTATGGGATATTCTGATGTAGGTTTTCCTCAGTCTCTCCTATGACTGAGAGTGACTCTATAGGTGGGAGATGCAGGGTCCAATCCCCCTGCTCCAATAACTATTAAATTGTTTATCCAAAGTGGGGGGAATTAAATTCAGGTCTCCCGCATCCTAGGTGAATGCTCTAACCACTGGGCTAAAAGTAATAAAGTGGGCATCACCACTACCTCCTCCTCACAAGGAGTGACTTAGGTGCCTAAACCACCTGACTCCAGGAGATGGGTTCCTGGCTGTGGATTGCAAGCAGAGATAGATGCCTCCCTGCAGCCTGGATTTAGGTGCTGAACTCTATGATGGGGCAGGATTTAGGACACAGCCCTCTCATTGTAATCTACCATTGGCTAGTTTAGGACAATTTCCAATTGCATGCTAGCTTTTGTGCATCCCATTCTTAAGGACCTATCTCTCCCCATGCACTGTATAGGAAGCTAGGCATCTAACTCTGGTTTTGTGGATCTTATCGTTGTTCTATTGATTTTCTAGGTGCCTATGTCAATTTGTAGATCTGGGCCCTACCTACCTGATTTGTGGGCAAAAGCAGACTGACAGACATCACCATGCCTTTCTTTGCTCCTGCAAAATTGCACCTGCATTTATTTGTGGTTGCTGATTTTTACACAAAGTGAGAGAGGCCTGGTTTTAAAAATCAGATCTCCAAATGAGAATTCCAGGTAAATATATTTCTCAGTCTACGATGGTGAAAATTCACTAGTGAGACACCTGTGGATATTTGAACTCCTATGAATGAAATAATTTTCTTTAAAGCAAGTCTTTACTTTTATAAAGAACTAATTTAATCATGCACTGATCAAAGGGCTAATCAAAGAGACTGAAATATCAGAGCAGGTGTCTGAAGCAGGAAAGGGAACATGCTACTGGGAGAGAGAAGCATTAGTGATTTTATACAGAGGAAATTTTCCTTTGGCAAAAGAGACATCCAAACAGTTGAGCAGAAAGAGACTTTTTTTATTTACCTCAAGGGGAGATTTAACTCGTCACATATCAATATTACAGTTATGGGATTCGGAGTATTTTTCAATATAGTTAGATTTGGGAAAATGAAATCCTTGGTTTGGGAAATGTTTTTCTGAGTGAACTATTTAGTCCTTCCTGTGGTGGCATAAAGGTTAAAATAAATACAACCACAACATCTTTGGTTAGACATAGCAGGACAGATTCTGCAGTCAACTCAGAGAAATTCCACTGATTCGACTCATGTGAATGAGAGCAGAGTCCCCCTAACCAAAGATGTTGTGATTGTATTTAACTATCCAGAGGGGCGGGGCTTAGTACTCTAAGCATCAGGTGAAGCTAACTGTGCACATGGTCTGGAGGTGCAAGTTAGAATCCCAGAGAGCTCCACTCAGCTATATAAAACCTATTTTTAAAAGGTCAGATTCTGCTCCCCAGTTACACCCCATATGACTCCTCAATGCCAAGGTTGACTTCCATAGAATGTGACTCCTTCTGAAAAAAATTTCAATAATTTTCATTAAAGAATATTTTGATTTAAACATCGAAGACAAGAGAACAAACAAAACACATGGATCCCACCGAAGACAGAAGTTGCCTGGCATGGAAAAACTAGATTAAGTGAAATTTAAATATCTAACTATATTAAAATAAACAAGTCCTCATTCTGTGGAGTGCAGCAGAGGATACAAACTTGTATAATTGCCTCTATTAACTAGACATGAGACCAGTTTTTATTACACATTTTTATTATTCCCTGCAGCAGAGGTGCTAACTAGTACAAACATCCATTCTATATCCATTGGACATGGAAAGCGTTTCCATTTTCTTAAGATCTGCCTTTTGGCAGCAGTTAAGGCTATAAGCCATGTAGGAATACAGAGGACAGATGTAGATTATGATTTATGAGGCCAGCTATGCAAAACTTGGCTGTAGGAGCAAATGTAGAGCAGGGTGACTAATTTGTAGTAATTTATGTCACAATTTGTATTATTTATGTGTTATTAGTATTACAGAAATTTCTAGAGACCTCAGTCAGATCAAGGCCTCCCATTATACTAGGTGTTGTACAAAGAGTGCTGTACAATTTAATTTCACCTCTTTCTCTGTTCGTACATTGTCCCAGACACCTTACAATTTTTCTGAGCTTATTTGTTCAAAATTATTTGCAGGATAATTTCTGTGTATAATTCTCGAGGTGTATACCATTCCCTAGCAGCACATTGCAATAATTCAATACTCCAAAATGCAGACTGTCTTTGTTACTTTTGTCAGGGAACAAACTGTGGGTCATATGGTATGTTTCTGTTCTGTACTGGTTAGAATCCAATTTCCAGTGAGAATAATCTGCAGAACTCCCTGGAGTTTAAGGAGGGGGAACAGTTTTTTCACAGGAGTGCTAAACATTGATTAGGACACAGAATGGGGCAGAAAATGGGTTTAATCCAAAACCAGCTCCCTGTGTTTTCCTCCCAGGAAGAAAGGGAAAGGAGAGGATGCTTGCTTCAAAACCTCTGGGGAGCTCTATTTCTGATGCTACATCTCCTCCTCTGCACCGGGCCCACCAGAGGTAGGGAATGGCACCTGCTTTTATTGCATAAACCAGGGAATCTCAGGAAAACCTGTCCCTAACCCCACAGATCCCTTCCTATGCCTGCCTACCCTGTTGTCTTTTGGACCCTCCTGAGCTGCTTGTGCTTTGTGCCCCTCCAATGGCTGGATGGTTCAGAGACCACTTAGGAAGGGGCACATGCTGTGCAGAACAGATGCTTTCCACAGCCTTTTCTAGTACACGTAATTTGTGGCAGCTCTGCAGCTGACCATGTGAAGCTGGAATGTACCATAGAACTGCAATCCCACTGTGACAGGTTCTCCGTGGGGTGCCACCTGGAACTGGGGTACCACTGAACCCCCCTGACCCACCAGCCTGGGCTACCTTTACACTGTACTGCTGTGACAGGCCCTCAGGCCCCCTCCAGCACGCATACAGGTAGGGACACACCCAGCTACAGCTACACACAGATGCTGAGATCAGCTCTGCATGGGAAGGCTCAGCTAAGGAACTGCCCAGTTACTCAAGCGTACACCCCCCTTGGGAGGGTAAACCCAAAGTTATACCGTCTTGCGCTGCACAGAGAACTGTACAGTGTAAGCTCATGACATTTGACCTCTCCCTCAATGTGAAGATCTTTTTGCTCCAAGTAATGACAAGTTTATTAACTACAAAAGATAGATTTAAAGTCATTACAAGGGATAGAAAACGGATCAAAGCAGATTACCTATCAAATAAAACAAACACAATCTAAGCTTAGTATACTAAAGAGATTGAATATAAGTAGCAAATTCTCACCCTAATTGTTGATTTAGGCAATTTGCAGAGATTCTTGGGTCCAGCTGCCCTTGCTTGCAGTTTAAAACCCCAGGTATTCCTTTCACAGGCTAGGAATCCCTCTAGGCTGGGTCCAGCCCTTCTCCCCAGTTCAGTCCTTCTTCCTCAGGTGTTTCCAGCAGTTTCCATTGGGCGGGGAATCAGAGAAGAACCACGATGATGTCACTCCCCTGCCTTAAATAGCTTTTGCATATGGCGGGAACCCTCTGTATCCAGCTTTAGTTCCCAGCCCTTTCAGTGGAAAAACTGGTATTCCAAGATGGAGTCCAGTACCAGGTGACTTGGTCACATGTCCCTGTAAGGGCTATAGCAGACATAACTCAGAGGCTGTTTGTAGCGTCCTCAGGAAGGCTCCTTGGTGGGAGATTAGCAGCTTCTAAGATCTATTGTTCTCCCTAATGGCCCTTCTCAGCCAGCCATCTAGACTCAGTGCATTCTGCCTAGTGGGTGTTCCAGAGGTGTAAACATATTTGTAATAGATACATAGACTATATTCCTAACTTCAGATACCAAAAAGAAAAAAGAAAAGGAGTACGTGTGGCACCTTAGAGACTAACCAGTTTATTTGAGCATGAGCTTTCGTGAGCTACAGCTCACTTCATCGGATGCATAGCATATTGTGGAAACTGCAGAAGACATTATATACACACAGAGACCATGAAACAAAACTTCCTCCCACCCCACTGTCCTGCTCGTAACAGCTTATCTAAAGTGATCATCAAGGGAGGGCCATTTCCAGCACAAATCCAGGCTTTCTCACCACCACCACCCCCCCCACAAACACCCCCCTCCAAAAACCACACACACAAACTCACTCTCCTGCTGGCAATAGCTCATCTTACAATGTGCACAGCAATAATCCAAGTTTAACCAGAACGTCTTGGGAGGGGGGGTTAGGCTACCTTGCATAATGACTTAGCCACTCCCAGTCTCTATTCAAGCCCAAATTAATAGTATCCAATTTGCAAATGAATTCCAATTCAGCAGTTTCTCGCTGGAGTCTGGATTTGAAGTTTTTTTGCTTTAAGATAGCGACCCTCATGTCTGTGATTGCGTGACCAGAGAGATTGAAGTGTTCTCCGACTGGTTTATGAATGTTATAATTCTTAACATCTGATTTGTGTCCATTTATTCTTTTACGTAGAGACTGTCCAGTTTGACCAATGTACATGGCAGAGGGGCATTGCTGGCACATGATGGCATATATCACATTGGTGGATGTGCAGGTGAACGAGCCTCTGATAGTGTGGCTGATGTTGTTAGGCCCTGTGATGGTGTTCCCTAAATAGATATGTGGGCACAGTTGGCAACGGGCTTTGTTGCAAGGATAGGTTCCTGGGTTAGTGGTTCTGTTGTGTGGTATGTGGTTGTTGGTGAGTATTCGCTTCAGGTTGGGGGGCTGTCTGTAGGCAAGGACTGGCCTTTCACCCAAGATTTGTGAGAGTGTTGGGTCATCCTTCAGGATAGGTTGTAGATCCTTAATAATGCGTTGGAGGGGTTTTAGTTGGGGGCTGAAGGTGACGGCTAGTGGCGTTCTGTTATTTTCTTTGTTAGGCCTGTCCTGTAGTAGGTGACTTCTGGGAACTCTTCTGGCTCTATCAATCTGTTTCTTCACTTCCGCAGGTGGGTATTGTAGTTGTAAGAATGCTTGATAGAGATCTTGTAGGTGTTTGTCTCTGTCTGAGGGGTTGGAGCAAATGCGGTTGTATCGCAGAGCTTGGCTGTAGACGATGGATCGTGTGGTGTGGTCAGGGTGAAAGCTGGAGGCATGTAGGTAGGAATAGCGGTCAGTAGGTTTCCGGTATAGGGTGGTGTTGATGTGACCATCGTTTATTAGCACTGTAGTGTCCAGGACACTGCAGCTGTCCTATCTCGGGGTCTCTCCTTCTGCCCCTCCACCCCCTCGAACATGATACAGTTCTGTGGTGACCCAGAATCCTATTTTCGACGTCTCCGACTCAAGGAATATTTCCAAAATACCTCTGAACAACATAATGATCCACAGAGGCCTGCCTACCAACATTACAAAAAGAAGGATTCTAGGTGGACTCCTCCTGAAGGTCGAAACAGCAGACTGGACTTCTACATAGAGTGCTTCCGCCGACGTGCACGGGCTGAAATTGTGGAAAAGCAGCATCACTTGCCCCATAACCTCAGCCGTGCAGAACACAATGCCATCCACAGCCTCAGAAACAACTCTGACATCATAATCAAAAAGGCTGACAAAGGAGGTGCTGTTGTCATCATGAATAGGTCGGAATATGAACAAGAGGCTGCTCGGCAGCTCTCCAACACCACTTTCTACAAGCCATTACCCTCTGATCCCACTGAGAGTTACCAAAAGCATCTACAGCATTTGCTCAAGAAACTTCCTGAAAAAGCACAAGATCAAATCCGCACAGACACACCCCTGGAACCCCGACCTGGGATATTCTATCTACTACCCAAGATCCATAAACCTGGAAATCCTGGACGCCCCATCATCTCAGGCATTGGCACCCTGACAGCAGGATTGTCCGGCTATGTAGACTCACTCCTCAGGCCCTACGCTACCAGCACTCCCAGCTACCTTCGAGACACCACTGACTTCCTGAGGAAACTACAATCCATTGGTGATCTTCCTGATAACACCATCCTGGCCACTATGGATGTAGAAGCCCTCTACACCAACATTCCACACAAAGATGGACTACAAGCCATCAAGAACACTATCCCCGATAATGTCACGGCTAACCTGGTGGCTGAACTTTGTGACTTTGTCCTTACCCATAACTATTTTACATTTGGGGACAATGTATACCTTCAGATCAGCGGCACTGCTATCGGTACCCGCATAGCCCCACAGTATGCCAACATTTTTATGGCTGATTTAGAACAACGCTTCCTCAGCTCTCGTCCCCTAACGCCCCTACTTTACTTGCGCTATATTGATGACATCTTCATCATCTGGACCCATGGAAAAGAAGCCCTTGAGGAATTCCACCATGATTTCAACAATTTCCATCCCACCATCAACCTCAGCCTGGTCCAGTCCACACATGAGATCCACTTCCTGGACACTACAGTGCTAATAAACGATGGTCACATCAACACCACCCTATACCGGAAACCTACTGACCGCTATTCCTACCTACATGCCTCCAGCTTTCACCCTGACCACACCACACGATCCATCGTCTACAGCCAAGCTCTGCGATACAACCGCATTTGCTCCAACCCCTCATGAGGATAAATTCATTAACATTTCTGAGAAGTTCAGATGCTCTGGTGATGAGTGCCATAGAATAGCCTATGAATAAATTAAATAATTTGATTGTATTTTGGTTTTTGAAATAAGATTTGGTCTGACATATGTTTCTGTGGCTTTACCTAACTCAATTCACCATCCATGAGTATAACTTTCCTTGACAAGGGGCAGTAATTCATGTTAATATTTAGGCATTATTAGCTTGAGTCTAATTGTGTTCTACATCTGGGCAGTGAGTGCAGCATAGAAACTTTTATAATACAGCTACAGTTTGTAGCGAGCTGCTGTTATAAACTTAAGCCACCAAGCCTTTACCACAGATAGAGCCTGGAGCCGGAACTGCTCAGACTATATTTCATGGCAGTTATATTTCAATGGAGATTCATTATTTATGTATTCCCAGTTGTCACCATATTTGAAAACATATGAAATCTGTTGGTGTGCAGAAAATAAGTCTCTGAGAGAGGTCAGCCAACATAGCAAAATGTACAAAAACATGGCAGACCTCCACTTAGTACTATAAATCAAGTGCTGTGTTTCCCTGGCTTTCATGCTGCTGCTCAATTCTGCTGAATTTGTCATATGATATAATGCTCTTTTAATCAGATAGGCCACCCTATATAGCTTAGTGTTATAGGAACCACATGTGCTGCATTATTATTCGGGGAAACATGGTGTGTCAAAAAAACAATTGTCAAGGTTTGAATGGTAGAGGCAATTTGGATATAGCTCTATGTACTGGAGGCTTCTTGGAATGCTGTGGAAATCGGTGAAGGTTAAGAATTCGTCTCAATGAACCAATAAGATTTGGTTGAGACTACTAAATTTAAGCCTTAGTGTGTTACATTTCTTCATTTCATAAACAGCTCATGAGATGGACTTTCTGTTTGTGACAGGTTTCAGAGTAACAGCCGTGTTAGTCTGTATTTGCAAAAAGAAAAGGAGGACTTGTGGCACCTTAGCGATTAGTCTCTAAGGTGCCACAAGTACTCCTTTTCGCTCTGTTTGTGGTCATTTATTTGCTCACTGCTGGGGCAACCACCATTTGGCTGAATTTATATCCAGACACAAACTTTCTGATACAGAATTTTGGTTTGGCTTATCTAGATAGGAAGCTAATTGTGACCATATCTATGGTTTGGGTGCAGGATTTGGGCTTCTATCTAGATTTGGTGGTTTTTTTGTGTTTATTTTTAACTTGCTGTGAGGTGCCCTTGATACTGCAATGAAAATATTCCAATAAATATTAGATTTTAATGTATAACTTCTATATATAATGATCATGAGACACGTGACAGATGACACATGACAGATCTGAGCTCTGTTCCGTACCATTCCATACGGAAACTTTGTTTAAACTGAATATTTATGTTTCATTTCAGATTGTGCATTGGAAGAGAAAAGAGACAAAGAAATTATAATAATTAGAAACTATGCTGGGAATACAGTGACCTATGTGTTACAGAGATATCAGTCATCATAGTTTGTAAAATTATTTCAAAATAAATAGGAAGCCACTCTGGTCTAGTAGTTTGAACACAAGCCTGGGAGCAAGGATCCCTTCAGTTACAATTCTCGTGTTTTTCTATGGACTCAGTGTGACTGGTCAAATTTCTTAACTACACTGTGCCTCTTCCTCAGCTGAAAGAGGGATAGTAGTAGTTACTTAGCCAGCTCACAGGAATGGTGTGCAGATAATATTTGTACAGCACCAGATAGTTTCACTCTCTTTCTTAATGAATAATGAGGAAAGGTTTATGGGACTGGCTGCTGCCGAGATTTCTTTTTCTGTGAATTCTTTAAAAAGCAACTCAGCTTCAAATGCCTCATTTTTGTTTCTTTTGTTTCTTTTCAATATTTGGAATAATATGTAATTAAAACTCAATTAACCCTTTTGTTTCTTCCCCACCTCCTCACAGAAAATGTCTTATTTTTTTTTTATAAGGAGGATGGCCTAGGAAGATTATAAAATCTTTCACAAAGGGAAAACCCACCTTTTGTCAGCCTTTTAGTAACCACTGGATGTCACTACAACTCTACATACATACTCTCAAAAGAGCATTTATCTTGGAATGAGAAACTTTAGTTCAAAATGAAAAGTATTCTGACATATTCATTTTGGGGAATACCAAAAATCTGTATTATAAAATGAATGCATGTAAATTAGGGATGGTTCAATTGTCCAAGGATTGCCCAACCTGGATGTTAGAACCACAGGTTCAAATCCTGGCTGGGCTAACACAGCTCTTCCTCTTTTTGAAATAGAAACATAGATGTCTATTAAGTTTACTTTGGATAGATCTTTTAGATGTGATCTTAAACAACCACGGTTCTCTGTGGACATTAAAGATTTCACAGTGAAATTAGGGGTTTGCTTATTAATCTTGGCCAAAACGTCCCCTCTCCACACTGCTGAACAATATGCTGTCTGCCCACAACCTTCCCTCCCAGAGAAGGCTGCAAAAATTTCAGAGGTACTCTATGTACATAGCTATAAAATCGTTTGGGATGAAATAAATGTAAAGTATTAATACACAATGTATGTGGTTATACCAGATAACATCTACACACCTCAGTTGGTGTTCTTCTGAACTATGCCTTTATGAACTGACTACTTAGTGAATTCTTAATCAACCATATAGTTGATTGTTATCCAGTTACAGAACAAATCAGATCTATCACTTCATTGTTTCTTTGTTTTAATCATTTTGTTCTATTTTGCAAATTGATCTCCCCAGAAGCAAAATAAGCAAAACTGTGATTTCTGAAACAGAATTTTCTTGTGACAAAAATCACTGTGCTCTGCAAATATGTAATACCCATTTAAAAAAAAAATTCCTAGAAACTAAAATGTGTGGTTATGAAATGGCTCACATTTTTGTACACAATTTTATGGAAAAACTTTCATCACTCATGCAGTGCTAGTTATTTCAATAAGCTGTTTTATAAATCCTCACTGTGTGATTTTATAAATTCACACTGTGTGAAATTCATGCCTCTGCAGAGGACCAGCAAAAGATCTATGCACCAATTAAATCCCATTTAAGCCCTCCTTTGAGAGGTTAAGTGGGACTTAGTTGGTGGACAGGCCCTCTTCATATGAGAGAATTTCATTCATACATAATGAACACCATACAGCTTCTGTTGTCTTTTTGCAAATCAGGTGTTTCTGTCTGTGTTGCACCTGCTTATAGATAATGTCTTTCATGAATATTGAAATGTAACCAGTTTAGAAGCTATATACAAGAATCACTTCACCTGCTAATGAAATGCAGCCTACTGTTGAGGATGGTATTGCAGGTATTTAGCAATATACAGTTCAATAGCTAATAACATGAAGAAAATGTATCTCATTCAACTGTAATTAGAATTTTGGCCAAAACACTGCAGCTAATAGCCCTGCCTTGCCAAAATGTTTTCAGATCTAAACTGACAATAATGGTCCAAGTCTTTTTCTTTACATATCATTTGACTAATCTTCATCAGCACAGTGCTCCACAACACCAGGCTAAGGTAGTAATGATTAATATGGAATAGTCCCTACTGAATTATCATAATCACTTCTTGTTAGAAATAGGCCCAAGCCCATTCAGATCTAGGACACATGTTCACATCTTGTGTTGGGTTTGACGCATTGTAGAGCTAGAGGCCAGCTGTAAAATTCAGATGCCAATTTCAAATACTCAAATTTCAGGAGTGTTCAGGTGGAGGGTTTTGTTCAGCACAAAAATGGATGTAACAGTTTTGTGTGTATGTGTGGGTGTTGAAAGACCTGAGGTCTTTATTCAGGTTTTATTTGGGCAAAAGTCCCATTAAAGTTAATGAAAGTTTTCTCTGAATCAGGACTAAGTATTAACTGAGTTAGAACTTCAATATTTGGAATAATAATCCTATGTAATTAAAACTCAATTATTTAAATATTATCATTAAAATACCCGGCCAAGGGTCCTATCTGACTAAGATCTGATTTAGTACTCACTTCAGCAGGAGTCGAGGGCTCTTAAACTTGCAGGAGTAATTTCTGTATATGCAATGCTGTAGTGTGGGCATGTACGTGAAAGAATTCTTCCCTGATCCTAGATGGTGATTAGCATATGGCCTTGGGTATAAGGGCAGATGCTGGGTTTTTTTCATGTGTGTCTAATTAAAAAAACATCTTTTAGTTGCCTTAACAATATCCTGGGGGAGGGAATATCACAGGTTGAGGATACATATGTATGCTTCTAATTACAAAAAATAAAATAAAATAAATTTAGGTTGCACTAAAAAGCAGGGAAATGGGGGAAAAACCTCAAATCTAACAAGAGAACAATCAAGCTCTTACCAATTTGGAGCTATATCTATTATGGGGAAATAGTGTGGTACAAGAAAATAGCAAACCCCAATAATCACTGAGTCATATGTACCAATAGCAACCATTTGTTTTGTTCTATTTGTTCATTTTTTAATTAAAAAAATCAAACACATAAATAACAATAATTATTAAAAAAAACAAGTACTCTCTGAAAGCATTTTCAATATAACAGTCAACATAGCCACAGTTCACACTTTTTGCTCTTCATTTCTTTTAATGCCTTGTCTCTTAGCTTTATCTAGATCTGAGCCCAAACCTGGATTTGAACACCTTGGAATTTAGGAGGTGTTCACCATCTGGATCCAGATGCAAAGTTATTCCAGATTCTCCCATGCACTGGTGATGCCAATAACCAACCAACCAACAAACAAAAACAACAATGAATCTGGCTACTGGAGGATTTTCCCATGATAGAGGATCTTCCAGTGACATGGAACCTGTGCCACTGGTGGCAGGCAACATAGCCAGGGAAAAGGGGGCACCCCTGAATCTGTTGATAGTCAGCTACTGGAACGATCTGTGTGTCCAGGACCAGTCAGAGTGCCCAGAGATCTGAGTGTCATAGAGATGCAAATCAGTGGTTTGAAGACCAGCCCTCACCGGGATTAGTGCCAAATGCTTCTCAGTTGGTCTGGAGAACCTGGGCCATTGTGTATTGAGCACATCTCTAACTTTTCATCAAGTGTCTCCATTGTTCTTTAATTATGGCACATACCTTTCAACTTTCTATGGGGGCTCCTTGTGACTCTCTCCTTGGTCTCTGTAGTAGGGTCCTTGGTGGGCTGGGTGGCCTAGTGATTAGCATCCATTCAGTCCATTAAATAGTGGCAGGGGAGCCCAGGCCCACCCACTCCCCTGGGCTCTGACCCAGGGCCTAGGAGGGTCAGCAGCATTGACTCCTGGAGGGGTGTGTGTGGACGCTTTGAGTTACCCTTCCTGGGTTGTTTCCTGCCACTGCTTCCTCTGCTTCTGGTCCCAGATAAGTAAAAATGAAAAGGAAACCAAACCATCAACCCCCAATCCAGTTCAGCATACAGCCCTGATACTTCAGGGAGGCATCTCTAGCCCCTTTTGGTAGGAGTCTGCAGTGTAGGTCTATACTTCTCTCCAGCCTTCTGAGCTGGGTGGCTCCCTTTTCAACTCTCTCTCCAACTGGAGCATGCTTTGCAGGATTGGAGGGGTGGGGTTAGCTAGACCCAGTACTGTCCTTTAACCCCTTCTGTCCCAGTGTAAGGTTTGTATACCCCATCACTGTCCCATTCTCTTCTCCCTCTACACATTAGCTCTGGGTAATCTCATTGGCAAAGACAAATTCAACTACCATCTCTATGGTGATGGCTCAGACCTACCTGTCTACTCCAAAGCTGTCACCTTCTTTCTAAACTAAAATCTTGCCTGTCTTTTTAACATCTCCTGGTGCATGTCTAGCAGCCAGCTCAAGCTCAGCATGACTAAAACAGAGCTCCTAATCTCCCCACTCCCCAAGACTGCCCCATTACCTCCTTTCTTGATCCTGACGTTACTCAGACCTGTAGTCTTGGAGTCATCTTTGACTCAGACCTTTTTTAGATCCTCACATCCAGGCTATGTCTAAATCTTGCCAATTCTTTCTGCATAACACAAAGAGAAAATACCCCACAAAAAGACAGGGAGACGTCAAAACCTTTGTGCTGTATCTGTGTATACTGTTTCTGCTTCTTCCGCTTGAGGAATCTGTAGGGTTGTTGTTATAATTAATGGAATTTCTACTGTTAAGCATCTCAGCTCTCACTGAATATTTATGGTATTAGCACCAGGCACTGATGATAACTCTCTGCTATGGTTCCTTGGGATTTACAAACTTCTCTGGAGGATTGTTGATAACTGTTTTTGGTGACGCGGCAATCTCCTAATCCGAAAAGTCACTGCCAAGCTCAGTCTTTGCATATGCAAGACAAAAATATGGATTTTTTTTCTGGAGAAAATGTGATGAGCAATGCGCTGTTCTCTCCTTTTCTCTGATGACTAAGCTAGAAGATTTAATAGACTCACTAACATATTGCTTGGGAGAAGCGTTTTTTCCACCAACAAAAAGCAGCTTTTTGACCTCGAAGCAAACAATGTAAAAAAATATGTGGATGTTCCAGTTTCACTTAAATTCACCTACTGTGCTGTGCTTTGATAGCACATTATTCTTCACATAAAAACTAAGGAGCCCCCAATGGACCTAAGAGCAGGACTCTAAACCAATTCAATGTTTTCTTGGGTAGAGACGAGGCTGGATAGTTAGTGTATTTTTTGAGGGTGGGGAGGAGAATTTTTTTTGCTTTCTGTACTCTGAGTCTGATCCAAAGCCCATTGGAGTCACTGCAATTGTCTTCAATGGGTTTTGGGTCTGGCCTTCTGACATACATGTTTCCAATTTTAGGGCCCAGTCCTGCAAATTGAGTTGATGGTCTCCCACAGGTGCTGAGTGCCCTCAGCTCTCTTTGATATTTGTAGAGATGCTGAGCACTTCACAGGGCTGGGCTCTTAGGAAGCGATTCGCAAAGGGACTGAGGCATTGCGATCCTGAGTGTCACGGCCCTTAACTTTTAGGCACCTAGAATATCACAGGAACAACATTAGGATCCAAAACAGCTGGCAGGGGGAAGCCAGGGGTAAGAGGTCTTATAACCATTAGCCCAATGGTTAGGGTACTCACCCAGGATGTAGGAGACCACTGGGTCAAGTCCTCTCCTCCTGAGGAGTGCCCTAAACACTAGGCTATGGAATGTTCCTCTAGCTCTCCTGCTGAAGTTGTTCCACTGTTTAATTAAATAATGAAGTATTAATTTGGGGCAAAGATGAGGTGGGATGACCAGCAGGCCCCAGTGCCCTTAAGGGGCAGATTATCCCATCCTCGTCCTAGTTTGATTCATTCAATTTGCCTTTAATGAAAACCTGCACCAATTAGTTCTAATACCCTACGTTGAAATTCACCCGGTACAAAAGCCCAGCATGTGGACTTCAGTGGAATATGGGCCTTCAGCTCAGGGGGTGAATTACACCCTAGAAACTATTAACTGAGCACAAATTCATTTTTTTTAAAGTTTTCTTAGAAATGTCTGTTCCTCTTTCAGAGCCTACATAAATGGGAACTGTGAATGAGGCAAGTGCCTATCAAAAACAGCTTCCATTTTCCTGACATTTCCATGAATGCAAGAGGCAGTTCAAAGGGGGTGTGTGTGTGGGGGGGGTGTGAGAAAACCTGGATTAGTGCTGGAAATGACCCACCTTGATTATCATGCGCATTATAAAGAGAGGTTTCAAAGAGGGATGGGCTATTACCAGCAGGAGAGTGAGTTTGTATGTGTGTCTGGGGGGGGGGGGGGAGAAGGGTGAGAAAACCTGGATTTGTGCTGGAAATGGCCCTCCTTGATGATCACTTTAGATAAGCTGTTACCAGCAGGAGAGTGGGGTGGGAGGAAGTTTTGTTTCATGGTCTCTGTGTGTATATAATGTCTTCTGCAGTTTCCACGATATGCTATGCATCCGATGAAGTGAGCTGTAGCTCACGAAAGCTCATGCTCAAATAAACTGGTTAGTCTCTAAGGTGCCACAAGTCCTCCTGTTCTTTTTTCTTTTTACAAAACTGTAATGTCATTTCTATTGTTTTAGACTGTTTCTGGCCCACATTAGTGCTGGATGGGCTGTCAAGTGCATTGGGTAACTAGAGGGACAGGAATGAGCCAGTCTGACTACTCCGAGATCTCTCTTTCCAGATGGTGTAAATCTGGAAATACTTTCAAAGCAACAGTCAAAAGCTATGCTGTGTGATATCATCTTTAAAAGGACAGACAGCTCTTCCAGAAGTAAGAGAACTCAAAATGGCAGCAGCCACTGCTGTGGAGCTAGACTTGGTTGTTAAATTAATTACATTTGCATATTGTTTCACCAGTTGTGAAAATCTGCATTAGGTTAACTTTGTTTCTTTGTCCTGCAGCTACAGAGACAGGCTGCATTTCTAGACTACCTAGATCTTTGGTACCGATTCCCAATGAATATCCACACTTGTTTTACTGAGAGACCTGCATTTTGGATATAATTTTGGCCCATGTCCTATTCTCTGCTTTCCTTAGCATGACTTAAGCAACACACTCAACCTGTGATTCATTCTTACATGGATTCAGCTCTTGAGGCTCAAACTACAGACAAAATTTCAGTGAACTTTTCTACTACGGAAATTTTTGTTTTTTCAAAATTGAACTGATGACAAAACTGTGAACTCAACTGTCAGTTCAGGACACTCATTGCAGACAGCTGTGGTCAATGAGCCAGGCCTATGCGAACCCAGTGGACAATCAGTGGATGATTTGCACATATGATTTGCATGAGTCAGCTGCCTAAAGTACATACTAATAGCTAAAATTTCACCTAACTCAGTTGGCTGCCGGGTCCAATAAGGGTCTGTTCACATCCTGCTTATTGTAATTAAAGAGACAGGAACATGCAATAAAAGAACCTGGGAACACTGGGACACTGATGGATGATAGGTAATTTTTTTTTCTTTTTTAATTTGTATTCTAAATGAAATACCAAGCAAAATTCTTCTCTTGTTTGTATTAGTGTAGTGCCACTGAATATAACGGAGGGCAGAATTTGGCCCATTGTGTATGCAACTACATGCTGTACTTGTTTGGCTGAGAAGACCTTATCCAGTTCTCTATTATCAAGGAGCAATGGGAAATAAGTTTGACAATAAAGCCGGAACAGGGCTTGGCAAACAGTATCACATGGGGCAAAGGCAACGCACCAGCTCCTGAAACGGTGAGGAAGGATGGTCCAGATGTTAGGGTGCTAGTCTGGGATTTGGAAGACTGGAGTGAAATTCACTTCTCTGCTACAGACTTCCTGTGTGATCTTGTGCGAGTTAGTTAATTAATCTCTCTGTGCTTCAATTCCCCATTTGCAATATGGGGATAATCATCATTCCCTACCTCACAGGGGTGTTGCGAGGAGGCAGACATGAAAATGTTGTGAGGTGCTCATGTTATGGTAATAGGGGCCATATACGTACCCAAGACGGATAGTGGCCTGCCACAGGCCACATTTCTATGGCCAAGTGCAGCATGAGGAGAGAATGCAAGTTTTCACTGCTGGTAAACTCAAGCAAGAATTCAATTCTCTTAATCTAGGAAAGACAAACACAAGCAAATATTATACAATTCAAGAGCCAGAAAATTTCACTTATCTCACAGGCTAAACTCCATTGGGTAGTTCTGAGTTCCTATGGAAAAGAAACCCCCTTTTCTGGTTGACAAATGGGAGTTTAAGATTCCAGGCCTGCACTCACTGTAGTTATTTATCCTTTTTAAAAGCATGTAAATGTACATGTCCATTAAGTTTGACTCTTGGCATTGCAAGACAATTGTGGGCCTCCTTGAATAATTAAGAGTCCCTGTCAAGGATTCAGTGGGGAATGTTCTTTGAGATAAATACATTGTCAAGAATTTAAAAAACAAAACAACGGGCTGCTGTTTTTGTGTTACTCTTTTCTGCTACTGCTGCAGATGCAGGTGTCCAGAAGAGGGAGCACAGATTATATAACAATCCAAGATTAGGGCCTGATCCAAAGCCCATTATAGTCAACGGGAAAGAGTCCCACTGACTTCAATGGGCTTTGGATCAGGCCCTTAAAAGCCAGAGTTTGTTCTCATTTGAACCCACTGCTAATCCTCTGATGCGAGTGAAAGTGTGCAGGTGTAACTAAGAGCAGAATATGGACCGTTACCCACAAGCATTTCTCAGCATCATCTCTTTAGCACATGGTTTTTGCATGGAAATAGTGGCTTCTCATTTTTACTTCAAGCTGACATGGCAGGCATATTTGTGTGCTACATCACACATGTGGTGGGGAAGATGGCATGTGGCACTATTGTTGTATAAGGATAAGCAACTCTGCTTAATGAACTTCAGAGGTGTGGTTCTAATGCTGGATTCTTCCTTTGTCAGAGGTACTTTTTAAAAAAAACCCCACATGTGTTTTTTGTAATGCCTGGGAAATTAATGGGTTGACAGCTCTGTAGGCTTACATTCTCTGTTCATCAATCAAACAGGTATAGCATAGGGTGACAGCAACGGAAATGTCTCCACCATAGCAGCATGCCTCAAGCATTACAGGAAAGGTGGGAGTTGAATTCAGTCTCCATGGCCATTCCATCTTTGGTCTCTCTGCTGAGACTGCTCATAAGGGTGTCAATTAGTGCCAAAGGTGGTCTTAGTTCTTGTGATGTGGACTGTCTTTTGAGAACTGGAAAGGGACTAACATGCAGAGCACCGAACAGCTGTCAGATGGCAGCAATCATTGGTCACTACTAATCTGGGCTGGATTTGGATTGGCATCCTGAAGGTGGAAAAAAGCCAGGGAAGACGTTGAAGGAACTGTCATATTGTTTATGACCTGGTCCCCCAAAGTATTGAGTGTCTTCAGTGATGCAGGCTCCTTGTCCTAAAGTATAAGCAAAGTGATCATATATCTTACCCTGTGCACATGCAGTTTTCTTATCAAGCTATTGTTCCTTTAGATCAAGCCATAACAAATGCAAAATACAGTAAACCCTGGCTGCATATGGCTGACTTGAAAATATGATTAGATACATTCTGTCTGTACCTAAGCAAGCCAGGATGTCTGAAGACCGAGCCAAGTTGAGGGGTATTGGAGCTGACTGTAAAATAAAAATACATAAAATCGTTCTATACAAAGCCACTGGGACCACTGGGATACAAGGAATATCAGAATATTCTTAATGGTTTACTGCTTCCTTTGCTTAGACTCATCCAGGTTTGACCTTTAATTGCCTCTGCATTTGGTATACTATAATGAAGTGTTTTCCGTGCAGGGTAATTTCCCTTGGAATCACCTTTTCCGAACAATCCTTAGGACTACAGCTCATGTATATTTTGGACAGTAACAGACTGGGGAAGGTGCCAATGACTGATATTTATTGCTGGAATAAAGTTACTGAGACCAGTTTTATTAGAGCTACTAATTAGAATTTACATGAAAAACCTCCACTGTACCTTGCGTAAAATGTAAAACTGAAGTGTAGAATACAGCAATCACACATCTTTGAGTTTTTGGCCATTGTTGAAGGTCACAGTGAAATGGGTTGCTGTAATATATGATTAATATGGCTGAAAAACAGTCTTAAAATAATGACTTGTAGTACATTCATCTGCGGATTTCAAAATGCTTTACAAAGGTGGATAAACAGTCTCTATTCTCTATTTTTTAAGAAATGGAGGTATAGAGACTTGCCCAAGTTCACAACAGCCAGCCAGTGGTAGAACCAGGAATAGAACCCAAGTCTTATTTTACCCTATCCATTGAATCATGCTGTCTCCTTTGCATTTTAATCCTATCTTTTTGTCTGAGGCTCTCAAAGTACTTTACAATGGTGTTTTATGGAAAATTAAGCCTTTTACATATTAGGTCAGTGGTTTACAGGCCTGAGGTCAGAAACCGCCAAAGTGCAGCCATGTCTAGGGTATTATATGACAACTGTTGAACAGGACATAGCACCTCACACATCAGTTTAGGACAGGAAATGAGTAAGAAAAGAATATCACCGATTAAAGCTTTAGGGGAGAAATTTAAGGGAAGCGAATCTGAATATGACAGCAGTGTTAACACAGTAAAAGGCCTCCATTCCACCTTCATCCTTCTTGGCCACTCAGATGCCTTTGACACTGTTGATCATACCCTACTTCTTGAAATCTTGTCCTCTCTTGGCTTTTGTGACTCTATCCTTTCCTGGTCCAGCTCCTATTTCTATGGTCATTTCTTCAGCATGTTTTCCTCTCTGCCATTCTCCAAGGAAGGCCCAGTGGCCTCTCTTCTAAGCCCGGGGGTGCTGGAACGTTTTTTTACAGTGGGGATGTGCAAAAAGCCATTGAACCAAACTGTAAACCCTGTATATAATGGAAACCACTTCTAACCAAGGGGTGTGGTTGTTATACCAATAAAATAAAAACCAGCAGGATCTTATTAAAGGGGAAAAGGCAAAATGCTACATTTATTGTGAATACAGAAAGAATCATAGTAAGCAGTTTGTTATAGCTATAACATGCCATTCAATTTCATATTCACACATTCATTCATACACACACACACACACACACACAGGTTCTGCAAGGTTGTTATCATAGTTACCAGCCTTAGAGTTGCTCATGCCAAGCCACTGGGTAGGTGGCTTGGACACAAGGAGGGAGCAAGGCCTTGTCAGATGCACATCTGATGCTCCCGGAAGTTGGTTTGCAGAATCAGACCCCAAATTTCTCAATTTCTAGAGTCCATTTTTATAGGAATTTATTCCTATGCCAGCCTGTGGGAATTGGTTCATCACGCTGTTGCTGAATCAATCAGCAGATGGCACATTCTGACGGCTCCTTGTTGTTCTTCGGTTCTCCCATCCTTGAGGCTATTGGGTGGATTATAGTCTGCCCTCCGGGGGTCCTCTGGTTGTTTCCACTTGACGCCTTCTTTGACGGATGGACACTGGATGCTTAGGCTGGCACCTCCCTGATCATTCAGTTATTATCCACACCAAGCATCCATCCACATACATCCTCTATCTCTATTTTAATCACAATTGTTAACAAAGCGAGATGAATACAACAAAAGGGCGGGGAGTCTCTGGGTGCTGTTTCTATTGTTACAGAGTATTGCTTTGAGTTTCTCTCTGTGTGAGTAGTTGTTGTTACAAAGAATTGCTTTGAGAGCAGACTCTGTCTTAGAATGTACTAACACAATTAGCAGCTTGCAAGTATCACACACAGAGGGAGAGAAACAGTACCAAAAACCAAGAAACCTCTTAATTAGTAATACCCTGGAAGTTAAACTCTGGGGAATCAAACTCATTTGTGATTTTAATACAGAACTTCTTTAATATGATCCAACATAATCCCCCTTTTGACACTAAGATTTATAATCGTCAGTGTCACTTTCTATGTAGCCTATTCAAGAGAAGGTACTGTGAGGCAATTTGAGTTTGTGATTCCAATTCATCCCACATACATGATCCTAGTGATGTATCTTTACTACAAGGCTCTGGGGCAACAGGCAAGGTGAGGCACACTCACTTTTGAGGAGTCCATTTGGTACAACCTCTAGTGTCCAATGGCTTTCCTCCTTCCCCAGCCCAATGGCTTGAGGTCCGGGGTAGCCAGAAGGATCCCATGGGTAATATGGGGAGTGGGCTAACCTTCCATACCTTTGCCTCCAGGGACTGTTGGTGTGCAATTTTGACAACAATTTCTTCCATTAACAAGTCTGGTTTTACAATACTGGGAACTTATTGCACCCATTCATATTGAGAAGTGTCAAACAACAATCTTTGTTTTTGTATTAGGCTGTCCTGTAGCTGGGACAGAGAGCTTAATTTATTCTTAATTACCTGTAGGTCTGCAGGTTTTTTTTTTAAACACACAACAGTGCTAGCAACAAGACAAAACACAGAACACAAAACACAATTTCTATCGTGACAGTAGATTCATGGCATTGGGTTGCTCTTCAGCTGGCATAAGCTTTTCCTGATTTTCTGAAAGACAAAAAGAACATGTTTCTACCCCTTTTGGGGTGGCAGATTATTGCTTCAAATATTTCTTTTACAAATACCCTTGCTGATTGCAGGCAAATCAGAGGAATTACCCCCCATATTTTCCTGTGTTTGTTCTATAGGCAGGCCAGGTTTCAATGGCTTATATCTTTTAAGGCTTATGGGGAAATTATTCCACTGTTTAGTCATTAAATCCCTGAGGTGGGGTACCTCAGTTTCCCTTCTTATACAGCAGACCAAGTTTATAATGTTTTTCCTCCTGTGTTAAGCTTTACGTTTATTTACAGGTAATAGCTGTGAAGCATCATTACCATATGACCTTAAAGGATTTTTCCAAAAATAATACACATTATACATTGTTACAGGGGTACTTATTATTATTAAATTTATTAAAGTTATTTTGTTATCACATGCCTTTTATTTGGACAATTTGTTTGCTGACCAGGCGTGTCCTTTAGCAGCAGCTCCTTTGTGCTGCTAGTTCTTTTCTTCCTTTTATCATTTAGGTAATTTGCATTTTCACAGATGCTTCCTGCTTGCTTTTGGATTTAAAGCCATCAGCAGCTCAGAGACCCTATCTTAAAAGGGACACAATCACCTTTCTCTAGAGTTTTGATTACTTTTAACTTCTGCTTCCAAAACACACAGCAATCTGAAAAAGAAAACCCAACCTATTGTGGCTCCCTTTGGAGCCCTAATAGCATTTTAATTAGGTAGCATGGTATGTTTGCATTTCTTTTGCCCCTTCTACAATGTACACTGCACATGTTCTGGGGCAAATGCACATTCCTTCCATAGTTTAACTTCTATAACATTATCCATATCAATTTTTACATAAGGTGTAACTGTTTCTTTTGTGCTTACAGAGTTTTCATGTACCTTTATCGAAGTGAGAGTCTGATTACTCAGAGCCATTTTAAGACTCAGTGTTTCTAACATTGCTTCTTTTTGTCTTGTGCACCTCACCCCTGCTGTTGCTTCAGAGGGGCACTGTCTTTTTTTAATTTCTTATTTTTTTTTAACTACAGCTCTCATCTACTATTTTGTTACAAAAACAAACCAACCAACCAAACAAAAAGAATCCAGAATTTTTTCCTATTCTCCTGATTTTGACTGCCCTGCTACTGCCACTACTTAAAAACATTTTAAATTTTGTAAAGCTTTGAGTTACGGATTAAATGCCAAAGGATTAAGGATTAAATGCCAAATCCCAAAGCCAAACAACACTAATCACCTGTGTCTAGCAAAAAGGTCGGTCAATTTTGCAACTTTGAATTAAAGAGTCAAATGGATTTTTAATGGCATTATTTAAAACAAAAACAAAACCAATTGGTCCTTAGAACTTTACATATTTACACACACAGATACATACACATTTTCTTTTCCTTAACATCCCTTCCACACTGCTCTGTTTTTTACATTTTACATTCCCTTTATACATTTGAGGCAGTTAAGTTCCAATAGAACCCCCTTATGTTCTTTTAGCAAATTTGACTAAATTGTCCAGTCAAATGATCTGAATCAGATCGTTTATTTTTGCCTGGCTTATTTACACACATTCCTTTGGAAAAGGGCCCATTTTTCCTTCAGAATGGCTGCAAAGAAACCAAAAATTCTCTTTCTCTAACACTTTTTTTTCCTTTTTAACATTTTCACAAAGTTGAATTAAGAGAATTGCTTAATTCTCTCCAGCCTCTGCAGAGTTAACTTTTCACTCTCTTTTCTCTTCGTAATTATGCCTGGGGGTGCCGTACATAGGAGCGTCTCCCCCCTCACCCGCCTTAATGGCTGATATCTGTTTAGTGGCAAAGCCCAATTTTTGTCTCATACTCTTAATTAGTGACTCACAACGACTATGATTTGCAGGTGCTCTGCCCTGCTTCAAGGTTAATTTCTTTACCATACCTTGGAGTACATGATTCTCTCTTTCAGTTTTCTCAGAGGCTTTAGCTTGGTCTGCCAGGAATCTTTCTCCCTCTCTGCATTCCTGGAGTGCCTCTTTCCCTATTTCCAGCTGACTCTGGGTATTTGTAGCCAGCACCTTCCAATTGTCTGTTCCCTTCTCCGTTTGGTTTAGCTTTTCCTGTAAAGATGCCTTTTCTTCTTTACATGAGGACAAGCGGAGGTAAGAATCCTTACATGCCTCCCACAACAACCAAATTGCTGCTGCATCTCTTTTGGCAGCACTAGAAGGTTTGTATATGAGGATATACTGAGCCAATCTATCCTCTAGGTCCGAAATAGAGCAGACATCAGCTAGGGCTTGTTTAGTCCAAGGACTGTGCTCAAATTTTTGAAGGATTTGTTTAAAAAGGTGTAATTTCTTTAACAAAAGGTGAGGTTGGAGTTCCTTCTGACTCCATTCCTCCCTCTGGTACTGGCTTACCCTATTTTCTTTTAAACATCTTAACACGGGTATTTCAATTTCTTTGTCACTCCTGGTATTACTCAGCGAGTGACACAGCCTAGATTCTGAAATCAAATTTCCTCGTCACACCTGGCACAGGTCAGCGAGTGACACAGCCTAGATTCTCTGATCCTGCTATTCCTTGTTCTAGCGAGCAGCACTGCCTGGCCCTTAGGCCTTCTTGTTGCCCCTGATACTTCAGTGAACAATAGGGACTTGGATTCTGTAATCGTAGTTTAGTAATATGAGCTCTGTATATTTTACCTCTGCCTCCTGGAGGCCAGAAGTCTGGTTACTCAAATAGAAATGCAGAGCTCAATAGAGCTGGTGGTGTGCACACCAATATTTACAATAACTGAGGTTTTTTACCAATATTCCCCCTTTTGCAATTCTCCACCAAAATGTTATACCAATAAAATAAAAACCAGCAAGATCTTATTAAAGGGGAAAAGGCAAAATGCCACATTTTTTGTGAATACACAAAGAATCATAGTGAGCAGTTATAGCTATAACATTCCATTCCATTTCATATTTATTCACACACACACACACACACACACACACACACACACACACACACACACACAGGTTCTGCAAAGTTGTTATCATAGTTACCAGCCTTAGAGTTGCTCATGCCAAGCCACTGGCCATGTGGCTTGGACACGAGGAGGGAGCAGGGCCTTGTCAGATGCTCATCTGATGCTCCTGGAAGTTGTTCTTTGGTTCTTCCATCCTTGAGGCTGTTGGGTGGATTCCAGTCTGCCCTCCGGGGGTCCTCTGGTTGTTTCCACTTGACGCCTTCTTCGGCGGATGGACACTGGATTCTTAGGCTGGCACCTCCCTGATCATTCAGTTATTATCCACACCAAGCATCCATCCACATACATCCTCTATCTCTATTTTAATCACAATTGTTAACAAAGCGAGATAAATACAACAAAAGTCTCTGTGTGCTGTTTCTGTTGTTACGAAGTATTGCTTTGAGAACAGACTCTGTCTTAGGATAAAAAGAAAAGGAGTACTTGTGGCACCTTAGAGACTAACCAATTTATTTGAGCATAAGCTTTGGATGAAGTGAGCTGTAGCTCACGAAAGCTTATGCTCAAATAAATTGGTTAGTCTCTAAGGGGCCACAAGTACTCCTTTTCTTTTTGCGAATACAGACTAACACGGCTGCTATTCTGAAACCTGTCTTAGGATAGCAGCTTGCAAGTTTCACACAGAGAGGGAAAGAAACAGCACCAAAAACCAAGAGACCTCTTAATTAGTAATACCCTGGAATTTAAACTATGGGGAATCAAACTCATTTGTGATTTTAATATAGAACTTCTTTAATATGATCCAACGTGGTAGCACCCCCTGCATCCCTATTTCCAGGACCTATGTTTAAGCCCACTACTCTTCTCCATCTGCACCCTATCGTGAGTGATCTCAGCCTCTTCCATGGCTTCCACGACCATCTCTACACTAGTGACTCAGAAATCTACCTCTCTACTCCAGATCTGTCCATCCTATCCTGCATCTTAATCTATCTCTTCAACATCTCCTGTTAGGTATCTTGCCATGAACAAAAACTGCACATAGTCAAAACTGAACTCCTTGCCTTCATATTAGGTGGAAAACATATGTCAGTCGAAAATGATAGCAGATCTATATAGTCTTGTGGCTATGACTTGCTGCTGCTGATCAGTCAGTCACAAGCTTGCTGTAGACAGTCATGTTTCTAAGTCCTCCAAACTGCCTATGGATATACATTAGAAAAGCACCTAGGAAGGTTTTAACTGTGCCTGTGGCAAGCCTGTGGCTGGCTGATCAGCAGCAGCAAGCCATTGCACTCCACAAGAAAAAGACACCATAGAACTTTGCAACAGGGTCAGACTAAATGCACAGTGACATGGAATCACATCCAGGCAGAAAAAAGTGAGACCCCTCCAACTAAAAAAAGCATGCTGAGAAAAAAGTTCTAAAGCAAAGTAACTATGGTTGTGTTTTGAAATTTTAGACAATATTACTGGGCTAAAAGTAGTAATATTATCGTGTGTGTTCACTGTCTCTATTGTTGTGGTGTTAGGATCACCTTTAGCACGTAACAGACCCAGTGCCTATTGTGTACCAATAAAAACGTCTCCAAGCTAACTCTTGTTCAGCACACATAACAATGCCTCTTGCCGTGTTTCACCTCATGAGTCTCTTGAATGGACTCAAAGGGGAGGGAGTGCCATGGTCATAATGATGGACAAGGAACATGCTAACCAGGGAGTAAATTAGTGGAACATGATCTTAGCACCAGCGTTTTGAATGGACATGAGATGAGTGAGATTGTTGCCAAGAAAACCAGAGAAATGGAAGTTGCAATAGTCATAAAGGAAGATGAGGGCATGAACAAAAAGGTGGACAGACAGAAAAGGCTGAATCTTAGAAATATTATGAAAGAAGCAGCAGCAAGATCTGGACAAGGGAAAAGGAGTTATGGCCAGGGCTTCTGAGGTACTTTGCATCAACCTACTCTTCCTCACTGTAATTCAGCCAAGTCCCAGACAACTGGAGCTGCTTGAGGAGGAAGTCTTGGCTGAACACAGTTTCTGAGAAGCAAGCGGGCAAGCCTTTTAAGATTAAAAGGAAAGAAGTTTAACTGTGACATTTGTAGGTGGCTCCTTGTCAAGATGCCGTCAAAGAAAATACCAGACTCCATCATTAATTTCTGCTCCCAGCTGGAACAATCCCAGAGCCCTGCACTTTGACGAGCTGCTCAGGTCAAAAAAGGAGTAACAGTACTATTTGAAGTGATGTGAGTGATTCAGTAAGTGGCACTCACCCCTTTGAGCTTCTGCTAACCCAGCGCTCCAGGATGGTGTCTGGGGACATTGTGTTGATGGAAGCGAAGGTGTAAAAATGATCTCTTGACATTTTGACCTTGAAGATCCCCTATTTTGGTTTTGTTCAAATTCCGGGTGAGCAGCTACACCTGGCCAACCAAAGTGCCTAGATCTGCCAGGTATCTAAATCGCTGAGGGTGCTCTACACTTTTCAGGATCAGCCACTAAACTGCTCCAAGAGGTTCAATGGGAAACTAAAAATGTAGTGTTGGTCTGTGCTGTTAAACAGCTCTTGTTCCCTCCCAGAGATAACTGCATTTGAGAGATGGGTTACACTGTTTATAAAGCCTTCCATCAAGCATCGCAAAGTGTTTTACAAATACTAATGAGTTAAGCCTTTCAGTACCTTTGTGAGAGAGCTTACTTTTCAGAGGGGGTATACTTTTCAAAATTATACATCCACAATGCCACAAAAAATCCCACTAGGGGCCTATCTGAATGTTTAGGCACTTACATACTTCTCAAAATCTGACCCTAAGTCAGTGGTGAAAATGGAGTAAAGTTGCTCTTGAAAATTTTACCTCTGGTGTCTGGCACATGCTTCCTCTCTGATCATATTATTTAATTTCTAAATCCTTCTCCATTTGCTCCTCCCCAGATTTGAAAGCTATGGTCTGCTCATCTGTTTTGGATTTTATTGTTCTATATTATTTGTATTATAATAACTTGTGGAGGACCCAACCAAGAATGGTGCCCCATGACTCATAGACTTTAAGGACAGAAGGGACCCTCATTATCATCTAGACCAGGGGTCGGCAATCTTTCAGAAGTGGTGTGCCGAGTCTTCATTTATTCATTCAAATTTAAGGTTTCGCGTGCCAGTAATACATTTTAACGTTTTTAGAAGGTCTCTTTCTATAAGTCTATAATATATAACTAAACTATTGTTATATGTAAAGTAAATAAGGTTTTTTAAATGTTTAGGAAGCTTCATTTAAAATGAAATTAAATGCAGAGCCCCCCAGACCGGTGGCCAGGACCCGGGCAGTGTGACTGCCACTGAAAATCAGCTCTCGTGCCGCCTTTGGCACGCGTGCCATAGGTTGCCTACCCCAGTCTAGACTGACCTCCTGCACAATGCAGGCCCACAGAAGCCACCCGTATAATAGACCCATAACTTCTGGCTAAGTTACTGAAGTCCTCCAATCTTGACCTGAGGTGCTGTACAAACACAATACGAGACAATCCCTGCCCTGAGCTTCCAGTGTAAATAGAAAAGACAGACAGAGGGCAGGAGAAAGGAAGTATTATTATCCCCATTCTATGGTGGACAACTGAGACACAGAGTTGAAAAACTTGCCCAATATCAGACATGAAATCTGTGGCAGAGCCAGGAATTTGACCCCATTCTCCAGTGCTTTAGTCAAAAAATAATCTATCGTCTCAAAATACTAGATTATATATTATATCTTTTCTTTATATTGTCTTTTTCTTTAAAAAATAGTGACAGCCAAAGATATCCAATATCTTTATTTGGATATTTCAGATGCTTAGTGTGGTTCAGCTCCTAGGATAATGTAGAAATGTGCTACAGTTCTCTCTATCCAATAGCTCTATGGTATTTCTAAGGTGCACCTCACCATGGTATCCATGCTGCTTAACCTGCCAAAGCCCAAATGCGGAATGTAATGTGTGACACAGACCCCAAATCAGGGATACCAATAATTATTCAGGCTGGAGATATTAAATGCTGTTGGATTTGTTCTGTTCATTCTAGCTGTTTGTATAACCCATCCCCCAGTCTCATAATTCTTCATTTCTGACGTAAATAATTTTCAGCAATAAAAGGTGTAGGAGAGAACACCAAATTGGTGTGGATCATAGGAATTCTGGCACTAAAATGAATGAATCCCCTCAGAATGAGGCACACTTAAGAGGTATGGTGGTATCTGAATGTCAGAATACTCTGAAAATGCATTCTGATTTACTGAAATGTTACTGGCAGTCATTCATAAAAATTATTGCCCTGTGCGCATGAAAAAGTTAAATGTTGTGATTTAGTAATGAATCTGAGCTTTCAGAAGGTGTTTCTGGGTAATCAGACATTCCTACAGGCACAGCCTGCCTGGGGAAAATAACTGAAAAACAGTACTGTGAAGGCAAGATTTTCTGAAATATGTCATCTCAGGAAACAAAACAAAGGATCCTAATGTTTTGTATTGCAAATATTCCAATGCAGCTGGTGAAAGCAAGTAAAGGACTAATAGCCCTCATCACTGGTTCAGAATATGAGCCATTTGAAGTGTCTGTCTTTGGGAATCCATTAATTTCCTTATTTTGCCTTTAGCCCTCGTATATTGCCAGTTCTCCTATATGCAGATGCACATACTCTGCAAAAGCAGACCCCAGTGCCTTGGGAAGCTAATTTACACCTGAACAAAGTGAGTGCAAACCCCTACAGTTCTGGTTTGGTAGCATTTTGCTCCAACACTAAACAGGGGTAAATTATTTCACGTTGCAAGGCAGTGGAGAGCCAAGCACTTATCTTCATTATCCAAACCTCTCTGGGGAGGAAATGTCATGACAGTAGTCTGTCTTGTGATATTTTGGCACTTTTGCTTCTAGTCCTGGCGGCTAGATGTTCTATGGGTGTGTGAAAATGCAGGATGGTGGATGGAGAAAACTTCTCCATAGCTTAAAAATGTTTGGTTTTTCCTCTGAGGTAGGGGTGAAGATTCAGGCCAGTTATTATTTTATCAGAAGAGATTTGTCTAGAGGCTCTAGCCAGACTCCCTCTATTGCCCTATAGGCCAAACGAACCATAATAAATAGTGTGTGTTTGTGTTTTAACAGCACTGTACTATGTTAAGGGGACACTGCCAAGTTCAGATTCCTCTACTTAGCTGGGCTTTCATTTAAAGTATTGAAACAGACACACGGTTAAATAACAAATTCATTTTTCACTGTTTATGCGGGTTTTTTTTTGCTTTTCACTGAGATTAGATAATGATGAAAAAAATATCAGTTTCACTTTTAGTTTTTCACTTTTGGCTCACATATAGCATTACAGTGCTGTGGTGTCTGAATTGCAAACAGTGAGGGGGGAATGTTTAAAGCCAAACAAAAGATTTGTTTGTAGTGGATTAAAAAAAAAGTTTCTATTCATATTTAATTTTGTAAAACATATTTTATAGGCAACTAAAATTTAGGGCCAATCAATGTGATGTTTTTTCTTTAAGGCAATGGGAATAAATGTAAACCCATCAGAAAATTTCTAACATAAATAAAATGCCTACATGCAGCTAACAAAATAATATCTGCCACCAGCAGTGATGAGACTAAATACATCATTTAGCAAGGAGGAGCCAGCCCCAGAGTTAGAACTTGTTTTTTTTCTTCTTTCCTATAGATCATTTTTAGAAGATAAGAGTACCAGTTGAAAAGAAACATACTGAGTCATTCCGGTATTCTAGAATTGGGTCTCACTTTTCTTATCCTGGCTCTCTGGTAGGTTCCTTCTTTGAAGCAACAAAGTGGAAAATATTAGAGAGAAAAGCAACTTGAAAATAA
Organism: Natator depressus; assembly: GCF_965152275.1. Classification (NCBI taxonomy): domain Eukaryota; kingdom Metazoa; phylum Chordata; order Testudines; family Cheloniidae; genus Natator; species Natator depressus. Next base: position 161,499,566 of record NC_134236.1, read on the forward strand.
TATCCTTCCTTCCTAGAGTGAGTCTGAATATTATGGCTTCTAGTGTTTTAAAATGTGTAGGTCTATAAAACATTATTAACCAGGGATTAGAGGAGGAGCTGAAGGACACATCAGATTTTGATGAAGCACCATAAAGAAGAACAGAAGGCTATATAATGGCTATTTCCTAGGTTGAGGCCAATGTTTTTATTACACTTGGGCTCTTGACAATGCAGCCATTTTTAGTAACGGCCCAAAGGTAACATTTTCCTGTTAGACTTTCCAGCGTGATGCCTTGTTGCTTTTTCTCTGTAGTGAAAACTGGCAGCAGTCTGACACTGTTATGCGTGACTGAGTACATATGTGGTGAACATGGATTCAGACTGAAAAGCCGTTAGGTATAATAGCTCTTTTTCTAAGCACGCTCTTTAGTTCCCAGTTTCACCTACCTATCATTTTCCTGATCTCTACAGACTGCTTTTGTGTAATTTCCAAAGGTATCACAGCCAGACAAGGAAGTTGGGTAACTCAGGGAGTAGGTGATTAAAGCTCTTTGGCGGCTTATGTGAAATAGGCTGGTGGTCTTGCTCAACTTTGTAGTCTTCAGAGCCTAATTTTTCAGTGAAGCTGAGCACATGCAGCTCGCATTTATTTCAGATGGCGTGATAAGCGCTCAGAACTTCTGGAAATCAATTTAAACGAAGTGGCACCCTAGCTAGTAGCCTCATCAGAGAAGCCAAAGAGTGAAGGGGAATAAACCTGAATTCCCCATTGCTCAGATGGTTGAGGCACACTCTTGAGGCTATGTGGGGGAAGCATGCACACCCTCTGCCCATGATCAGCCTGTTGTGTGGGTAAGTACAGGTTTTCAGTTTCTCAGTCTAAAACATATTGATGAGCACTGCCTTATCAGAATCAAATATTTCTATAAACTGTGTTAACAACCCTGGGTCTGATTCTGCTTTTGTTCCATGCACAGAAATTCTAGAGGAGCTCCATGTGGGAGCACCAGCTTCAGAATTAATCCCTTCATTTCTGACATTCCTCTCACCATGAGGTTATTATTGTATCTCCTGTGGTACTTCTCTCACTGCCTGAGTGATTTGTCTCTTACGGCCTCTCTACTTCCTCATTATTTTGATCATGACTGGAAACTAAAAGGTTTCAGAGTAACAGCCATGTTAGTCTGTATTTGCAAAAAGAAAAGGAGTACTTGTGGCACCTTAGAGACTAAGTAACCAATAAATTGGTTAGTCTCTAAGGTGCCACAAGTACTCCTTTTCTTTTTGGAAACTAAAAGTAATCAGTGATGCATTTTTTTTATTCCAAATCACTTAGAGCCTGATTCACACCAGACTATACCCTACTTCTTTATGGCCTAACAGGCTGCTGGCTGCTCCTACGTACCCCCTAAACCAATTCTATTATAACAAACTGGCTGGCATGCATATGTCACTGCCCTCTACTGGATAGAATCAGAACTACTCAAATGTGTGTAATAGCCCCCATACTGCTTGCAACAGTTCTTCTTTATCTCAAGTGCTTTTACAGCAGAAGAATATGGGTTTTATCCCCATTGTTGTTATGGAATTCCAAAGGCCCAAATTGGGCAGCAGAGTAACAAACCTGAGAGTCTCTGATTTATAAGAGAACACTATTGCTATTCCACGGTGCACAAGCTTGATGTAGGTTTTTAATATGTGGAGAGCATAATACACTGTGGTTGAGCAGCTCACAGAAAAGTACATATTTGTATTGTCTGGCAGAGGTCTGGGGAGCCTAGAGTCAACTTACAGTTTCTGTGTTACATTTACCCCTTGTTATTTGCCCCAGGAACCACATTTCCTTGTAACTGCTGCCTGCCATCTGAACAATTGCCTGGGCATGATTGGGGTACTCATCTCTTTGCAGGATCAGGCCTAATGTTTGCATAGACCCCATTAAGGTCTGACCTCCAGATTTTACAAGCAAATGATCAACAAAATCTTCAAAATCAATTAGCAATTAAAGCCTTTATTCTGGAATTAGGCCCAAATGAGTGCCCTTCAACACTAGAGATAATTGGCATTGATCTCCTTGCATCAGTATTTTGCATTTGTTGGCACATTCACTTGTTTCGGATGCCTGAGGAATGGAGTATTTTATGAAGCTAAATCTCTCCTACCGAATAGCTTCTCTGGATAGGGCTGTGGTGGTTCTTTAACATAAGAGCAGAGAACAATCCATTGCTCCACCTGTACATTCTAGCTGATATGCTAATTGTGCTTTCATTAGTGCCTGGCTGCTGTCATCAATTGAGTATTTTTTTTAAAAAAGGCTAAACAGATGAAGTACTTTCCCACTATTAAATTGGTATTAGGGCAGCCATGTACTTTAGCTGCTGGGTTTTTTGTTTTTTGTTTTTGGACTAGTTCTAATTTTCTGTGTGACTGCCGCTGTTCACTGTAGCATTCAAATATTGCCCTGGAGTATTACTTCAAGAACTCAGTTCTTTATGAAAAAAGAAAAGGGGAAGAGGTTGGGAAATATCTTTTTTTGAATGTTATTACTGTTTCACTTCAGGTAGAAAGGGTAGCTAGGAGACTGAATGCAATTAGACTAGATAGGTAAAGTTTCACATTCATCACTCATATAATCATATACGTGTATCTAAGTATCTACAGAGTTCAACTATCTGCAACCTTCAATACATACAAAACCACGAGCCTGCCACCTTGAGCTTAAGCAGACTCTCTAGTAATAGGATTTTGAATATGCACTTTTTTCAGGGCTGCCACTAAAAACCATTGCAGTGATTAAAACCCCCTGAACAAGTGTAGCATGCAGCCATTGTGTTACAATGTACAAGGGATCTAACATTATTCCAATGGATAGAGCACTGGACTGGGAGTCCAGAGAATCTGATACATTTCTCAGCTCTGCTACTTGACTGCCTGTGGACCTTACACAAGTCATTTCACCTTGCTGTACCTTAGCTTCTCCAGCTGTAAAACAGGGATAATGCCCCCCTTTCTGAAGCGCTTTGCTATGACATCTTGCTCTAAGATGTGCTGGCTCTACATTGCTAATGAGAAAAAAAGGATTAAAATGTATTTTTGAAACAAAAATGAGTAACTATGACATAAAGGGAACATATCTGCTTGGAAAGAAGCCACTTTTACATATAGAGCCACACTTCAAATAAAAGAACAGTTTGATGTTTGGAATTCAGTTTCAATTGTGAGTGATTCTGAATCGGGAAACTGTTTTTATCTCATAATAAACTAATTCACATCTAATAAAATAAGATAAAGAGAGAGAGAGAGAGAAACCTGAAAATGAAAAATCTAGAGCAATACTAATTTGACTCAATCAGAAACTCAGTGTGTGAAAGTTGATTGGTTTAACATCAGTGAATAAATGGTACCAGTAGGGACTCTGATGCCCTAGGACAGAATACAGAGGCTAGAAACTTGTCATAACAACAATTAAAGAGATATAATCTGGGGCTTTTGTCCATATGTCTGTCTGAATGGGAAGATTACTGAACTGTTAATGCCATTGGTTTTGAATCCAAATTGCAGACAATGATATTTAACTAAACATCTTTTATTTGCCTCTACCATTAGCTTGGGTGCATAGACAAAATGGTTGGGACTATCCTGTTGTTTGGTTCAATTAAACAGGCAGAGATGAGACCTATTTTTTAATATAGAAATCTGATAATGCAGGATGAAAAATTACTCTGTCTGCCACCAGGGCTGACAAATAAAATCCATCAAGAGTTTAAATGAAACCATGTACTTTAATGTCATGTCTTTCATTTGACCTATTTAATATTTACATTTTGTTGTTTGGGGTCACCAGGACAAGGACGAACTCAATGATTTGGTTGTTTATTGTTGAGTCTCTTTATCATGAGCTTCTCTTATAATCCATCTACTCAACAAAGAAATAATGGTCATGTATTTCTAGGTAACACTGTTAATGGAAAGTGCCACATTAGCACTGTTAACTGTAACTCCTGGGGACATCCCTTCCAGATACCTGAGCCAGACTTTGGGTGACCAAAGAAGAGACTGTTCCTTGAGAAGCCATTCCAGGTTTTATATTGATCCCCTCTTGCAGTGCAGACATGGGTCCTAATTCTTGCAATCAGCTCTATGTTGGCAGACCCCTGCACCCACACAGAGCTCAGTTGGGTGGATTGGGGCCATGGTAAGTAAAAGTCAGATGTGAAATCTTGGCCTCATTGACATAGGTGGGGCCAGAATCTTAGCTGTAGTTTATGTGTCTAACTCGGGCAGGCAAACTTTTTGGCTTGAGGGCCTCACCAGGTTTCAGAAATTGTATGGAGGGCCGGTTAGGGGAGGCTGTGCCTTCCCAAACAGCCAGGCGTGGCCCGGCCCCTGCCCCCTATCTGACCCCCCCACTTCTTGCCCCCGACAGCCCCCCCAGGACTCCTGCCCCATCCAGCCCCCCTTGTTCCCTGACGGTCCCCCCCGGAACCCGTGCCACATCCAGCCCCCCTGCTCTCGGTCCCCTGACCGCCCCGGACCCCACGCCCCTAACTGCCCCCTGCCACACCATCCAACCCCCCTTCCTGATTGCCCCCCCTGGGACCACTGCCCTATCCAACCACCCCTTCGCCCTGACCTCCCCTGGAATCCCTGCCCCCATTCAACCCCCCTGTTCCCTGCCCTCTGACCGCCCCGACCCCTATCCACACCCCTGCCTCCTGACCACCTCCTGAATGCCCCTGCTCTCTATCCAACCCCCCCCCCCGCCGCTCCCTGCACCCTTACCATGCTGCCTGGAGCACTGGTGGCTGGCGACGTGGCTGCACCAGGACAAGGAGCCGTGCCGCCTGGCTGGATCCAACCATGCACCACGCAGCACAGAGAACTGGGTGAGGCCAGGCTCTGTAGCCCCAACCCGCAGAGCATTGTGCTGGTGGCCAGTGAGCTGAGGCTGTGGGGGGAGCGGGAACAGCAGGGGAGGGGCTGGGGGCTAGCCTCCCGAGCCAGGAGCTCAGGGGCTGGGCAGAACGGTCCCCCGGCTGGATGTAGCTCGCGGACTGTAGTTTGCTCACCTCTGATCTAACTAATAATCGTAATAGGCAACTGTTGATCCACTGGATCATGGTGTACATATAAAAGGTCTAGTCAGGTGTCCGATGAATCTGCTTTATGGCTGACAAACCCAATTTGACAGTGACACAGCTTGTTACAAGTTCCATAGATCCATGTGTTGTCTGAGTTGGAGTCCAAGATTACAGCATTCTGCTTTCTTCTTTCTCGATTTGCTTCCATCTTGTGGATCAAAGCCATTTCATGTTGAGCTGAATCCGGTGCCAGATGTTCCCTCCAGATTGAATGGGATTCTGTGCACTCCTCCCAGCTGTACCCTGGGACATAATATTATTTTACTTTCAGAACTGGTGCATGTGACTGACCACATGACTTAGCCTCCAAACCTGCCGGTATCTCTGTGACCCAAGAACATCTTGATCCAATGGCAGATGGAACTGGGGCATAGAGGGGTGCAGAGGTTCACTGCATTCACCAAAATAATGTCATGTAAAGTGTCTACTGAAAGCCTGTGTCACACTGGACATCGTAATCATTGTGAAATGTATGTGTGGAGAATATGTCAGGAGTTATGTATATATGCTGAAGATTTTGTTCTCAAGGTCTGTAATAAAAATAGGTCACTCAAAGGTCTTGAGACAAACTCCTCCAGACAGGGGGTAGGAGCCAACTCCTCTCCAGATGGACCATTCCATATTGTATGTCATACAATAGGAGTCATTAGCATTCTAAGTCAAATGCTAATGAAGAGCTGGCGGAGACTGGGGAAGGAAAGTAAAGGGAAGAGGTAAACAGCAGGGGCAAAGACAGGGCTGGTGTAGCCCAGAGGAGAATGCTGGAGTGGCTGACAGATTGGTGGTGCTAGAGAGCTAACACCCAAATCGTACAGGCAAGACACTGGAGGCAAGTGGTAACAAGGTGACTCACAGTAGAGCCCTGCGGGGGCTAGTGTAAAGCCCTGCAGGGGGACTGGGATCCCATGGGTCCCGCAGGACCTGCTGGCACAATAGCAGGAGCGGGATTTTAAAAAGTCCTGCGCAGGGCTCTGACTCACAGCCCTGGGTGCCCTGAGAAGCATCACAGTCATTTTGAAAGACCACTTGTAGTGCTGCTTTGACAAACATCCACCTTCCCTGTGAGCTTGTTCAAAAGGAGAGAATTATGAACCCCTTCAATAATAAATCCATTATTCTCACAATACAAGAGCAATGAGCTCTTGGACCCATTATAGTATTGCTAGATGGATGCTCTGTCAGATGACTGTATCTTGGGGATAGACTCAAGGACTTGGTAGGTCTTTTCCATTTCTAAGCACGGTGATAACATATTTCTAGGATATCTTTGCTGTACCAGTTGAAGGGGCAGATCTAAAAATAAGGGCCAAATGGCAAAAAAAGCAAGGGGAATCACTTCTTTGTAGCTCTATGGCACAATGTGTTTTGGGGTAGCAGAGCAATGTCATCTGGAAAGGCAGGTAGGTGCAGGTGAGAAGCTGCAGCTCTTTATCCCCAGTCTGGACTGAGACTGGACCAAAGAATTGCCTAGTGGAGGAGGAAACCTCTAGAATCCCTGCAGTGCTTGTAGCAGACTCCTTCCTCCCACAACCAGGGCTAGACAGGAAGGAACATGTGTAGTATACAGGGATAGGGTAGTATCTCTTTAAATAGTTTGAGAAAGCCATGTGGTTTCTCCATTTTGTTTTTGTTGTGTAACAAGCAAAGGACACAACAGGTAAACCAGTGTACCATACATGACCATAACTGCCCCCAATTTGCCAGCATGCTGTGTGCATTACACACATACCCCACCCCTCCATGTAAACAGATGTTGGTCTGTGGGTGTAAAACCTGATATTGGCTGCAGACATGAAGGGGAGTTGCATTCTTGTCTGATCCAGATAGCTGATATCTTCCCCCAGAACGGTATTCATGAGTTGTCTGGCATTTATGCACACCCTTCTTCCATTGAGATACATGGAATCACAGGGAGTATGCTGGAAAAATGTACTATTTTATTTTAAAGGGTGCAATCTTTCTTTTCCATTCAACGAAAAAGAACATTGTCCTGTAACTGAAATGTGGGGAAATAGAAACAGATTGTGCAGGAAATAACCCCACCAAAACTGTGGTCCATTTCATTTTTGTAAATCAAGTTCTTAACTGGAGAAACAAAGTAAGGCATTTTGGCATAAGAATCTCTTTCAGGTATAAAATCACGAGTCATGCAAGGGAACGCTGGTGGCCTCTGAGTTTCTTTTTGCCCAGCAGGTGGAGCTAAGAAATCTTTTCAAGTTTACTGGTCTATAACAAATGCTGCATGACCTCCTAACCTACAATCCTGAAATACTGTTAATCCAGTGATTTACTGCCAGTAACTCCAGTGGCTAACTCTTACTACATCCCTTTCCCCAGGGAAAGGAAAAAGCTGACTGTAACCTGCCAGGCAGTGTTGAAAAAACATGGAGGGCTTTGGGTTAGTCATCATTGCCACAGCACCTATGTTCATGCTGCTATGTCTCAGTCCATCAGCATTTCTGCTCTAAATCTTGATTTTTCAAGTGTGTCATTCTTGGAAATGAAGTTTGCTGTGGGGCTGTGGGCTTGTCTAACAGGGAACCACTGTCGAACATATGGGGCCATATTTTCGCAGGAACTTCTGAAATTGAGTCTAGAAAATTTGCATTTGCAGTCTTAGGTATGAAAATGCAGGTATTGAAGGCATGGATGACTGCATACAGAGGTGCAGGAACTAGGAGCTTGGGGGGTGCTGCTGCACTCCCTGGCTTGAAGTGGTTTCCATTATATACAGGGTTTACAGTTTGGTTCAATGGCTCTCAGCACCCCCACTATAAAAATTGTTCCAGCACCCCTGACTGCATGCATCTTGGCAGTGTAATCTAGGAGGCAGGCCTCTTTGAAAACTTCGCCTGTTTACCCCCGGATCCTTCAAGTGTCTCCTCTGAGGTAGTCAGAGATCTTCTCAACTCTCAGTGATTTCTGCTCACTCTGCTATTGAAGGCAGTGGGAGTTGAGGGCACACCAGACCCCACAGGAGGAATTCAGCTCTCACAGAAACAGCCTCTCTATCTAAAAAGAGTGGGCGTACATATAACTGTTGTAGTGTAGATCCCAGGTAGGGTCAGGCTTTCTTGTCCTTTGCACCATACAAGCGAATAGGGAGACGTCCCTGCCCCAAAGTGTATCACCTCTTATTTACACGAGACACGAGGAGTGTGACAAACAAAAGGACTGGGGAGAGGAGAGGCAAAGGTAACAGCATTAAGAATGTAGTTACATAAACTAATAAAATGCTGACCTTCAGAGTTCTAAATCATGTGCTTTTCCCTTTCATAATTAAAAAAAGCTAGTAGCTATCCCTGGTCCTTTACCTAGCCCACCTCAAGAACTCTCTTGCCGTTGCTGTGTTGATTGACTATGTGATATGGACAGAGGTGAGACTTTAAAAGCCTTCCATTTAAGTCCTTTATGTTTTCAGTGGAAAAAATGGAGAGAAGAGAGACTATTGATTTAGAAAAAATTTCCCTTCTCCCCCTTAAAACAGTCATTTAAGATTTCAAATCATTCCTAGGAAACTGTATGAATAGAGTTAAAAAGCACAAGTAAATCATAGAATCATAGAATATCAGGGTTGGAAGGGACCCCAGAAGGTCATCTAGTCCAACCCCCTGCTCAAAGCAGGACCAATTCCCAGTTAAATCATCCCAGCCAGGGCTTTGTCAAGCCTGACCTTAAAAACCTCTAAGGAAGGAGATTCTACCACCTCCCTAGGTAACGCATTCCAGTGTTTCACCACCCTCTTAGTGAAAAAGTTTTTCCTAATATCCAATCTAAACCTCCCCCATTGCAACTTGAGACCATTACTCCTCGTTCTGTCATCTGCTACCATTGAGAACAGTCTAGAGCCATCCTCTTTGGAACCCCCTTTCAGGTAGTTGAAAGCAGCTATCAAATCCCCCCTCATTCTTCTCTTCTGCAGACTAAACAATCCCAGCTCCCTCAGCCTCTCCTCATAAGTCATGTGCTCTAGACCCCTAATCATTTTTGTTGCCCTTCGCTGGACTCTCTCCAATTTATCCACATCCTTCTTGTAGTGTGGGGCCCAAAACTGGACACAGTACTCCAGATGAGGCCTCACCAGTGTCGAATAGAGGGGAACGATCACGTCCCTCGATCTGCTCGCTATGCCCCTACTTATACATCCCAAAATGCCATTGGCCTTCTTGGCAACAAGGGCACACTGCTGACTCATATCCAGCTTCTCGTCCACTGTCACCCCTAGGTCCTTTTCCGCAGAACTGCTGCCTAGCCATTTGGTCCCTAGTCTGTAGCGTTGCATTGGATTCTTCCATCCTAAGTGTAGGACCCTGCACTTATCCTTATTGAACCTCATCAGATTTCTTTTGGCCCAATCCTCCAATTTGTCTAGGTCCTTCTGTATCCTATCCCTCCCCTCCAGCGTATCTACCACTCCTCCCAGTTTAGTATCATCCGCAAATTTGCTGAGAGTGCAATCCACACCATCCTCCAGATCATTTATGAAGATATTGAACAAAACCGGCCCCAGGACTGACCCCTGGGGCACTCCACTTGACACCGGCTGCCAACTAGACATGGAGCCATTGATCACTACCCGTTGAGCCCGACAATCTAGCCAGCTTTCTACCCACCTTATAGTGCATTCATCCAGCCCATACTTCCTTAACTTGCTGACAAGAATACTGTGGGAGACCGTGTCAAAAGCTTTGCTAAAGTCAAGAAACAATACATCCACTGCTTTATGTCTGTACCTAGACATGAGCTCAGGATTCTGTGTTTCCCCTTGCTTCTGGTATTGCTAAACCCCTAAACCAAAGCATTTTCTTGCTCTGTAGTGAAAATCTGGTATCTCATTAGCTATTGCAGGGAACATATAGCATATTAGAATCAGGTCTTGTCAGGTAACGACTTTTTTTAGCTCACTTTTCATATATAGAATGATAAATCCATGGCCATGTAGGATTTCATGGTTATCACTATATGCTGAATACTGTGGCTTTCATAACTTCACAGCAACAGTGAAGATAGAAATCAGATCTTCCGTGTTGAAGAGTGTATGAAAACACAAACACTTGAGCTGAAGGAGCATCTCTAATAACTAGCAGCAATACAGGGACTTACGGAAGTGTAGCTATCCAAAAGCCAGGAAAAATTGAGAAAGAAACCAGGTCCTCTTTTATAAGGGATTTTGTTGGGTCTCGTTGAGATGGAGTAATAGTAGAGCTTAGTTCACCTGTTCAGGCTCTGCCTTATAAAAGTCTCCGTTTGGAAATCTCAGAGAGAAACAGCTAGTAAAGAGTCTGTCTAAAACAGTGGTGAGTAACCTGCGGCCTGCACGCTGCCTGGCACGCTGGCCGTGAGACGGTTTACATTGACCATCCGCAGGCATGGCCGCCCGCAGCTCCCAGTGGCCCTGGTTCGCTGTCCCAGGCCAATGGGAGCTGAGGGAAGTGGCGACCCATGTCCCAGGCCACTGGGAGCTGCGGGCGGCTGTGCCTGCGGACGGTCAATGTAAACAAACTATCTCTCGGCCCGCCACCAGATTACCCTCATGGGCCACGTGCCGCAGGTTGTCCACCACTGGTCTAGAGGGGTATGTCTTAGAAGTATTTTTCCCCCTTGTGTTTTCCAAAGAGGTACTCTACTTAGCAGGGGTTTTGTCTAGATGTTCATTGCCCAGATGATTTCTCCAGGAGAGTATTTATCTAGAGGGGCATTCCTTAGAGTCTCCACCTCCACTACTAGAGGAACGTACTGATGGCATAATATTTGTGATGTGTTTTAAAGGCATATTCCATTTTTGTATGGATTTTGGCACATCATTTCCAGAAAATAAATAACTTAACACAGAATGGTCATAGCCTTGGGACTCCGGCACCACAGACATGTGAAACCAGCTGAGTACACTTGATTTCATTCAGTGGAGGTGTTCAGGGACTGATCCTACAGTGGGAGCTTTGCTGTTGACTTCAATAAGCACAGAATCAAGCCCTTAGATATTAAGGTCACAGGAGGATTTTTGTGACGATAGATTGGCAGATAAGGCAATGGCACGTATAGTTTCTAAGTAGCTCACTACAATATCTTTTAAAAAACCCACGGATGAACCAGCTTCTAAGTTTGTCCTTAAAAAGACCCAAGAAAAAATGCTCTTGACCATCAAAGTACGGAAGGTAACACAAACAAGGAAAATATAGATCTTTGTTCCCTTGTAGTGGCTGGTCAACATAAGAGATTAGTGAGTCTCTGACAACTGCAAGCTGTCGGACCTAGTCCTTTAGCTGAAGGGGAGTGACTCATTCTTTCAGTATTGAAAGTCCCATGTTCACACCCTACTGATGGTCTGTATAGGGACAATTATAGAAAACTGAGGGCAAAGTTCTGCTAAATTAAATGATTTTGTTTCATCTCATATAATTAAAAATAAAAACAAAATAGAATAAAAACTGTATTAAGAATCCTTCCCAGCCTGGTGTGCCAAAGTGAAGCTTTACAACTGATTTACAGTTCCCTGAAAACAGGGCCTTATGATGGAAATCCTGAGAGACATTTAAAATGTATAAATGCAATGACCCTTTTGGAATAATGCAGAATAACCTAGAGTGATCCAATAGGTGTTGTTATGATTTATAAATATTTGAATCAAAATTAGATTCTGATCCAGGTTCTGTCTAAGGACCCTTGTAAGGAAGCTGTGGGTAAGTGTGAAATGTACCTACTAATTACAATGGTAATCTGATTGTGGTATATATTTAACATTATATTAACATTTTGCATGACACTTTATACTTGATTTGTTTGTAAATTGAGGTAGTGATTGTTGAGTGGTGAGAGAAGGAAGCTGAAAGTCCTGGATTTATACCTAGTGCAGGCACTGGTTTGTTTTGGCAAGTCATTTAGCTTTCCGCAGCTGTAGAAAAGGCAGCACTTAAGCCCAGTTCCCCTGTGAGGTAGCTATTTCATTAATGATTAAACTATTTTGAGATTCTTAGATTAAAAGTGCCGTAGAGGATCAACATGTTATTAATAATTCAGACACCAATTTTCTCCTCCTTTACAGTGCTCCTGGTAAGAGAGGTAACATCACAATGTCCCTTCTTCCTTCCCATATCTTCTCCCCCCGAAGCAAAATGATAGTATATTTCTCAGGAAGACAGCCTGGTAAATGAAGAATGAGTTCCACATTAAATAAATGAATCACTCCATGTCTTTTCAGATTGGGCCATCATCTAAGATTAGTTTGTTGTAGTTCACGCTGGCAAGCAAACATATTACAACTCTTTTGAAATGTAATGCAGAGCAATTTAAAGACTATTTTTTTAAAAAAACCTGCCCACTGGTCCATAAAAACCCATTACCTGAGTGTTAACAATCTTACTAAACAAATAGCTATTTTATATTTTATTAGTTAGATCTTTGTTTTACTGGTCTTAATCCATCAATTCAAAGTCCTTGTGTATCCAAAGACTGCATAACTCCATAAAATTGGATTTTGTTATTTATGTATTCATAATTAATTTTTTTTTTTAGCTGAGAAACTGAAAAATAATGACATCCCTGGAGTGCTCAGGAATTTAAACTCCATCTGACCATAAATACAGGGAATGTTATGCTTTAGCGGGGTTATACATACTGTACACAAATGTGCTGACGTTTTATCTAAGCCTGACAATCCTAGGGACATCTTATTCCTTCAGAGAGTGAATACATTTGAAAAAGATGCAACGGTTCTGTGGTATCTGGCCAGGTTCCACAGATGTACATGTTTCCAAGCACTAAAAAATATTCAGTGCACCAGAGGACCATTTCTTTTAGGGTCAGTCCATTCCTGTGTTTGTTCATCCATTTTTCATAGCTGAATGTAGGGTTTTTTTAAACATTTCTTCATCACTGGGCCAGATCATGGACTATGCTAAAGCAGACCTGCATGGGCAACCATTGGCTGATATGGCACTGATTATGCTGGTTCTTCTCCCTCATGCCTGGCTTAGGGGACTCGCCAGGAGTTGGAGGGGCTTGTTACAACTCAAGGTAAGTCTGCTCTAAGTTCTCTTCTAATTGCCTCCCCCCATTGCCCCTGTTGGCCCCATGATCAGGGTGGGATGGGGAGAGGAGATAGCTCTAGTGCACCTGAGGATCGAGCCTACTGATTTCAGTGGGAATTGAAGTGCTCAGCACCTTGCAGGATCACATCCTCTGTGTTCAACACACTCCTGAAAGAGTTGGGGGAGTGTCACTGGGCAAGTGGCCCTTCAAAGGGAATCAGGGCCTAACTTGCCCCAGACAGCTCTCTTAACTCCACCTGGTAGCAACTGAGTACTCCAGGAAGCGACTTATTGGCCAGTTAGTGGTGGCGCACCTGTTCCCTATGAGGCCACCTGAGTGGCCTAAAGGGGCTCTTTAGACAGCAAGGAAAGGAGGTGTCTCTGGTGAGGAGAGGCCTGCAGTTAAAAGATATTTGGGAAGGAGTAGGTGATTGAAAAGCACCCTGTGCGGGGGAGTATGTTCTCAGGGTGGGAGAAGCTAGCTAGAAAGCACCAGAGAGAGAGAGTTTTGAGGAAGTCTAAGAGACTGGCTCCCCGGGACAAAGCAGGAATTGACAGGCATCCTGAGGGAGAGTGTGGTTCCAGGGTGGGTGTAGCCCAAAAAAGAGGCAACACTGAGCGAGAGACTGTTATCCCAGCCAGGATGGGGAGGAACAGCTGGCCAAGAAGGCCGAGGGCTTGTGACTGCTTTCAGGGAAAGAAGAGCAAGAATTTAAAGAGAATAAACTAGAGACTAAAATGGTTTAGAAGTGATGTTTACTTGTGTCAGTTGTTTACTAATAAATTAAGCCCTCTGGATGAGGGGTTTCTTTCCAGTCTACTGTGCCCCTTTCAAGAGTCTGATTTGTCATGTGTGCCCCCAAGTTATACCTCACTTAAAAACTCCTTGCTTACAATATCAGACATCAAAATACAAAAGTGTCACAGCACACTAGTACTGAAAAATGGCTTACTTTCTTATTTTTACCATATAATTGTAAAGTAAATCAATTGGAATATAAATATTGTACTTACATTTCAGTATATAGTATATACAGCACTATAAACAAGTCATTGTCTGCATGAAATTTTAGTTTGTATTGACTTTGCTAGTGCTTGTTATGTAGCCTGTTGTAAAACTAGGCAAATACCTAGATGAGTTGATGCACCTGCTGGAAGACCTCTGTGTACCCCCAGGGGTACGCGTACCCCTGGTCGAGAACCACTATCTTAAAGGACAAAACCTGTTTGTACAAGTGTCTACTGGGCGGAAGTGAAACTGAGATACAAGCTCAGAACAGGATCTTGTATAGAGTAGCTATAATATCATTGCTTCACCAAGCCTGTGTCCTAACTGCTTCCTTTGCATCTCTTCCATACCTGTTTTCATGCCCTCTTACATACTGAATCCCACTTAATATTGAATCCCACTTCTTGTGTGCCAAATGTCTGGTCTCTTTTCATTTAAATGCCTTCTTAAAACTCACTTGCAGTAGTAATCCACCAAGGAGTAACCTTAACGACAACAACACTGTTTAGAGACTGGACTGTCAGCTAATGTATTGTATGGTCAGAACTGAAATCCTTCTCATCATCAATAATCTCCACACTCTATCTTAACTGAGCACGAGCTGTTTTGTCATATTAAATATCCGAGCCTACAAGAATAAATAGGATTTCATGGGTGCTCAGCAGCTCACCAGATAGCTCCAATTATGCATCAGTTGAATTCACTGTGAGTTTTGCTGCTGACTTCAATGATAGAAAGATCTGGCCCAGCGATTGTAAAGTACCATGTACATTTATACAATTATATCAGTGACTTTTTTTTTAAACATAACAGCTCACTAATAATAATGAATAGTGCTGCTGTTGGTTTAATTTAGATTGTAAATGGAGATGGTCAAAACATGGGAAAAATTTTTTGCAACTTTTTTTTGTAGAAATTTTAAAAGATGTTGACCTGCTCTAATTGTAAGCCTTTAGGGACAGGGTTTTGGTGTTTTGTTTTTGGCGGTCAGAGGTTTGGATCATTATCTGAAGCATCCAGTGTCCATGTGGACTAGCTAAACTCTATAATCTGCAAACCTGGGCTGGGAAACTCATAAGAAGAAACTCTTCTACCTAGCTCGTATGTCCATCTATCTGTGTATTTATCTGACCTTCTTAAATCGCAGTATCTGAACACCAGCATTTCCTGATACTTAAAGATGACAATGTTGTCGCTCTTTTTTTCTTTCTTCCGTGGCATAAGGAAGGAGGCTTAGGAGTTTTGGGCTACTACTGTGAGAGAGCCTGAGTGAAGAGAGAGATTTTACATTTGGGTCTGACTGCAACAAGATTAGTGATTGTGCCTAATTCTTCTGGCATCATTGTCTGTCTTGGTCTGAACTCTTCTGGTCCATCCTTAGCCAGCTGGATATACTGCAAAAAAAACCCCCTTTTTTATGATATCTCAGCCCTTGTGCTTCTGGATACTGCACTATTGAGGTCAATGGAAGTCTTGCCGCTGACTTTCCGGGGAGCAGGTTTGGGGCTCTAAAACAATGGGGGAAGAAAACAACTGAATATTTTGAACATTAAAAAGGTATCAGTTTGGGTTTGCTTTTAGTTTTGGCTGATGGTTGATATATGTGTATGTGGTTTGCCACATCAGTTTATCTACCCATATACTACACATGGTCTAATGCAGGGGTAGTCAATTATTTTTTTTCAAGGTCCAGATTTCTTGGTCATGGTCCAGACTCCAAAGAAAATAATAAAAAACCTCAACAATAATGATAATAAGTAAATGAAAAGATTTTTGGGTCCATTCAAAAGCATCTGGTGGTCCAGATTTGGCCCATGGTCCACCTATTGACTATCCCTGGTCTAATGTCAGAGGGCTCAGACAGTTGTGTTTGTAGGGTATGTATTGTACCAGTTTTGGCTCAAAAGGTTGAATTAGACATAGGATCACATTGCTTCAAACATTTTTTCTTTGATCTTTAATTGTATTTTAAAGTGAAGCCTCCATCATAGCAGTCAGATAAGAGCTGCTAATTGCATAAATCCCTGAGTGTGGCTTGGAAGTCATAACTAAACTGGAATATTCCAAACAACAAAATGCAACAAAGGGTTTGAAATATAAATTAGGAGATAAAACAAATAAAAAAAGGATTAAAAAAAAATCCACTAAAGGGAGGACAGCTGTTAAGGTGCTGGACTCATGAGAGCTCTTCAGTTCCTGGTTCTGCTACATATCACTTGATCCTTGTGCCTCTATTCCCCAGCTGTAAAATGGGGATTGATAATATATCATTTCTTCCACCAGTTGCTTGACTTCTCTGTTTAGACTGAGCTGCTCAGGACAGGAACTTTCTCTTGCTATGCATATATAGAGTGTCTAACACAATGCGGCCCTGATCTCATCTGGAGTTCCTAGAATCAAAATAATACAATTTTGTTTGAAATCTGTGCAAGTGAATGTTTGGAAATCTAGAACCTAGATGTGCATGTCTCAATTTATTATCCACATAAACTTCATTAATAGGTAAATGCACATTGCAAATAGGCACAACACTTTCTGCCTGCAGAGCTGGTGGGGGGAGAATAGTAAGAGTTGATATGGTAGGAATATATAAAATAGTGAATGACATGAAGGAAAAGCCAGCTGGATACCCATAGGCACTCCCTTCCATGACAATAAAGGGACACAAATGCAATTCAAAGGCAACACCTTAAAGCAGATAGATGTTTTGATGCAATATATAACTAGGGTGACCAGAAAGTAAATGTGAAAAATCGGGACGGGGTGGTGGGTAATAAGAGCCTATATAAGAGAAAGAGCCAAAAATCGGGACTGTCCCTATAAAATCGGGACATCTGGTCACCCTATATATAACCAGCCTAAATGTAATCACTTGCCCTAAACTAGATCAGTGGGTCAACCCCACTCCAGGATTTTGGGAAAGTTTTGGATGCAGATATAGATCTGCATATAGACCCTGGCTTTGAACATCCATAAACTTTAGCAGTATGGATCCAAATGCTGTGGCTTGAGCCATCTCTAGTACCCACACATTTAATTGCACACAACAGCAGGAATACATAAGACTCTTGCTCTTCAAAACTTCTCTGGGATGTTTCATGAGTACCAGTGCACAGGCCCTCCCTTTCTAAAATAGAAATCTCATCTGGATCGGTATGTTGGAACTTAACATCGTTATGAATCATGAGTGATGCAAATTCTCATCTTCCTCCATAAAGAAGGACAGAATGAGTTGCCTCCTAAATCTTATGTCTCCTGTATGAGATGCATGTATGAACTTTTCACAACACAGGCAGAATGCTTCATCTGGCCCCCAGCTCAAGCTACTGCTTCTCAGGTATACAGTATTACAAGTTTAGAGTTCTCCACCACTCTTATGAAAGGTGGGTTGTTTACTTACAGTTGATACGTTCTTCGGTCAGGTAACGGGGCCAAGAATGATGACTTTCATTACCAAAGTTCAAGGATAATAGAAGTGAAAGCCGTGTGGAGAATATCAGCGTTAACTAAAGGAGATGAAGTGTGTTTGTGTTCTCTGACCTAACAATACCCTTTCAGTAGCAGCTCTTGTGAAATATATTGGACAGTCTAAGAAAGAAGAGGTAAAGTAATTACGAATTTGATAGCTTAATTGCCATTCTTAACTAATCATTGCTCGTATCCAAATAGTTCTATGCTGTTTCAAACAGGAGTTGCCAGGACTTGGAAACAGTGCATATTTCTTCAGGGAGTCTTAAAGCTTTTTATTTATCAATTAGTTTCCTCTCAGGCTGAACTCAGGTGGCTCCAAGCTGTCACCCAAAAATAATCAGGTAGGGAGATTGGATGTTGCAAGGGGTTGGGAGTAGATACAGAAGTTATCATTTATCTGTTAGCAGTTCAAATCCAGCCCAGATTGGTTATAATTATTTTTTACCACCTGATGATTGCTTGGTAGCCTGTGTTAAATGAGTTAGTGGTTCCCAGTCCAGTTCCTAATGGACAAATGCCAGCATCACAGGAACTGGCACTAGTTGACACCTGTGTTGTGACTTTCAGCCGAGAGGCTAAAAATTAAATGAGCCACTGAGACTGAAAAAGCCTCTGACCCTCAGAGGCTGGTCTGTCCATGGTAGGGCAGAGGCACATTGGAACTGGTATCCCCAGTGCTTGTGCTGTGCTGGTTATGGATAAAGAGCAGATTTCATTCTCCAGGGCTGCCATTCTGGTACTTGGTTATGTTCTGGGTCCTTTGGCTCCTTCTTTGTGTGAGAAGATGGCCTTTTGTTGGGTTGACGGGCATTATTCAGTGACCCCGAATTTAAATAGGCCCGGGCAGTGTGAAAAACATGAGAAGATAAAGGGATAATATCTAGTTAAAAGTCATACTTTTTAAAAAAAAAGTATCCTTTCCTGTCTTACTAACAATATCTTAATAGCTGAGATTATTAGAACTGAAATCGGTTTTCAAAACAAGTTTACTTTTCACCTTTTTGCATTTTTCTCAACTTGGATGAGGAGACTGGGATTGTCTATAGCACTCACACTGGACTGTTTTTCAGGGAGCTCAATAAGTGTTTTACTAGTGACTTCAATTGGCACAGGGTGAAGCCACCTCTACAGATCCCACCCTGAAAATAGACTAGACTCTTTCTCTTGTGTTTATAGTCCCTTTATAGTCACATCCCTTGGCCCGTGCTGCTTCCCACAGCCCCCATTGGCCTGGGATGGCGAACCGCGGCCAGTGGGAGCTGTGATCGGCCAAACCTGCGGACACTTTCGGTAAACAAACTGTCCCGGCCTGCCAGCGGCTTTCCCTGGCAGGGTGCGTGCCAAAGGTTGCCGATCCCTGATCTAATCTAACCAATATCTAAATGGGGGCAGGGGGTAATGTAGGGACAGGATTTTATAATTGTACTATAAAAATTGATGTAAACTTTGAATTAATTCTGCCAGCCACCCTTTTTGAATAACAGAAAGGAATGACCGTCTGAGGCTGGGATCTTGTTTCCTATATGCATTATAAACGTCCCTCTAGTCATTTCTTTGGTTTAAGATTTAGTGAGTAAAAGACAGGATCTTGTATTGTGTCTATGTTAATTAGATTAAAGGAATGTTAAAGGCCTGAGCCACAATGTAAACTGTTTTGACCACAAGATTTAGTGAAGTTTAATTTACAATGTATTCTGCTGAATATAAAATACTGCTGTCTTCTCTGTGAGAGATTGTTTGTGTGAATGAGGAATGCATGCATCGGGAAAAGATAAGGTGTGAAAGCCATCACAAATGTCCAGATGGTCAAGAAAATGTGAGAGACTTGGAAACACCAGGAGACAATCAGAAAACATCTAATGCTAAACATGTTAGCAGCATTGACGGCCTCAGAGGTGAGGCAACCACCCCCGAAGGCAAGACAACAAATAGGAGATAACGATGGGAAGCCAGACAATAACCATCAAATGATAACAGCAGAAAACCCCAAGATTACCGCCACTTAAGGACTAATGATTACAGGATGCATCCGATGAAGTGAGCTGTAGCTCACGAAAGTTTATGCTCAAATAAATTTGTTAGTCTCTAAGGTACCAAAAGTACTCCTTTTCTTTTTGCGAATACAGACTAACATGGCTGCTACTCTGAAACCTGATTACAGGATGACATTGCAAAATGCATGGACTCAGATGGGAATTTGTAAGTATAAAGCTGGGGTGTTTTGCCATGAAACTCTGGGTTCAGTCCTGCCAAAACCTCGGAGCATCGGATCGCAACCGACAGAGCCCAGCTTCTCACTTGTGTTCAATCTAACTGGCCATTAGATTGACTTGAGCTACAACAGACTGGTAACTCTAAAAACATCAACTGGCAGGACTGTGTGCATGATGTGTACGTGTGTGTGACTGAAAAGCATATGCTAACTGTTGTATTCTCAATAAATATGGAGTATTTGCCTTCTCTCTTATAAAAGATCCCGTGTGCTTTGTATAGCATAACAGTAAGCTATCCTGCAGCTTTTAAAAGCAAAAATTATTAAAATAATGATTTGTTAAATGTTTAAAGATCTACATGGCATAACCCTACCCTCACTCTTGTACTGTAATTGTTATATCAGGTTACTTTCATCCAGTGATCCTGGCAGCATCATTAGTCCAAGAATTTATGGGGTCTTTTCATTCAGGACAGCATGACTGTAGTTCTGTTCTACTATCAACACCTAAAAAAACAATGGCGTAATTTCACTCATGAGCCTGTCTCCTGGGGATCTGTGTGTAGTGCGGATCATCTGTGCTTGGATCTTCTATTTTCCTTGTGTGCGTTTTGCTGCTTCAGTGACATGGGCCTCATCCCTGACTCTTTGATGTGTCCTCATAGTTTCCTGCAGGAGGTAGTGGAACTTCCTGGCCAAAGCAGCATCCCTTGATTTGTGCCTGGATTTCTGTGCAGCAATCCAGGTGGGAGGTTAATATAGCTCTGGTGATTCCTTTCGGCTCTGTGTCTACTTTTCATCATATCTGAATGGTGCTTTTTCATTCCCTGGTTGAGATGGGGGCTGGAAGACAATAGACTGTATAAGAGTCAATTCAGAGAAGATGGAGGTGACTGGGGCAGTATGGGCCTGGGAGCAATTAGTGCTATCCATTGAGAAGAGTTTTTAGTGTAAGGTTTGACTTAATATATATAATGCACAGAAATCATAAAAATCAGTCATGGCTCAATAGTTTATAATAGTTACTGCTAGCGATAATAGTATCGGAAGGGATATTAAAGCTCAAGCGTCAGGGTCTAACTACTAGAGGTTGTCATGACACTTCCATCGGGGCAGTTTGTCCCCCATCTGCCTTATGTGGGGTGTTATGCATCTTCCCCTGAAGCATATGGTGCTGGTCACTGTAGGATACTAGACTGATGGGCCATTGGTCTGATCCAGGATGACAATTCCTATGTATCAATCATATTCTCAGACTGTGGGAACTCTCCTAAACTGAATGCATGATGCAACTGATTCCCTGGATTCAGCTTATTTGATGCAAGTCAGATTGTTTGCCCAGATGCATAGTTTTAATCAGTGAAAGTTGTTTTATTTAAATATGCACAGTTCTTTCTTGACAAGTGTCACTTTACAACAGGAATATAATCAAGGAATCTAAACTCTCTGTCTAATCATTCCTAATGCACCTACTGATGTAGTTTCTAGAGGCAAACATTCTTACTTATAGGCCCCAATGGGTAATTGAATCAGTCACCTCTTCTCTCCCAAGACCAACCTTTTACCTGCCTGGTCTCATTTCCCCTTCCTTCACAGAGGCCCCAGTTCGGGAAAGCATGTCTTATTCAAGACAGCACTTAGGCGCATGATTAACTTTAACCACATACTTAAGTCCCATTGAAGTCAAGGCATGTAGTTAAGCACTGTCCTGAATTAGAGCCAGGAGGACCAATGCTCACAGTTCTTCCATTTAAAGAGAAAGGGCTCAACACAAAATACCGTGGGCATATATATTCACAATCTCCATTGCTGATATTGCATGATACAGTGATGAGCTGGGCCGGGTCCTAAATTACGATAAAAGGTCCTTTTTAGAGTACTGCTGTATGGATAACAAATAAAGAAGAGCACTTGGAATAATTGTTTTCTGGGACTGAGAATTGTTACTCTGTACAGATGTTAAAGTGGAGTTCCTGAGTACTGTAACTAATATACCCAAAGACAGACTGGTGATCTGTAGAGAACCCATGGATTGTCAGGGCAGGAGTTAGGTGTCCTACTTCACAACAATTTTGAGTGTTCCCCTTGTCCTAAATGCTGGAAAAGGATTTTGTGCCCTTAACCACTTTCATCTACTGCTGTAAAAAGCAGCATATTGTACTGCTCAAAACTGCTGAGCCATGTAGCAGGTGCACACGTCTTTCATGATAGTTAATAAAAATTCTATAGTTTTATGATTCGAGATATAGCTATTTAAAATTCCACACTGTCGATATGTAATTATATTTGTTATATTGATTCCATAATTGGATGGATTTACACAAATTACAGTTAAATTACTTTTAAAAGTAACTAGGAGATGCCCAGTTAAGGCCTGATGGTTCAGAGGATTAGTGATGGGATATTAACCCTTCTGTCAAATCTAGCCAAAGGCCAAGGTTTTCAAAACTGGGTACCTAAAATTAGGCTCCTGAGTCAATTGGTGGGTGAAATTCTGTGGCCTGCGTTGTGCAGGAGGTCAGACTAGATGATCATAATGGTCCCTTCTGACCTAAATATCTATGAATTGGCACTGGAGGGTGGCTAGGCCTTCTCAAAAACAGACCATTGACGTAGGCATCTCACTAAAGATTTAGGAGCCTAATGTTGGGAACCCATTTTTGAAAATCAGTAACTGAAAATAGAGAAGGTGTTAATTTAAAAAAAAAAACAACCCCCAAACAGTGCATCTAGGCAGGGCTTGGGATAAGAAAAATGGAAGACAATAGGCAAAAAGTTTTTATTGTTTCTTAACCATCATCTAGGCGTGGAGTTTAGTAAACGGAACAAAATAAGAGTCTTAATTTACAGACAAGGGATACAAATAATCTACTTAGTCTACAAGATTGTTGCCTGGCACACTTTTGGACATTACATAAATAATTGTAGGAAGTGATATGTAAAATGTATATTTTAGGTGTTGGGACATGTGAAAAGATGCTTGCTTGTCTGGCAAGGAAAGAGAACAGCCAGGAGAAAAGCTGAGCCAGGTGAAAAGCTGATCAGGCGAACAACTGAGTTAGCAAACTAATCTTAGTGCTAAGGCAGAAAATGTGTTTATACAATATATAATGAATAACTTCGTAACAATGTATTTACAGCAAGCACCCGGAAGTGGGTGTGTGCTTGCGTTTAACCCTATGCTGTGCCCTGTTTCAGTGGACTGATCATACACTGAAGCAGCTAATAAATGACATACTTCTTCATCTCAAGAGTCTGTCTGTGAACCTGTGCATTCTGGGTAGCATGGAAAAGAATCAGTGAACAATAATACAGGTTAATAATCGTGAACCAAAGTTATTAGTATCTAATATCTCTGAAAACAGTTGGTGGCCTCATTCTAATCCCTCTTGGACTGGAGAAGTGTCCACCTCACAAAAATCACCATACATGGCATTAATTGAGCATTTTGTGTTGGCATTTTCAAAAGAGAAGCCACGGTCTGACATCAGTTATGTCAGTCTGACATCAGACTGACCTGCTCTCTCCCCTAAAGGAGGTCCCTCTGGGTCAAGGATGGAGGGTGTATTGGAAGATGGCAGTGTGAGGGATGCTCCTACCGCTGCTGCTTGAGCTGTGCCTCTTGTGAGGTAATTTTAATCTCCAGGGCTGGCAACTCAACCAAGCACCCAACACTATGTTCCTGTGGTTTCCTTAGTTTTTTTTTATGTTGCCTCTTGTGGCCTGGAATTAGTGGTTCCATTTTTGGCTTTCTTTCAATTAGTCTTTCAGCTATAAATAGACTTAGAAGGATTAGATTTTTGTCAGTAAATGTTGGTTAACTTCAATTTCACCACACACACAAACCCACAAAAATATTTCCATCAGTAACAACAGAAATGTACGGATAGGCAAAGTAAGAAATATGCTGCTTGAGAACTTATTAGAGTTTGACGTAAGGACATTTTACTCCTGGGGGAATTCTGTGTCCCTGCGTGGGCACAGAATTAATACCTTCCGCAGGTTTCTTGGCTCCCCCGCAGAAAAATGGGGGAGCCAAGAAATTTGTGGGGAACACACATCCCTTCCGCGGCAGCCCACGCGCGTCTGCTGGGAGCAACTGGCAGCAGAGAGCAGATCACTGCGAGGAGGGTGGGGGCAGGAGGGAGGCTGGGTGTGTGTGCATCCGTCCGGTATAAAGACGTTAAAGGGACAGGTCTGGCATAAAGACATTAAGGGGGCGGGTCTGGGCACATGCCTGCCTATGAACGAGTCAGAAGAGACTCACTCTGTCCCTCTCACTCTCACTGTTGCTGCATCCCAGGCTTGGAGGCCTAGGGCTGTGTGAAGCGGGCTCTGTCCCTGAGGCAGAGCAGAAATGTACCAACTAAGTAGGCAGGCTTAGTTAATTTTTCCCATTCTTAGTCAATTAAGGCTCCTTTACCTTGCCAGAGTGGTGTAAAGGAGCCTTATTGTAAATGACAGTAACGGAATCCTCTGCTAGGAAGGTCTATGTGCTTTCTCGCATGTTTCCCTGTGCCGGAGATACACAATGGGGTTAGATTACAGCTGTACTTATCCATTTTAAAAATATGCAGGACAATGATTAGCAAAACGGTATGACTTTCATGTGTGAAAGTCTGAGCAATTTAAAGCAACATTCTACTTTACAGAACACCAAAATAAATGTAATGTAATTTAAATGAAAATCCAGGATTATAACTGGAATGCAGAGTATTACTAACCAAGTATTTGTAACTTAACTTTCATGTGTTTAGGAAATGCTGAACAGTTACTGTGGGTTTTTTCTGTATGGTAGTTTAAATAAATTACCAAAATAAGTGAACTGGTATGATTATATTGCATTATTTTGACAAATTAAATATGCAGATTTTTGCAGAATTTTGGATTTTTTGGTGCAGAATTCCCCCAGGAGTAGACATTTACTTTGTATATTCTGACATGTTGGTGGTGTTTTAATGGTTATAAAGCTTTAACTTTTTGAATGAGTCTACTGTCATTGAATAATTGCCCACCCCACTGTGAAAATTTAAATTGATAAAAATTGGAAAAAATGCATAAAACTCATACTTTTGCTCAACTGAAAATTTAAATGGATAAAAATGGGGAAAAATGCTTAAACATATATTTTTTGTGCATGTATAAATAGGGCTCTTGATGTTTAATCACAAAACACTGTTTTACCTGTTTGTTGTTATTAGCTGTGTGGAACCATGTTATGGGGATGATTTTAATCTCATTGAAATTGATGGATGTGAACATACCCTTCAATTAACAGTTCACTGTAAGAATAAATTAATCACAATACCGCACCTAAGACAAGAGGTATGTGAACTTGTTCAGGACTGTCTGAGTGTGGAGGGGTTTTTGCTGAGTACTGTGGATGTGGGAAGGCAGAATACAGAAGTAGAGAGAGACACAGACAGCCTGCAGAAATCCAAGCACAAGCCCGTAAGAACTGTGTGACCCTGAGAGAAACCTAGAGAGAGTTTCTGGGTTGGTTTCAGAGTAACAGCCGTGTTAGTCTGTATTCACAAAAAGAAAAGGAGTACTTGTGGCACCTTAGAGACTAACCAATTTATTTGAGCATGAGCTTTCGTGAGCTACAGCTCACTTCATCGGATGCATACTGTGGAAACTGCAGAAGACATTATATACACAGAGACCATGAAACAATACCTCCTCCCACCCCACTCTCCTGCTGGTAATAGCTTATCTAAAGTGATCATCAAGTTGGGCCATTTCCAGCACAAATCCAGGTTTTCTCACCCTCCGCCCCCCCCCCCCCCCAAACTCACTCTGCGGGGGGCAGAGGGTGAGAAAACCTGGATTTGTGCTGGAAATGGCCCAACTTGATCACTTTAGATAAGCTGTTACCAGCAGGAGAGTGGGGTGGGAGGAGGTATTGTTTCATGGTCTCTGTGTATATAATGTCTTCTGCAGTTTCCACAGTATGCATCCGATGAAGTGAGCTGTAGCTCACGACAGCTCATGCTCAAATAAATTGGTTAGTCTCTAAGGTGCCACAAGTACTCCTTTTCTTTCTGGGTTGGGAGTACTGTGTGAAAAAGAAGCTTGGGCCTGCAAGCGAAGAAACTGTTTCTTTTGCCTTTGGTTTCTTCTGCACACACAGAAGCAAGACTCTGCACATTCCTTATAAGTAAACAAGACTGCATCAAAGGAAATACCAGACTCCGTTAATTTCTGATCCCAATCTGAATATCTCCAGAGCCATGAACTTTGACAAGGTACTTGGGTTGAAAAGGGGTAACACTATTGATGATCCTTTGCTCACAGCCTGTTAGTCTTTCTTGGAAGTCTACATGAATAAAGATTGTCCTCTAGCCATACAGATGACTACCTAGGCCTTGTGCAGTGAATATTTCTTCCTTAACTGGTGGGGCTATATGTTGTAAGCTATAGAAGATGATGACTCACTGGAACTGGTCAGAAAATGGGGACAGCGGTATTTATTTTTTTGTGTGTGGAAAATTTCAATCAAAATCAAAACAATTTTGTTTTTATCAAAAATTGTCGACAAAAAATGGTGACTTCAACAAAAAACGGAAAGCCTTCCATCAAAAACTGAAAATTTCTGTTGAGGAAAATTTGAAATATTTTGTTTTGGATCAGGAAATCCTTTGGTTTGTGAACTGACACATTTTGGTTAGGTGCAATTTAACATTGGACTCTGTCCGCCTCCTCTCTAGCTGAGCTATTGTGGTGCATCATGATAATTTAGTGTGGCTGCAAAACCTGGCTCATACAGGAGAAAATCATGAAGCACCTCATCCACAACTCCCTGGAGACACTACAGTAGTTCAGGAGGACACACGTTAGTGATAAACTGAGCCAAACCAAGACATTTTGATTGAAAACATTTAAATGTTTTGTTTCAGCATTTCCAAATTGGAAGTTTTGTTTTTTTTTGATGAAAAGTCAACATTTTCCCTGGAAAGCAGACACTTTTTGCAAAATGTTTCATTTAGCTGAAAATCAGTTTCCTTATTGGAAAACAATATTGATGGAAAATTTTTGATCAGCCCTGTAGTTAACCCCAAATACATTGGAATCAATTGGACTAGAGCCACTTCTTGTTTATCCCAACAGAAGGGTGCAGGACCCATCGATGGTAAATCTGCCAGGGGAGACTGCGTACTCATGAGGTCGTCAACAATTCTCAATCAACTGGGGGTGGAGTTAGCAGAAGGCCATGCTGGTTTTAAAGCACAATCAGCATATTTATGACAGGTGTACCCTACAGTAGCTACATTAAAACAAATTAGCAAAGAGCAGTGCTTATTTTGTAATGAAAGAGATCCTGGGGCTCAGGCAATTTTTTTACTTTAATAACTGGTGCAGTAAACCCAGAAGTGCTGGGGCTATGAACTGCCAAGTCTAGAGGTGCTGGGGCTCAGCCCTGGCAAGCTCTGGCACAAATTAAGCACTGGCAAAGAGGAAGGATGAGAAGGCAAAGAGGAAGGACAAGAAACCATGGGAGAGGCTATGTTTGATCCTACTGAAGCCAGAAAGTACTGATGACCTTGCAAGTAGGTCTGTTTGCGTGCCAAAGAACATCAGATAAGCTTCTGAAATCTTCAGTGCTCAGCTAGCTCAATTGCTGCCTCTTGGGACCAAAAAATGGTCTTGTAATTAAAATATAGACGTAGGAATCATGAGACCTGGGTTCGCAAAAAAAAAAGGAGTACTTGTGGCACCTTAGAGACTAACCAATTTATTTGAGCATAAGCTTTCGTGAGCTACAGCTCACTTCATCGGATGCATACTGTGGAAAGTGTAGAAGATCTTATTATATACACACAAAGCATGACAAAATACCTCCTCCCACCCCACTCTCCTGCTGGTAATAGATTATCTAAAGTGATCACTCTTCTTACAATGTGTATGCTCACGAAAGCTTATGCTCAAATAAATTGGTTAGTCTCTAATGTGCCACAAGTACTCCGTTTCTTTTTGCGAATACAGACTAACACGGCTGTTACTCTGAGACCTGGGTTGTATCTCTAGATCTGCCACAAACTTCCTGTGTCCATAGGGCAAGCCACTTAATCTCCTTGTGGCTTTTTCCCTCACCTGTATAATGGGGATGATGATACTCCTTTACCTCTGAAGGGTCTTAGTTTCAAGAACCTTAAGGTGTTTGAATGGAGGAAGGGCCACCTCTCAAAACTGAGTTGTGATTCACTGTTGGTTAAGTGGGTTTCAACACATTTCTAGTTATTTGGTAATAAATAGAAACAGTGTAAACACTATTGTATGCAGTGTTGTTGTAGCCATGTTGGTCCCACAGTATTAGAGAGACAAGGTGGATGAGGTAATAACTCTTATTGGACCAGCTTCAGTTGGTGAGAGAGACATTGGGCCAATAAATGATATTTCCTCACCCACCTTGTCTCTGTATTAAACATAGTCATTCATTTGACTCTGGCGATGTATTAAACGCTCAATCATTTGAGATTCTATTTTGTTTGTACATCTACATGGTAAATTGATTCAAGGCATATTTCTCTCCACTAAGAACTTTTTGTGTGTGTGTTGTTTCTCCTTAATATGCTTTGAAATATATTATTCCCCAACATGGGCATTCTTGCAGCATTGCCTTGACAAGTATCCTGTTATAAGATGATTTCATGATGAAATCATGTTGTTCTGTACCAGTTTTTTTTCCAGTTCATAGACATAAAGCAGAGCTGCAATAAGATCAAAGACCTGTGAAGTTGTGCTGTTCACTATCTTAAATAGAAAAGCTGTGAGACATAGGATTTAAATAAGATCAGATCCTTTTAACCTCTCCCGGTTAAGTAAATTAATTTCTCCCAACATGTGTACTGGAACTGTCATTTTTATTCAGTTCAGGGTTTGGGAAAGTAAGGTTTTCTTTATCTTGTTATCCATAATCCGTGTGTCATTA
The DNA here is from genome assembly GCF_965152275.1 of Natator depressus. Classification (NCBI taxonomy): domain Eukaryota; kingdom Metazoa; phylum Chordata; order Testudines; family Cheloniidae; genus Natator; species Natator depressus. The sequence continues at coordinate 161,528,339 of NC_134236.1, forward strand.
TTGCACACTCTTGTCTTTTGAAGTGAATTTTAATACAGTTGTTATAACCCAATCTGCTGCATTACTTTAGTTCAAGTCATAATGTCATGCCTGGTACAGTTTAATCTGAAAGTAAAGCTCCAGATAGTTTTTATTTTGTTAGCTGATCCCCAGAAATTTAAATCAAAGCAGGCATCAATTATGTGGTCTAGTCTGTGAGAAAAGTTCAAGACATGTTCAGATGCAGAGCAATGAAAGGCAGTGTTACCACAAGTGGAATTTTCAGTCGCAGACAGTGGAAAATATTGTTGTGTTGGTAAAAATTTATTCTGACAACAGGCTGGTGAACAAGAAAATATTTTTATTAAGAGAGCAGATTTAAAGTGTGCATGTAGGGTCTGAACCTGTGAAGTGCTGAGGTACCATTTGGACTCAATGGGAGTTGCTGGTGCGCAGCTCAAAGTTAGGGCTGGGCAAATATTTCATCATGTAACCTAAAACTTCCCTGGTTTCATATTTCATCATGAACGTGAAACTCGGCTCAGGTTCATGAACCACCAATAGATTTGGAGCCAAGTTTTAACACCATCTCTTTCCTATCAGACTCCCTACCCCATCTACACTCATATCTGATTTTGTTTTTGAAAAACCCTCATTTTCAGTGTTGAAAAATAATGAAATCAAATGAAAATGATTTCCCTGTGGATCCTTCCTGCTGCTGCCAAGTTTGGAATGTGTCATCAGCTCAGAGTGGTGCTTCAGTGATGTATGGCACTACTACATCAGAATGTCAAGGCTAAGCCAGAAGAGACAGTGATGGGTTTTTAAGAAATTAGAATGTAATAATGAGATACTCTAAAGATAATTACTTTGTGAAGATATGGCGGCTTTGGTGAAATTCATATAGGTCAAATAGGAGAGCAAAATTTTTCAAATGGTCGGGCTAATTTCCATGACAGAAGGTCTTGGGTAAAATTTTCAAAAGTGCCTAAGTGAATCAGAAGTCTGAAGTCCCATTTTCCTAAGTGACTAGGCACCTTGGAGCCTAAGTTCCATTGTTTTCCAGGGCAGGTCTAAACGACTGCTTATGTCGATATAACTTACATTGCTCAAGGGTGTGAAAGAGTCACGCAAATTACAGCGACCTAAGCGCCATCCACACCAGCGCTATGTTGAGAGATACTCTCCTGCCGCCATAGCTTACGCCTCTTGTGGAGGCGGAGTAATTATGCTGATGGGAGAGCTCTCTCCTGTCAGCTTAGAGCATCTTCACCAGATGTGCTACAGCTGTAGTGCTTCTTGTGTAGACTAGTCCTCAGTGATATTTAGGCTCCAGAGGTATTTTTGAAAGCGGATGCCTATGAAAATTTTACCCTAAGTCTCATTGAAAGTCAATGGGACTTAGAGACCTAAGTGCCAAAGTAACTTTTGAAAATGGGACTTAGAGGCCCTTTTGAAAATATTCCCCCTTGTCACCATATATTTTGTTTGCATAATATTTAGGAAGTTTCTTCACTGTAAGAAGAAAGGATCAGATTTTGTTTTCCTTTCTCCTTGGAGAGTATAGTCATTTCAGTCATTACATAATGTTAAGTTTTCATGAGCAAGATCAAAACATATACTGCCAGTCTAAAATTACTTTGATTTTAGATTGAGGGACTCTTGCCCTGAAACAACTAATAAGAAAGAACCAAAGTAAAGTGAGTGACTGTGAGAAAGTGTATGTGTATATCCTCTATAAAACATTGCAACAGCTGTGAACAAAATGGCTGCTGTCTCTGTTTGGGAGGGTAGGAGGGGGCAGAGGGTGGGATTTCTCTCTCAAGATGTAGTACACAGAAAACAAATATAACAGACACAAGCTACATACACCTCGCATATGAGCCTGTCTGGCAAACATTAAGGAGATTTTTGGCCAAGAGGGTGATCCTAATTCCTCAGAACTCTAGTCTAAGTGGTTTCGGCTGGGATTTTGCAGCCGGTTGTTAGAGATGGTCCATTGTTGTTCCTTGGGCACCACAGACCATCAAATGAAACAAATCAGTCACAAAAGAATTTTTTTTTCTGTGCTTACACGTAGAGATTTTTTTCTTGATGAACGTTATTGAAACCTCTGACCTAGTGGTTCAGTAGCAGCACATAAGGAAAGAGCTGTTAATAATATAAAGTGGTGTTGGTATTTACTGTGTTTCAGACTGAGAACCATACTCATAGGGAATATGGTGCTATTCAAGGTACTAATCAATGATTAATTATGGAGTAAAGTGATACTCAAAGTAAGGATATTTGAGCCAAATCCTGGAGCCTCTGGAGCCAGTGAAATCAACAGGAATTTTAGAGTCTTAGCAGGTGCTCAGCACCAATTGGGATTTGCTCTTTTGTTCTCCTAAAGTATGACAGAGAATTTAAGCTCAGGAAATGAATTTCCTGCCATTTCAAACATTTAGTGTGGCTGATTTGAAGGGTGGGATTCTGCCACTAACTGCCCACTTCCCTTTAGAATGGCTGCAGGTAACACTGAGTGCAATGGCTGAGGTCGTCAGTAAAGAAAACGATCAGATCCAGTTTGAAATTATGTGGAGAATAAACAGAGGCAGAAGGTACCTGCACTGAAATGTGGTGAGAGCACCACAGCTAACATCTCTCTTTAAGAAATAAAAATGATCAGGAGGACCTCCTTCTTATATCTCATCGGAATGATGGTACCTCCTAGGAGTATGTCTACCACTAGGCTATTGTAGCTTGAGTTAATCGATTCCCAGTCAAATCGAGGTAGTTAACACATTTGTTAAGGCAATTGTGAACACTGCCCACACTTTTGATCTAGGCTAATGAAAATGATCCCTAACAGCATAGTGTCCTTGAGCACCAGGCTGAGACATGGTTCAGCAGGGCCTCAAAAAGAAGAAAGCCATCAACTGAAGCATCAACCCCACCTCCTGCAGCACCCATAGGTGTCTGTAGACATCTCCCATCCAGATACTGACTAAGGGCAGGTCTACACTACAAATGCTGCTCAGGCAACTGTATGACTTCGATGGAGATGCTCTAAGCTGATGGGAGACAGGTCTCCCATCAGCGTAGTTACTCCACTTCTGTGAGAGGCGGTAGCTATGTTGGCGGGAGAAGCTCTCCGACTGACTGACATAGCCCTGTCTACATGGGGGGGGGGGGGGTTAAGGTCAGTATTACTACGTCGCTCAGGGGTGTGGATTTTTCAAATCCCTGAGTGACGTAGTTATACTGAAGTAAGTGTGTGGTGTAGACCTGACCTCTCCTTGCTTAGTTTGAGAGTTGAGAGGAGCAGCACTCTAGCATGAAAGTTCTGTGAGCCAGAACACTCACTTGAAGACGTTTTTAAACCTACTGACCCCACTTTGATCAGGTCCCAGGATACACATTCAGACAGGAGGCAGGGGGTAGAGGGAGCAGAGGTAGAATGGAAAGTGGTTAAGGACTCCGAAAATGTGCAGTCACATGGTGCTTCTGTTGCCTCTGCTCTGAGGATCAGATTGTGGCTAAAGTGGATTTTCAGAACGTGGAATTAAATTAATAATTCAATGATAATAAGTCACTTATTAAATATTGTTTTAAAACAGTATGAATAATACATTTGCCTTAGCAATGCATTTGCCTTCTGATCTTTTTGCACAATTAAGGCGATATGACAGTCAGTCCTGTGTTCATTAGGGATAATTCCCAATAGGGACGAACAGCGGCAGTACACAAGTAAGGAACACAGTACAGCTGAAAAGCACAGATACAATTAATTACACCAGTCTTGGGAAATTAATGCTTACCGCTCTGAACAAGCAGATCAGAATGCACACACAGACTGACTGCAAAATATATTGTTCCTCTCACAATTTATGGCATGTAATGGAATCTGTAATGGATCTATTTACAGTATTTTACTGGGTAGCACAGGCTGCCAAACATCTGCAAAGTATCACCATAACTCATCAACACCTGCTTACATGCATTAAAAAGACTTGGTGACTGGATTTTCATTTGCTCTGGGACCCCTTTACACAACTCTGGTAGTATATAGGGGCTTTTAATGTGGGTATAATGTGGGTAATTAACTTTCACTTTCTGGCCTCTTTACACTGATAATGCAGTGTAAAGGGGCCTTTGTGTAAATGAAAATCTGCCCATGATAAGATTTGGTTATGTTCATCTACTAGAGGGATGTGTGGTATTCTCTCAAAAATATCGATACCCTTCTCTAGTGCCTTCTATCCAAGGATTTCAAAGCACTTTATGAACATTAAGGTTCACAGCCCCTCTTTGGTGCAGTTATTATCATCTCCATTTTGCAGATTGGGAAGTGGAGGTATGGGGAAAGTAATTGATTTGCCCAAGGTCTATGGCAGAACCTGGGATAGAACCCAGATCCCCTGACTAGAGTGGTGCAGACAAAGGTAATTCTGTGTCATGGTGGATTTTGATGGTTTAAAGTTTGGTTCTGTTCTGATTTGGCACGAAAACCAAAAACACTGAAATTCTCTGCAAAAGGGAATGAAGCCCTGGAGCAGCCCACCTGGTGGGCTGCCCCAGAGCTGTGAACCTTGAAAACTCTGGGGTCCTTGGCCCCAGGGCAATCTTGTGGTTGCTTTGATGCTGCAGACCTTGGAAGCCCTGAAGTCCCTGGTCTCAGGGTGTCCGTATGGCTGATTGCTCTGGAGCTGCAGACACTGGAAGCCAAGGCTCCCCAGCAAACTGCCAGGTGAGCAGCTGAAGAATGGGGGTGTAGTGGGGTGGGGTGGGAGGGGGTGGCAGGAAATTAGGTTTCTATCAGAATTCTGCCTGGGTTCCACTGGTACTCTGGTGAAATAGACTGCCTCCGGAAAATGTTCTAATTCTGTCTAATTGGCATATTCTGATGAACCAATGTTATGTTGGAATTTTTCCAACCAGCTCTACTGATGCTCAAGCCGCCGATGCTGCTGCCTTTCATAAGAACATAAGAATGGCCATACTGGGTCAGACCAATGGTCCATCTAGCCCAGTATCCTATTTAACTACAGTGGCCAGTGCCAGATGCTTCAGAGGGAATGCACAGAACAGGGCAATTATTGAGTGATCCAGGTGTCCAGTCCCAGCTTCTGGCAGTCAGAGGCTTAGGGACACTCAGAACATGAGGTTGCATCCCTGACTATCTCGGCTAATAACCACTGATGGGCCTATCCTTCATGAACTTATCTAAGTTTTTTTTAAACCCAGTTATACTTTTGGCCTTCACAACATCCCCTGGCAATGAGTTCCACAGGTTGACTGCGTGTGGTGTGAAGAAGTACTTCCTTATGTCAGTTTTGAACCTGCTGCCTATTAACTTCATTGGGTGACCTCTGGTTCTTGTGTTATATGAAGAAATAAATAACACTTCCTTATTCACTTTCTCCACTCTATTGTTGATTTTATAGACCTCTATCATATCCCCCAGTTGTCTCTTTTCTGAGATGAGCAATCCCAGTTTTTAAAATCTTTCCTTGTATGGACGCTGTTCCATACCACTAATAATTTTTGTTGCCCTTCTTCGTACTTTTTCCAATTCTAATATATTTTTTGAGATGGGGTGACCAGAACTGCATGCAGCATTCTAGGTATGGGAGTACCACGGATTTTTATAAAGTGGCATTATGAACATTCCTTGTACATGTCTTTTTCTTTGTACATGTCTTTTGGTTTGTACATGGTCTGCAGAAAAATACTTCAGGGAATAACTATTTTTTCTGTCACTTGCTACTTTGATCTATTTTATTAGGTTGTCTCTGAATTGCCAGATTCCAACACTCATTGCTCATTATTCTATCATGTCTCTCAGCTTCAGGGAACTAAATCCTCACTAAACTGAGATAGGAAGTTTATAACAATATTAAAGTAATACTGTCTTGACTTGATGTTGTCATGTACCCTGGTGACTCCTGGGGAATAGATAGTAATGCTGTCAAACAAGTGGTGCAAAAAATATTTGTAGCCAACCGTATGCTCAGAGCTGATTGGTGGAATGGAGACTTCTTCAGTGATACTCATTGGGAGGACAGGTGCTTTTGATAGACAACTGTGTGAGCTGCATTGCCTAAAGCAGGAAGTCCCGGCCATGGTGGCTTGGGAGCCTTAATCCAAATACTTCTTGATTTGGCGAGCTGAGCATCATGTTTGAAACACTGAGGATCAGAAACACAAAGTGAACTCACACCAGCTGGAGATTCTCCTTGGAGACTTCCCCCTAGATTGGGGGAACCTTCAGATGGAGTAAAGCAGGCAGAGGTGGCTCTGCTCCTTCCTGCCCCTGCTCTGCCGCTGCCTCCTATGCCTGGTATAAGGAGGGAAGAATTGTGTAAGGAGCAGGGAGGTGGGACTATGGGATGGGGCGTGTTTAGTGAGGAGGGGGTGTGTGGTGAATGAGGCTCCATTATGCCCCATTATTTGCTGGTGGAAAGGCTTCCACCAGCAATGTAAAGTAAAGTTGGTCCCCTGAAGTTTTAACTTCAAGTAGGGCTGGGCACCTGAGGATTGGGGTGCCATGAATGGCTTCCTGCCAACCCCCACTTTCCACGCACCCGAACTCAGAATTGAGCCCTTTCATTCTAATTTGTTTTATCTGCACTTTTCACTCATTGTGCACAGGGGAAAGTGACCACCCAGGGTGCATGGCTGTTTAAAATCAGGCCAACTGGCTCAGATTGTGGTAGGGTCAACTTAAACCTCACGTACAGTTCTCTGCCACTTGTTCCAGGCAGACATTATGTATTGTCTAGTTGCTTAGCCAGGATGCAATCCACCTGTGTAGCAAGGTACATGCCAATGGCTTTTGTATCCTATACCTCAAAGGGCTCTTTGGGAAGAAAACTCCACATGAAGGTTAGTATCACCCTTCCACATAGAAATGCTTTCCTGGGAACACAGTAGAAGCTGCACAGCCTCACATAGGACTGCTAAAAAAATCAGCCAGATCCAATTGTGGAAAGGAATTGTTTTATTTTAACAAAGCAGGTGCAGATAGGGTAACTCTCAGTCCACAGCTACAGGACAGGCACAGCAAAGAAAGTGGCAGCGTCAACTTCCCTCAAGCAGCCAGCTGCTATGCCTGAACGTGTTCAGCTACCATGGTGGTGAATGAGGTTGAAATGAGAGACCACCAGTTTCCGTGCCTATTCCATCGTTGGCCTTTGGTTTTCACTTGGGTGATCACAAATGGTGTCAGTGGTGATGGTGGTTTTTTTGAGGTAGACACCTATCCACTAAAAATGGGGCCGAACCAAAACCTTGAATCCGCAGAACATTCCCAAGATTTGGGAGTGTTCCAAATTTGCACCCTGAGCCACGGTTCACCAATGACCTCTAACTCTGTAATGGCTAAGCTAACCCGAATCCTCAAACCCTATAAACTGCAAAAACACAAGAATCCAGTTCTATGGCTTGAGTTCATCTCTACTCTTTCTCAGGAACTGGACTGATACCAGGAACAACTCATTTCACACAAGCCACTCATCAGCCGTCATACAGCGAGAGCAGCATGATGTTCTGGCCTGAGGATTTCTTTCATCTTGCCTCCAGCAGATCAGCAGAATCACATGCCTTTCCTTTCAACTGGGATAAATGCCTTGCCCTGATTAGCAGCCAGCTGAGCCTCCTCAGCATGGAAGAATCTCATTTGAAATTGCTTAACTCCCCTCCTCCCATTTTACTCCCCCATCGCTTAACAACATCATCAAGGCTGTACGTTGTCCTCCCGCGCGTATGTACAACAGCTCTCCCTGTACAGCTGCGTGCTCATCAGATGAATAAAACATCATCGTGGCACTCCATCAAGACAATGCCTGCATGGCTGCTCTTTTTAATCTTCCTTTTAAAATTTATTTATTTTTGCATGTGGTTCTAATATAATTTAAATGGCATAATAAAAGGCCAGCGTTATGAAGTTAAATTTTTTTTTTTTAATTCCTTCTTGAATGGGTTCCAAATGCTGTTGGGGAATATCATCTATACTGTGTTTTATTATTCAATATATTAGAGTTTAGTCAGAGGTTTTCCTCTTATACATCATTGCACCTCTCTCCTGATGTGGAAGGATCCTTTTGTCTGCAGCCTGCACTGTCTTAAAAAATTATTATTATTATTATTATTATTAATACTTCTGGATTTTGCAAAGATGTTATTGTAAATGCTGAATTTGTTTGTCTCAGGTCAATAGTCTAACAAATGGGTTATATCAAAGTGGGTGAGTGTTTACTCTCAGGCTTTAAATTGCAGAATATTTTAAATCAAGAGAGGAAGCTTATCATAAAGGAAATAAAAGGTGCTTAGAGAAATGGCTAAGCTGCGTCACCATAGGAGCTAATATGTTGTTTTTTTATGATAGTCTAATGGGAAAAGAGTTTCCTTTAGATAGGATGCCAACCCTCCAGAGCTGACTCTGGCTGACTTCACATGGGTTCAAAGCCCAATCCAGATGCTGAACAGTCCAGATTTTTGTGGCCAAGCCAGGCTCTGTGTCCAGAGAGTGCTAGTCAAAACTTCCAGGGGGATCTTTGACTCATTCATGTGTCTCCTCAAGACATGTCTTCTTAGATGCTGACACAAGGGTGACTAGAACTCCCTGAGTACACCGCCTGCCATCACCAAGAGGAGACTATGGTGCATCATAAGAGATGTAGGCCAACCGCAGGGCCCAACCTATAGATGAAAATGGCAACATGAGGCACGCAAGCTACAACTCCCAAGAGGCACTGTCGTGGCATTGAATAGCTGTCAAAGGCTATTTAGTGTAATTTTTTGCCTGAAATATTTTGATTTTTCACCAAAAAATTGAAATTTTCTATGGGATTTTCTGACCAGCTCTATCTGTTTTTATTTTTCTTTATTAAAAACATAGTAACAATAACAAAACACCTAGTATGAAATCCTGGCCTGATTGAAATCAATAGCAAAACTCCTATTGACTTCAGTGGGGCCAGTATTTCATGTCAGGACACATACCTGCTTTGTGCCAAGTAACTGCATGGTTTGTGTTGTTATAACCCTTGCCCTTCTCCTCGTCATCCCCTCTGGACAGTTTGTCACCCTCACTCATTTCCTCATGCCTAATAGGCATCATGTAGATGATAAACTTTCGGGACAGCATAGCTCTGTATTTGCTGCAAAGTGCATAGCACAACTTGGCATGCTACCACAAATAAAGAATTAAGCAAGTTTATCAGTTTGTATCCTTTTTTAATGGACTCTCCTTCCCCATTTGTAGTGGTGTGGTGTGTCAGCCTGGCAATATAAGGAACAGTGGTTCCACAAATTCCCCTATCAGACATGCTAAGAAGGAGTGAGCTGAAGCCAGTGGGTCAACAGCAGGTGACACCAAACAGGACATCAAATTGTCATAGCAAGGGGATTTTCCCTTCCCTTCCCTTCCATGCTGCAGGGCTAATTAAATGACAGCTCTGTTGGGATAGTGGCAGATTACTGTATTAAACTGACAGTAGTGATAGCAGGGACAGTGCATTTCGGAGGGAAACAGGACCATATATTGGCTTTAGCTGTATGTGTGTGGGGGAGTGGTTTTTCTAAATTTTTATAGTTATCTTTATCCTAATATTTTGAATGGCAATCAGACTGGCTGTTTGTAAAGCCACAGATATATCAGGGATTTTAACTGTCAGACACACAAGCCAGTGTCACGGTGTCTTGTGGGAGCAGGTCCCAATTCGATAAGAAGAATGAAATAACTAAGCATGCACTAAGCTTTATTGCTACTTGTGCTGTAGTTCGGTTTGTGTCACTGTTTCCATTATTATCACCTCTGTTCAGGGGAACTCAGCCATAAATTTCATTTTGAGCTGGAAATTTCCATCCAAGGAAGGGTAATGATTATTTTAAAAAAGAAATCTATTTGGCTTTTAGGCCAACATTTTCAAAATTGACTCGTGATTTTTGGGGTGCCTTAATTTTAGGGAGCCTATCTTGAGACATGGATGAGGAGCCTGATTTGTGGAGATCCCCTTTATGGACAGGCAACAAATTAATTCAGAAAAAAATATCAATCCCCACATTTCCTACGCTCAAATTTCACCTGATTCTTTTTAAGTTTCTGAAGGGGTGTGCATGTGTTTTCACATGCAGATTCTGATGGTGACCACAAGTTCCAGAAACTTGATGCGATGTCCTGTTCTTTCATAAGATTTCCAGCCCACTTATGCATAACCAAGAGGTCTTAGAAGGCTTGGATAAGCATGCTCAGCTGAACAAGAGCTGAAGCCCAAACCTGTTAATATTTAACCCTCCCTGCTCTCTTCAGCTCTGTCTGGTTCAGTGGGACCCAACATGGGTCTGATGTGCCTATGATGTTTTTCATTTTGTATTCCAGCCCACCTCAGTACTGGATGAGTGGGGACCATTTTACCATGGCTATGGAAAGTCTTCCATTGTCATGGAAGCTTCAAGATGGATTCCCATTTCAAAAAGCATATTGTTGTCACAAACCACATTTAGAGTAACAGCCGTGTTAGTCTGTATTCGCAAAAAGAAAAGGAGTACTTGTGGCACCTTAGAGACTAACCAATTTATTTGAGCATAAGCTTTCATGAGCTACAGCTTGCTTCATCGGATGCATTCAGTAGAAAATACAGTGGGGAGATTTATATACATAGAGAACATGAAACAATGGGTGTAACCACATCAGCCACAATATCAGAGGCTCGTTCACCTGCACATCCACCAATGTGATATATGCCATCATGTGCCAGCACTGCCCCTCTGCCATGTACATTGGTCAAATTGGACAGTCTCTACATAAAAGAATAAATGGACACAAATCAGACGTCAAGAATTATAACATTCAAAAACCAGTTGGAGAACACTTCAATCTCTCTGGTCACTCGATTACAGACCTAAAAGTGGCAATACTTCAACAAAAAAACTTCAAAAACAGACTCCAATGAGAGACTGTTGAATTGGAATTAATTTGCAAACTGGATACAATTAACTTAGGCTTGAATAGAGACTGGGAGTAGATGGGTCATTACACAAAGTAAAACTATTTCCCCATGTTTATTTCCCGCCCCCCCGCTCCCCACTGTTCCTCAGACATTCTTGTCAACTGCTGGAAATGGCCCACCTTGATTATCACAACAAAAGGTTCCCCCTCACCCCCCGCTCTCCTGCTGGTAATAGCTCACCTTAAGTGATCACTCTGGTTACAGTGTGTATGGTTACACCCATTGTTTCACGTTCTCTATGTACAGAAATCTTCCCACTGTATTTTCCACTGAATGCATCTGATGAAGTGAGCTGTAGCTCACGAAAGCTTATGCTCAAATAAATTTGTTAGTCTCTAAGATGCCACAAGTACTCCTTTTCTTTTATTTAATTATCTGGATTTTCAGAGCCTACATTAGTGTTCCTGTCTTGTTTGGATGTCATGGTGCCTACTTAAAAATGTCATGTTCTTACCCTGGAGCCCAGGGGCCAGGCAGTGCTGCCAGTGCTGATGCCTCAGTGGTATCGACATCTGTTTGCAATCATAAACCAAAATACCTGCTGAAAAATGGAAGTAAGTAAGGTGGGTTTCATGAACACTCCTGGCCGTCGACAAGAGAGGTAGTTTTGCAGATGGCAAGCACTGGTGTCTGGGAAAACCATTATGACCTGCAGGGGTCTCATACAATATGTAATCAGAGAGTCTTTTTCACCAGCTCTCTGTGAGCAGGAAATCCCATGGCAGACAATAGCACTATGGGATAGCCTACAAAGGAGCCAGTCCAGCTGATTTTATGATACATATTACAAACTTTCCCAAGCAGTAGACAAGGAGCATAACCCCAAGCCACAAGAACCAGTGTGTACAGTTGTTCTTTGTGAATGGCAAAAGCAAACTGGCAGATGGCATTTGCTATATATATAGCAAGCACATTGCAAATTTGGAGTCAAGTCCTCATGTTTTTACTCATGCGGTGTGTTGGATCATATTAAAGAAGTTCTGTATTAAAATCACAAATGAGTTTGATTCCCCATAGTTTAAATTCCAGGGTATTACTAATTAAGAGGTCTCTTGGGTTTTGGTACTGTTTCTCTCCCTCTATGTGTGAAACTTGCAAGCTGCTAATTGTGTTAGTACATTCTAAGACAGAATTTGTTCTCAAAGCAATTCACAGAGACTCAAAGCAATACTCTAACAACAGAAACAGCACCCAGAGACTCCCCGCCCTTTTGTTGTATTAACAATTGTGATTAAAATAGAGATAGAGGATGTATGTGGACGGATGCTTGGTGTGGATAACAACTGAATGATCAGGGAGGTGCCAGCCTAAGAATCCAGTGTCCATCGGCTGAAGAAGGCGTCAAGTGGAAATAACCAGAGGACCCCCGGAGGGCAGACTGGAATCCACCCAACAGCCTCAAGAATGGGAGAACCAAAGAACAAGATAACTTCTTGGAGCCGTCAGGAATGTGCTATCTGCTGATTGATTCAGCAACAGCATGATGAAGCAATTCCCATAGACTGGCATAGGAAGAAATTCCTATAAAAATAGACTCTTAAAAGGTGAGAACTTTGGGGTCTGATTCTGCAAACCAACTTCCAGGAGCATCAGATGAGCATCTGACAAGGCCCTGCTCCCTCCTCATGTCCAGGCCACCTGGCCAGTGGCTTGGCATGAGCAACTCTAAGGCTGGTAACTATGATGACAACCTTGCAGAACCTCTGTGTGTGTGTGTGTGTGTGTGTGTGAATGTGTGAATAAATATGAGATTGAATGGAATGTTACAGCTATAACTAACTGCTTACTATGATAACAACCTTGCAGAACCTGTGTGTGTGTGTGTTTGTATGAATGAATGAGTGAATAAAGATGAGATTGAATGGAATGTTACAGCTGTAACTAACTGCTTACTATGATTCTTTCTGTATTCACAATAAATGTGGTATTTTGCCTTTTTCCCTTTAATAAGATCCTGCTGGTTTTTAATTTATTGGTACAACATTTTGGTGGAGAATTGCGAAAGGGGGAATATTGGTAAAAAACCTCAGTTATTGTAAATATTGGTGTGCACACCGCCAGCTCTAGTGAGCTAGGCATTTCTATTAGGTTAACCAGACCTGCTGGCCTCCGAGAAGGTAGCAGGGGACCTGCTGGCCTCCGAGAAGGTAGCAGGGAAGAACAGATTAAACTAGACCTGCTGGCCTCCGAGAAGGTAGCAGGGAAAACAGATTAAACCAGACCTGCTGGCCTCCGAGAAGGTAGCAGGGGACCTGCTGGCCTCCGAGAAGGTAGCAGGGAAGAACAGATTAAACTAGACCTGCTGGCCTCCGAGAAGGTAGCAGGGAAAACAGATTAAACCAGACCTGCTGGCCTCCGAGAAGGTAGCAGGGGACCTGCTGGCCTCCGAGAAGGTAGCAGGGAAGATCAGGTTAACCGGACCTGCTGGCCTCCGAGAAGGTAGCGGGGAGAAATAGGTTAACCAGACCTGCTGGCCTCCGGGAAGGTAGCAGGGGACCTGCTGGCCTCCGGGAAGGTAGCAGGGGAAAAACGCATAGATTAAGCTATGATTTCAGAATCTAGGCTGTGTCACTTGCTAAGTAATACCAGCAGTGACAAAGAGATTGAAATATCCATGTTAAGATGTTTAAAAGAAAACAGGGTAAGCCAGTACCAGAGGGAGGAATGGAGTCAGAAGGAACTCCAACCTCACCTTTTGTTAAAGAAATTACACCTTTTAAACAAAACCTTCAAAAATTTGGGCACAGTCCTTGGACTAAACAAGCCCTAGCTGATCTCTGCACTATTTCGGACCTAGAGGATAGATTGGCTCAGTATATCCTCATATACAAACCTTCTAGTGCTGCCAAAAGAGATGCAGCAGCAATTTGGTTGTTGTGGGAGGCATGTAAGGATTCTTCCCTCCGCTTGTCTTCATGTAAAGAGGAAAAGGCACAAACGGAAAAGGGAGCAGACAATTGGAAGGTGCTGGCTACAAATACCCAAAGCCAGCTGAAAATAGTGAAAGAGGCACTCCAGGAATACAAAAAGAGTGAAAAAGTTAACTCTGCAGAGGCTGGAGGGAGGCAGGTAAAGGGGGAGAAGGTCCTATGTATGGCACCCCCAGGCATAATTACAAAGAGAAAGAGTAAAAAAAAAAAAAAAGTTAACTCTGCAGAGGCTGGAGGGAATTAAGCAGCTAAACTTTGTGAAAATGTTAAAAAGGAAAAAAAAGTGTTAGAGAAAGAGCATTCTTGGTTTCTTTGCAGCCATTCTGAGGGAAAAATGGGCCCTTTTCCAAAGGAATGTCTGTAAATTAGCCAGGCAAAAGAAACTGATTAAAATCATTTGACTGGACAATTTAGTCAAATTTGCTAAAAGAACATAAGGGGGTTCTATTGGAACTTAGCTGCCTCAAATGTATAAAGGGAATGTAAGATGTAAAAAAAACCAGAGCAGTGTGGAAGGGATGTTAAAGAAAATGTGTATGTATCTATCTCTGTGTGTGTAAATATGTAAAGTTCTAAGGACCAGTTGGTTTTGTTTTTGTTTTAAATAATGCCACTAAAAATCCATTTGACTCTTTAATTCAAAGTTGCAAAACTGACAGACCTTTTTGCTAGACACAGGTAATTAGTGTTGTTTGGCTTTTGGATTTGGCATTTAACCCTTAAAAGGTAACTCAATGCTTTACAAAATTTAAAATGTTTTTAAGTTGTGGCTGCAGCAGGGCAGTCAAAATCAGGAGAATATTAAAAAAAAAAAATCTGGATTCTTTTTGTTTGTTTGATTTTGTAACAAAATAGCAGATGAGAGCTGTAGTAAAAAAAATAAATAAATACGAAATTTAAAAAAGACAGTGGCCCTCTGAAGCAACAGCAGGGGTGAGGTGCACAAAACAAAAAGAAGCAATGTTAGAAACACTGAGTCTTAAAATGGCTCTGAGTAATCAGACTGTCACTTTGATAAAGGTACATGAAAACTCTGTAAGCAAAAAAAAGAAATAGTTACACCTTATGTAAAAATTGATATGGATAATGTTATAGAAGTTAAACTATGGAAGGAATGTGCATTTGCCCCAGAACATGCGCAGGGTATATTGTAGAAGGGGCAAAAGAAATGCAAACGTACCATGCTACTTAATTAAAATGCTATTAGGGCTCCAAAGGGAGCCACAATAGGTTGGGTTTTCTTTTTCAGATTGCTGTGTGTTTTGGAAGCAGAAGTTAAAAGTAATCAAAACTCTGGTGAAAGTTGATTGTGTCCCTTTTAAGATAGAGTCTCTGAGCTGCTGATGGCTTTAAATCCAAAAGCAGGAAGTGTCTGTGAAAATGCAAATTACCTAAATGATAAAGGAAGGAAAGAACTAGCAGCACAAAGGAGCTGCAGATAAAGGACACACCTGGTCAGCAAACAAATTGTCTAAATAAAAGACATGGGATAACAAGATAATTTTAATAAATTTAATGATAATAAGTATCCCTGTAACAACATATAGTGTGTATGATTTTTGGAAAAACCCTTTAAGGTCGTATGGTAATGATGCTTCTCAGTTATTACCTGTAAATAAAACTTAAAGCTTAACACAGCAGGAAAAACATTATAAACTTGGTCTGCTGTATAAGAAGGAAAACTCAGGGATTTAATGACTAAACAGTGGGATAATTTCCCCATAACCCTTAAAAGATAAAAGCCATTGAAACCTGGCCCACCTATAGAACAAAAACAGGAAAATGTGGGGGCAATTCCTCTGTTTTGCCTGCAATCAGCAAGGGTATTTGTAAAAGAAATATTTTAAGCAATAATCTGCCACCCCAAAAGGGGTAGAAACATGTTCTTTTTGTCTTTCAGAAAAATCAGGAAAAGCTGATGCCAGCTGAAAAGTAACCCAATACCATGAATCTACTGTCACAATAGAAATTGTGTTTTGTGTTCTATGTTTTGTCTTGTGTTTTGTCTTGTTGCTAGCACTGTTGTGTGTTAAAAAAAAAAAAAAAGATACTGAAGACCTGCAGGAACTTAAAAATAAATTAAGCTCTCTGTCCCAGCTACAGGACAGCCTGATACAAAAACAAGTACATGCCAACGTAGACTTGGTCCAAATTGGTCTGGTTAACCTAAAAGGCCGATGGAATCTTTAGTAATGGCTTAATACTACCACATGGCTTATCCATTAAAAAAAAAATATTAGAAATAGGAAACTACACAGCCATAGCTCTGGGATGCACTGAAATGCAGATACTTGCACGAGCTACTTTGGAACACAAAATGTTCTGCGTCATATTGGGAAATATTAAGGGTTTGATGCATTTGTTAAAACAAAGAAAGAGATCATTGTTTGACACTTATCAACATGAATGGATGCAATATGTTTCCAGTATTGTGAAACCAGACTTGTTAATGGGAGAAATTGTTGTCAAAATTGCACACCAACAGTCCCTGGAGGCAAAGGTATTGAAGGTTAACCCACTCCCCATATTACACATGGGATCCTTCTGGCTACCCTGGACCTTGAGCCAGTGGGCTGGGGAGGGAGGGAAGCTATTGGACACTAGAGGTTGTATCGAATGGACTCCTCAAAAGTGGGTGTGCCTCACCTTGCCTGTTGCCCCAGAACCTTGTAGTAAAGATACATCACTAGGATCGTGTATGTGGCATGAATTGGAATCACAAACTCAAATTGCCTCACAGTACCTTCTCTTGAATAGGCTACATAGAAAGTGACACTGACGATTATAAATCTTAGTGTCAAAAGGGGGATTATGTTGGATCATATTAAAGAAGTTCTGTATTAAAATCACAAATGAGTTTGATTCCCCATAGTTTAAATTCCAGGGTATTACTAATTAAGAGGTCTCTTGGGTTTTGGTACTGTTTCTCTCCCTCTATGTGTGAAACTTGCAAGCTGCTAATTGTGTTAGTACATTCTAAGACAGAATCTGTTCTCAAAGCAATTCACAGAGACTCAAAGCAATACTCTAACAACAGAAACAGCACCCAGAGACTCCCCGCCCTTTTGTTGTATTAACAATTGTGATTAAAATAGAGATAGAGGATGTATGTGGACGGATGCTTGGTGTGGATAACAACTGAATGATCAGGGAGGTGCCAGCCTAAGAATCCAGTGTCCATCGGCTGAAGAAGGCGTCAAGTGGAAATAACCAGAGGACCCCCGGAGGGCAGACTGGAATCCACCCAACAGCCTCAAGAATGGGAGAACCAAAGAACAAGATAACTTCTTGGAGCCGTCAGGAATGTGCTATCTGCTGATTGATTCAGCAACAGCATGATGAAGCAATTCCCATAGACTGGCATAGGAAGAAATTCCTATAAAAATAGACTCTTAAAAGGTGAGAACTTTGGGGTCTGATTCTGCAAACCAACTTCCAGGAGCATCAGATGAGCATCTGACAAGGCCCTGCTCCCTCCTCATGTCCAGGCCACCTGGCCAGTGGCTTGGCATGAGCAACTCTAAGGCTGGTAACTATGATGACAACCTTGCAGAACCTCTGTGTGTGTGTGTGTGTGTGTGTGTGAATGTGTGAATAAATATGAGATTGAATGGAATGTTATAGCTATAACTAACTGCTTACTATGATAACAACCTTGCAGAACCTGTGTGTGTGTGTGTTTGTATGAATGAATGAGTGAATAAAGATGAGATTGAATGGAATGTTACAGCTGTAACTAACTGCTTACTATGATTCTTTCTGTATTCACAATAAATGTGGTATTTTGCCTTTTTCCCTTTAATAAGATCCTGCTGGTTTTTAATTTATTGGTACAACAGGTGTAGTGCCTGAGTAAGTAATTCATGGTTTTATCCTGAATTAGTAGCTATTGATTAACAGAAGATGCCAGAAAAAGCTATTGCAAATAGTGTTTCAAAGTCTAACAGGCATGACAGCAGACTCAGCACGTTCAATACATTGCATTGCCAGCTTTTATTGAAGGTAGGTGCAAATAAGACGTGCTTGCAGCTTCGTAAATAGTTCTGTAACACGTTATTCTGCAATGAGCTTTGAGATAGCAGTAGTAGTGTACCTCCTTGCATATTCTGTAATATACACTGGAACCCCGGTGTTTACATACATATGTCCCTCTGTAAGCTGGCTTGGCTGTTGCTCTGCGTCCGACTCTGAGGGAGGCCACGTCTCCTCGCAGTTTGGTCTGTTAAAGGGGGAATTAGTGGTACTCATTGGGCCCTGGCCTTCAAGCAGGGTGGAGCTGCAAACAGTCTGGGCTCTGGCCTGCAGTCAGGCAGAGCTGTAACAGTTTATACATCGAGCCTTCAAGTAGGGCGAGACAGCCAACAGTCAAGGTTCTGTTCTGCAGTCAGGCAGAGCAGTAGCTCCAGCCCAGTCTATGGGGCTCAGGCAGGGGCGAGCACCAAGCCCAGTCTATGGGGCTCAGCCAGAGGTGTCTGAGAAGCGCAGGCCTCCTGGCCTAAGGAGGGAGAGTACTGCTACCCCAGGAGAACTCTGCGCGGCTGTGGAGGGAAGAGGAATTTTAGCCAAGTACACCACAGTGAACCTCCTACATTTACAAGAAGAGATTTTTAATGTCACTCAGAGGAGACAACAGAGGAGACCCTAATGCTGCTCTGACTTATGCTGAACACTGGTCCAGTGCCTGGCTAGTTCCACTTCCAGTCAGAGGGGGATTTTAACCCCTCCTTCTGGCCCTGTGATGTACAGAGCTTGGCCAGATTGGAGAATCTAGGCCACGACATGTAATGCTGGTTGTTCTTAAAATTTCAAACCACAAACCTTCTGAGGGAATCTTGCAAAGCTGAATATTTGTGTAAAAGTCTTGATGGGTCTTTTGGGCCTGTCCTCTTTAAAGTTGAAAACAATTTCTTTTGTTCCTCTTTGTTCCAAACTTTACTGGCCCTCTGAGCTGAATATGACAATCTTCAGAAGTTTGAGAGTCAGAGCACACTTGTGGGAGCCGGGGCTTGGGGCTTCAGTCCCACTCCTGCTGAAGCCCCGAACCTGGACAGGTGCGCCCCGCAGGGTTGAAGCCCCGAGACACCTCCTCCCCACTGGGCAGAAGCTCCTACCCCACTGCAAGGCAAAGGTCTCGAGCTCCCCACGCTGCAAGGCTGGTAGGTGGAGAATGGGGGGTGAAGGTGGAGGGGGCTTGTGAGCCACACTTTAATGGTAAAAGAGCCACATGTGGCTCGCGAGCCACAGTTTGGCCACCTCTGCTCTACATCGCCCTTTTCATATCGTTATCTTAGGCTCATAAATTGTTCCTGCAACATAGAAAGAAGCCTCAATATTTAAGAGGCTTAACCTTGTTTTCCCTAGAAATAGGAACTGGGTTTTGAGACTGGCATGACAGGTCTCTGATATTTTGCTCTGAGGTCTGTGATACAGCATGGCCAGAAGGCAGCAGGAGAGTGATATAGGAGAGATATGTAAGTCTCAGGATGAGGAGAAGCCTTATTCCCTGTAGAGGGAAGAAAGGTTTCTATAGATTAATTAAAAGCACCTGAAGCCAATTAGAGCACCTGAAACTAGTCACCTGATAAAAAACCCCTGCTTCAATCAGCTAGGGGAAGGAGTTGGAGCAGAGAGCAGTTTGAAGGAGTTGAAGTAGAGGAGAGTTTGAAGAAGTGCGGTGGCTGGCAAGAAGGCCAAGACCCTAGGTAAAGAGACACCCGGCTTATGCAGAGAGAGAGGGCAGGAAGCCCCACAAGCTGAAGAGCAGGAGAGGGAAGTAGTCCAGGGGAAGGAAGCACTAGTTCAAGTGGTTTACCACTATCCCTAGGGCTCCTGGGCTGGGACCTGGAGTAGAGGGTGGGCCCAGGTCCCTCCCTCTCCACTACCCTTCTCTGGGTTACTAGTGGGACAGTAAATATCCTAGTTCAGGGGCAAGAAACTGCACCCTGAATCCCCCCACAAGAAGAGGAAGCGTGGGACCCATCATAATCGTACCGGCAATTTGCCACAGGTCATTACTACATCAGTTTTTCCAGCTGTAACCCAATGCGCTATGACTTGAAGAAAATTATTTTCATCTCTAGTGCCAGAGGTTAAGGTACTCAATGCAGATTTCCAATTGCTTTACTCATGCAAATGTCTGACTTGATGTTTCACTTCTGACTAGTTTGTTGGATTTTTACTGAGCAAAAATAATAAGAATGATCAAGTATTTAATGAGTCGTCTTTTCATGACTGCTTTGAGATTAGACCCAATAGATCATTTAAAAACATGAGTAAATGATACTAATTTTTAAATTGTTTAGTGTAAAATGTACCGTGGTAGAAAGAGCACTGTGTGATGCACGTATTTGTATGGCTTTATTGCGAATGTTGATAAGAAAAATCGATTTTTTTTAAATTAGTGAATATTTTGGATTTACTTGGTATTGTTTAAAACTTTATTATTCTAGTTGGTGGAACTTTCTGGGCCTGATTCAGAGAACTGTTACACCAGTTTTTATACTGGTATAATTCTGTTGAGATCAGTCATGTCACAGGGATGTAAAACTAGTGCCACAGAGTAGCAGCTCAAGCTGTCTGTTTTGTAACCTTGGGGCCAGATCCTCAGCTGGTGTAAATCAGTGTATCTCCTTATGACTTGTATGGAGCAATTGTCATATGGGGAGGATATGGACTTTGGTCTCTGGCGAGAGTGGTGTCCAAGAGCTGCATGTATATTGAATATGCTGTATATGTAATCATTGTTTGGAAATAATTAATAAAAGTTAAGAGGAACCTTTGATTGCCAAATTGTGTGGTTCCGTTACACTTGATGTTTGCCTGGTTATCCTGTGAACATCTCAGTCCTACTATGGCTTGGTGGTAGCAATATGACACTAACAATGTTACTTGGCTGTTCTCAAAAGTTTACAGTTTGCATTCTGCTTGGAAAAGCTTCTAAAAACGGAGGTGTTTGAACTTTGTCAAGTTCACTGTCTGTAAAAGAGGGAAAGACACCCATATCCACATGCTTGTGAGCTAATAAGCTTCAAGCATTTGAAAGGCCATGGACGATGAATGCAAAAGGAAAGAAGAGAGGAATAATGGCCTTGTGGGTAAGGCACTGGGTTGGGACTCAGGAGGCCTCGTTCAGTTCACAGCTCTGAAACAGATTTCCTGTGTGATCGTGGGCAAGTCACTTAATCTTTTTGTGCCTCAGTTCTCCATCTGTAAAATGCAGTTAATAATACTTCCTTCCCCCACACTTTGTCTGTTTAGATAATAAGCCCTGTAGGGAAGGGATTGTCTCTTCATCTGTGTTTATAAGGCCATGTCTACACTACAGCTTATGTTGGCATAACTTATGTTGCTCAGGGGTGTGAATAAACCATCCCTGAGTGACATAAGTTACATTGACATAGTGCTGTCCACACCGGCACTTATTCGGCGGGAGAGCTTCTCCCACTGACATAGCTTCTGCCGCTCCCGGAGGTAGTTTTATTATGCTGACGGGAGAGCGCTCTCCTGTTGGCATAGAGCCTCTTCACCAGATGTGCTGCAGCACCGTATGTGTAGACATGCCCTAAGTGACTGTCTCTTACTATGTGTTAGTATAGTGCCTCATCTGGGTTGGGGCCGCTAGGACCCACTGTAATGAAAATAATATTAATAATAACAGATGCACAAACACAACTGAAGAGAATTTACTAAAAATTAAAATGGATATTCATGGACATGTTTTTTCCCCCCACTTCCTTCTAGTGCTGAATTTAATTTGATTGCTAGATATTCATAAATGTCTCAAGGCTTCATTTTTACTGCTCTGTGATTAAAAACTCAAGGCCACAGAAGAGGCATTTTTAGTCATCCCCATACAATGTGGCATTGTAAAACTTAACTTTCAGTGCAGTGCTGGAAGCAGTGCAGATGTTTACAGTATGAAAGGCAGCATGGGAAAGCATGAAGGTGCTTGTCTGAAAATTTAGCAAGTGGCGATGGATGCTGGCAACATTGGATCAGGTGGGAGTAGACATCTCAAGAGTGAATGAGATTTGATAGGTAGGAGGAGATGTGCTTTGAAGGGTCTTGAAAGTAAATACAAGGAGCTTATGTTTGATGCGTTAGAGAAGGCAGAGCCAATGGAGGGATTTAAAAAGAGAGGGTGACACAGGCAAAATGATGGGGGTCAGAGAATAATCTTTGCAGCAACATTGTGAATTGATACAAGTGGGGCAAGATTACATTTGTCAAGGCCAGAAAAAGGGCTGTTGTGTAATTGTGGCAAAAGATGATGAGAGCCTGGAAGAGAATTTCAGGTGCCTGGTTAGGTTGGAAGGGACATATCTTAGAAATGTTATTTTGAAACAATCTGCAGGATTTAGACATAGCCTAGATGTGAGGACCTAGAGACCTGAGGCGAACATGATACCCAGGTTACTGGCCTGAGTGACAGGCAGGGTAGAGTGTGGTCCACAGTGACTGAGAAAGGAAGTAGGGGGAGGAAAGACTTGGGGGGGAAAGACTAAGAGCTCTGTTCTAGCCATGTTCAAGCTGATCTGAAGTTACGTATCCACGAGAAGATGTCAGACAGACTAAATTTAGTTTGGACAGAGAGAGACAGGTCTGGAGTAGAGAGATAGATCTGTGAGTTGTCAGCATAGAGATGATAGTTAATTTGTGTTTGTGGATGAGATTACCAAGAGATAAGGCATAGAGGGAGAACAGAAGGGAACCAAGGACAGAGCCCTGTAAAACCCCCACAGAAAATTGGAGGGGGAATGAGGAGGCTCCAAAGGACATGCTGAAGGAGTAAAGAGGTAGGAGGAGAACAGAAGAAGACAGAGTCACAGAAGCCAGAGGGGGACAAGATTTCAAGAAGAATATGGTCAGTTATACTGAAGGCAGCTAACAGATCAAGGAGGATGAGAATGGAGTACTGGTTCTGAGCTTTAACTAGGAAGAAGTTGTTAGAGACTTTGACAAGAGTGGTTTCAGTGGAGTACAAGTGGTGGAAGAGGCTCTAGCATGGAGTTAGAGGACAGGAACTCCAGGCAGCAACTGTAAATAGTGCATTCAATGAGTTTAGAGATGAAATGGAGAAGAGTGATGAGGTGGAAGTGGGATCAAGGGTAGGTTTTTTTTAAGATGGGAGAAACTAAAGCATGCTTATATTGTAAGGGGAAAGAGCTGGAGGAGAGTTAGAGGTTAAGAAGAGTAATAATGAATACAGAGAATACACAATGGGGTGGTACAAAGGCTTTATTACCATGCGTCTGAGATGGTTCCGTTACTTAAGAGTGCTGAAGTCTGATAGATGGAATCACAGATGATAAGAGTGTTGCTTCTCTTGTTCTGAGCAGAGCCAAACAGTGAAGAGCCAAGTACACTGGACATTCAGAAACCTTGTCTGACTAATACTTTGTGCCATTTTGGCACAAATTCTTAGATTAGTGCCTATAAACATTTACATTTGATTTTATGTTCCAGGCCATTGTCAGATCCCAAGGAAAGCTGCATCAGGCTTGTATCATGTTATGATTGTTACACTGTAGGAATGCTAGGGTAGTGATATTTCTGATCTCATCACAAAACAGAAAAGCCAAGGTTCACCATGTTTGCTAGTGAGCTATTGTTGAATGGCCTGTATCCCAAATCTCAGTTCTTTGGGTTTCAGATTCAAATAGTTTTTCCTATCTGTCATGATGTTAATCCTCATTTACCTATATCACATTGATTTTCTGAGATTTACACACATTATAGATAAGAATGATACTCATTTCATTGACATGTCCACGGAGGCACTGAGAGGTTAAAACCATGTTTTTCTCTGTTAGATTGCTATCCTTCTGTTGAAATCAGTGATAGATCTGAGATGAGAATTTTCCAATCAGCATGTCAGAAGCAGAGCTGGAAATAGATGCCATGATTATTGACTCCACGTCCCTTCCTCTGACCACTAACCTCATTCCCTTTCTAGTTAATGAAACTACGCTATAAAGTTTAGGCTGTGTGGCCCGATCAATAGGGAGTTGGAGTTGGTAGACTTGGTTTCCATTCCCAACTCTGCCAACTGATTTGTTGAGTGACCTTGGACAAGTCACTTAACTTTTCAATGCCTTAGCTTTCTGATCAATAAAATAGGAATAATAATATCTACCTAACTTTGTGGAGCATGTGAAGATCTATTGATGAAATGCACTATGCAAGTGTAAAAGTATTATTATTGGCTCCTTTTTTATTGTGCAAAGAACTGTAACTTTTGGAAGCTTTGCCTCCCCATTTTTTATGTTACAAAGGCTGCTGAGAGGAACTGTATGACTGACTTGTAATCCTTGACAAATCCCTTCATTTGTATTCCTCTTTTATTACTAGAAAACCAAACTTTACTTGTAAAATATAGCTCTCTTGAATGGTTTGAGTCCTAAAATAATCTCTTCCCTAGATGATCTTCAGTGTAGTGTCACAAATATGATTAGTTCTACACATTTTTCTCATCTAATTCACTCTTCACTTCATGTGCCTTATCATGCATCAAAAACAACTTGAAACATTAATTAATTTTAGATGCTCTGAAGGCCTTGAGGAGCTTGTTCAGCTGTCTCACTATCTCAGCAGATAGAATTCAGAGGCGGAGCAGATGGTTCCTACATTCATTTCTGAGCAGTCTGGCAAAATTCTTTACCTGGAATGAATTATGCAGATATGTCACTCCTTGACTGGCACCTGCCATTTAATATCTAAGTTATTCATCTCTAGATGCTAAAAGCTACCCTGTGTATCCTACACTGCGAATGAATTAGTATGTATTCCCCCTCATTCCATTTACACTCCCTTGACACACTTTACAATGCACTTTTGGAAGCTCTTATTGTAAAACTCAACCATCAAACCCTATGTTATATTTTATTTCCATTTCTTTGCCTAAATAGGAGCTGGGTATCTTCTTTCAAATGACTCTGAGGATATACAAAGAGTTCCTAATGATCCAAAAGGGAACCATCTTTAATCCTTTCCAGTGTTATGAACAAAAGCCCTTTGCTCCATTCAAGAGGAAACTCTCCTACAGATATTGGGCTCTATACCAAATATTCCACTACCAATGATCAATCCAATTTTCAATAACTAAATTGTGTGTGAAAGAGAGACTGACTATGACACCCCAAATATAACAGAGGCAAAATTGAGATCCAGTCATCTGGAATTTTAGCCTTGTGAGACATGCCAGGCTATTAGGAACTGACAGATGAGAAAGTCCAGAAAGAAATAGGGAAGTGGAAAAATACACAAATCCACAATTCTGCTCCGTACCCTTGTCACTTTTCTCTTTCTTTGAATAATTAATAATAATAATAATAATAATTATTAAATCTATTAAGCATTTGCATGTTTGAAGAACTTTACAAACACTAATGCCACAACCTTGTGAGAGGTTGGTAGATATTGATCTCCCCATTTTAGAGAAGAGGATACAGAGACAAGGGGTCAAATTCCATCATGGGATGGTTTTAGCCAAGAGAGGTTAATGTGTACAACAAGGGATGTTACAATGGCACAGCTGTGTATTGACTTTCGTGGTGACCCAAGTGTAAGGGAAAGAATAGAATTGGGCCACAAGGTCTCCCAACTCCCACTCCTGAGCCTAACCATCCAGATCATGGTGCCTGTCAATAAACAAGATAGCTCTGGACAGGGAAGGACATCTTGAAAGAATATGGAGTTGAGTGTAGTGCGCTTTGTAGACTTCAATCAATTTGTTAATACCAGTTATCAAGATATTAACATTTTGAAGATTGAGTGAAGTGTGGCTATTTAACTTGGTAGTATTTGAAGAGTACAGAGTGGTTATGATTGTTTGGTTGATATGGGGATTTTCTGTCACGTCTGTTATTGTGAACTAAGGTTAAGTCGTAACATTCAGAGACCTATTTGGATAATAGATGAGACTGCAGAGACATGTTTCCTGGAGTATTTAATTAGAGCAGATTTGTTAATTTCTTTTTAGCTTCAGTTATAATCCCTAAATTGTAATCTTAAATGAAAATGGTTGACTGTTTTATTTCATTAGCATTTTCTTTGCTTGACTTTAATTAACTCATATAATTGGTAAGTGTGCTGGCGTGACCATCCCACACAGGACTGAAAGGGGAATTAAGGTAGCCAGGTGGGCCTATTAACTCCACAGGCTGCACCTGGAGGAGGAGCCAGGGGGCAGAGAACTAATTGATTGCAAGCAGGCTCACCTGTTCAGGAACAGGCAGGGCCTGTATAAAGCCAGGTGGCTGGCAACAGATAGGGGCTGCTGGGAAAGGCTGCAGGAAGGTAGGCAACAGACCCTTCCTGGGGAGGGGGAGGGTTTTAGAGCTGGGAGAGAGAGAGAGAGAGAGAGAGAAGAGAAAAAAAAAAAAAAAAAAAAAAAAAAAAACAAAAACCCGACCGACCAGGTGTGGTAGGAAGCAGTCCAGGGAAGGAGCAGTGAGGGCTGAGAGAGGAAAGCCCAGGACTGCTGAATGAGAGTCCCTGGGCTGGAACCTGCAGTAGAGGGCAGGCCTGGGTTCCCCTACCACCCACTGAGGGAGTGGTATTGAGGCAGTAGAAGGGAAGACTGCCTAGAACTGCTAGGGAGAAAGGACTTTGCTACTAGGGAAGCGGGGAACCCTGGAGTGACTGAGCCAGAGGGCTGAGTCATGAAGAGGATGCTGCTGTTCCTGGGGCTAAGAGTGTGGCTGCAGACCAGAAGGCGAGACAGAGCGACAGCCTGCAAACCATGGAAGGGGGTGTTGACCTCAAGAGCTAATCCCCAGAATAACCAGGAAGAGGCACCAGACCAGTGGTGCACCCTGTGACAGTAAGAATAATTATATTAGCTCAATATTTACTAATTAGGGTCTCTATACTGTATAATTTATCACCTGAAATGGATATTTTCAAAAGTGTCTCAAGGACTTTCACGTGGCACTGCTGTGTGTCCCTGATGTAGCGCCTCTCCACCATGCCCTGTGTGATTTTGGCATATATATTAGCATTTCTTCTTTTTGATCGGAGTTCGGCCTGCACAGATTCTTCTCCCCATACAGCAATCAGATCCAGTGTCTCCCTTTTGGTCCATGCTGGAGCTCGTTTGCAATTCTGTGGGGACCCACTGGATATTGCAGTTCATAGTACACAGATTTCACCCTTGAAATCTGGGCCAGTCCTTTCAGTTCAAGTCTTCAGAGTGTCCTTCTTGCTTGCAGCGTAGATGGGTGAAGGAGAAAGGCCAAAAGATAAAGGAGGCAAACGGTCACTCTGGGTCAGAGCCCCATACATGCTGCAGGGCGGGGGAGAGGGATAGCTCAGTGGTTTGAGCATTGACCTGCTAAACCCAGGGTTGTGAGTTCAATCCTTGAGGGGGCTATTTAGAGATCTGGGGCAAAAATTGGGGATTGGTCCTGCTTTGAGCAGGGGATTGGACTAGATGACCTTCTGAGGTCCCTTCCAACCCTGATATTCTATGACTTCTATGATTTAGGAGCACAGTCCTATTGAAAATCAATGGGACTTGTGTTCCTTAATTCTGTTGGTGTTTTTGAAAATCTCCCTGTATTATGCCCAGAATATGCATTTGCTGGCGCTCATCTACACAAATTATGATCTGTGGATCACAAGGGATTTGGAGAGCCTTGCTATCAAGCTGTAGGGTAAAACATTTGGAGATCTAACCACTGGCTGTGGGCTTGGGGAAGGAAATGGTCTGTGAAAGTCTCTTACGGAATGGTTGAGCAAAACAAGTCAGAACCACTAGCCAGCAGTAGTAATATTGATGGAATGCAACTTGAAAAACACGTTGACCAAAGCAAAAACATTGGTGCCATTCATCAGGTTCTAAGCCAGATCCTAACCAGATTTAAGTGTAGTGCCTATGGGATAAGGCAACACTAATCAATTTCGGATGCTTATGTGATGAGCAAATTAGAAAACAAAGGCTCAAGCATTCAAAGCCTAAATTTTTAAAAACTGATGCTTATATGGTGGCTTCAGAGTAGTAGCCGTATTAGTCTGCATTCGCAAAAAGAAAAGGAGTACTAGTGGCACCTTAGAGACTAAACAATTTATAAATTGTTTAGTCTCTAAGGTGCCACTAGTACTCCTTTTCTTTATATGGTGGCTGTACAACACACATCATACCTATGAGCACATATTGCAGCCAGGTAACTATGCTTCTAAATTCCCATTTAGATACATTATGTGTATTTAAGTCAGCAGGGCGTGATGAAATTCATCCTATGGTACTTAAGGAACTAACTGAAGCAATCTTGGAATCATTAGCAATTATCTTTGAGAACTCCTGGAGGACAGGTGAGGACAGAAGACTACAGAAAGGCAAATATCTTTAAAAAGGGGAGGAAAGCGGACCTGGGGAATTATAGACCAATCTGCCTAACTTCAATACCTGGAAAGATACTGGAATAAATTATTAAACAATCCATTTGAGCACCTGGAGTATAATAGGGTTATAAGGAATAACCAGCATGGATTTGTTAAGAACAAATCATGCCAAACCAACCTAATTTCCTTCTTTGACAGGGTTACTGGCCTAGTGGATGGGGGAAGCAGTAGATGCAATATATCTTGATTTTTAGTAAGGCATTTAACACAGTCCCACATGACATTCTCATAAGCAAACAAGGGAATTGTGGTCTAGATGAAATTACTATAAGATGGGTGCAGAACTGCTTGAACGACTGTATTCAAAGAATAATTATCATCAATGATTCACTGTCAAACTGGGGGAATGTATCTAATGGGGCCCTGCAGGGGTCAGTCCTGTGTCTGGTATTAGTCAATATTTTCATTAATGATTTGGATAATGGAGTGGAGAATCCGCTTATAAAATTTTGCAGATGACACCAAGCTGGGAGGGATAGTTAGCACTCCTCCACATCATACAAGAACCAGGGGTCACTCAATGAGATTAACAGGCAGCTGGTTTAAAACAAACATAAGGAAGTATTTCTTCATACAGCACATAGTCAGCCTATGGAACTTGTTGCCGGGGATGTTGTGAAGGCCAAGAGTAAACTGGGTTAAAAAAAGAATTGGATAAGTTTTTGGAGGATAGGTCCATCAATGGCTATTAGCCAAGTTGGTCAGGGAATCAACCCCATTCTCATTGTCACTAAACCTTCAACTGTCAGAAGCTGGGACTGGACAACAGGGGATGGATCACTTGATAGTTGCCCTGTTCTGTTCATTCCCTCTGAAGCATCTGGCACTGACCACTGTCAGACAGGGTACTGGACAAGGTGGACCACTGGTTTGACTCTGTATGGTCATTCTTATGTTTTTATTATAAAGCACCCTAAGATTCCAGTGATGTAAAAGCAAAAGAATTGTGTATTCAATCTGCAAAACTTTCATGGCCAGTAGAGTTTGAGAGATACTTAAAAAAAAAAAACAATTAAAGAATGGACATCCAAGAAATATTCCCTTAAGAAATAATGGGGTGTGTTCTGGCTGCCAGGTAGCTGAGAGATGAATATAGGGAGCTATCTGATTGGAAGTCATGAGCTGACAGTCTGCAGGCTCCAAGTTGTCCATGCCTCAAGACATGTAAGGAGGTGGAAAGATTTAGGGATCAGGGTTCATTGGTCACCCCAGAGTTGCACATAACCACTATGCACTTGCCATCACTCAGATAATTCATGTTCCTGTGGGTGGCTGTTCAATTGTTTGGGAGGGGCTTACACTTGCCAAAATACTGGCTATGGTAATGAGGGTACTTAAGAGAGCTAGGTAGTCCCCATCGTGCTCAGCACTGCACTATCATAGATGAGGACATGGTTCCTCCCACAAAGCATTTTGTTGATCTCCGAAGTCTTTCCACCTTATCTTTGTCTCTCTTTAAAATATGTGGTGCTCTAAACTGAACCTCGTACTCCAAATGAGATTTAACCACAGAAGAATAATTACCCTGTTTGATTCGCACATGATACTCCTATTAATACAACTCAGTGTAGCACTTGCTGCTTTTGGGTTACATTTGCTAAACAAATCTAATCATACAGATCCTTCCCAGATGTTTCTTCTTCTTTGCTTCTGTAATAAAATAAACTCTAATTACTTTAGCAGCATTCGTATCCTGCAAAAGTCATCAAGTGTTAGCTAAAATAGTTTCTTCCTTCCATCTCTTTCAAATAGATCTGTTGTAGTTTTACTGTGGGGAAAACAGTGTTTTCCCTCAGACAGATATGCCTAAAACAAAACCTTGGATCTGAACATCCTTGAATTTTGGATCCAGATTGAAAACTTGATCGAAGGCGTGCAGCTGCTGTTTATATCTATATTGGGGTGAGTCAAACCCCTCATACTGAATATCCCTGAACTTTGGGAAAGTTTGAATATGGATACAGATCTGAACTTTGCAGATGAGCCCATCACTCTAACTAATCTAGATGCTGATGACCTGGTTCTCAAAGAAGTTCTACCTGTGGGGTGACTGCTGTAAGTGTAAGAATCCTTTTTGGCCACCTCTGGGGTAGCAGAGCTGCTGATGATATAAGTACTTCTTGGCTAAGAAAGCAAAGGCTGCATTCCATCTGCAGCACTTACAGGAGGAGCAGATGGAGTGGCTAATGTAGTTCTGGCATCTCTCCTTTAGAACCAGTGCCTTACATTTCTTAACACTGCTAAAATAGTAAAAATCCTTAGACTGGCCTGGTTAGGAGCCATGATCAGGAAGAGTAGATGAGATCTGATTGTTAGACAGACTGAGTAAAAAACTGACAGTGTGACAGATTATCTGGAGGTGAAATGAGATGGACAAAGCAGTGCAGAAAAACAACTCCTCCTGCTTGATCCTTTGCCTGTTCTTAGAAATCATCTAGAATTAAAACTTGGGTTTAGAGGCTCTGAAATATTTGGAGAACTCCTCCCATCCCAGTTAAAACCAATGGCTATGCAGTCAGCTTCCTGTTTGTCCAAACTGAATCCAAATTCTGAATATTTTGGACTTTGCCCATTAAAAGTGCACAATTGGATCTGGAATTTAGCCTTGAAAATGCAAACTGCTATGCTGGCTTTTATTTTTTTGGTCCAGCTTTGAACCAAGCATTGTCCTTCTCCAGTTATGACACTGCACTCCCCTGACTGCTATGAGTTGGGAGAGACAGGATTGCAAAACACAGATCAAGCACTTTACTACCCTTTAAAAGAACAGTGGGGCTCTTCATATTTTTCCATTCATTGTTGTTGCTACAAGCATTTATATGGTGCCTGTCACCACAGCACGTAGGTGCACAGTACATAGCTTGAATTAAAGCAGAAACATACCCTTGTATAGGGAGTTATGAACCCCCACTTCCTCATGACTTTAAAAGGACAAAGTCTAGGGAAACCTTGCCAGGGAAATACAACCAGCAGTTACCAAAAAGCCTGCAGTAGCTTTCTGTCAGTAGCAAATTCCAGAGATGGTGTTATCTCTGGTATGGTCCCCACAAAACAACAATTTCTGGACTTGCAGTGCAGCTTCGGAAATGTCAACTGATTGATCTTCTGTGGTATTGCCGTTACACTCAGCCCTGGTCTACACTAGGACTTTAGGTCGAATTTAGCAGCATTAAATCGATGTAAACCTGCACCCGTCCACACGATGAAGCCCTTTATTTCGACTTAAAGGGCTCTTAAAATCGATTTCCTTACTCCACCCCTGACAAGTGGATTAGCGCTTAAATCGGCCTTGCCGGGTCGAATTTGGGGTACTGTGGACACAATTCGACAGTATTGGCCTCCGGGAGCTATCCCAGAGTGCTCCATTTTGACCGCTCTGGACAGCACTCTCAACTCAGATGCACTGGCCAGCTAGACAGGAAAAGAACCGCGAACTTTTGAATCTCATTTCCTGTTTGGCCAGCATGGCAAGCTGCAGGTGACCATGCAGAGCTCATCAGCAGAGGTGACCATGATGGAGTCTCAGAATCGCAAAAGAGCTCCAGCATGGACCGAACGGGAGGTACGGGATCTGATCGCTGTATGGGGAGAGGAATCCGTGCTATCAGAACTCCGTTCCAGTTTTCGAAATGCCAAAACCTTTGTCAAAATCTCCCAGGGCATGAAGGACAGAGGCCATAACAGGGACCCGAAGCAGTGCCGCGTGAAACTGAAGGAGCTGAGGCAAGCCTACCAGAAAACCAGAGAGGCGAACGGCCGCTCCGGGTCAGAGCCCCAAACATGCCGCTTCTATGATGAGCTGCATGCCATTTTAGGGGGTTCAGCCACCACTACCCCAGCCGTGTTGTTTGACTCCTTCAATGGAGATGGAGGCAATACAGAAGCAGGTTTTGGGGACGAAGAAGATGGTAGCTCACAGCAAGCAAGCGGAGAAACCGGTTTTCCCGACAGCCAGGAACTGTTTCTCACCCTGGACCTGGAGCCAGTACCCCCTGAACCCACCCAAGGCTGCCTCCTGGACCCAGCAGGCGGAGAAGGGACCTCCGGTGAGTGTACCTTTTAAAATACTATACATGGTTTAAAAGCAAGCATGTGAAAGGATTACTTTGCCCTGGCATTCGCGGCTCTCCTGGATATACTCCCAAAGCCTTTGCAAAAGGTTTCTGGGGAGGGCAGGCTTATTGCATCCTTCATGGTAGGACACTTTACCACTCCAGGCCAGTAACATGTACTCGGGAATCATTGTACAACAAAGCATTGCAGTGTATGTTTGCTGGCGTTCAAGCAACATCCGTTCTTTATCTCTGTTATCCTCAGGAGAGTGAGATATAATCCATGGTCACCTGGTTGAAATAGGGTGCTTTTCTTCAGGGGACACTCAGAGGAGCCCATTCCTGCTGGGCTGTTTGCCTGCGGCTGAACAGAAATGTTCCCCGCTGTTAGCCACAGGGAGGGGGGAGGGTTGAGGGGGTAGCCACGCGGTGGGGGGAGGCAAAATGCGACCTTGTAACGAAAGCACGTGCTATGTATGTAATGTTAACAGCAAGGTTTACCCTGAAAGAGTGTAGCCAGTGTTTTACAAAATGTGTCTTTTTAAATACCGCTGTCCCTTTTCTTTTCTCCACCAGCTGCATGTGTTTCAATGATCACAGGATCTTCTCCTTCCCAGAGGCTAGTGAAGATTAGAAAGAAAAAAAAACGCACTCGAGATGAAATGTTCTCCGAGCTCATGCTGTCCTCCCACACTGACAGAGCACAGACGAATGCGTGGAGGCAAATAATGTCAGACTGCAGGAAAGCACAAAATGACCAGGAGGAGAGGTGGCGGGCTGAAGAGAGGGCTGAAGCGCAAATGTGGCGGCAGCGTGATGAGAGGAGGCAGGATTCAATGCTGAGGCTGCTGGAGGACCAAACCAGTATGCTCCAGTGTATGGTTGAGCTGCAGCAAAGGCAGCTGGAGCACAGACTGCCACTACAGCCCCTGTGTAACCAACCGCCCTCCTCCCCAAGTTCCATAGCCTCCACACCCAGACGCCCAAGAACGCGGTGGGGGGGCCACTGGCCAACCAGCCACTCCACCACAGAGGATTGCCCAAAAAACAGAAGGCTAGCATTCAATAAATTTTAAAGTTGTAAACTTTTAAAGTGCTGTGTGGCATTTTCCTTCCCTCCTCCACCACCCCTCCTGGGCTACCTTGGTAGTCATCCCCCTTTTTGTGTGATGAATGAATAAAGAATGCATGAATGTGAAGCAACAATGACTTTATTGCCTCTGCAAGCGGTGATCAAAGGGAGGAGGGGAGGGTGGTTAGCTTGCAGGGAAGTAGAGTGAACCAAGGGGCGGGGGGTTTCATCAAGGAGAAACAAACAGAACTTTCACACCGTAGCCTGGCCAGTCATGAAACTGGTTTTCAAAGCCTCTCTGATGCATACCGCACCTTCTAACCGCCCTGGTGTCTGGCTGCGCGTAATCAGCAGCCAGGTGATTTGCCTCAACCTCCCACCCCGCCATAAACGTCTCCCCCTTACTCTCACAGATATTGTGGAGCGCACAGCAAGCAGTAATAACAGTGGGGAATATTGGTTTCGCTGAGGTCTAAGCGAGTCAGTAAACTGCGCCAGCGCACCTTTAAACGTCCAAATGCACATTCTACCACCATTCTGCACTTGCTCAGCCTGTAGTTGAACAGCTCCTGACTGCTGTCCAGGCTGCCTGTGTACAGCTTCATGAGCCATGGCATTAAGGGTAGGCTGGGTCCCCAAGGATACATATAGGCATTTCAACATCACCAACAGTTATTTTCTGGTCTGGGAATAAAGTCCCTTCTTGCAGCTTTTGAAACAGACCAGAGTTCCTGAAGATGCGAGCGTCATGTACCTTTCCCGGCCTCCCACGTTGATGTTGGTGAAACGTCCCTTGTGATCCACCAGAGCTTGCAGCACTATTGAAAAGTACCCCTTGCGGTTTATGTACTCGCCGGCTTGGTGCTCCGGTGCCAAGATAGGGATATGGGTTCCGTCTATGGCCCCACCACAGTTAGGGAATCCCATTGCAGCAAAGCCATCCACTATGACCTGCACATTTCCCAGGGTCACTACCCTTGATATCAGCAGATCTTTGATTGTGTGGGCTACTTGCATCACAGCAGCCCCCACAGTAGATTTGCCCACTCCAAATTGATTCCCAACTGACCGGTAGCTGTCTGGTGTTGCAAGCTTCCACAGGGCTATCGCCACTTGCTTCTCAACTGTGAGGGCTGCTCTCATCTTGGTATTCATGCGCTTCAGGGCAGGGGAAAGCAAGTCACAAAGTTCCATGAAAGTGCCCTTACGCATGCAAAAGTTTCGCAGCCACTGGGAATCGTCCCAGACCTGCAACACTATGCGGTCCCACCAGTCTGTGCTTGTTTCCCGAGCCCAGAATCGGTGTTCCATAGCATGAACCTGCCCCATTAGCACCATGATGCATGCATTGGCAGGGCCCATGCTTTCAGAGAAATCTGTGTCCATGTCCTGATCACTCACGTGACCACGCTGACGTCGCCTCCTCGCCCGGTAGCGCTTTGCCAGGTTCTGGTGCTGCATATACTGCTGGATAATGCGTGTGGTGTTTAATGTGCTCCTAATTGCCAAAGTGAGCTGAGCGGACTCCATGCTTGCCTTGGTATGGCGTCCGCACAGAAAAAAGGCGCGGAATGATTGTCTGCCGTTGCTCTGATGGAGGGAGGGGCGACTGACGACACGGCTTACAGGGTTGGCTTCAGGGGGCTAAAATCCACAAAGGGGGTGGCTTTACATCAAGGAGTAGTTCAGGCAGGACTTCACGGAGGGTTCCAATAAGAAATGGTGCACCTAAGTTATTGTTCTTATTGGAACAAGGAGGTTAGCCTGGCCTCTGATTGATACATGGCTAGATCCACCTCACTGCACCTGCTCTGTGAGTGACTGCAGTGTGACCTAGAGGAATGAGTCCCCTAGACAGGGGAGAAGGCAAATGAGTACAAAACAAATCTGGTCTATTTCTTGTTTTGATCCACTCCATCTATCTTTTACATCTTTGGCTGTCAGCAGACGGTGCAGAAGGACATATTGCCTGCCTGCTCACCATAAGACGGTTCAATAGGACTGA
Organism: Natator depressus; assembly: GCF_965152275.1. Classification (NCBI taxonomy): domain Eukaryota; kingdom Metazoa; phylum Chordata; order Testudines; family Cheloniidae; genus Natator; species Natator depressus. The sequence continues at coordinate 161,563,774 of NC_134236.1, forward strand.
CTGCTGGACTTAAGAGAATGACCTGGTCAAGTCACTAAAAATTTAGTCCCTGCGCCCATGTCTGCCCAGGCGCTCCTGATCGACCTCACACAGGCGACCAGGAGTACCTCGGACATGACGAGGACGGCTACCAGTCGTATTGTACCGTCTGCTGCCACAAGACAATGGGTTGCTGCTACTGTGTAGCAATGCCGTACCGCGTCTGCCAGCACCCAGGAGACATACGGTGACGGTTACCTGAGCGGGCTCCATGCTTGCGGTGGTATGGCGTCCGCACAGGTAACTCAGGAAAAAAGGCACGAAACGATTGTCTGCCCTTGCTTTCACGGAGGGAGGGAGGGAGAGAAGGGGGGACTGACGATATGTACCCAGAACCACCCGCGACAATGTTTCAGCCCCATCAGGCATTGGGATCTCAACCCAGAATTCCAATGGGCAGCGGAGACTGCGGGAACTGTGGGATAGCTACCCAGTGCAATGCTCCGGAAGTCGACTCTAGCCTCGGTACTGTGGAAGCACTCCGCCGAGTTAATGCACTTAATGCACTTCTGTGGGGACACACACACTCGAATATATAAAACCGATTTCTAAAAAACCGACTTCTATAAATTCGACCTTATTCCGTAGTGTAGACATAGAATTTTAGAGCTAAGAGTAGCAGCCGTGTTAGTCCTTATCCGCAAAAAGAAAAGGAGTACTTGTGGGCCCCTTAGAGACTAACAAATTTATTTGAGCATAAGCTTTCGTGAGCATCCAATGAAGCGAGCTGTAGCTCATGAAAGCTTATGCTCAAATAAATTTGTTAGTCTCTAAGGTGTCACAAGTACTCCTGTTCTTACTGCTAAGAGTCTGTGTGTGGCTCTAGGCAGGGCCGTCTCTAGGGTGGTGCATGGCCCAGGACCAATCAGCCTCCCCGCTAGTCTCCTTGCTGGCCAACTGGGAGGCCCGCCCGCTGCTCACCTCGTTACCCCCGCCCGTCCACCACTTTCCTCCTCGCCATCCGCCCACCTCTTGCCTCCCGGTTCACCTCCTTACCCCACTCTCCCTCCCGCCTCACCTCCCCACCCACCACCTCGCCTGAATATCGGGACAAATGGCATCCCGATCGTACATCGGTCAGGACGCAGGACAAAGGGCTAAATATTGGGACAGTCCCGATTTTATCAAAGGACCCAAAAGTACAGGGCCCAGGGTGATTGCCCCGATTTGCCCTACCCAAGGGACAGCTCTCGCTCTAGGAGTATATTAGGCTGCTTGCTCTCTGATTTTCACATACAGGCTGAAAAAACATCTCTCTGATGCTTAACCAAATGCAAAGAAAAATAATAACAGACCATTATATTGTCTGAATTGTTACTCACAAATGCTGGGACTTTAGAATGTAACAAGGCACTTTTAACTCCTATCAAGGGCAGTATGTTGGTAGTGCATTGAGCAGTGTGGGGAATAGCTATTGTGTTAAGGCTGCGCATGTGGCTGCGGAGACGACAAATCATTGTCTATTTGGAAAGTGGGGCTCTGGACTGCAGGGGCTTTGAGCTGAAGTTAGCAACAGGCTTTGGCTGCTGTTGTGTTAGAGTTTGCTAATGTAATTTTTGCATTAAATACAAGCTTTCCGTGCCTTGATAAACACTACTACACAAGCCTGGGTCTAGAGCCTGGACCTCCCGGCTCCTAATCTTTTATTTCTGACAAAGAACCACTGTGTGGCCTTGGGCAGGTTTTTTCACCTCTGAGCTCCAGTTTCCCCATCTGTAAAAATGGGGATACTACTTTATACCCAGGACTGTTGTGAAGATTCACTAGTTCATCTTTTTACAGTGCATTGAGCAATACATCATGCAATCTAAGTTCGGAGGGGAAAATCCTGCGCCGTCTTGGTCTCCAGATTCAGAGGCTGTTCCGTAAGTGGTGAGAGCAGGGTTTGCGGAGCATGTGCAGGAGGTCTGTGTCCCCTGGTTGCTATGGAGCCGGAAGCAACTTGTAACTTGGGAAGTGGAGGCAGAAGCAAAGAGGTTGGAGGAAGCTCCAGGCAGTAAGTCTCTGTGCAGATGGCCAGGGATGCTGAACTGCAGTTGGAGCAGCTTTGGAAATAGCTGATTTAATAAAGGGCCAGTTTAGTTTAATAAGAATGGAAGACTCGCATGTTACCACCCTGCGTTTGGCATATGAAGCACAGCCCAGCTCTCTCCATCCATTGATTCCCAAGGAGTACAGGTATAGGAATTGCAGGCTCTACAGCAGCATCATATCCTGTGGCCATGATCACAGCTAGCTCTGCTGCTAGTCCATGGTCTGGTGGGGGCATTCTTTCCTTCCCTATGTCCAGCTCAGATACATTAGCTTGGTGTGATTTGATCCTACATATGATGATGATGATGATGACAATTAGTTTATTATTTATAATACCCAAACAACCAGCCTGTCATGAGGCCTATTTCAACAATATTTCCAAGGTTCATGCCCAAACTGAAAATCAATAAAATGTTTTCCAAAACGATACTGGAACTCACCACGCACCTGCCATATTGAGCATTAAAACCTAGTGAAAGGTGTATAGCTACTGTGTGAAATGAGGTAAGATGGGCTACTTGGCACCTTTAATGTGTTTGGTGGGATCAAATTTTCCCAGTGGAGTTTCACCAGTTTATATCACGAGCAAATAGTGGATTTTGCTAGAGAAAACAGAAGCCTGGGGGGGTGGGGGGAATCTTGAGAAATCTATAAAATGACTCTGTGGTTGGTACAAAATATTGTGACATTTGGAAATTCAATATAAATGAAATTGAGTTTGCATTGCAGAATGTTTTCTGAAATGTACAGAATTCCAAGAGGGTTCTCAGTTTCCCCTCAACAATTCTACAAAACCCACATCAGACATTTGATTCAGTTCTACCCATCATTCTGAAGTTTAAAGCCTTTCATCCACCTGATTCTGACAACAGTGATCATGGGAGAAATGTTGGAGCTTTTCACAGTTGCAAGACTTGGATAGTTGTAATAGTAAAAAAGACCCAGAAGAGTGTTTTACAATGTATTGTTCAGGTCCTGCATTTATTTTTTCAGCCTGGTGAGAGGTTTTGCCTGAAGCACTGTAAATTCAGTGGATGATAAACTCCAAGCATTTTAATTGGAACTGGATGAATCACACTTGCTCCTGGCTCAGTGAGCTGCTGCTGGGAAGATCTAGCTATCACACAAAGCTAGAATGCACTCACCTTTTTTAAGGACATAGCCCGAAAGAACTGAATTTTGTAAAGTTTAGTTCCCTTCTTGGACGACACTCCCTTTTCATATATTATGTTGGAACACTGAGCTTTTGTTTCTCTGCTAGCTTGACAGATAGTAGATGCTAAGGAGTGATCTTGGTACAATTTGTATGTATTGCTCATTGAGTTTTATTTGTTATTGGCAGGCTATGGCCTTAGGCTCTGTACCACCTGTTCAGTCACACAGATTCTGCTCTTTCAGAAACCCTGTGGAATCTCTCCCTCTCTCTCTCTCTCTCTCACCCCGACTTGCATTGACCCACCAGCCAGGGGTTCAGTCTGGCTCTAATGCCAGCAGGCATGGGCAACAGGTGAAGCTTTCCCAAACTGTTTTGCCTGGGACTGTGGCAGAGCTGTTGGCCCTGGCCAGAGCTCCAAGCCTGGAGCCCTTCCCCCTCTTCTGCCTGTGGCCTTACCCTATTCCGCCCCTTCTCCCATGGCCCTGCCTCCATTCCACCTCCACTCCACCTTTCCCTGAGGCCCCGCCCCCTGCATGCTCCTGCCTTCCTCCCCTCCCCCACAGCAGCCATGAGACTGGAAAAGCTCTTGCTCCCATTGTGGCCCCAGGGCTATTGTGGGGAGTGAGAGCCCCTCCAACTCACCTCTTGTCCTCCTCAGTCCCCTCCATGGTCCCTGCCCGGTAGTCTGAGGTGTGGGGAAGCTTAGCCTCCGCCAGCCTCCATTACATGCTGCCAATGCTAGTTGGCAAATGCAGAGAATGAATTCCCATTTGGAAAGTTGAGGTCTATTCCAGGCCTTTGCAGATGAGTCACCTTCGAGCCTTTATCAGATAACTTATTGGGAGTCACCACAACCTCCATGCGAATGGCAGGCAAACAGGAGGGGCATAGGTGTGTGGAGGGGGCTGAGGAGGACAAGTGCCCAGACACAAACGAGCCAGTTGGATATTTTTGGGCTTTTGTGGAACTTTCTATCCAAGGATTTCTATGTACTTTGCAAAATTTCATGTCTCGATAGGTAAGTAGTATTCTTCCCATTTTACAGTTGGAGAAACTCAAGCACAGGGAGCTTGAGTGATTTGCCCAAGGTTACAGAAGAAGTCAGTGGCAGAGCAAAGAATAGATCCCAAATCTCCTATCTCTTATAGCAATACTATTCTTCCCTATACTTTCTGCATCCACCCTTTCCTGAGATGCTGACATCAAAGAAGAGTTTCCCCCTGACTTCTGTGGGAGTTGGATCAGGCCAGTAGAGATGAGTGTGTAAATGAAAATATAATTTTTTTTGTACAACTGCTAAAAACAAAACTGATAGGAAGAAGTTCTTAATCTTTGCTTTAGCCCTGGATACCCTACTCCTTAAATGACTGTTCCAAATCTTAATTTATGAAGATTAACCTGCATAAGGGGAAAAATAATTAACCTAGGGCTTTTCTTGGGCAGAAAAAATAAAAAAAACCTTTCAAATTAAACACGACTTTCCATTAAATGAAAAACTTTTCCCATCATAAAGGACTTTCAAGGGCTTTGGTAAAAACTGCTAAGATAAAATATATACCACATCTCACTCTTCCCAAAAAGCCTTATTATGTTCATTCCCATTAACTCCCTCCTCAGGGTATTTCTGATGTCTGCAGAACATATTATGGCCATTTGTTCTGAATGTTTTTGCAGGGCTGTCACTGAATTTAATTCAGGGAATGACTAAAACTGTGAACCAGCTTTCAAAGACTTACATGAGAGATTGTTTCAATAATAAATAAGGAGGCAAATAGAAATGTCTCTCTAGTTCCCTGTTAGGCCAGGCACAGTGAGAACTTCAAGTGGGAGGTAAGTCATATTTATATCATGCTGATTTTATTTTTACACTGCAAAATCCTATTGAAAGATGTTCACATGTCATTAAATCACTAGTTTCTTTCCAAATTCAGCCCTTTCTCTCCTATAGCTAAATGTGGAAAATTGGCTTAACAAAGAACATTGGCCCAGCTGATCATTTTTATTTTATTAACCTGGGTTGTGTATCTCTGTGCATGGCCAGGTACCTACTTTGGTAAAGACTTGTTTAATTATATCCATGAGGGAGCAGTAGGACCCATAGTACAACAGTACCAGCTTGTCTTGAGAGACATGTAAGTTCCCGTCACAGCCCCATGCAGTAGAAGAGTTCAAATACTTTGGTCTCATCAAGTATTAAGCCAAATAGCCATGTATATGTAGGCAGGAGCCTCTTTATATTGATGTTCTATTTAAAGACATATTAAAAGGCTGCAAATTGCTATTTGAATGTCCTGCTAGCTGAAGGAATGAAGAGCTCCTGTTTGGCAGGAAGGTGGACTGCTATGTTCATTATCCTCAGAGCTGCACGGAGCGGTTTGCCAGAGATTCAAAGCATGAGGTGAAATCACTCTCATGGGTCCATGTTGCAGTATGTAGAAAAGGTCACAGCAGGAGAATTGAGCCTTTTTTAATAATTTAGATTTTTATTCTTTGGCATGAACAGAAATAGGATATCTGATGCACACAAAACCAAACAGCCAGAATGTACCTCATCAGTCAGGGGTGACAGCAGGAGAAGGGCCTGGAACTAAAGCAAAGTTTGGATAGATATGATTAAAAAAAAGAAATCTAGTAATAGCTGAACCACAGAGTGGTGGAGAAAATGGATCTCTGTGGATAAGAGTAAGCTGTTTCTCTTCATTTTGTATCTGACAGCTAAATACCAGGATACTAGTCTGTCTGGACCTTTTTAATGTAAGGGGAGCATTCATCAGTGATAAAGGGATGACATTACTATTATTTGCATCATAGTATTGCTTAGAGGCCACTCCCAGACCCATTGTGTTCGACGCTGTACCTATACATAGTAAGTGACAGTCCCTGCCCTGTAGAGTTTATAATATAAATAGACAAGACAGATGGGGCTCATTAGCCATGGTAGGCAGTCCACCTAGGAGGGAGGGACTCTGATTTCAAACCAAGAACATCAGGCCTGGCCAGCTGGTTTCTAATAGTTGTGCCAGTCATACATGCTCTATGCTAGAGTGGCCCCTGGAAACAATTCATGATGTGACTGCTTTTCCTGAAGGCTATAAAAAATGGCAAAAGGCTACTGCAATCTGTGTGTATGAGGCTAAAGACGTGAGCCCAAGAACAATGTTTGGCTTCTTTGAATGTGGGGAACAATGACTGGGAAATCGAGAAGTAGCTGAGACGTTGAAAAGGAGAGTGCACATTACCTGTATACACAAAATGGAAAGGGTTAAAATCCATAAACATCAGGGAAGGTTACAAGATAATGTGTCATGAAATAGGAATAATCGTAGCAGGAATATTACAGAATGAGGTAATGGACATCCAGAGGAAGAATGACCAAGTGATGAAAGTTAGAATGTTTTATATGCAGATACATGCTGCAGGTTGGTTGTATGATTGAGGTGGAGGAGGAATTCCAAATATTGCTGGACCAAGTATACTACTTATTTACATAAATACATAAGTATCGCATGTGATATGTAAGTAAAGTACCACAAGCTGAATACTTGATTATTGTAGCAGATTTCATCAGACATCTGGGAGAACACAGTGAGGGCTATGATGATTGTCATGGAGGGTGAGCCTTTGGAACCAGAAATAGAGCTGGTGAGGCTATATTAGTGTTAGCCAGAGGCTGAGCCCATGGCCTGCTTGTTGCCAATACTCGGTAAAGAGGAGGGAGCACTTAATGACATAAAGAGTGGTGCCAACAGGTCCCAGTGATTACCTCCAGACATGAAGAAGAGATCTAAAAAACAAGACACAGTAAAGTGGAGCAACATAAATTACTCAAATTGACTTCTGGGGGAAAAGTCTAGTGGGGACAAAAGATAGTGGTAGAGGCTCCCGGATCGGAACGTTACTCTGAGGTTTTATGGAGATTGGACAATGACCAAACTGACCACAATACCACCAACAAGATTTTGGAACAAATATACAAGCATTACAGAAAGGGCACAAGCTGCCTGTGGCCAAAAAAGGAATGGCCCGGAGACGTGGTGGTGGTGCAACAATGTGAAGGAGAAAGAAGGAAAGGTTAAAGTGATGCCATAATGTAAGAATGGTGGAAAGTCATGAGGAATACAAGCTGGAGAGGAATACAGCAAAAAGCATGGTTGCGAAAGCTAATGGTCAGGTATTTAAAGACATCTGTAGGACGTAGGGAACAGGGCATGGGCAGCCAGGCCAAATGGTTAGGTGCCTGAACCAGTGCCAGGGTCAGTCAGGTGCCAAGCTGAATGTCAGAGCTGGAGACAGTCAGGTGTCAAGTCAATGGTCAAAGCTGGAATCAGCATCGGGGTAGTGCACATGAGCAGGGACCTGGAGAAAGGCAGGAAAGCAGGAACCAGGAACAGATGGGAGTCTGGGATAAGAAGGTCAGGAACAGCCTGGGAGGCACGGCTGAGGAAACAGGGAAATAGTAGCAGTGCGCCAACGATTCACCTAGTTGCTTGGACAACTTCCTGTGTCTTTCTGGTTTAAGTAGAGCTTCCCAGCCAATCAGTGGGGCTGGACATCTTCCCCAATCATGAGTTTTTGTGGATGGGGCCCCTTGCGAGCTAGAGCTTTGCTGGCCCCCTTCTCCATTGGTTCAGATGAACTGCGGGGTGGTGGCTGTGGTCTAAGCACTGCCTGGGAACAGTGGGCCTGGGTTTGAGGACTGTAATTTTAAATTACTTTTGCTACAGTGAAACCCTGCCACCCCTACTCATGCCATTAGCATTGCTGGCTTAATATGAGTAAGGCGACTTTCATCAAGGAATCTCAAAGCTCATTACAAATGTTAATGAATTAAACCTCAAAATCTTTCAATGATACTTCTCTTCCTTATCCTGACCTTAAATTGAAGAAAATTAAGAATTGGGAAGGGGGAGGGAGGAAAAAGAGAAGTGACTTGCACAAGGGAGCATGGCAAATACACAGCAGAGCTGGCAATGAAATCCAGACTGCCTAATTTCCCCCCGATGGTTTAGCTACATGACCAACCTCCATCTCCTGTTTGCAGTATCTTCAACCCCAAGTGTTCCCAAAACATGAGTCAGGCCCCCCCAAATTATGAATTTTAAAATTTAAACTTTGCTTTGCCCTCTGAGACTTCAGGGTACACTCAGCTTTTCTCTGCAACCATGAGAGCTAAAAACTTCCTTTAAAAAAAGCAAAGCTGATGTCTGTCCCCCACTGCTCTGTGTGTTCCTGTCTGTCCTCCTCTGCTCCTATTTCCTCCCCCCACTGCTCTGCCCCCCTTCCTTCCTTCCAGTCATCCCATAGCCCACCCCTTTTCATGCAAGTCATGGTGTGAGGCTGCTGCCAGTGCTTAATTTGTAATGAAAAAGGTGCTGGAGCTCAAGCAATGACTTAATTTTAAACTCCCTGCAGTGGGACTGGGATCCCGCAGGATCCAGTGCCATAATAGTAGAAGTGAGAGAAATTCAACAAACAATGCGGGAGCAGGTGGGAGGGTGAGGTGGGTATTGCAGGGCAGGATGGGAATGGGATTTCAGAAAGTCCTCCCGTGCTGCACACAACATGAATGCCCTGGCCAGCAGCCGCCGCTCTCGGTCTGCCCAGCTCTGCAGGCTGCCACCAGGAGCAGCGCAGAAGTAAAGATGGTATGGTATTGCCACACTTACTTCTCTACTGCTGCTGATGGCGGTACCGTTTCAGAGCTGGGTGGCCAGAGGCCAGTGGCTGCTGGCCAGGTGCCCAGCTCTGAAGGGAGCAGCAGTGGCAGAGCAGACATAAGGGTGGCATGGTAACGGGACTCATGGGATCCCAGTCCCGCTGCAGGGCTCTACCCCCTACTGGGCAGCTGCCTCACTCATTTGCACCCTGTTTACAGCCCCGATGGATAAAACTGTTAAGAAAAACACGCTTCAGAACAAAAAATGGAGATTTATTTGCTTTCTTAACTGATGCCACAAGCCCAGAAGTGCTGGGGCAATGAACTGCCAAGCCTAGAGGTGTTGGGGCTCAGCCCCAGCACAAATTAAGCACTGGCTGCTGCTTCCTAGATACCAGAACATGGGGAGCATAGAAGAGACTGTCTTCCTCAGTCTCTCTCAGGTCTGGTGTCTGGTGCTACAGCAGTCTCTGGCTGCAGGGGAGAGCAATTGTAGAGGAAAATCCTTCTCAGCCCCTGCAATCTCAGGATGGAGCACACTCATTGCAAGTAGAATTTTTGGAGAATTTAGCTACCAAACTCAAGTTTCTACTGAACATATGCAAACCAAAGCGTATAAATTGGACAGATTTGGGAGGATTTTCACAGGGAGAGCAAAAGGCTCATACCAAAGACTGCTTACCACATTTTTAACGTCGGCAAAACAACCTTTCCCGCTAACCTTGTTCTAATAAAGGGCTGAACCGTTTTTGCTAGGGGGGAAATCATCCTGTGGCAGACACCCAGCATGAAAAATTGCAGTCTGCAAAACTTAAGTTGTTAAAAGTTACAAGCAATTGAAAGCAAGGTCTTAAAAGAGAGTACCAGGCAGCCTTAAGTGGAAGCATTGCTACCTGTGCTGCTTATAATAACTACAGAAATTATTTTGTAGGTTAAATGATTGGAGTCTGTGTTTTTCAGTCCAAGCACATAACATTAACAAAGTTACTCACGTGCAAAAGTGTTTCAGAACTGGGCACAAAAGAAAGCAAGACAGTCTTTATGACATCCATGGTCTTTTATAATCTGCACATATGACTACCATGCAAAGGTATGTGGCATTTATAGGCATCTCTAGTTAGAAGATTTGTACGTTATTCAATATCTGAGCAACTATCCAACACACATTGTCTAGAAGAATAAGTTGACGTATTTTAAAAAAAATTGACATGAAGAGTCAGGAAATATCTTTAGAATGCTTTCCACCAAATAATCTGACACGGCATGAAACATGAGCTGGCACTGAGAGTCATAATTTAAAAGATGTGACAACTTCAAAAGATTCTTTGTCCAAGTTTGATTTGACCAAGTTTAGACAAACAAAGATGCTTATCTGAACCTTTTGACTTGGGCTATGTGAAATATTAGTCCTCACATTCTTTCACTCACTCTTCCTGGCTCACACTGTCAAATTGAAGGGATTGAGTTCCAGATTCCTAGCTCTCTTACATTACCCAAATCTTGGTAGGCTCAAAAATCTTGAGCATAATACGACAGTAATTGAAATCAATGCAATGAGCCATTTCTGCTAAGAAAGAATTACAAATGGTGGCTGTTTCAATCAGTGGGTTTGAAACCAGGTTGTCGAGTCTGACCCTTCTTGGACCATCAGGGCATGACTTTCCCATACAGTTGAGTATCTCCCCTTACAGATCTGGTACTGTGGTGCCTTAGGTGTCCAGCTAAAGCAGAGCACACGTTCCTTTGTTTAGGACAGACCTGACTTCTGCCTGGGTAGGGTTGTGGGGTTTGGAACAGGTATTAATAGTATCATACAGGGGAATCTGATAGCTACATATATTTTAATCAGAACAATACTGACCAGTAAATTAAGAGTTTTCAAATGATACCTTACAAGGCATACCTTATACAAACATTATCACAATAGCGTGTAGGGTGCGAACACAGGGATATATTGTTACACCCATCCATTCCAGTTTCCCGTGAACTGGGTCCAGTCCCGTGGCCCCAGGTTGTCACTCTCTGGATGTTGCCATAGCAGTCCGAGCTGCCATATAGTTATCAAAAAGAAAAGGAGGAGTTGTGGCACCTTAGAGACTAACAAATTTATTTGAGCATAAGCTTTGAAGTGGGCTGTAGCTCACAAAAGCTTATGTTCAAATAAATTTGTTTCTAAGGTGCCTCAAGTACTCCTTTTCTTTTTGCGGATACAGACTAACACAGCTGCTACTCTGAAACCTGTCATATAGTTATCAGTTATCTGGATGGCACTGCCTATTGTCTCGTCCCCCAATGGGAGTATCTTCATAAACTGAGCAGAATAATTTTCGCTACTGGGACCCCTGTCTTTGTCTTGGTTATGAGCTCCTGCCAACTCCAGTCTTGTTTCTGTGCCACCATGTGAGGCAGTGCACCCAGAGGAACCCTTCCTCAGGGATAGCCAATGAATCCAAAATAGCCACTTTGACTCATGCATAGTCTCGTGATGGTACCGGGCCTAACCCATACTAGGTCGCTTGTGCTGTTTTGGTCAAGTATGAAGCCAGTAAGATTGCCCATTGCTCAGGTGGCCACCGTGCTGCTGCTGCCAGCTGACCTTCCTTCTACAGGAGCTAATAGGGGCCTGCATTCTCCACCAAGTTTGTAGCTGGGTTGTCTAGGAAGCACGCCATTATAGCCCCTCAAGGTAGAACTTCCCTGCTGTCTCTGATGGTTAGGTGTTACCCCTCACAGTTTCTGTGCTGTGGTGCCTTAGCCTTCCAGCTAAAGCACACTGGAGGCTTACCTCTTCAGGGTGTTAGAGTCAAAACAAAGAAAATAGTGTACTAAAAATCAGAATTGTCCAAGGGTTCATTGGCTGGACTCCACCCTTCTTCTCCAGCCTTGTTTCCATACAGCAAGTCCCTTCTTTTCTGTCTTTCTGGCCCTAGTCATCCTATCCACCAAATAGCTCGCTATCTAGACAAGCCAACTTAGGTTCTTGGCTGGGACCAGGCTTCCATCATCAAGGAACTAGTAGAGCTCTGCTCACCTTCCTGGTCAGTTCTGAACTGGGCTAGATCTCCTCCATTTAACTCTCCTCTCCACGCCTGACATTGATTGCAAGTGTAATGGAGTGCGGGCAGGTCCACAGGCTCTTTTCATTGCTAGTTTGGGGCCTATCTGCCCCCTCACAGGCGCTTTTAACAGCTTTCTTTTTTATTGAGAATTGTAAACATCAAAAGCCAAGTTTTTCAAAGAGGATGTCCTGGGCATGCCTGTAGAAATACATTTGTCTGTAACTTGTACAAATGAAGGCTTGGGTTATTTTTGGCTGCAGTGGATACAAGTGCACTTCTGCACGTGTCCTCATTATGCCCTGATTTGAAAAACCCGGCTCTGAATGAAACTCTGAATCATGCCAAATGTTGCAAAGGGAATGTCAACGAAGCATTAAAGTCTATAAAAGAAAAGAGACATTCTGAATCCACACAATCCACCACGTGCACTTGATACTCAGTGTTTTGTTACAAATCCACTTCATAGCCTCATCACTGATGGCTGTCTTTGAATAGTAAACTGGCTCATTAAGCTCTTTTATCCTATGAATGAAACTCTTACTCTGAGTAAAATGGGAAGATATAAAATACTGCCTCTTGATTTTTAGTTAAATGTAACAAAGCTGGCTCTAAGTGGTCAATAAAGCACCATGGGAGGTATTTTAAATTCCAGATCCTTCTAAGTGAACAAAGTAGTTCCCTTCAATTTGTTGTCAATTTCGTGATTTGTAATGTTGAATATTCTCTTCAGTTCTGCTTCACATTGGCTTTACAGCAAGTTTGCTATCTTGCTTGTCCAGACCTTTTACAGTGATAGGAATTCCAAAAGGGCCCCTTTTTGTAGCCTGTCTCCATGCTGCACAGGTTGGGCCTGATTCTGATCTCAGTGTAAATCAGGAATATGCTAGTGAAGTTACTGACGTAAAACAGATGTGAGATCTGAATTAGGTTCCCAGAGAATCAGGCCCTTTTTTGTTACTTTTGAAAGATAAAGGCACTCAGTATATCAAAGTGATAGGGAAGTTAAAAAGAGAGTTCAGTCCCATGAATTAATGCTAAATTTTTTCTACAGTTACAGGAGCAAAATAGTCAGTGCTATGACAGTATCACTGCTTGGAGTAAGTTCACCTGCCTAATTGAGCTGTTCAGCAGACTGCATGTTTCCACATATGGGTTTAAGTCATTTCTCTCTGTTTCAATGTGTAGTCAGTTGGCCTCAGCTTGAGGTCAAGCTGTAGTAACTTTGAGTCTCTTGCCCTTGCATACCCTACAGAAGCCCCCACTCCTGTGCAGTTCTACTGTTCCCGATGGTCATTTACTCCCTGGGTCTTTTCAGAGCCCAGTTTACAATCCCATTGTTTCTAGCCCCTGGCACTGCTTCCCAGGACCCACTGTAGGTCACTGGCTAGAATCAGCCCTCCGTGGCCTTCGCTCATGTCGAGTTTGTAGTATCTGCCTCAAGCAGGGATGTTGAAGGAAAAGGTTAGCAGCTGCCTTAGGATGAGTTCCCCTTGTTACTGGAGCTCACTAGTGGTCCCTGGCAGCTTACCTGTTCCTGGGAAAAGTCCCCTGTCCTCTTCCTTTGGCCAGTCTCATGCTTTTAAGCTCTACTTCTTCTGGTGAAGCATGTTCTGCCGTGTGCCTAACTGGTGCTGCCTGAGTGCAGGATTGCTTAGTAGTCTTTCCACCAGAGGGATGGGGGCGTATCCCGTCACACAATGGACTAATATTTTAAGTAAATGAACACAGGCTTTATTGCTTTCTAGTGACTAAGAGGAAAAATCTAGTTTTACACACTGTGATTTATTAGTGTGCCGTCCCAGCTTAAAGAGCAATTTTATTTTGGGAACAACTATGTGATTGGTAATGATGAGCTATAGGTTGCCAGGACAAATCCAGGTTAGTAGTGATCCAGAGTGACCATCTGGTTGCTGTACTCTGGCTTTGCTGAAAGACTGGGGAGACTCAGTCCAGTTCCCAGCAGACACGTGTCCACCTCACAAAACTCACCATCACAACTGACATTAAATGGCAACACTGTGGCAATCGTAGCAGAGACTAAAGGCTAAGTGAGCCCCAGGGATTGAACTGTTCTTTCACCCTATGTTAGATCACTGATCTAGATTAGGACACTAGAGGGCAGGGTGGGAAAACTTGAACTACCAGTGCTAGTGTCCCATTCTTGTCAACTGTTAGAAATGGGCCACATCCATCCTAATTGAATTGGCCTCGTTAGCACTGACCCCCCACTTGGTAAGGCAACTCCCATCTTTTCATGTGCTGTATATTTATACCTGCCTACCATATTTTCCACTGCATTCATCTGATGAAGTGGTTTATAGCCCACAAAAGCTTATGCCCAAATAAATTTGTTAGTCTCTAAGGTGCCACAAGGGCTCCTTGTTGTTTTTGCTGATACAGACTAACATGGCTACCACTTTGAAACCTGTTGTAGAAATGTAGATATATAGAGGACGTCAGTCTGCATGGCTGCCAATGTGGTACCTTACGGGAGCACATAAAAACACAGGAAAACAAAGGAAAATATAACTGGGACCAGAAGAATATATCCCTAGGCACTGTTTGTTCACAATGGCAACACTCTTAAGAAATTAACACCAACAAATTTCTTCCAAGCTAGTGCAGACAAAACAGCATGAACGTTGCTAAGGACAGAGTGGAGTTAATGCAGGCACGTGATCCATTATCTAACTTGAGGCAACAAATACAGATGTTTTAAAGTACAAGAAAAGGTGTGTGATCTAGTAGTTAGACAACAGGATGTGTAGTCAGGAACTCTGGTTTAATTTCTGTGTCTGCTTCTGATGCAGTTTGACATTTGATAAATTACTTAACCTCTCTGTGCTTTACAGTTTACAGGGATGTTGTGAGACAATGTTTTAGGGCACTTTGAGAACCTCTGAATAAAGGCTCTATAGAAGCATCAAGAATTATTATAAGGGATTAATTTATAAAAAACAAAGTTAGACACCACCACTGACTACAAGGTACTTTGTGTTGACACATCTGACTGGAAATCCTGGATTCCAGCTTGACAGCTGAGAAGTTAGATAAGATGTGGCAGCATGAGTTCATCGAATTCTTGATGTGTGCTCCACAGAAAAATTGGGAGACTTGACAGGTGCCATTCCAGGTTATCTCATGGATGGCATAATTCAATTCATCCTCTTATCACCATCACTGGAAACGTCTGGAAAGTCAAACTAGTGACAGCTGACACTCAGAAGTTTTGGAAATTTGATTTAGATAAGCTTATGAAAGTTTGGCTGCTTATCCCAAATTTATCCAGCATGTTTTGAATTAAGGATAAGGCTAGAAGACTGCTGTTTTTACCAAATTTTAGAACCGACTTGCTTTTATAGAGATTGTAGCAGACTGCAAAGCTTAGATCTACATACAGATCCAAACTTTCCAAAAGGACAGGGGGGTTTGGATCCAGGGTATTGACCTGGGCTCATTTCTAGTCTGAATACTGAAGAAAATTGCAGGTGTAATCCACTGCTAAGAGTTAAGACCTATATACTCGGGTACTTCAGTTGCCTGACCTGCGCACCTGAAGCGTACTGTTCTTTAGCTTACAGAAACCATTAGTACTGCTAGATTCACTGATGTGCAACATAAGGGGGGCAGAAGTCTGCTAATGGAATCCCCTGTGCAGTTCCCACTAACAGTTTTCTGTGTTGCTAAATAGCATTTGCACATAAGCTTTACTGAGAAATCAGGTTATTTAAGGAGTTTTGTTTTTTTAAATCCATGGTTGGTGCTTCACGTGTGAGTCAACAGCTGTTTAACTGAACTTGAACCACTTCGCTTCTTCATGTGCCAGCTAGCTGGCAGTTAACATTAATTTAATCCCACAATCAACAGGAGCATGCAAAACAGCAGCAGCTAAAGAGAGGGAACAAATAATGGAGCCACTGTTCAATGCACTGAAATCAAGCATTGAACATTATTGTGAGAAGAACAGGTCTTTTACAAGCATACTGTAAACATCAGCATGTGTATATATGGCCTTGGAGCACTGGTCATGTAAAATGCTGCACAATTAAAGTCAAGTGGATTCTTATGGCTTTTATCCAATATAAACTCAAACCTCTGAGCTTCTTTCCTATACAGAGCTCAGGCATATACAGAGCTGAGCAACGGGCATGGGGAAGTGTGCATGGGGCTGAGAATTAAGAATACCTGAATTCCAATCTTATCTTGCTATGGGATCTTGGGCAAATCGCTTCCCTTCTCTCTCTGAGGAGCCTTGGGCTATGTCCTCAGCTTGCGTTAAGTGGTGTAGCTGCACTGAAGTCAATGAGCTATCCTGATTTATGCCTGCTGAGAATCTGAAAAATGGGGATTGATACCAACTCATCTGCTTTACAGAGGTGCAGACTAATGTTCACACATTGCTTCAAAGATGTAAAATTCTGCATCACTGCTAAATATCATCATTCAAAATGACAGTTTTTCACACAACGTTCCGCAGAGATGTGCCTGTTGCGATTGTGAGGAAAGAAAGCCATTCAGATTGGACACATTTCTGCAAATCCCTTTATAAAGCATAGAATCAAGAAGGGAAGACAGCTGATCTTTGGGGTCCACAGAGCCTGAAGTTGTGGAAATATCCTTGACTTTGGGAGTCCTTTAAACATTAAGGTTCAGTACCATTTCTTAAAAAGAAAAGGAAGTGTCTGGCTCATGAGCATAGCCTTTGACAGTACAAACCAATTTGCTAAGGCTGGGAGTTTGTCACCGAGATTTTTTTCCTGTAACTTATGAGTTATTCACAGCCCCCAACTATGACAATGTCTTACTCAATTTTGGGACTAATTCACTGAATGGAGGGCCCTGCTGCTGCTGTCACTAATGCAGCATTCCTTATCCGATGGGAATATTGTATTGAGGGATTAGTTTTCCTATCCTGTGGAAAATTTACAAGATAGAGAAATATGTTCCCATCCCAAACTAGGATGAAAAGTTGAAAACTTGAAGATTTTTGCTAACTGAATCTCCTGCCCCTCCAAAAATTTACAGTTTTGGTCAATCAAAGTGTTTCATTTTGATTATTTTATAAAGTTTCATCTAATTTTCAATCATTTAAATTTTTTTTACTAGAATTAAATTTCAAAACATTCCATTGAACTGGAAATGGGACTCTTTCATTTTGCAGATGCGGCAACAAAACACTTTGACGTCCAACTTTTTTCAAAAAATGTTCAGGTTGAAAAATTCATTAAACATGAACCTTTCCTGCAAAGTTTTCTGTTCTGATGAATCAACATTTTCCAATGAAAAAATGTTTTGTCAGAAAATTCCCAGCCAGCTGTCTTAGTTAGTGTTTTGCAAGCACCGTTAGTATTGTAGAGTAATTACCTTGCTAAGGTATATGGGTACTACTGTCTTCTACATGTGTAACAGGCCCTATACTTCTGATGCAGACTCTCCTGCAGCTCAAGCAATAGGGGGCATGCTTTTAGAATCAGTGCACCTGAGCCTTATCCCTGGGGCTACTCAGGAGTTCTGAATGGCTAAGGAAGAGATAGCCAGGAAGTCTTGGGGACCAGGGCCGGCCCACAACATTTTGGCACCTGAGGCGGGGAGCTCAAATGACACCCACATGCCCCCTTGCTTGAGCCAAAACTTTGAAAGGTCTCAATTCTGCCTTCTTTCCTGTTCTTCTCCTCTCATTGTACTGCTCTGTTACCTACCCCAATAAAGGAGAACTAACAACTTGTTCAAAAATTTTAAGTAACACTTAACTTTCAAACCCTGAACAGCAAATGTAACTTTTCTTTTCTGCATAGTAAACACTGGCATTTTTATCTGTTTGAATAGTCAGTGGTGCTTTCTGTGCTTGGTTGCAAAGACTTGAACTGCTTCCTGAAGGTCCACAGTCTGGGCCAGCTCATGCTCTACTGAGATGGTTGCAAGGCCGACCAGCCTCTCCTGTGTCATTGTGGAGTGTAGATGTGTTTTTATTAACTTTGGCTTGGAGCAGCTGCGTTCTCCACTGGCAACTGTTACAGGAAGTGTTAGAAGTATGCGCAGAGGAACAAAAGCATTTGGAAAGAGGGTGGTCATCTTATTTGTGCACATATATTCCAGAACAGCCTTTGGAGTTGATCCTGCTGAAATGTATATTGAAAGCCCTTTCAGTTCATCACCTAAATCACTTGCATCAATATTGCGCATGTCATCATGTGTCAACACTGACTCTAGTGCCCTGCATTGCTGGTGTAGGTCTTCTTCAGGTATAGTGAGGCGTTTTGGAATATCATACAATATCCCAAATATACTGCTGTGTTCCTTGAGCTGCATGAAATGTTCAACTGACTGTATTGCACAATCTAGCACCTGGTTAAAGAATTCAACTTTGAATTGTTGTTTGGCGTCTCTTATGGGATTATC
Source organism: Natator depressus (assembly GCF_965152275.1). Lineage (NCBI taxonomy): Eukaryota > Metazoa > Chordata > Testudines > Cheloniidae > Natator > Natator depressus. The sequence continues at coordinate 161,582,117 of NC_134236.1, forward strand.
CTGTGCCTCATAATCAAAATGTTGTCTTATTCAGTGACTCTTGTATTCTTGAATGGGTGGGAAAATAGCTTCAGTGTGAAGTTCCTCTGCCAACTTCTGTGCACTCTTCAGAACATTTTGAAATCCCTCATCTGACCAGTAAGACTGTAGGTATGACTTTGCTTTGTCCAGTTGTTCCATTGCTTCGGATATATCAAGGTCAACACCTTGGAATCTCTTGCTTACAACATTTATTTCAAACAGTATGTCATGCCACAACACTAAGCCACACAGAAATTTGAAGTTATGTTTCTGGTGATTCCATTTCCCTCTGCCAATGTTCTCCCACGAACAGTTCCTGTCATGGCATTATCCTCCATAATGGCAACTATGGCATCATCTATCTTCCCAATTTGGAGTGTGTGTTAAGCTTTATCACCTCCACTCAACTTTCCTATCGTGTGGCACTCAGTGGTTTGTGTCAGAGAGGATGTTCCCAGATGTTGCTTCGAAATTTGCCATCGATGAGTTTATGCAGAGAAAAATACATAGATGCTTTGAATCACATTAAAAAATTCAGCAGCCTCACTAAAAGCTGATGCTGCATCACTGACCACCAAGTTCAATGAATGAGAACTCATGGGACAAAAAAAGCTCAAGGGTTTAACTCCCAGATCCATGTCTACACGGCTCTGTTCTTTCCTCTCATGTTGGCACCATTATCGTAGCCCTGACCTCTCATGTCCGCTATTGCAATTCCCGTATCTTCCAGCTTTTTAAGAAACACATTTGTCATACCAACTCCTGTAGTATCATCAATGTCAATAAATTCTAGAAAATGCTCTCAGAGTCACCATTGCAAGGACATTTTCACTAGATTCTGTTACAAAACGCACCATTAAAGTCATTTGTTCCGTATGGCTGATGTCAGGTGTGCAGTCCAGAATAATATCTTGCTGACTTCAGATTTGCCACAATCTTCTGTTTGACTTTTGTTGTCAGTAACTGTGGTCTCATTTTGAATTTGTTTTTTCATGGTAGTGGTGTGTACATTTCTTGGGGGGTGACTCTTAGATGCTCCTGGAGTACAGCATCAAACTCAGCCAAATGTAATGTTAGTGATTTTAATGTCATTTATGTTCCTTTACTTTATTGTACCTTCCTGGCTGACATTACATGCCTTCATGGCTGGGAGCAGTAGTGGCAAAGGGATAGCTAACAGCACCTCAACACTGGCCATAATCAGGTTTAGGGTAGCCTTGTATTGGAAGTGTAGTAGAAAGCTGCCACAACACAGGACAACAAGCAGGGTCTGGACCATTGTATTTCTGTGTCTTAAAACAGTTGTGTTTAAAATGCTCTGTGGCATTATGAGACTATATTTCCTAGGAATATTTGCTTTCAGGACTTGTTAAAATACTTCTCTTTTTTGCAATTATATCTAGCTGTGGGGCAGTCATTTTCACTGAGTGTAGATAAAAATGCTCCTTTCACTGAAAATTACATTAATTTGCCTTGTGCACTTTTAATGAGTCCATCTACAGTACTCAACGAGACGTTGCTTTCAGATTTATATAACTGTGCCTGACCAAAGTCTAATGTTTCAGGGGGTGTTATTTTATCCTGTCATGTCAACTGCAGAGCTGTTACAGTGGCTTTTATACACAAAAGATCCTCCCTGCAGTGCACTTTCCTTCTGCTTTCTAGGACTGTGCCTCTGAGTTCCTGCTGTATTCATAAATCCTTTCCCCTCAACCTCTTCTATATAGATCTCACTGCTTAGCAGGACATGGTCTGGTAAGGCATATATCGCTCTTAGCAGTTAGAGTTTGACCTTCCTCACCCCCTCAGACAAACACATACTTCAATTGGAAATGGTAAAAAAAAAAAAAGTGTGCTCATTTCAGTTCATTTCTGCCAACAGATGCTGCTACAAGGAAGTGGCTTTGACTGTGGCTTACAAAAATTGGCATTGGCATGTGGCTATGGAAAGTCTTTTAAAATCCAGGCAAGATCTTTCTGCCTACTGTGGTTAATTTCAGTATTAAAGAAAATCAAACAACTTTACTTTTGCTTTTGGACATCGTATTGCAACCATTTTCTGGGAAGAATGTCCCCTAGGAGTTAGTATCTTCAGTTCCTGATTAATTGTCTATTAAACACCTGAGCACTAAATCTCTCTTTGGTTTCTTTAAGCCCTCTGCTATGAGTTCTTTGAATCCAGAATGGATGTTTAGTAGATTACTGCTTGCCGATCATAATAACCCTTTGGGTTATTCAAAAGTCACTCTGATCAAGGACCCTTTTACATTGTATTACAAGATCACATAAGTACATTCTGTTCTAATCTATACCAGTTCTTATACCATGCTCATTATCCTACTGAGTGCTTTCCAGTAATGCATACATAATGTGACTAACACCTGTCACAGGAGGTGTGATGCTGGCAGACCAGGTGCCAGTTCATGCTAAGGCCCCTTGGCCTCAATAAACACTGACAAATGCATAACTAGAAACCAGTCTGGCTCACCTGGGTTAGTATTATGAAAATAGGTATTAGATTTATAAAATGTGTTAAGACTTAATTAAATGCTGGTGAGTTATTGCATGAGTTAATCTCACTTATAATATCTGTATACCATGTTATAAGGTAGTATTTAAGCTTTTGCTCTGAAACTGAAAACCCCCCAGTCAGGAGAGAAGCATTACCACTTGTGAAATACTAGTGTTGCACAATTGTGGAACATGAGTGGACCAAAGATTGCTCCATGACAACTTCCATGAAGGGGAGATGTGCAGGTGGACTCATTCCATTAGCTTGAACTATGGGGGAAGGGAATAAAAATTGATGACATGGAGGAACTGGATTTCTATGCTGATAGAAATCTTCAACACTCAGAGTTCAAAGCAGAAGCAAAGGACCCTCACCCTTAAAAAAAAAACAACCCCCCCCCCCAAAATATTGTTGACATCAGCTGATGTTGAGGCTGCTGAGCCCATAGTGAAAATCAGGCCCACAGAGCACAGTCACTAAGTCTCTATTGTCTTCTCTCTTTCTGCTCCTGAATGTCCCAATCACTTATAGTTTTCAGCTACTAGCAGGTATGGAATCTTTGCCCTGAAGCCTCTGGCAGAAAAGCCCATTTGCTGATGCAGTTCAGTGAGCTCAGATTCTTGATCCCTGAGCTTGTCTGTGAAGGGCTAGAATCATAATTAGGGTTGGAAGAGACCTTAGCAGGTCATCTAGTCCAATCCCCTGCTCAAAGCAGGACCAACACCAACTAAATCATCCCAGCCAGGGCTTTGTCAAGACGGGCCTTAAAAACCTCTAAGGATGGAGATTCCACCACCTCCCTAGGTAACCCATTCCAGTGCTTCACCACCCTCCTAGTGAAATAGTGATTCCTAATATTCAACCTAGACCTCCCTCACTGCAACTTGAGACCATTGCTCCTTGTTCTGTCATCTGCCACCACTGAGAACAGCTGAGCTCCATCAGGTATTTGAAGGCTGCTATCAAATCCCCCCCTCACTCTTCTCTTCTGCAGACTAAATAACCCCAGTTCTGTCAGCCTCTCCTCATAAGTCACGTGCCCCAGCCCCCTAATAATTTTTGTTGCCCTCCGCTGGACTCGCTCCAAGTTGTCCACATCCCTTCTGTAGTGGGGGGGATCAAAACTGGATGCAATACTCCAGGTGTGGCCTCACCAGTGTCAAGTAGAGGGGAATAATCACTTTCCTTGATCTGCTGGCAGTGCTCCTACTAATACAGCCCAATATGCTGTTGGCATTCTTGGCAGCAAGGGCACACTGCTTACTCATATCCATCTTCTATTCCACTGTAATCCCGAGGTCCTTTTCTGCTGAACTGCTACTTAGCCAGTCGGTCCCCAGCCTGTAGTGGTGCATTGGATTCTTCCTTCCTAAGTGCAGGACTATGCACTTGTCCCTGTTGAACCTAATCAGATTTTTTTTGGCCCAATGCTCCAATTTGTCTAGGTTACTCTGGACCCTATCCCTACCCTCCAGCATATCTACCTCTCCCCCAGCTTAGTGTCATCTGCGAACTTGCTGAGGGTGCAATTAATCCCATCATCCAGATCATAATGAAGATGTTGAACAAAACCAGCCCCAGGACTGACCCCTGGGGCACTCCGCTTGACCCCTGGGGCACTCTGCTAGGCTGCCAACTAGACATTGAGCCCTTGATCACTACCCGTTGAGCCCAACAATCTAGCCAGCTTTCTATCCACCTCATACTCCATTCATCCAATCCATACTTTAACTTGCTGGCAAGAATACTGTGGGAGACAGTATCAAAAGCTTTGCTAAAGTCTAGATATATCACATCCACCGCTTTCCCTATATCCACAGTGCCAGTTATCTCCTTATAGAAGGCAATCAGGTTGGTCAGGCATGACTTGCCCTTGGTTGACTGTTCCTGATCACCTTCCTCTCCAAGTGCTTCAAAACTGATTCCTTGAGGACCTGCTCCATGATTTTTCTGGGGACTGAAGTGAGGCTGACCGGTCTATAGTTCCCCGGGTTCTTTCTTTCCTTTTTTAAATATGGGCAGTATATTTGCCTTTTTCCAATCATCCTGGACCTCCCCCAATTGCCACCAGTTTTCAAAGATAATGGCCAATGGCTCTGCAATCACATCAACCAACTCCCTCAGCACCCTCAGATGCATTAGATCTGGACTTGTACATGTCCAACTTTTCTAAATAGTCCTTAACCTGTTCTTTCACCACTGAGGGCTGCTCACCTCCTCCCCATACTGTGTTGCCCAGTGCAGCAGTCTGGGAGCTGACCTTGTCTGTGAAGACTCGGGCAAAAAAACCAAAAACATTGAATACTTCAGCTTTTTCCACATCTGTCACTATGTTGCCTTACTTATTCAGTAAGGGTCCCACACTTTCCCTGACCACCTTCTTGTTGCTAACATACATGTAGAAACCCTTCTTGTTACCCTTCACATCCCCTGCTAGCTGCAACTTCAGTTGTGCCTTGGCCTTCCTGATTACACCCCTGCATGCTCTAGCAATATTTTTATACTTCTCCCTAGTCATCTGTCCAAATTTCCACTTCTTGTAAGCTTCCTTTTTGAGTTTAAGCTCACTGAAGATTTCACTGTTAAGCCAAGCTCGTGTCCTGCCATATTTGCTATTCTTTGTGCACATCGGGATGGTTTGTTCCTATGCCCTCAATAAGTAGTCTTTAAAATACAGCCAACTCTCCTGGACTCCTTGCCCCCTCATATTAGCCTCCCAGGGATTTTCCCAGTTTCTTAAGGGACTCTAAGTCTGCTTTTCTGAATTCCAGGGTCCGCATTTTGCTGCTCTCCTTTCTTCCTTTTGTCAAGATGCATGAATTGAGTGCAAGCCTTTGGGCCTTCAGAAGCAGTAGGCTGGTGCCTTCAACAATCTCTCATACCCCATCTGCTAGGCAAGTGGGGTCATTGTTGTAGTCAGAGGGAGCATGAGATGTTCATCCACTTCGACTCCTGGAAGCCAGATGTGGATAATGCAGTAGGCATATGGGAGAGCTGATTAACAGATTGTGGGGGGAAAGTATTATGGACAATGGCATAGTATGGCAAGGAAAGGCAATTAGTGATACACTTGTGAAAATGTATCCCTTGCTGATAGCAAGGAGGAAAGCTGCTTCAGGAAAAATAATTAACTTCTACCTGCAGTTATTGATGGCAAATAAGTCAGAAGTGGCCACATTTCATTACTGCAGTGTTACAAACCAGCTGCCATGAAATCTGTGGCATGAAGTGCCATCATAACGTTCCCACAGGTGCTTCATTTCCAGACAGGCAGTGTGGTTTAGTGGAATGAATAAGGGTCTCAGAATCAGGAATTTCAGAATCTTAATCCAATTTCTTCCACTGATTCCCTGTGTGAATTTAGGCAAGCCTCTTAACATCCGTGGGCTTGATCCTGTTCTCAGTTACCCAGAAGTAACTCCACTGGCTTTTGCACCATCTGTGATGGTTTTTGTAATATGTCCACCTCACTCACTATACTATAGACAAAAAAAAAATACGAATTCATTACACACAGAGCACCAGGCAGCTCCCACCTCTAAGTTACATTATAGGTATGAAATTATTTTTGTTGGCTGAATTCAAAGAGTAATTAGGCATTAGTGTAAGAGAAATGCCAATATAACCTGCCAGTCATTTCTTAACAGCATTGTTTCCTATGCCCAAATTACCAACAATCCCATCAGGAATGTTTTATATGCTATTGGGTGGTCATAATCTTGAATTACATTTTGCACGTACCATATAGCACTCAATGTGAGGTTCCTGATATTGCTTAAAGACCTTATATGCCTTCAAAACACTTGATTTTTAAATACATTCCCTAGTTTGCCTGAAATGATTTCCTCCCCCCCCTTAACATTCAACAGGGAAACATGCTGAATAGCAGAGCAACAGTTTCAGAGGCTGGCACATCCATCACTTAAACACGGAGTGTAATTGTAATTCCAAGCAAGACTTCAGAAGCCAACTTCTGTTTGACCAGTATTTTGGTTAAAGTGGTTCTTCAGGACTCTGAATTATAGTCAAGTGTTTCACTGAAAAGCCTTGAACACACCAGAAAGCTCTTGACTGAGATGTTTGCATAGAGAATTTTGTTTTACTGTGTTCAGCATATGTTGTCAGTCTACTGAAGTGCATGAAAAAGGTACAGTGTATCTCTAGGGGTAATCGGAGAGAACTGACTTTCTGTATCAATAATTACTATACCTTCTTTTGACCACAGGCTTCCAGCACTAACAAACTGAGGTGGATAATGTCATTATTACAAATTCCTTTTTAGTGGTTCTTACTTCTGCCACCATTAATTACTTGTAGCTGTGTTGGCTATGATGGAATTTGTGGGTTTGTATCTCATCACAACAAAAGACATTTCTAGCTAATCTCAATAGGAAGGGGAAGCACTGGAATTATTAAGTAGCGCCTAGACCCATTTTTGTAGAGTCAGTATCACTCCCATCGTAGTAGCTAGAGATCTCCAAAGCTTAAAACAGAAAACAAAAACCAAACAGGGATTGCTTACAGGCCATCCTTCCTAACAGTACAATAATACATTGTGCTTGACTTCACAGAGCCTTTGTGTATAGAAGGTCAGTGCTTTCTACATGCACCAGGAGGCTAAGCAAGCACTCAAGTGCACCGAACCCTGACAGAATAGAAGCTCTCAATATACTTTGAAGACCTGCATTTTTGATTGGGTACACAAAGATATTAGATAAGGGAATATTTTTTAAAATTAGTGGCTTATTCAAGATGAAGCCCTCAACATAAATTGATTAAATTATTTGGAATCCTGCTTGATTATTTGGCTGTCTTCAGGCTAGGAGCGCTTTTCCATTAACACACACAATATTCAAATCAATAAATTCCAGAAACAAGAATCAGGAGCGTCCCTAATTATGTATGCCTGGCTTGCCATCTGATCTGACCAGAAATGGGCAGTCATTGTTCTAAATGTGGGATGCATTTTCTTTCAGGGCTGGTTTATCCATGACAACCTGTCAATCAGCTGGAACGATGACTCTGATATGCCTTTCATTATTTCCCTAATCGTAATCTTTCCTGGATCCCTAATTGTTCTTCCTGGGTTGTAAAGGCGGCATAATTTGCTTTAGTGACAAACACGGGTTCCGATTTATATGGCTTCAATTATGCAGTGTGCTATTAATGTCATTTTACATCCACTCTGTGTTAAGGAAAAGTTAGCATATGTGACTCCATTTTGGTTTGGGGCCCACCATTGTCTAAAAGCAAGCACATCATGCACCAGGAGGAGTGTTCCTTAGATACTGCATTCCTCCCCCTTGTTTTCCAGTCTGTCTCGACTCCCGGTTTCTGTTCTTTGTCTGTTCCTAACTCCCTGCCTTCTGGCCTTGATGTGAGACTCCCATCCTGATAAGAAATGCTCCTGGTGCATTGCTTTAGGACCATGTTGTGTAGCTGAAGTAATGGTTTAGCACAGGGAATGTACCTAGCAGGGATAGGCGGTAGATAAGGGGAAGGTTTGTCTATTGGCTAAGGTTTCCGATGCACGAGGGCAACATGCTTTGCTAAAAGGTATATAATCTCTGTATAACCTGCATTCGGGGTCCCCTCCTGACTAGCAGGGAGGCACCATGCTCAAGCGTAATAAACTTAGTGTCTCTGGAAACTCTGCAGTTATGGACTTTGTTCGTGTGCCTCAGCCTAGACTCGAACTGTGCGTGACCTATCAGGTGTAATTTGTAGCAGTTTTGGCAACCCAGATGGGACTCTAGGGCTTGCCCCAACAAGCGAGACTATAATCCTCCTCTCGGACAGCTCCAGCCGGCACAGGGTGAGTTCACCTTTGAGAACTCCGAGGTGTGGGGGTGTGAGCCATCACTTAGGCAATAAGGTGGCACATTTGGTGTCCTTTTTGGTAGCCCATTATGGATTCTGGGCAGAGTGTAAGTAAGGGGGCCCCTTTGGCTGAAATTCTCAAGAATTGGAAGAATATTTCTGGTACCCATGGGTTAGGTAAAAAGAGAGCTGTAATCTTGTGCAAGGTTGAGTGGCCAGCACTAACTCCTCAAACACCTTTCGAATGGCCACCGGATGGTTCCTTTGCTGGGGAAAAATTAACAGTGCTTAGGAAAAGGCTGGAGGACAAAGCTCCAGCCCAGATGGATTATTGGTATGTATGGGACAACTGAGCTTATGCGCATGCGGAAGGACATCCTCTTTCCTCCTCCTTTTCTTCTTCATCTCAGGGGTCTCCAGCCCCGCTCTGTGCTATGCCTACTTTTGCCCCTCCTCCGGCTTACCCTCGGCTTTCTGACCTATGCCCAGGACCAGTTGCAAGCCTTAAGACAGGACTTTCCAGGAAGAAAAGGAAGCACTGGCTAAGCAAGTACCAGTCCTTCAGAGACTTGTCAAAATTTAACCATTTGTGCTCAGCATATGCCGTAATAACAGTGTGTCTGCCATAAGAGGAAATTAGTTAAACCGCCAATTGGCTGTGCGTTCTGTCCAGGTGACAAGCCTCACGGGGGAGGACTCAGGTAGCCCTTGTGAGTGAGAATATTTAAGAGAAGAGACCAGGAGGGCTAGTTAAGAAGCCCACCCTCCTTGTTAAATTGGTAGTGGGATAAAGCTGGTGCTCATGGAAGGGAAAGTTCAGAGAAACAGGATCGGGCCCAAGCGGGCAGGCAACAGATTGGAAAACAGACTGGAAACTTGGAGGGCATAGGGGAAAAAAGAGGAGTAAATTACAGGAATGGGAAATGTAAATCCTGGAATAATACTTGGAATGGTAAAATCTGAGTTGATTGGGTGTTGTTTTGGGAGATAAGCAAGTGATTTCAGGAAGGAAAGTGAGAAGTTAACTCTGTAGTTGCTGGAAAGAATTAAGCAGTTGAACTTTGTGAAATACTAGGAAAAATTCTTGGTTTCTTCGCAGCCATTTTGAGGAAAATGGGCCCTTTTCCAAAGGAATGCAGTTATACAGTGCTACTTAATTACTATCTTATCAGGCTCCAAGGGGCTACAATAGGTGGTGTCTTCCTTTTCAGGTTGCTGTGTGTTTGACAGCAGGAATTAAAAGTAAAAGGCAATCAAAAGTCTGGTAAAGTTTATTGTGCCCTTTTAAAAGAAAGAATCTTTAAGCTGTGGATCCAAAAGCAAGCCAGAAAGCATTTGTTTTAATGTAAATTTCCTAACTGATAAGGTAGAAGCCACTGAAACCTGGGCTGCCTATGAAACAAATACAAGAAAATATGGGTAATTCCTCTGTTTTGCTGGCAATTAACAAGGGGGAGGGTTTTCACAGGAATGCAGTATCTAAGAAATACTCCTCCTGGTGCATGATGTGCTTGCTTTTAGACAATGGTGGGCCCCAAACCAAAATGGAGTCACATGCTAACTTTTCCTTAACACTCTGAGAGAGAGAAAGCTCTCCGTAAAGAATGTGTGCTGTACAGCAAGCCATCCTTGAGGGTTTGTTTTTTTATCATCATCCCTATGGAGGAAAGGATGTTTGCTTTTTAAAAACAATTGAAGCTTTATTTTATTTTGGCACTTTACAGCAGCTTCAACCAACAATTTATGCCCTGGCATTACCATAGTGCTAACTTCAGACTTGATCCTGTCAGGGCTGAGTGTCTCAGTTTCAGGGTAACTGCACCTGTATCCTGCCTTCCCCCATGGTCCTCTCCAAGAGTGTGAGGTCAGGACTTAGCTTTCCAGCTGCCACCTGTCTCTGGGCAGGGACTTTGTCCCACTCTCTTCTGACCGGGGTAATTAAGGCTGCCCAGCTCCCTTATGTTGTCATATCCCCAGCAAGCCCCTCTGCCTAAAGGCCAGCACCTGTGCATCGCTTTCTCTAAAGATAATGACTGTGTCTTTACCAGCGGCGACATTGCTCTTTCAAAGAGAGACGTTTATTCTTAAAGCAAAAGCCTGTCAGGAAAAACATGCAACAAACCAGGAACATTCCTACATGCTTACCAGAGGTCATTCCCAAAGCCAGCATAGGGGTCTGATAAGTGTCAGTCTTTCCACCTCTTTAGCAAGGTTGGGGTTCCTTAGGGCCCAAGGTCCTGTAAGTTTTGAATCAAAAAGGAACACCACGAGTCAGTTGAAACTCATCCTTTAATACCCAAACCCCTTTCTTGGTTTCCTAGTCTCTGGAAAACCCAGCCTGAACCAGTATATGCCAACCACCCCAGAGGGTGGTACCTCTCTAGAGTTGTTGGCAGTCTGAGTGATTTGCCTTAATATCCACCCCCTTCACTATTTGTAGTTCCTGTGGTACTCTCCCGGGGAGTAGAACAGTCATATATAAACCATTCATAAATTTAATGCAATGGTCCCCAAGATACAGCATGGGATTGAAATCTGTCACACTGAGCAGCTTCCCTTTCCATTAGGGCCAACAAAATGGAAGGCAGGTCAGCACCCCACAGGATCTGGCCTGATACCTCATGGGGTTTGTCTGTAGCTCTTTAATCTAATTATATGCTTTTCCTTTCCTCCATTATAGGATCTGTGCACCACACAATCAATGAATCAGTCTTCAGAGAAGGAATTTGTATCCCATTTTACAGACAGTGAGATTTGGCATCAAAGAGTAAGATAGTCAGTGTCACACGAGCAGTCTATGGCAGAGCTGCGAAGAAAACCCATTCTCTCAAATTCCTGTCCAGTGCCTTAGCAATAAGACTGTCCTTCCTATAGTTAACCTAGTTATTTGGCCTAGTCCACATAAGTGCAAACTGTGGCAATTTGGATTTACGGGAGTCTTGTAACGCTTGTCAAGATTTAACATACCCTGTGCAGCAGCAGAGAAATTTTGGCTCTTGGCCTGAAAATTACAGCCTAATACAACTTCTTACATGTGTGGGCATTTGATAAAGTTTTAATCCCCAAGAAGATTTTTAATGCAGCTTTGGAAAACACACTAATGTACCATTTCTTTCCAGGCAAGTTCCCTTTCTCTCCCTAGTGTAGCACATCTCATAAAAGCAGTGGTTGAAAGAGTGACACTTTTCATACAAATAAGTTTTTTTTGAAAAATCATTTTTTGTTCTTACAGTTTCTTGCTACACTCCAGTGCATCACTTTGGTTCACAGAGGAGAACATCATTGTCTTGTGGGGCAATGCCTCCACGCAGGTAAATGGGTGCAGATCCATTGACTTCAATGAAGTTGTGTCCATGTATGCCATTGGGTGAAATTCATCCATTTGCAAAGGGCCAGTATAAGATCTATGCATCTATTTAGCGCCACATTAGCCTCATGGGTTTGAGTGCATCTTCTATGGTACACACAGTCACCTTGGAGGCTCTTTGTCCAGGCATGAATTTGATTGCTTTTGGCATGGGAGCCACAGAAACACTGCTACTGTCTCTACTATTTAGCCAGTATTGAATTATATGAAACAATACAAGCAAGAAAGGGTAAGAGGGAAAAGTGAGTCTGATCTCCCAACTCATGGAAGTTAGTGGACAAGCTCCCATTGACATCAGTGGACATTGGATCAAGCCTTTTGTCTGGGTCTTTGATTTACTTTAGTTAACTTGCAGAAACCGTTTTATACAAGTTGGGGATGTCCATCAAAATCAGAACTGAATAGACTAAACATAATTTAAAGAAAACATGAGAATGAGGTTTAAAGCATGGAATGAGTGTCAAATATTATAACTTTGGGAGGGAGGGGGCATGGATGGGTTAATGAAAGCATTTTCCCTTGACCCTAGATGTTAATCAGTTTGTATCTATTCTGGTTCATGCAGACTGCCAGCCTTGATATATTTATCCTAGCTGGTTAAACTCTAGATGTGATTCTTACTCATATCACTGAGTAATTCTTTTTAAAAAGCATACTAGGCTATTTTTCTTACTTATACTCTGTGGCAGTTGCAAGAGGAAATATCGTCAATTTTAAATTGGTACCTGTGATGGGGTCCACTTACTGCCATTGGGGCCTCCTCCTAGTCGCTCTGGGGATTAGCTCTGGCCAGGCATTGCACCCTCCTCTGGTGGTGTCTGTCCCATCATCCTCTCGCCCTGCAGTCCCCTCTTGCTTGAGGAACCACAGCCTTCTCTTCATGACTCAGCCCTTCGGCCAGGTCACTGTGTTTCCCCTTCAAAGGAGAGAGTCTTCCTAGAAGACATTGCCCCAGGCAGTCCACTGTCCTATGCCTGGTCTGTGCCACGTCCTCAGTGGCTGGTATGAGAACCCTTGTCTGCCCTCCAGGCATAGGCACCGACTTCCCCTCTGCCTGGTGGGTGCTCAACCCACACCCGCCCCTGGCTCCGTCCCTGCCTGGCCTCTTCTCACCCCTGCACACCCTCACCCCACCCCCATTCTACCCCTTCTTCAAGGTCCTTGCCCCACCCACCTTTTCCCACTCCAGCTCCACCCCCATTCCACCCTCCCCCCAAGTTCCCACCCCTGCCCTGCCTCTTCTCCACTTCCTCCCCTGAGTGCGCCTTGTCCCCGCTCCTTCCCCTCTCTCCCAGAAAGTCCTAAGGGCCACCAAACAGCTGTTAGGCAGCGGGGGACAGGAAGCGCTGAGAGGGAGGAGCAGGGACATGGCCTGCTGGTGCAGTGGAGAAGGAGGTAAAGGGGGGGAGCTTGGTCACCGGTGGGTGCAGAGCACCCGCTAATTTTTCCCTGTGGGTACTCTAGTGCCTCTAGGTTCTAGCTCAGGAGCCTTCTAATAAGCAGCCAGTTCTGCACTATCCTATTCCTTGCTGCAATTCCCCTGAGCCTTCTCCTACCTTCCTGGCTTCCCTGTCTCTGGGTTTGCCAACCTCCCTCTTTTCAAGGAGGAGCCACGGATCATTTTTCACAGCCCTGAATGACCCTCTCTCCTCCCAGGGAGTGACTACAGCCTACTTCCCTGGAGACCCAGCTGCTCCCAGCTCCTGCACTTATACAAGCCCCTCCTGTTTCTGTCCAGCTGAGCCTGCTTCCAATTAGTGGCCCCTTCTCACCTAAATCTCTCCCCTGCTCACTGCTTAACTGGTTGATTGGGCCCTCCTGGCCTAATTCAACCTCTCAGAGCCAGTATGGGGAATACACCCCATCACAGTACCTCCTATTTTCACCGGCTACCTTCTAGTTCTTGCATTATGGACAGCAACAAAATGAGAGGCCTGCCTGATATTCTCTAGATCATCCATTTTTTAACAGACTACCGCTACCATAACTTCTCTAGAGTGAAGGCTGTATGGTGGGGGTAGAAAGGACAGTCTCTCTCTGAGTCAGCTGGTCTACACAGGGCTATTTTATGATGTTATCTCACTGTCGTCATTATGTATTTATTATTTATATTACAGTAGCACCTAGAGGCCACAATTGAGTCTGGGTCCCATTGTACCAAGCACTGTACAAACACACACTGAGAGATGGAGGCACCTTAGAGACTAAGAAATATATTTGAGCATAAGCTTTCGTGAGCTACATCTCACTTCATCGGATGTATTCAGTGGAAAATACAGTGGGTAGATTTATATACACAGAGAACATGAAAGAATGGGTGTTACCATACACACTGTAAGGAGAGTGATCACTTAAGGTGAGCTATTACCAGCAGGAGAGCGGGGGGGGGGGGGGGGGGAGGGGAGACGACACACCTTTTGTAGTGATGATCAAGGTGGGCCATTTCCAGCAGTTGACAAGAATGTCTGAGGGGCGGGGGGGATAAACATGGGGAAATAGTTTTACTTTGTGTAATGACCCATCCACTCCCAGTCTCTATTCAAGCCTAAGTTAATTGTATCCAGCTTGCAAATTAATTCCAATTCAGCAGTCTCTCATTGGAGTCTGTTTTTGAATTTTTTTTGTTGAAGAATTGCAACTTTTAGGTCTGTAATCGAGTGACCAGAGAGATTGAAGTGTTCTCCAACTGGTTTTTGAATGTTATAATTCTTGACATCTGATTTGTGTCCATTTATTCTTTTATGTAGAGACTGTTCAGTTTGACCAATGTACATGGCAGAGGGGCATTGCTGGCACATGATGGCATATATCACATTGGTAGATGTGCAGGTGAACAAGCCTCTGATAGTGTGGCTGATGTGATGGTCAGTGCCCTGAAGAGATGACAGTTTAAATAGGGAAGATGGACAAAGGGTGGGAGAAAGAGAGGATTATTATTCTTAGTTTACAAATGGGATATTTATTTAAAAAAAAAAGTTGGCCATTTCTTATGGGAAATGTGAGGCTACCTGAATTAATATAATACATATACTATATTTGATAAACTTTGCACATCAAAAGTACGGCTGTATCAGACAAAGCAATGGTTATGGTTTTTGAAGCCTAGACTCCTAATCTTTCATACCATTTCTTAAATATTTGAATGTTGTTCATAATTGTTTCTCCACTTATTGATAAATTCCACTTATAACCATGGCACTCTGCCAAAATTCAGAGCTACTACTGAAATAAGGCCAGCTTCCTGCTTACACAGTAATTATAATCAGCCAGTGTCTTTAAAATAACATTCCCAGTAATGGGATTGTAAACAAGTTACAAGCTGTAAGTTTTCTTTATATAGCTCCAAGAACCAGGGGGAAAAGAAGCATTCATCTAGCAGCTATTTCTTGATTAGACATGAGAAGATATAAAACATTAGCAGCTTTTGAATCGTCTTTATTCTTCTCCTTAATTTTCTCCATTTTGCAATGTTTCTCTCTGTGCTCTATTTTTGATGTTGAAGACAGGCCCATATCAGCAGAGAATCTAGACTGAGTGAGGGAAGAACTTTGAAATGTTCCAAGTATGGGATGGACAAATTCTGAGGCCTTTATCCTGAGTTTCTCTGGCTCAAACCCTTTAGAGCTGCAAAAATGAAACTTACAGAAACATGACTTTTTTTTTTAAACAACATTTCAGTAATTTTGCTTCTAGTCTGGGGTGGGCAAACTTTTTGAGCCGGGGGCCACATATGGGTATGGAAATTGTATGGTGGGCCATACAATGCTCTTGAAATTGGGGATTGGGGTGCAGGAGGGGCTGAGGGCTCCGGCTCAGGGTGCGGGCTCTGGGATGGGATCAGAAATGAGGAGTTCAAGGTGTGGGAGGGGGCTCCGGCTGGGGGTATAGGCTCTGGGCTGGGATAAAGGGGTTCAGAGGGTGGGAGGGGGATCAGGGCGGGGCAAGGGGTTTGGGTGCGGGAGGAGGTCAGGGGTGTAGGGTCCAGGTAGCACTTGCCGCTGCTTCCAGGAGCTGCTTGAGATATGTCCTCCCTCCAGCTCCTATGGGGAGGCACAGCCAGGCAGCTTGGCGTGCTGTCCCATCTGCAGGTGCCACCCTTGCAGCTCTCATTCACCATGGCTCCTGGCCAATGGCAGCTACTGAGCCCCTGGCTGACCCTATGCATAGGAGCCAGAGGGGGGACATGCTGCTGCTTCCGGGAGCCACACAGAGCCACAGCACAGGCGGAGCAGGGCAAGCCCCCTGCTGGAGTGCTGTCTGATTTGTGTCCATTGTTTCATGTTCTCTAGGGATATAAATCTCCCCACTGTATTTTCCACTGAATGCATCCGATGAAGTGAGCTGTAGCTCACGAAAGCTTATGCTCAAATAAATGTGTTAGTCTCTAAGGTGCCACAAGTCCTCCTTTTCTTTTTGCCAATACAGACTAACACGGTTGCTACTCTGAGACCTGTCATTATGTTTAGCAATGGAGAGTGAAATAGAGAGGGCTAGAGATTATGATGAAGTTGGTATATTGCTTTCTTGCTGTGAAAAATGAAGCTTAGAAAACACAATGCTGTTGAGTTGACTTGCTGGTCCTAAATGCCAGTGTGAATGCTGAGATCAGAAGCTCATCTGCATGTTAGTCTTTTATGTGGAAAGCTAATGCTACTGCTTTAATAAAAAACCCAAGCTTGCCTTTAGAGGGCACTAAAAACTTGCTGTGCTTATTGTCACCATTGTGGAGTTACAATGTGCAAGCAATAGCTGTTTACTGGGCATTTTATTACAATTAGGCCACATTAAAACATTTAAGTCTTCAATATTTTTGCTATCCCCTTGATTGCAGGGCATGTGTTTTCGAATACGCCTAGTACAGTATGCGGAACTTAAAAATTCTCTTTGCCAGACTGATGTCTTTATAGAATAATGGTGTGTGATAGCGCTTTTTAACACTGCAAAGGAGTAGATACAATCCATTCACAAAAAGCCATTTAATATAACTCTTGGGTGTATTTCTCTTTGAAACCTCAAGATACTTACAGTTTTGACATACTGTACAAGCAAATACCTACCCCCCAGAGAGAGACAGTTATAAATATTATAGTCGGGCCTAGAGGCCCCAGCTGACATTGTGGCCCCATTGTGCTAGGCTGCATACAAACCTATTCTAAGAAATTAGTCCTTGACCTGAAGAAGAGTTTACAATCTGAGGCCTGCTCTACACCTAAAATCTAGCTATGTCCCTCAGGGTGTGAATTCCCTCAGGGGGATATTTTTTCCATCGATTTTAGCAGCTGCCTCTCAGAGAGGTGGCTCTCCGACAGTCACTGGAGAACCCCGTCTGTTGCTGTAGTAAGCATCTACACTAGAGCCCTGCAGAGGCCCAACTGCAGCAGTTCTGCTGTGTCACTCTAGTGTTTCTAGAGTAGATATACCCAAAGTAGGCAGGGCTACAAAGAAAGGATTATGATTCCCATTTTATAGACAGGGCAAAGAGGCACAGAGAGAGGAAGTGTGTGGGGAAAGGGGGATTTTGTGGTCTGTGGCAGTTGAATTGGATAGAAAGCAGTGGATAGGCACTCCTTCTAATATCAGTGTACAAATCTAAATACATGAATCGGGTTGTGCAGGGAATCTGTGGCAGAGCTGTGAATTCTACTCAGATGACCACATGGCCCTATCTAACCTTAAGGAGAGCTGAACTCCGAGGTGTCTCCTGTTCAGTGAGGTCATGTTGTTTTAAAATCTCATTTTCCTTTTGCATTAGCTGAGGCACAAGGCAACAGGGTGAGCTGTGTAAGGGACACAGTAAATTCATGGATTATCGGGGATTAAAACCAAATCCTCTGCTCTAACCACGAGAGAACTCATCCTTTTATGCCAGTCTGGCAATATTGTCATGCACATTTACCATGTCAGGCACAAAATCTATTCACCTACACTTATGATGATTAAGAGAATGAACGAGACCTACTATTTTATTGACCAGTCTAAAAAGAAACAATGCAAAACAGGCTAATGGGTGAGGAAGAATTTCAGAGTTGTCTTATGGTATAGAGATATGCTCTGAAGTTTCACTACCTCTAAATATTGGGATACTTAGGCAGCTATTTGGTTATCAGATGTGGGTGATGAAATATCACTCAGATATCATTAGGAAAATATTAATTCCTCAAAAGGATACTTCTCTGGAGGGCATTTTACCAGTTAAAATCACTATTTGTGGATGATTTATAATCTAATAATTTTCCATCTGAAGCATTAGTTAAAAAAGGGAGTGGGCTTGTATGGGATTTTGGTAGGAGGCTCTGTTTTCACCTGAAATGATTTAAGAAGTTAGTTTCAGTATGGATAGAATTGTGAGGGATGAGACCATTGACCTGCCTACTGTAAACAGTGTTCATCAACACTTATGGGGACTCAGGTCCTTTGTTGCTATCAACCCATCAACGCTTTGAGTTTTTTTCTTATCTGCATTGCTTTGGTATAAACCTGGGGTAACTCCACAAGCTCCAGACTTACATGATTTGACTGACCCAAAAGAAAATGTCTGGCTATAGTTCAACAAACTGAAATGTTTCAATGCGGGTCAAAGTGACCTGAAACAAAGTATTTTATTGTGACTTTCCCAATGGAAAATAAAATTAAAAAAAAAAAAATTGGGGGGTGTGTGTGTGGGGGTAAAATTGTAATTTTCCTGTGGAATTTTCCTTCGAAAAACCACTCCAAGTTTGCACTTGTTCATAATACCAAGCCATTGGTATTATACCAGAGAGCAGCACTTACT
This sequence comes from Natator depressus, assembly GCF_965152275.1. Classification (NCBI taxonomy): domain Eukaryota; kingdom Metazoa; phylum Chordata; order Testudines; family Cheloniidae; genus Natator; species Natator depressus. The sequence continues at coordinate 161,600,609 of NC_134236.1, forward strand.
TATGGGATTAATTCCTGCTTCCTCAAAGGCTGTGGAATGGAACCAAGAGGCTTGGACCCCTTGGGAGGCAAGTGGGGTTCTCCAGCCCCAGGCTGTGTATTGAAGTTTGGGGAGAGTTTAGCAAATTAGGGTCCCCCCACCATGTCGGACTCCATCCCTTTTACTCCTTTAGTCTCCATGTATATTCATCTGACAATACCAACAGTCTCTGCAGATGTGAGGGGCAATCTGCTTACTGCATTCTGGTACAGTTTTGTTGCCTCTAGGCTAGTGATACTTGCATTAGGAGGTCCCATCTGTTGTTATCCTGAGTGATACAGAAATAGGATCTTCTGCAGGCAATTGATGCTTTGCTTCACAGGGTCAGACGTGAGCTCTGTATGTGACTCTATGCTCATTTCAAATCCCATAAAATACTTGAAGATCTTGGCATTTTAGCTGCAATGTACGTGCAAAGTAAAAAGCCTACAGCAAAATTCATACTCAATAAAAATCTAGTTTCCCCAGATGAAACATCCCATTAATAAGTGCAACAGGATGACAGGGTAACCCCCCTCTGCACTGAGGCTGCCGGCAATTATTAGCAAATGTTTTTGTGTGTGCTAGTCTGTGCTTGTTCGTCTCTCTCTCTTTCTTTCTCTATATATACAGAGAGAGAAACGGCAATCTACAGAGTTACTAAATAGGAATGATATCTTTTAGTTGCATGTGCTTGCATACAATGCATGCAGCTCATAAAACAGAGCTATAAAGTGGCCTTACTCATTTATTAACATTGTAGCGTAATCGGAGGTGAGTCTGAATTAAAACCGCAGATCTGAGCATTCCCATATGGTGGGCAATTCAAAATCCCGATCTGGATGTGAACTTTGTGGCCTCAGCCAACCTCTGAGTCTAGGATAATGAAAATCAGTGTTATGGAGACTTAAAATGGGGCTGGCAGAGACCCAAGATTCAGCCAACATCAGTTTTTGCTACACTTCCAATGGAGAGGTCACACCATCATGTATGACATAAGAGGGGGCTGGGTTGCCAAAGTGAATCTGAGCTCTGGGCACCTCAAGCTTGGAGGAGGAGAAAGAGGGACAAGGAGAGTGTGAAGGCCTCACTCGGCAGCAGCGAAAGCTCCAGCATTCTTCCTTTCTGCCCCATTGCCTAACCTAATCGTCAGTGTTAAAAGCCTAGTACTGCCTCCCTGTTTGTCCAGCTCCCAGGTCATACCAGATGTTTCCTTCTCTTTAAAAAAAAAAAAAACAAAAAACAGTGACCCCAGCCATGCTTCTTCTCAGCAGCAGGTTTAGCATAATGCACTTTGGGGACGCCTGTTTTCAAACATTAGTTCTGATTAGAGGTTGGCTTGAGCTGCCAGATTGGGCTACACCTCCAGTTCTAAATATTCTGAAGCTCAAATCTGGGGTGTTGAGTAAACCCATTACAGAGACAAGGGTTGGCTGCAGTGTTTGGATCCGGATGAAGAATTTGGATCAAAACATCACTGAAGAATGGGGGATGTCTGAGCTAATGGTGATGAACCTGCTACTGAAATCTAAACAGGGCATTTTATTTGTTAAAAACCCCAAAGGCACAATTAGCTTGTTACAAGTTAATAACGCAGGACTCAGTGCTACAGAATATGAACAAAACATAAAGCCCTACTCTGGAGATTTTCAGGAACAGTGCAATGAACAGTCATTTGCTTACCATATCTCTTTCTTGAGTTGGGCTGAAACCTTTCAAAGTGCAGGAATGTAAGAATCTCTAATCAGGATCAGTATGGTGTATATATCAAGTCATTTCTTCAGAAAGCACAGGTATTTCCATATTGGATCAGACCCACGGTCTATCTAGTCCAGTATCCTGTCTCTGACATGGCCAGCACCAAATGCATCAAAGGAAAGTGCAAGAAACCCTGCTGGAGGCAGTTGTGAGATAATCTGCCCCCACCCGTGAAAGTTTTCTTCTAACCCCCAATAGTTAGAAGCTAGTACATGCCCTGAAGCATAATGGTGAATGCAGGAAATAATTTTTAAAAATAACAATGTGAGGCACCATTTGTAAACCTGTAAGGGAAACGCTGTTCCTTAAAATACAGAGTTCGCTTCTTTAGAAATGTTCCCAATTACACTGAAGTCCCTATTGGGAATTTTGATGCCTATGTATGCTGCACAGCATTTCCAGGCTGCAAAACATCTCCAAGGATTCCACCAGGAAATCTCTTCTGGGCCGATGGAGAGAATCTTATAAAATGCACATCAAAGCCAATCTTCAATTATTATTTGCGGTACAGTAGAACCTAGAGGCCCCAGTTGAGATCAGAGCGCCATTTGCGAGGTAGTGTAATTACACGTGATAAGAGACGTGTCCCAGAGAGCTTACAATCAAAACAGACAAAGAAGTAGTATTACCCCTATTTTGAAGATGGGGAACTGAAGCACACAGTGGATGAATGGCTGCCCAAGGTCACACAGATCCCAAACCTGGCACAGGCAGCACCTATATATGCAACCACTGTGCAAGTGCAGTAAAACTGGATCCTGAGTATTTTACCTCTGTATTCAGAGAGAATATCTCTTGTGGTCCTGTCTAACCCTATGATTCTATTCACCAATGGCCAGAGTTAAACATTGTGGCTGGAGCTCTGTGATTTTATGACCATTTCTCTAGGTGCAACATTGCACAATGTGTGTTTCATCTTCTGATACATAGGGTATTAGCCAGTGCCTAGTGGGAGGATAACAGATTTGATAAACTAATCGTGAGATCACTTATGGTCCATCCCGTTTTCTTAGAGCATGAGAATTGCGTGGTATACTGCGATGCCTATTATATGTGAAGGAGGCACCCACACTGCTCTGGCAGAGGTCTGATGGAAATCCCAGGAAGGGGGTTTAAGCAAGGGTTTATTTGCAAGCACATGAAAATAAGCAAATTAATCAGCAAGCAAAAGGAAAATGACATCCTGGAGGACTTAAGCTGTTTGAATCATGTGCCAGATATGGAGCCAGGGGCAAGCTCATGCTTGCCAGCATAAGTGCCTGAGGAAAATGAAGATCAGGACACTAATGTTAGCGAACAAGCCTCTAACACAACCTGCCACTTGGGTTCTGAGATTGTAATCCAGGAAGGGAGTCAGGCAAGGACAGATGCTCAGCATTTGACATTTTCCAAATGTTTTCTGAATAATTATCTGTTTGGGAAGGAAGAAAAGAAAAAAGAAACACTTTCTCTTAAAGGAAAAAAGATGCATTTTGTTCCAAAGACAGCCCCTTTTAAAGGACTTTCAGCCAAGACTTTCAAAAGTGACTGGTGATAGTGCCTTCATTTTTGGGTGCCTATTCTGAGACACCTTAAAGGAACTGTGTTCCTTTGCACCATTGATCAGCAGTCACATTCTACCCCAGAGGTGTCCGCATTTCAGTGGTAAGAGAAGTGGTTCCTGTTTGTAAAGCGCTTTGGTGTATATTTGGTATATGTAAGGGTCAATCTAAATTTACCATTTATTTTTATTCTGACTATTGGAATAAAGGAAATCTGTAGTTCCTTCATACAGCGGATAGGCTGTGTACTATATATTCCCCAGCATACTCATTTAGGGGAATGATGCAGTACAGTACCTGCTCAGAAGTCACCAGACAAAATTTTTGGTTCCTGCTGTTGAAAAATGAACACTTCAGCATATAGTGTCACTGGAGTGAGGAGTTTAAGTATTGTTTATTATTGGAAGTGGGTTATAGGAGAGGACAGATATTTAGACATTTGAAATAACTTTAGCAAAGAGAATATATTTATTAGGGCTGTTGATTAATTGCGGTTAACTCACGTGATTAACTCAAATTAATCGTGATAAAAAAATTAATTGCGACTAATCACACTGTTAATAGAATACCAATTGAAATGTATTAAGTATTTTTGGATGTTTTTCTACATTTTCAAATATATTGATTTCTATTACAACGCAGAATACAAAGTGTGCTGTGCTCACTATATTTTATTTTTATTACATATATTTGCACTGTAAAAATGATAAAAGAAATAGTATTTTTCAACTCACCTCATACAAGTACTGTAGTGCAATCTCTTTATCGTGAAAGTGCAATTTACAAATGTAGATTTTTTTTGTTACATAACTGCACTCAAAAATGAAACAATGTAAAATTTTAGAGCCTACAAGTCCACTCAGTCCTACTTGTTCAGCCAATCTCTCAGTCAAACAAGTTTGTTTACATTTACAGGAGATAATGCTGCCCACTTCTTATTTACAGTGTTATCTGAAAGTGAGAACGGACGATCGCCTGGCACTTTTGTAACTAGTGTTGCAAGGTATTTACATGCCAGATATGCTAAACATTCATATGCTCCTTCATGCTTTGGCCATCATTTCAAAGGACATGCATCCATGCTGATGATGCTCCTTAAAAAAATGTGTTTAAATTTGTGACTGAACTCCTTGGGGGAGAATTGTATGTCTCCTGCTCGGTTTTACCCACACTTTGCCATATATTTCATGTTATAGCATGCCATATATAACATGTTATAGATGATTACCCAGCACATGTTGTTCATTTTAAGAACACTTTCACCGCAGGTTTGACAAAACGCAAAGAAGGTACCAATGTGAGATTTCTAAAGATAGATACAGCACTCAATCCAAGGGTTAAGAATCTGAAGTGCCTTCCAAAGTCTGAGAGGGACGAGGTGTGGAGCATGCTTTCAGAAGTCTTAAAAGAGCAACACTCTGATGCGGAAACTACAGAATCCGAGCCACCAAAAAAGAAAATCAACCTTCTGCTGGTGGCATCTGACTCAGATGATGAAAATGAACACACATCGGTCCGCACTGCTTTGGATTGTTATCGAGCAGAACCCATCATCAGTGTGGACTCATGTCCTCTGGAATGGTGGTTGAAGCATGAGTGGACATATGAATTGTTAGTGCATCTGGCATGTAAATATCTTGTGACGCTGGCTACAACAGTGCCATGAGAATGCCTGGTCTCACTTTCAGGTGACATTGTAAATAAGAAGCAGGCACCAGTATCTCCCACCAATGTAAACAAACTTGTTTGTCTGAGCGATTGGCTGAACAAGAAGTAGGACTCATTGGACTTGTAGGCTCTAAAGTTTTACTTTTTTTTGTACATAATTCTACATTTGTAAGTTCAACTTTCATGATAAAGAGATTGCACTACAGTACTTGTGTTAGGTGAATTGAAAAATACTATTTATATTATTACAAATATTTGCACTGTAAAAAACAAGAAAGTGAGCACTGTACACTTCATATTCTGTGTTGTAATTGAAATCAATATATTTGAAAATGTAGAAGACATCACAAATATTTAAATAAATGGTATTCTATTGTTTAACAGTGTGATTGTGCGATTAATCGAGATTAATTTTTTTTATTTTGACAGCCCTAGTATTTATTGATGTTGTTCTCCTTTTTGCTGCCTCAAATATATTTAACACACAACTAGAACTAGGTGAGTGTCAAAGTCAGATTCAGGACTCACACATAATTTGTCAGACCACTCTGTTTATTAGCAAAGTGCTTTGCCAATGCACCCAGATGTGAGCCCCTCTCTGAGGCCCAAGATAACTTATTTATACAGCTAAGCCAAAGCCATTTTAACATAAGAGACAAAAGGAAGCAGAAACTGACAAATATGCATACATATCTTATTTGCATACTAACGTTTACCAATCTCCTAGCTCAGTAGGAGCTGTAAGTTGATTAGTTTGAAGACCCGTTGTCTCACACACCTTAATGTTTCTCTTCCTGACAACTATATTTCAACAAACCCTTCAAGTAGCATTTCTTTAATGAATTATAATTTCAATATAATTCATTCTACTTTCACAATCCCTCCTTTTGGTCAAGCTACACAATGACAAGCAATGACTGGGTTCCACATATTAATCGTTCTTTATCTCTTTGTTCATCAGTGATATTTGAAATAATCAAATTAGCACTCTCGTTTGGGGCAGCTATCTGTGTAGCATGCCTGACACAATTTTGGATACAAAAGGAAAGTAACTGAAAACATAGAAAAATTATTAGGATTCCAAACAGGAGAGTTAGGGCTCCCTGAAACAACCAGTTTCCTATGCCAGAGAAATTGAAAAGGGTACTTAGCCACTTCCATAAAGAACTTGGCTCTTCGTGGGGAAGATATGCAATTTGTTCTAAGTGGCTAGCGCGATCTATTACCTCATTGGTGTTGTCTGGTAGATACACACAGCAGTCTTTTCCAATGAGAGCACAAGTCCCTCCTTTTGCCGCCAGCGCTATGTCCAATGCCTGACAGTTTTGGAGGGCCATCTGTCGGATTGCCCCTGTTTCTTTGGCCAGGGCTCTTAAACTTTCTCCGGTTTCATTTGCTATTATTTCAACTACTGCTTGTAACCTTAGGGTATGTCTACACTACGAAATTAGGTCAAATTTATAGAAGTCGGTTTTTTAGAAATTGGTTTTATACATTCGAGTGTGTGTGTCCCAGCAGAAAATGCTCTAAGTGCAGTAAGTGCATTAACTCGGCGGAGTGCTTCCACAGTACCGAGGCAAACGTCGACTTCCGGAGTGTTGCACTGTGGGTAGCTATCCCACAGTTCCCGCAGTCTCCGCTGCCCATTGGAATTCTGGGTTGAGATCCCAATGCCTGATGGGGCTAAAACATTGTCGCGGGTGGTTCTGGGTACATATCGTCAGGCCCCCGTTCCCTCCCTCCCTCCGTGAAAGCAGCAGCAGACAGTCGTTTCACACCTTTTTTCTTGAGTTACCTGTGCAGATGCCATACCACGGCAAGCATGGAGGGCGCTCATCTCACTTTGGCAATTAGGAGCACACTAAACACCACACGCATTATCCAGCACTATATGCAGCACCAGAACCTGGCAGAGCAATACTGGGTGAGGAGGCGACGTCAGCGCGGTCACGTGAGTGATCAGGACATGGACACAGATTTCTCTGAAAGCATGGGCCCTGCCAATGCATGCATCATGGTGCTAATGGGGCAGGTTCATGCTGTGGAACGCCGATTCTGGGCTCGGGAAACAAGCATAGACTGGTGGGACCGCATGGTGTTGCAGGTCTGGGATGATTCCCAGTGGCTGCGAAACTTTCGCATGCGTAAGGGCACTTTCATGGAACTTTGACTTGCTTTCCCCTGCCCTGAAGCGCATGAATACCAAGATGAGAGCAGCCCTCACAGTTGAGAAGCGAGTGGCGATAGCCCTGTGGAAGCTTGCAACGCCAGACAGCTACCGGTCAGTTGGGAATCAATTTGGAGTGGGCAAATCTACTGTGGGGGCTGCTGTGATGCAAGTAGCCCACACAATCAAAGATCTGCTGATATCAAGGGTAGTGACCCTGGGAAATGTGCAGGTCATAGTGGATGGCTTTGCTGCAATGGGATTCCCTAACTGTGGTGGGGCCATAGACGGAACCCATATCCCTATCTTGGCACCGGAGCACCAAGCCGGCGAGTACATAAACCGCAAGGGGTACTTTTCAATAGTGCTGCAAGCTCTGGTGGATCACAAGGGACGTTTCACCAACATCAACGTGGGATGGCCGGGAAAGGTACATGACGCTCGCATCTTCAGGAACTCTGGTCTGTCTCAAAAGCTGCAGGAAGGGACTTTATTCCCAGACCAGAAAATAACTGTTGGGAATGTTGAAATGCCTATAGTTATCCTTGGGGACCCAGCCTACCCCTTAATGCCATGGCTCATGAAGCCGTACACAGGCAGCCTGGACAGTAGTCAGGAGCTGTTCAACTACAGGCTGAGCAAGTGCAGAATGGTGGTAGAATGTGCATTTGGATGTTTAAAGGTGCGCTGGCGCAGTTTACTGACTCGCTTAGACCTCCGCGAAACCAATATTCCCACTGTTATTACTGCTTGCTGTGCGCTCCACAATATCTGTGAGAGTAAGGGGGAGACGTTTATGGCGGGGTAGGAGGTTGAGGCAAATCGCCTGGCTGCTGATTACGCGCAGCCAGACACCAGGGCAGTTAGAAGAGCACAGGAGGGCGCGGTACGCATCAGAGAAGCTTTGAAAACCAGTTTCATGACTGGCCAGGCTACGGTGTGAAAGTTCTGTTTGTTTCTCCTTGATGAAACCCCCCGCCCCTTGGTTCACTCTGCTTCCCTGTAAGCTAACCACCCTCCCCTCTTCCCTTCGATCATCGCTTGAAGAGGCAATAAAGTCATTGTTGCTTCACATTCATGCATTCTTTATTCATTCATCACACAAATAGGGGGATGACTACCAAAGTAGCCCAGGAGGGGTGGTGGAGGAGGGAAGGAACATGCCACACAGCACTTTAAAAGTTGTCAACTTTAAAATTTATTGAATGCTAGCCTTCTGTTTTTTGGGCAATCCTCTGTGGTGGAGTGGCTGGTTGGCCGGAGGCCCCTCCACTGCGTTCTTGGGCGTCTGGGTGTGGAGGCTATGGAACTTGGGGAGGAGGGCAGTTGGTTACACAGGGGCTGTAGTGGCAGTCTGTGCTCCAGCTGCCTTTGCTGCAGCTCAACCATACACTGGAGCATACTGGTTTGATCCTCCAGCAGCCTCAGCATTGAATCCTGCCTCCTCTCATCACGCTGCCGCCACATTTGAGCTTCAGCCCTGTCTTCAGCCCTCCACTTACTCTCTTCATCCCGCCACCTCTCCTCCCGGTCATTTTGTGCTTTCCTGCACTCTGACATTATTTGCCTCCACGCATTCGTCTGTGCTCTGTCAGTGTGGGAGGACAGCATGGGCTCAGAGAACATTTCATCACGAGTGCGTTTTTTTTTTCTTTCTAATCTTCACTAGCCTCTGGGAAGGAGAAGATCCTGTGATCATTGAAACACATGCAGCTGGTGGAGGAAAAAAAAAGGGACAGCGGTATTTAAAAAGACACATTTTATAAAACAGTGGCTACACTCTTTCAGGGTAAACCTTGCTGTTAACATTACATACATAGCACATGTGCTTTCGTTACAAGGTCGCATTTTGCCTCCCCCCACCGCGTGGCTACCCGCTCAACCTTCCCCCCCTCCCCGTGGCTAACAGCAGGGAACATTTCTGTTCAGCCACAGGCAAACAGCCCAGCAGGAATGGGCACCTCTGAGTGTCCCCTGAAAAAAAGCACCCTATTTCAACCAGGTGACCATGAATGATATCTCACTCTCCTGAGGATAACACAGAGAGATAAAGAACGGATGTTGTTTGAACGCCAGCAAACATACACTGCAATGCTTTGTTGTACAATGATTCCCGAGTACGTGTTACTGGCCTGGAGTGGTAAAGTGTCTTACCATGGAGGACATAATAAGGCTGCCCTCCCCAGAAACCTTTTGCAAAGGCTTTGGGAGTACATCCAGGAGAGCCACGAATGCCAGGGCAAATTAATCCTTTCACATGCTTGCTTTTAAACCATGTATAGTACTTTAAAAGGTACACTCACTGGAGGTCCCTTCTCCGCCTGCCGGGTCCAGGAGGCAGCCTTGGGTGGGTTCGGGGGGTACTGGCTCCAGGTCCAGGGTGAGAAACAGTTCCTGGCTGTTGGGAAAACCGGCTTCTCCACTTGCTTGCTGTGAGCTATCTACAACCTCATCATCATCATCTTCTTTGTCCCCAAAACCTGCTTCCGTGTTGCCTCCATCTCCATTGAAGGAGTCAACACGGCTGGGGTAGTGGTGGCTGAACCCCCTAAAATGGCATGCAACTCATCATAGAAGCGGCATGTTTGGGGCTCTGACCCGGAGTGGCCGTTCGCCTCTCTGGTTTTCTGGTAGGCTTTCCTCAGCTCCTTAAGTTTCACGCGGCACTGCTTCGGGTTCCTGTTATGGCCTCTGTCCTTCATACCCTGGGAGATTTTGACAAAGGTTTTGGCATTTCGAAAACTGGAACGGAGTTCTGATAGCACGGATTCCTCTCCCCATACAGCAATCAGATCCCGTACCTCCATTCAGTCCATGCTGGAGCTCTTTTGCGATTCTGGGACTCCATCATGGTCACCTCTGCTGATGAGCTCTGCATGGTCACCTGCAGCTTGCCACGCTGGCCAAACAGGAAATGAGATTCAAAAGTTCGCGGTTCTTTTCCTGTCTACCTGGCCAGTGCATCTGAGTTGAGAGTGCTGTCCAGAGTGGTCACAATGGAGCACTCTGGGATAGCTCCTGGAGGCCAATACCGTCGAATTGTGTCCACAGTACCCCAAATTTGACCCGGCAAGGCCAATTTAAGCGCTAATCCACTTGTTAGGGGTGGAGTAAGGAAATCGATTTTAAGAGCCCTTTAAGTCGAAATAAAGGGCTTCATCGTGTGGACGGGTGCAGGTTTACATCGATTTAACGCTGTTAAATTCGACCTAAAGTCCTAGTGTAGACCAGGGCTTAGGAAACGTTCTGCATGGTGTATTACTCCCCCTAATGGTATGAAGGAACCGCCAATGGCCTCTTCCCAGGTAAAGGGGCTTATGTTATTTATATACCATTGGGCATCTGTTAAGTCCCTTCTTTTTCGCCTGAAATTGCGGAGGCGTTCTCGAGGGAAGGTTCCTAGCACTCGGAATTGTGGGAAGAGTCGGGTGGGATAACAGATTCCTGACCAATTAGCTCTGGTCCCACACACCCAGTGATGGCCTATTAAGGCCGGGAAGGGTTGGTTGAACCCATTTATCATATAGGTGTTTGCAAAGGAGGAGTAGTATCCCCCAAAGGATACAGGGTAATTCTCCTTACAAGGAGTGGTGTTATTTGCATGACATTGAAAGATTGTGTTGTTTTCACTAAGGTTACTGTAGGGGGAACATGAGATTGATTTCTCTGTTTGATCCCAGGTTGAGAAATTCATATCTCCATACCCGGCCCGCCACTTTTTAGTTTTGTTTGAATAATCCCATACACCATTGGCCACAATATGCTGAAGGCAATGGCTTTTCCCCAGATTCAGCCCTGTCCCATTACACACCCAACACCAATGACCTTTTCCCTCCACCACACTTATCCATTTAGATGCATTTATTCCCACCGCTTCCCAAGTGTCATTGCTGTTCCATATTTTGTTAAATGGACGAGGCCCTCCAGTGAGGTCTGGGGACTTGAGTGGGATAGCCAGGACAGGAACACCAGTTTGAGAGTGGGCTGGGATGTGGCTGCAGACCCAGCAATTAGAAATATTAAGGGTCTGAGCTATCCACACCTGCTGCTGGATAAAAGAATTGTCATCGTGGTCTCCCCAGACCGTAAGATACCAGCAGCCGAGGAACAGGCAGAGGCGCATGTTGGAGGCAAGGCTCTTCTGTTTCTGAAAACCTCAACTGAGGGAACCGCAGTCATGGTTTTACACCCACCAGGCAGTAGGTGCTAGGCTCGCTACTGCTTTTTTTTTTTTTTTTTTTGTTCGTCGTCCGCTTCTGGCAACCCTTATGAGAGCGTAGATTGTAAGGTATTGCAGACTGTTCCTCTCCGTCTTCTTCTGGAGTCAAAATTGACTCTGCGTTGTCCTGAGGTGGTGATTGGTTCTCTGGGGATGGTGCCTTCTTACGCTGTGAAGCATGTATCCACGCTGCGATGCCAGATAGTTTAACAGCCATCTGTGTAGTAAGCAGTACCTGATGAGGACCCTTCCACCGGGGCTCCAAGGCGTGCTTTCGATGATGGCGCCGTATGTAGACCCAATCACCTGGCTCGAGGTTGTGGCAAGCGTCGGAGGTGGGTTCTGTGGGCCAGGCGACTCGAACCTGTGAATGGAAGTGACTTACAGCTTGCATTAGTCCCTTGCAATACTGAAGGAGCGCACTGTGAGTCAAGTTCAAATCTGGAATGGGAGTAATGGTAGTCATAGCTCGCATAGGGCGTCCCATAACAATTTCAAAGGGACTTAATTTATGCCTTTTGGTATGGAGTGGATCTCATGTCTATAAGGGCTAATGGTAAGGCTACTGGCCAGCTTAATCCTGTAGAGTCACAGATTTTCGCAAGCTTATTCTTAAGTACACCATTTCGTCTTTCAACTGCACCTGCACTCTGTGGGTGGTCGGGACAGTGCAACAGGTGTTTGATATGCAATATACGGTCCAGGTGTTTAACAAGTTGTCCAGTAAAATGTGTACCCCGATCACTGGACAGAGTAGCAGGAATTCCCTTGGCAGGCATAATATGATTTAACAAACATTTGGCAACAGACAGTGGGTCAGCCTTGCGACAAGAAAAGGCTTCAATCCAAGCAGAGAATAAACATACCATAACCAATATAAATTCATATTGTTGACACTTAGGCATTTGTGCAAGAACAGTGCTTGAGGCAGGCCCTGGAACCCCTGGGCCACTTTTGCAGGTTTACCAATATTATGGCTTTGTGGTACAGGCTGCACAGTGGCAGGCTGCAAAAGAGCTAAAATGGGGGGGCCCACCATCCTGTCTTTGTTACAGCAGAGACCATCCCCTCCTTTCCGACATGCGAAACACTGTGTAGCAGGGCAGCCAGAGATGGGTAGAGTGAAAAGGGGGCTACAAAGGCGCCAGTAAGCGAGCGCCAAAAGGAAGCGGGATGTAGAGAGCAACCTTGGGCAACCCAGGATTCTTTCTCGGTTTCTGGGGCAGAGTCTTGGAGCAGGTGAGGTGAGTGAGGGACCAGGAGGGTAAGAGGAGAACGGAGAACAAGGGAATCAGACATTTTGAGTAGGCGCGCTGCAGCAGCCAGAGCACGCAGGCAGGGGGGTAAGCCTTGGGCAACAAGGTCTAAAGTGGCAGAGAAATAAGCCACTGGGCGGTTCTTTTCTCCGTGCATCTGAGTGAGAACTCCAAGTGCACACCCAGATTGTTTGTGGCAGAAAAGGGTAAAAGGCTTAGAATAGTCAGTGAATAGTCACTTAGTCAGAATAGTCACTTAGAATAGAAGTGCCCTAAGGCAGGGGCAGAAGCCAAACCCTGTTTGAGGGAAACAAAGGCAGAATTGGCCTCAGGGGGCCATGGCATGGGGTCAGGCACAGAGAATCGAGTGAGTTCCTGGAGAGGTTTTGCAAGGGAGGCATACTGGGGAATTCATAGTCTGCAAAATCCAGCCATGCCTAAAAACTTCTGGACCTGGCTTGGGGAGCGGGGTCGGGGAAAGCTAAGGATAGCTTGGACACAGATGGGAGAAAGTGCACGGGAACCCTGGGAGAGGAGAAAGCAGAGGTATGTGACAGAAGCTTGACAGAGTTGTAGTTTAGAGTGAGAAGCTTTGTGACCCTTATTTGCTAGGGCAGTAAGGAGCACTAAAGAGTCAGTTTCAGAGGCAGACAATGAAGGGGAACAGAGGAGTAGATTATCTACATATTGGACTAGTGTGGACCTGGATGGGAAAACAAGGTCTCGGGCTAATGCTTGGGAAAAATATGATGGGCTTTCAGTATACCCCTGGGGCAGTGTGGTCCATGTGTACTGTTGCCCCTTGTAAGAAAAGGCAAACAGGAACTGGGAGTCAGGGTGAACCGGGACAGAAAAGAAAGCAGAGCACAAATCAACAACAGTGAAATGAGTTGCATCTGGTGGGATAGAAGCCAGAATCTTTGAGAGAGGCAAGTTTTGATTCTGTCCACCTATGATTTGCCTCTTCCCACCACTGCATGAAACAATCAACCTCTCCTTTTGCCAATTTAGTTTTAGGTTGGCCGAATTTGTCTTTTAAAACGTCTACTCGGTCTTTGTCCCAAGATCCTAACAGTGGCCACTGAATTTTGGGATTCTCCTGAGTTAGCCTTTTGCATTCCCATACACATCTTTCCCCGCCCTCCCCCAAGGTCAGCCTTTTGAAGCCATCCCCCACCCATGTCATGAGGTTTTCTGTTCATTAAACCACAACAATGCTAGCAACAAGACAAACACCACAGACAAACAACACAAAACATAGATCCATGGTGTTCTGAGTTATTCTTCCGCTGGCGCCAGCTTGCTTGTAGAGTCTAAAAACAAAAGAAACAATTTCCACCCCCCCTGGTGGGGACAGATTATTGCTTCGTAATAATACCACTTTCTTTTACAAATTTCCTTGCTAATTGCAGGAAAAACAGAAGAATTACCTCCAGGCTGTACTTATTTTGTTCTATAGTCAGGCTAGTGAATTACCCCACTCACTGGTCATTTATGAAATTCATGAGGTGGTGTACCTCAGTTTCCCCTCTTGTGCAACAGACCATGTTTGCAATAGTTTCTCTGCTGTACCAAGCAATAAGTTTATTCTCAGGTAATAGCTGAGACACAGCTTCAGATTTTAGCACTATACACACACAAAATTCTCTTTTGCCTAACATCCCTTGCACTGTGATTACTCTTTTACACAACTGTACCCCGATTACACTTCCATCTTGTACAACCAGGAGCAGCCAAGTTAAGTTCCAATAGAAACCCCTTACATCCTTTAGTGATTTTGATTACGTTACCCAATAGTCAAACAATTTTGATCAGATTCTCTCTCTCTCTGCTGCCTGCAGCAGTCCCTTATAGACCATTTCTGTGGGAAAAGGGCCCATTTTCCCTCAGAATAGCTGTAAAGGCTTCTGGGGACAGAAGCATAGTGCTGGTAGTAACCACTCTATCTGACCCCCTTAGCCTAGACCATTTTTCCAGAAATTTACAGGAGTCCGGACTCTTCCTAAAATACACAAACTGAGCTGGCGTTCCTTTAGGGAACTGTCCTGACTTAGAAGCCTGGTTACCCATACAGGAGGACTTTACACACCAATCACACAAGAAGGAAAGTCGGGTTCGTCAGAGCGATGCCCGGTGCAACACACAAAAGGAGCCCACAGGCTACTGCCTCAATCGCCCTTGCTTTCACACCAAGGGTTTTACCCAAGGCGCGGTGCGGCTGCGATTGTGCAGATTTCACTCACTCAGACCGTGGGGACAGGAACCCTTTGGTCAGCTGATCCCCGGACAGAGATGGCGCCCAGACTCAAACACACCACAGGGAGGACGGATAGACACAGACAAGACAGTCCTCAGTCCGGACAAAACACAGAAATAATTACCTGACCAGATTCCTGATGTCAGATCCCGGGATCCCTACCGGAACAGAGTGGGAACCAACAGGTTCAATGGCGTAGACTTCACTGTGGTCATGCACCCTTCCGTTCTGGCGGAGGACCGCTCGGGCCAAATGCCCAGGTGCCGGCTTGCCACAGCCATCCTAAGAACAGTCAGGAATCACACGGCCTCAGTGAAGACGGTTGCAATCTCGGTGGAACCTCCAAATTGTCAAAGTCAGATTCAGGACTCACACAATTTGTCAGACCACTCTATTTATTAGCAAAGCGCTTTGCCAGTGCACCCAGATGTGAGCCCCTCTCTGAGGCCCAAGATAACTTATTTATACAGCTAAGCCAAAGCCAATTTAACATAAGAGACAAAAGGAAGCAGAAACTGACAAATATACATACATATCTTATTTGCATACTAACGTTTACCAATCTCCTAGCTCAGTAGGAGCTCTAAGTTAATTAGTTTGAGGACCCATTGTCTCACACACCTTAATGTTTCTCTTCCTGACAACTATATTTCAACAAACCCTTCAAGTAGCATTTCTTTAATGAATTATAATTTCAATATAATTCATTCTACTTAACACACAACTAGAACTAGGTGAGTATGGCAAACAAATCTATAAATACTCATTCACATTTTAAAAGGATTTGCTTAGGGCACATCTACACTTAAACCACTGCATCGACACAGCTGCGCGGCTCTCACGCTTTAATGAAAGTGCTCTAAACTGACGGGAGAGAGCTCTCCCCTCAGCGTTGTTAATCCACCTCCCCGAGAGGCGGTAGCTATGTCTACACTATCTATCTGGGGGGTTAGATTGGTATAACTACGACGATTAGGGGTGTGGATTTCTCATACCACTGAGCTATGTAGCTATACCAATATAGGTCTGTGGTGTGGACAAGACCTTAGACTGTGTTTCTGTTGCTTTTGAGTTCACTTTCCATGAGTATCATCGAGGTAGGAATGTTTAGTATAAAAGTACATTTTACGTGAAAGTTACGGATTTTAAATTTGTAATCACCATGGGTATTTGCACCAGTAATCTGATACCGAGAGTTGCACTCATCCACTGGAAAAGCAGAAACAATACCATGTGACCTGATTTTTGTCCCATCACAATTGCTCAAATTTTGAATGGCTAAATGACTAAGAATTATGCACAAACTTTTTAAGCAAAGAATTTTGAATAACAAATAAATCCAGGATACTGATGATCTCCTTCATGGACAATACACCAACAGAGAAAGGGGTAAGACTCCTTGGTTAAATGACTGATTCCAAAATTTTCATCAGCACTACTTGCAACCACCTGACTTCTGGAGACTCTCAAATTTCCTAGAACTAAGTGCCAGACTGAGAATCCAATACTCACGGGGGGCCACTTACCTCCACAGAGAGCCTCATTGAAGCCAGTGGGATTACTCAAGGGAGTAACTGCTCCCCAGGATGAGTAAGAGGGTCACAAGGTTACAGGGTCCGTACAAGCTTATGAGTTCACTAATACACAGTTCTCATTAATAAACTGTGACAGAATATTCATCTTCCACCTCCCCACAAGCTTTCACTGGAGATGTCCCTTCCTCTGTCAGCTTATTGCTAAGCAGATGATGTCAACCTGTTCCTCCCCTCTTCCTCCAGGCAAAATTTGATGACAATAAGCAACTAATAGGTTAGAATTGGAGAGGGGGTGCTGAATGAGTGGAATGCAGGGTGACATCAGTGACAGTCACCGTCACTGAGTCAGAAGATGACATCAACACTTCAGCTCCACTGACAGGTTTGCTAGCTGCAAAAAATATGGACTTAGGCCTGTGCTCCTATTGTGTTGCAGTTAATGCTGGCATTCATTGGCAAACAGAGGCCACTGTTAGTTAATCTGATAACATGTAGTTTAATGGGGCAGATAACAGCAATGTAAATTCTAAAGGGGTGATGCTATGCATTGGTCTGGAAATGAAAGCAGGCACAGATATCACTGAGGAGCCAGCATTTCCCCTCACTTCTTTTTCAGCACACAAACCCTATTTTGGATGGGACAACTCTGTGGATGCTGCAGACATCTGCACCTCACTTCTGTTAAAAGAGAAGCAATGTCTATTGGTTGCGTTACAATGAAAAGCACAATGGAGATCCTGCCCCCTTGTGGTCATTATTAGGGATCCAGTGGCATCTTAGCAAAAGAGTTGTTAACTCTATATCTTGGGCAAATTCTGGTATGGGTAGTTACACCAGGCCCTATTTTATCCCTTTTCCTGCATGGATTCACTGCCTGCATGGGAACATACCCCCTTTCCTCAGACTCCATGGAGGTTGCTCCAAGGGTCCAGAGATGGTACAGGGACATGGGAGGACGGGGTACAAGGTAGGCAAGTTGGGTATCTTCCCATCACTGGCTTAGCAGAGATTCCCCAGGAAAGATGATACTGTCCTATGCTGCGTTATTTTTCCATAGATATCAACCTTGCAGTGAGGAACCTCCTTTAAGGAGGCCCTGAGGGCAGCTACCTGGTAGGGAACTTTCATCCATTGGGGCCCTACTAGTTGAGAAGGCACTGGAGGCCAGAGCCATAGCAGAGGCTCATATTCTCTTTGCACATATCCCTGGCCTCCAGGTTTTAGGGCCAGTCCTGCAGCCTCTCCCCCTTTCAGAAAAATATGAATCAGGCTCTCTGAGGGGAATCCACCAGGAGATTTCCTCCCTGTATGCTCTTGCCAGCAGGTTTTTTTGCAGGTAGGTGTGACTCGTGTTGCTGAGTACTGTTAACAGCTGCCAAGTTCCATTCCAGAGATGGCTGCATTTCACTGTGTGTGTGTGTGGAAGGGGAAGTGTTTTTGGTATGTACAATATTGTTTGCTGATCATCTGTAAAACGCTTTTTGATCCCTGGGATTGAAATGCACAAAGATCAATAGACTAAATGATTTTGTGGATTATTCCCCTGTCACTTTATTTTTCTCCTGCTGTGTTTGCAGCGTGAACATTGCAGCTTTGTGGTAGTGAGTGAGAGCATGACACTGATTAGGAAACAGACATAAGGAAAAGTGAAACTGGCTTTCCTATTTTCATGGTCCAAATTGAGAGAAATACAAAAAGTCAACAATCAGCATTTATTGTGGAAAGTAAACCAGGCTATTAAAGTTCTTCTATTGTTAATAATTTCAGCTGTCATTAATTACAGAGGTATTTAAATATATGGAGCCAAATCCTGGCCCATGCTGTAACCCCTTTGCACTGAGCTGGTGGGGATTTCCCTCCAATAAGGGAGAATCCACAGGTGGCATACAGCTGGCTCTACACCACCCCCTCCCACTCTCTCCTGCAAATGGGATATGTCATGGCTGAGGCATGGCCAGAATTCTGTTGCATTCTGGCTATCACCAGCTGGGAATTCAGTGGGGTTGTTTAACAGCTGGCACAAATTATATCCTCCCAGAGGATGCTTTAACTTGTGCGGGAGATGGAACTTGTCCCCAGCAGTCCTAGGGATTAACGGAGCACAAAGATGGCATTACAATGCTGCCCCCCCGACCTCTCCCTCCTCCACACACACATTTTGGGCCCTGCACAAAACCAGATCAGCAGATTTCAGTGCCACTGAATCTGGTCCTGAATCTTTAGCCTCAGCCTATCCGTACACCAGATCTTTGCCTCCTTGCCCTGCCCTTACTTTCTGGATCTCACATTACAATAGCACAATGCCATTGCATGTAGGATTACGACACGGCTGGGAAATGCTTAAATTCCAAAGAAAACTCTTTTAATTGACCATTAAATTGAAAAGAACCCCGTGAAAACATTTATGTGTATGTTAGGTTTTATATAACCCCTTTTAGCCAAAATCTAAATTTAGGGCCTGTAACTCTTTAAAAAGAAAGCACTGAATTGCTAGAACAAATCAAGCCAGCCTCTAAAAGGGAATTATTTCCAGGCCACATAACAGGAGTGAATGATGTGAAATAATATTTCACTAGCAATTCTATGTAAAAGGGTTACATAACCAGCACAACTCCTGTGTCTAATCTGAATGGTTTTCGCCAGGAAGGCAGGTCACCAGCACTCCCAGATAATTCATGTGGGACCAATTTTCAGTTACTAACTTACAGCATCTGCTTCCCTGGGAAAAAAAAATTGTTTTCCCTTACTCAGACACCTGCAAGTGCTCACATGACCAGATGAGCATCTTTCTGCGAACAGCACTGCCAGAGGCAGATTTTTCCACTGACTAGAACGGGTGACTGGGAGTCACTGACTCACTGCATAACCTAGGGCAAGTCACTGAACTTCTCTGCGTCACTGTTGCCCTATCTGTCAAATGGGAACAGTACCACTTACCCACCTTTGTAAATCGCTTTGAGATCTTTGAGTAGCGAGCACTGTATATGGTAAATCCAAATGTTGTTGTAGTTATAAAGTTTCCATTACAGGACCTCAGGACTTCAAAAGGGGAAGAATTGGTTTAGTTCGATTATTGAGTCTGATAATCGTAAACAGCCTTGGGCATCTTCTGTAAAATGCCCTTGCCAATTATCCAATCAGCTTCATCTGGTGTCATGATTTTGAACATCAGAGAAGGAAAGACAAATACTGGATGTGTCAGTCTCTAGGTTTGCAGAATGATTCAATGGAGCGAGCAGCTGTGTTAACATTAAGGATGGGCTCAGGCCACAAAATTCACAACTGCATCTGCCGTTCAGCCGCTCCCCATTCCCTGATGATGTTCTAAGGTAGGGTGTTCAGACTATTGTAAAAAGAAAGGCCATTTGCACATTGTGGATCCAGATCTGTGTTTGGAATCAACACCCCTAAAAGCTCATGATGTTTGAGATACGAAGGTTATTGGTTTAGACTAATCCCTAGTAAGCATAAGTGTGGAAAACACCAGCCCAGTGGGGACCCACGCAGGTCAAAGAGACCTCGCATGAACAACAATTCATAGCTCTGAGATAGTTACTATTTTTGTGTGATAATGCTTATGCTCTAGATGATTGGCTAGATGCTTTCCAGGCATAGAAGAAGGGACGGTCCCTGCTCCCAGGATCTCAGTTTATAAACAGACAGACACACAGACAAGGAAACAGAGGTTAGAGGAAGGAGGACAACAAAAGGGGGGGGGCTATATACACCAACAAGATTCCTAAAGACAGCATGGCAAAAATGGGATTTTAACAGAGACTTTAAATGGAGAGGGGGCCCTACTTTGTGGATGAGCTGGGGGCGGGGGTGGGGGGTGGTGGTGGTGGTGGTGGAAGGGAGGAAGGGTTGATTCATGCATGGGTGTATAGAAGAAGGTGTCATGCTGTCTGGAGTCGCTCACAACTGTGAGTGCCTACCTCAGGGCAGCCTGTCAGAAACAAGGGCAGGCAGCCCAAACTGGTGGTATGTTCTATAATTAGCTTTCACCAAACCAGTAACAAATATGAACTCCTGGATCACTATCCCAGTCTTACCAGTGTGTCACAAACAGTCCCCTCAGATGCTCCAGTCTTTTTTGCCACCCAGACAAACTGGACTTTGTGATAAATGGTTACTTAAGCCAAAAATCACACACATCAGGCTTCTCCCAGTCCCAAGAGACCACTTACCCCTGATCAATTGGTACTCCAGATCTTACACCAAAGACAATGCTGGCAGCCAATTCTGTAGCAAACTAACGATATGTTTATTAGCTAAGAGAAGGAAATGAGTTATTGAGAGGTTAAAGCAGGTAAAATATATTAACAGGGGAGTAACAGTTTGTAAGTCCAAAAGGTGGCTGTGATGTAATAAACTGCCAGTCTCCCAAAAGTCTTTTCAGGGTACCCAGATTGTCTCTGGGGATCTCTGCTTTGCATTTGGTACACTGCATAGGCGCCGACGCCATGGGTGCTTCGGGGCTGGAGCACCCACGGGAAAAAATTAGTGGGTGCTCCTCACCCACCAGCAGCCAAGCTCCGCTCTCCTTGCCTCCTTCTCCCCCGGCAAGTGTGCTGTGTCCCCACTCCTCGCCCTCCCTCCTAGTGCTTCCTGCTCCGCCGCCACCTAACAGCTGTTTGGCAGTGCTTAGGACTTTCAGGGAGGGAGGGGGAGGAGTGGGGAGGTGAAGAAGAGGAAGGGCAGGGACAGGGAGTTGGGAGAATGGGGGCTGGAAGGGGGCTGGGATGGGAAAAGGCGGGGTGGGGCAGGGACTTTGGGGAAGGGGTGGAATGGGGGTGGGGCGAGAGTGGTGCAGGGGTGGGGCCAGGGGCGGGGGGGTGTCGAGCACCCACCGGGCAGAGGGGAAGTCGGTGCCTATGGTACACTGCCCTGAAAGAGTCCAAATAGTTGAGAGATGAACGATCTTTCTTTGAATCCGTTTTTATGTCTTCTTCTGACAAAAGACAAGCTGACAGTGTCTCTACTCACATGGGCTTTTCCTTTGATGACAATAAGTGAGGAATGCACTTAGTCTTGTGACCTCCGGTCATGATCACAATGTCATTTGCTTTGGAATTAGCACCCTTCTGGTAAAGTCCTTCATTAGCATTTCACAAGATTTCTTTGATGGATCGATTTAGTTAGACAGGTATACATAATGTAAATGTTTGCTATTACATTGTAACAGGAACAGATAAGTGAAAACAATACAAGTAACGTTTCACTAGTTTTCATGAAGTTTAAACATCTGAACGCACACTTATACATTACTCACTTTGATCTATACTAGTACACAACTGAATTGGCATGTGGCCCTGATCTGACCTGGTCTGCCATATCACAGAAGGCATGGAGGCAGTTGTTTAAGGAGCTGTCAGTTGGGAAGACAAAAGTGAGAACATTGGCATAGTGCAAAGCTTGACTGAAAATGCACATAGGTACACTTTCAAAAAATGGTGCCTAAAATTGCATCCTCAGAATCAGTGTGCACAGCCACTGTGTGTGTAAAACACACCCTTGTACAGTCAGCCTGGGGCTTGGACTTACAAAGTATCTGCTTGTAATGTGCCTGTACCAGTTTTGCACAGGAGAATGTGTATTTTGCATGTGCAGTTAGCTACTTGGTATCGAGATTTGTAGATGTGACCCTAAACGTCCAGGATGTGAAACGAACAAACACTGAAAATGCGCACTGCTTTTATCTAGTGCTCAGGAAATTGAACAAAAATGGCTTCTTTCTTCAATAGTGCATTAGCTTTCATCTGCCTTCGCTGGCTGACACCCTCTTTCATTGAAACGATCCTCTCTTTGATCTGCCTTTTTGTTTTGGAACAGCTTATTCTTTCATCAAAACAGATGAGATTCCCTTGTGGGCAGGACATCAGTAAACACACTAGAGAGGAAAGGAAGAGGTAGTAATATATGCATTTGTCTTCTGAACAGGTTCCTGTACCAGAAACTAAGCAACACCTCTTCCTCCCCAATGACATTCCTTTAATAACCACTTCATATTAACAAGGTGATGAATACAATCATCTTAATAGCTCTAAGATGTTGTTCTACTCAGTTTAAAAAATGTGTATTGTGGAAGCATTTACACAATAAAGATTTCAGCTGTTCATGGTATTTTTAGCAGTGTGCACAATGATTAAACAACAACATAACAATCTCACTCATATTTAATATGCTTGGCACTCAGAGCTCTTCCCATGGTGGAAACATTCATTACTTAGGGTCTGACACAAAGTTCCTGGAAGTCAGTGGGAATTTTGAATCTATCCCCATGTGAAGTAGATTAATAAAGAGTATCAGCCCCCACTTTACAGATGGGAAAACTGAGACAGAGAGCTGCAGTGAATTTTCCCAAGGCGAAGAATCTGCCGTCCCAGTGCACCTTCCTATAGACTGCTCAGCCTTTCTCATTGCCATGATCCTTCTTATATAGTGCCTGAATACTAAAGGATCCCAAAAAGCCCAGCAGACTCTAGGAAGTCATAAACTTCATCAAATTTTAAATAAAACCTCTACACTATAAGATATACGTCATAATACATAAGGTTCAAAAAATTCCATCAGGAATTGCATAAGAGTTTGTAACATGCAATATTGAACAGATGTTGGATTTCAGTCAATCTGTTGCCCAGGTCACTAGAGACTCTCTTCTTAAGAATCTTTTCATGCGTCATGTAGTAGTAGCCTGTTGTTCTGCTCCATCAGTGGGAGTGGATATTGTGTTTTAAAGCTACACATACAAATTATCTCTATTTATTTTTGTTACCACCTGCAGGTTATTTCATGACCTCAGCTGGCTACCTGTGGTGCAAGACACCATTCTATTCACTGCAAGCAAGGCTCACACACTGACCTAAACTGTGTCATTGCCACGTACAGGTATTATCCGTTCTTCTTATTGTTATTAATTTTTTTTAGTGAATTAATTCCTAGTAAAAGGGGCTGGCTTGACAGCCCTGGAGAAACACGTCCTTTGTACATACCCTTTATCACCATGTTGTCTTACCATCTGGCAAAGTGCGGTAGGTTAATATGGGATTCTCTGCTGGGGACTTGTCTGTATTCTGTGCTATATCCAGGTTCTGCTAGGCATAGAGAGTGGGGAGAGTGACTCTGCTATTCTCTGACTGGCCTCAGCCCTAGACACATAGTAGAACAGCTTGGGGATTGGTCTCACATGCACCATCTGGCAATGGGAGAATCCCTCAGCTGAGGATTGCTGGAGCACATTCACTCTCCATCCTTTGTTGTTCTCACCCTCAGTAACCACCCCCCATCCCCCCCGTCCCCGATGGGAGCTATTGGCAAAGTGACATACGAGCCAGCCAATCTCTCCCGCCTTTGTGTCATCTCAGTGGTGCAAAGGTAGTGGTATGGGGCTGCCCCTCTATCTTATACTTGCAGGGACTTAATAAACATTTTCTGTTTCTATTGAGCTGTTGATCTCTCTTTATCTTTGTAAATTATGATGCTTTTATATACGATATCAGCAAATCAAAGTATTTCTGTGCAGGAAACCTACTATTAATTTCTTTCTAGATGAGCTAAAAATACAGTTTTCCTAATTTAAGCTGCTGCTGGCTATAGGGAGATCAATATCTGGTTGCTGGTGTCGGTAGGCTATCACTTAGTGGCAGTTGATATATTAGTGGCGTGTGATGAGCACAACTGAACGTATGTGCTCTAGCCACTTTGGAAGCATACTTTATCTGTAAAAGTAACAGTTGCTCAGTATTCAATTTGTCATCCCTGCCCTTGAAAGCAGGAGCTGATGCATGAAAACAACTTACAAACCCAGCAGGCCATATGATCCCCATCTCTCACAATTCAGTGCCGCAAAAGCTGATGAATAGCTGTGGAGATGGATAAAAAGAAAGATTCGGGTTTCAGTGAATAAAGGCCATATCAATCAGAAGCTGAGGTGGGTGAATAGTTCATGAAAAACTCCAAACAGAACAATTAATTTCAGCCTGTTGTTAAATTGTGCTTTTATAATCTGAAAGTCGATTATTTCTAATAATAATATTTGGCACTTCTCTAGCACCAAGAATTTCAAAATGTTTTACAAACATTAATAATGTATAATTATCACACTAACATGAGATAGAGGTGTGTGATTTTACAGAGGAGGAAACTGAGTCACAGCGAGATTAGCCAGTGACTTGCCTGGGAAGGATATAGTATACCCAGGAATAGAATCAGATCTCTTGACTTCCTCAAAAGATTGAATCCACCTATCTAGTTCCAGTACTTGTTTCTTTATACACTATTTAATAGAAGCTGCCTTAGGACCAGATTCAAAGCCCATTGAAGTCAATAGGAAGTCTTTAGGTCAGCTTATCCAGCAATGCACTTTAGTCAGATTGGTTCTTCCATTCTGGGCATGTGAAACCATTTGGCCAGAACAATGTATTGTGCATCCCTGTCCTTTTCTGGAAATGATTGTAAATACTTATAATCTGGTCAGCATTTTAAAAGATGACTAGTAATTTTGGGTGCCTTAAGGATTGGGTGCCCAACTTGAGACACCTAAAAGGGGCCTGATTTTAAGAAGGTGCTGAGCACCTTCCTTCTGAAAACTGACACCCTCCCTTTAAGGTATCTGAAGCTGAATATCCACAACCACTAGTCATATTTTTGAAAACTTGGCCACCATCAGACTGTGTATAGACGTCCCCCTCCCTCCTCCATCTTAATGCAAACACAAGAGGGAGACAGATTTCAGAGTAGCAGCCGTGTTAGTCTATATCCGCAAAAAGAAAAGGAGGACTTGTGGCACCTTAGAGACTAACAAATTTATTTGAGCATAAGCTTTCAGCTCACTTCATCGGATGCAATGAAGTGAGCTGTAGCTCATGAAAGCTTATGCTCAAATAAACTTGTTAGTCTCTAAGGTGCCACAAGTCCTCCTTTTCTTTTTACAAAAGGGAGAGTAACTGATTCTGCTTCACTGCTTTCTGATTTCTTCACCTGTCTCTGGAACTTTAAGGGCTAGATTTGAATGCTTTTACTCCACAAATAGCCCCACTGGCTTCAATGGGACTGCTCATGAAATAGCCTTACACAGAGTAGTACCTTATCTCAACCAGGGCTTAAAGGGTTTAGTCCAGAGACACACCATCCTTTACAAATAGATCTGTAATGCCACAATTATTTCCAGTTGAGAGAAAGGGGCCAAGGGAGTAATTAAAACTAAAATTCCCCCATGTTGGATGGTGATGGGACCATTCATACACAGTTTGTCTTCAAAACAGAAACCTATTAGATTATGGGACAGTCTCCCCAGACAAGCCTCAGAGCTTTAGCTAGTTAAAACTAGACTGGATAAAGCACCTGGAAATATGCAGTATTGAACCATCCTACACTGGCAGAGGGATGGACCAGATGTCTTAATAGGCTTTTTCCATCTCTAATTTCTATGAGTCTATTAATCCTCACAAAGAGGAAGAGATTGCACTGACTTTCCAGTGTGTAATGAGCATAATTTGCCTTGAAATGTAATCATAAAAATCTCTGTGAATATAAGTCCCAAAGGCACTCCACACATTTTGGTGGACATCTTCCAAGATCAAATTTGCTTAGTCTTCACTGTGCAGACAGATAAACTTCAGTTACCCTGTAATTTTTATCATGGGATAAAAATATGTTCAAAGACGAGAGCTTTGCTTTGTAGTAGTCCAATATTTATTTAGTCTGATATCATCCACGGTTATATTCTGCAATGCATTTACTCATGTTGGATAGTACAGTTAGTCCATGAATAATTCCAGTGAAGTCACCACCCTAGCCACATTCAGAACTAAATGAGAAACCCATTTGACTTAGCTGTCCTGTAAAAACCCTGTCCAACATATCAACATCCTCACACTTGTATAGATATTTTAAAAAATCCCAACAATAACTTGAAATTTATTCCTGCTGGAGAGAGAGAGAGAGAATTTGTATACTTTGAGGTATTTTTTTATTTAGTTCTCATTGCAAGTACTCAGACACCACAGTGATGGATGGCCATATAAAAACAGAGATAGATATGCTGATTATTTATCTATCTACCCAATCTCTCTCTTGATGGCAGGTTTTGTCCTCTGCAGAGTGGGGCTGGTGTTCTGCCTCTGGAATTTGTGGATCTCAGAAAATCTGTGACAGTCACAACCAATTGCATGGAGATCCTGATTTTCCTCTCGCTTAGATTGCTTTTACACTGCCCCGTGTAACTCCACTGGCTTTAATGGAGTGAGTCCTGGTTAAAAGTGAGACAGTCTCAATTCCAAGCATTCAGAATCATGAGTCAGCCCCCTTCCCCAAAATCGTGAGACTGACCTAAAAACTTCACCAGATTTTTGATAAACACTACATTTTGGGTCCTTTTTGTTTGCCGTTTTTGAGCATTTAAGGATCACATTCCAAGCTTTCCTTTCCAGCCATCAGGGCTAAAAACTTACTTTTATTTCCAGTGAAAGCTGAGATTCTCACATGACTCCAGGAGGTGGGGTTTTGAAAAAACCCACGAAATATCACAAGGCTTGTGATACAGTTGCTGGAGTTGGCAAATGAGAGGAGAATCACGCTGCCTATGTCTCACCACAGACCCTATAGACTCCCCTGGCTGCCTGACTCCTAGGCAGGGCTTGTGGAGCCAACAGAAGCCAACAGGAATCCACACAGGCCTGATGGACGCAGAGGATGATGTCACTAATAGGAGCCATTTGCACAGCCACAGCCATTCTCTCTCTGGTCTGCCCCCTCCCCCATAACTCAGTCTCTCTGGAAAAGATTCTGGGCGATCAAGGATAAAGTAAGGGCATTCAGGTGTGATCACCTTTCCTGTGACTGCTGCAACACACATCTAGGCCCTCTACTCCTAGATACACGCTTATTTAGGCCCCCCCTGAAAATGGAAGCTGAGGGAAGCATCAGGCGCCACAGTGATAACATGTGTTAGCGCTTCAGACTATTTATCCTCCTAGTAGATTGCGCTGGTTGTGGCACTCTTGGTTTGGTGACTGGTGTGGCATGTGGTCTGTAAATCTAGGAGTATTTTAAGCAGCGAATGAAGTAGATTGTGTAACCTTAGCTGCTGTGAGATTTGTATCAAAAGGAATTTCCCTGCAGGTACTCTATAGAAAATCACTGTTCAGAGAGTGAAGGCACAGATGCCATTTTGCATTCGCTATATGGGAATAGCCACTTGCTCACCTTCCTCTTGGCTGGAGGCAACATTTAAGAAGCCCCTGGGTCTGAGCGATAGTGGGAAGGAGTAAAAACAGCACAGAAAAAAATGAAAAGCAAACTGGAAAGATCACAATGTGAACTCTTCTGAAGGCCTGCTCTATCAGAGAGAGGAAATTGTTTGTCTTCTGTGTTGTAGCTGCCACTGCAAGATGAGAAAAAATGGTGGCAAAATTGTTATTTTTTTCAATACTGAAAAATGGGAGCAACATGCTGGACGTGAGATACCAAGGGCCAGATTCACTGATACTCTCCAGCTTCTGTATTGCACTTCAGTGACAGAGCAGATGCTGGTGGGCATTTTGGAGGGTTTGCAGCCATGGTACAGTCTTCTCTGGTTGATGGCAAGTCATGCCTGACCAACCTGATTGCCTTCTATGATGAGATAACTGGCTCTGTGGATATGGGGAAAGCAGTGGACATGATATATCTTGACTTTAGCAAAGCTTTTGATATGGGGTCCCACAGTATTCTTGCCAGCAAGTTAAAAAAGTACGGATTGGATGAATGAACTATAAGGTGGATAGAAAGCTGGCTAGATCATCGGGCACAATGGGTAGTGATCAATGGCTTGATGTCTAGTTGGCAGCTGGTATCAAGTGGAGTGCCCCAGAGTCTATCTTGGGGTTGGTTTTGTTCCACATCTTCATTTATGATCTGGATGATGGGATAGATTGCACCCTCAGCAAGTTTGCAGATTACACTAAACTTGAGGGAGAGGTAAATATGCTGGAGGGTATGGATAGGGTCCAAAGTGACCTAGACAAATTGGAGGATTGGGCCAAAAGAAATCTGATGAGGTTCAACAAGGACAGCTGCAGAGTCCTGCACTTAGGATGGAAGAATCCTATGCATTCCTACAGACTGGGGAAAACTGACTAGTGGCTAAGTGGCAGTTTTGCAGAAAAGGACCTGGGGATTACAGTGGACAAGAATCTGGATATGAGTCAGCAGCGTGCCCTTGTTGCCAAGAAGGCTAATGGCATATTGGGCTGCATTAGTAGGAGCATTGCCAGCAGATCGAGGGAAGTGATTGCTCCCCTCTATTCGGCACTGGTGATGCCACATCTGGAGTATTGCATCCAGTTTTGATCCCCCCACTACAGAAGGGATGTGGACAACTTGGAGCGAGTCCAGCGGAGGGCAACAAAAATTATTAGGGGGCTGGGGCACATGACTTATGAGGAGAGGCTGACAGAACTGGGGTTATTTAGTCTGCAGAAGAGAAGAGGGTGGGGGGATTTGATAGCAGCCTTCAAATACCTGAAGGGGAGTTCCAAAGAGGATGGAACTAGGCTGTTCTCAGTGGTTGCAGATGACAGAACAAGGAGAAATGGTCTCCAGTTGCAGTGGAGGAGATCTAGGTTAGATATTAGGAAAAACTATTTCACTAGGAGGGTGGTGAAGCACTGGAAAGGGTTACCTAGGGAGCTGGTGAAATCTCCATCCTTAGAGGTTTTTTTAAGGCTCGTCTTGACAAAGCCCTGGCTGGGATGATTTAGTTGGTGTTGGTCCTGCTTTGAGCTGGGGGTTGGACTCGATGACCTTCTGAGGTCTCTTCCAACCCTAATCGTCTAAGATTCTATGATTCTATGGTACATACTCACAATTAGTTAATTCAGAGTTAGGAATGCTCTTGGATTTC
Source organism: Natator depressus (assembly GCF_965152275.1). Classification (NCBI taxonomy): domain Eukaryota; kingdom Metazoa; phylum Chordata; order Testudines; family Cheloniidae; genus Natator; species Natator depressus. Next base: position 161,629,911 of record NC_134236.1, read on the forward strand.
TTGCTGACACTAAGCTCACAGATAGCAGCATCCATGCTTTCTACTATCTCTGGTTGGCTAGGAGATTCCAGCCCATCCTGGCAGAGGATGACCTGGCGTCAGTTATTCGGGTCTTTGTCAGCTCACATCTGGACTAAAGCAACACAATATACCTGGGCATGAGCCCCGCAGTGCACAGGAAACTCCAACTAGTACAGAATGCTGCAGCATGTCACCTCAGCAACACAGGTACTGTGAGCACATCACACCTGTCCTCAGTTCTCTATGCTGCTTTCTGCAGAATATTGCATCAAGTTTAGGATCTCAGTGCTTATCTTCAGGGGATTCAATGGCATGGGTCCAGGGTATCTAAAAGATCACCCAATGCCCCAGGATGAGGATTGTGGTTGACAGCTGTGCTCCTCTGGCACAATGGAACTTTCTACAATAAGGGGAAAGCTTGTCTGTGTGGGAGATGGAGCTTTCTGGGGGGCTGATCCAAGGCTGAGGAGTGAACTCCTAGAGGAACGAAGGACCATCACAAACCTCACCACGTTCCGCTCCAAATGTAAAGCACAGTTCTTGGATCTTGCCTTCTCTAACACAAACACAAAGCAGAGTAGTAATAATCATAGCCAAAACCCTACCAAAACAAGATACTTCACTGCACACACTCTTCCGCTGGGGAGAAGGTGAGAGAACAAACCCATGACACATGTTAGTCATGTCGCTTAGCTCACTGCTGGAAGGCACTCAGATACTAGTGATAAGGGTAGTATAAGAACCGAAATAGAATAGACTAGCACAGGGACACACAGCAACTCTCAATTTGGCCTAACTGGCTCACTAAACCAAGTTTGCAACAGTTTTGCATTACCTGACTGGCATGGTGCATGTAGGTGAGTCTGGCTCTGCATATAGACTCCAATGGAGTTTTGCCTGAGTAAGTAAGGACTGAGTAATATATGAGTAAGGACTTTAAGATTTGGCCCTGTTAAGCCTGATTCACTGTTACACTTTGGCTGCTTTGTGTTGCTCTGGTGATGCAAAGCTGTCATAGACCTGTACTAGGCACAGGTGCTTTTGAGTTTACTGGAAGAGTACAAAGCTGCCACAGATATTTAAATAAAGCAGGTCTTACTCTGCACCAGTTTGCTCCGTGTGTAGCAATTTATACCTGTGCAAATTGAGTGTAAGATGCTACCAGCTCAGAATCCTCCTTTCGCTTATACCAGTGTAAGTATTCTTTGCACTGTCCTGACACGGAGACTGCACACAGGACCAAGTCAGTGGAGAATCGGGCATATAGGCTTCAGGGGAGTTAAAACAAAGGCTTAGAAGGTCTCTAGAGCGACCCACACAGCCCTGTCTCTTTTTATACCGCTGTTCTTGGGGGGCTAATGGAGCTCTATAGCCAAGGCAGCCTAGAGTAAGAATGCAAAAAAAGCCCTTTGACACAATCTCTCAAAACAAGAACCAGGGGTTGTTTAAAAATATATATATATGCATTTATACTTTGAAAACAACACTGTTGACTGACTACAAAGAGACCTCTCAGCTTGGGCTGATTCATTTGCATGTATAGCACATGGCGCTTGTTGCAGCTGCTCTCTCATCCTGTGAATCAATTTAGCACTCCCTTCGTATCATGACTCACATGATAAATTATACTTTCATCTAAATCTTGTGCATTATTCCTACTACAATAGCTGGGTAATTTCCTCATTTCTTTATCTCCCTGGGATCCTCTTTATCAGCTACATTGTTACATATTAAATAAGTTGTTTGGTTTACCTGGTAAGTCCTTTATGCTCAGGATGAAAATAAGAATCCCAGAGGAAAATAAGAATCTCCCCCTTCAGGAAACACAGTACATATTCTAAGATACAACTTTAGCAGAAGGAATGAAACCATGATGATAGGATGAAGTATCCCATTCAGATTGGGTCAAATCTTGAAGTCCCTATTCAGACTTCTCTCATCAATCTTTACTCAGGCCAAAGTTGCAGTTGAAGACACTTTGGTTTGATTTCATAGAATTATAGAATATCAGGGTTGGAAGGGACCTCAGGAGGTCATCTAGTCCAACCCCCTGCTCAAAGCAAGACCAATCCCCAATTTTTGCCCCAGATCCCTAAATGGCCCCCTCAAGGATTGAACTCACAACCCTGGGTTTAGCAAGCCAATGCTCAAACCACTGAGCTATCCCTCCCACCCCTGAGCTATCCCTCCCTCAGTTAAAGTTCTCCCTCAGTTAAAGTTTTGCCTGAATAAGGGCTGAGTAGACACTTCAGGATTTGGCTGTAGTGAGCAATGGCACACTAACTGCAGAGATGGAAGCCTTCCAATAGTACAGCATTTGCCTATCATACCATGAACCTCTCCAAACAACAGAAACTCAGCTGTGTGCTGATAGCTGATGGCCTGATTCCTTTTCACGGCCCCCATCTGAAAGGACGGATTCATCCAAACTTACTCAAATGTCATATTTGCTAAACATCTGGAGTCCGGTGAATCATTAATTACTTGAATTAAAACAAAGGAAGCCATTGCGGTCTCAGTCCAGTTACCAATGGGCACATCACCAAACCCCTGCACTGTTACTGGTGGCGACTGGCAAACCTGTTGGCAGCCTTATCTGAGAGGCTAACTGCCATAGGGCTGTGGAGGATGAACTGTTGTCTTCTGTTTAGAGGCGGTTCCCTAATGTGCAGGCCCAGGCACATTAGTAGAGCTGTAGGGGGAAGCTTACACTCATGTTGGTCCTGTCTTTGGGGTGAATGGATGATTGTAGTCTTCAGGGTCTACTGTAGCACCTTTTGCAAGCACTAGGTCACGTAATTGTCCTGAAAAATCCCAAAAGCATATAAGAAGTCATCATGGGTTGGATTGTGACTATTCTTTATATGGCAGGACAGTGCAGGGAGGGAGTGAGGAGCTTCCCTCTAATCTATTGTGAGGCTGCACAAGGGCCTGTGAGAATTGCAGCCCCGGCATGAAGGGAAGTACCATGAAGGGGCTACCACTAAGATGCTCTTCCTGGCAAGCAACTTGGCCACAAGAGGGCAGGGAGGGGGAGGGAGTAGGCCACATGTGTCTGGGAGAGTTATGCTGCCCCTTGGAAAGGGATGTTGTAGTCTGGGTTGTTCCCAGTGCAACAGACAAGTTCTGAGAGTCAGAATGGCCCCTGATGGTCCTTGTTAGGCAGTGAGGCCTAGCACTGCTCCTAACTATAGGCTCTGGCTAAACTGCAACAAACTAGCACTATATAAAGTGTATATTTGAAAGAGCAGGTTGAGAATTTTCTGCCAAAATATTTTTTCAACAAAAAATGTGGCTTCTGCAAAATCAAATTTTTTTTGGTGGGAAAATGTTGATTATGCCAACCGTTTTTTATTTTCCATTAGGAAAATTACAATGGAGCATTTTACTTTGGATCAGGTTGACATGAATCTGTGTCCATCAGTGCATCATGGGAGTACCATGACTGCACTGTGTCACACGAGAGGTAGTCGGACCGAGAAGCCCAACCAACAGCAGAGAATGGGGAATGAGGCGTTTGTGCTTACAACCCCCAGCAGGCACTGTAGGGGCTCAGCAGATGCAGCATAATGTTGAACTACGCCAAAATGCAACTGGAATTTCAAAATGTTTCACATTGACTGAAAATCTAGAAATGAAACAGTTTCAAATTGAAAAATTTCTGAAATTTTCATTGTGTGAAAAGTTTTGCTATTTCAACTTTTCATCCTGAAGTGGGACGAAAACAAAGTTGAAATATCAGAAAGTCCCACGAGATGGGAATTCTGGTTTCTGATCACCTCTAATATTTAACAACCTCATATATGTACCCTACTGTAACATACTGCACTCATGCATACTTTTCATTGTCACGTATCATTTGCTGTATTTTCTTTTGTTGACACTTGTATTGAATCAAACAATTAAAATGTTTGAAAATTAAACAAACAAAATGAAATAAATAGGTACTGTCTTGTTATTTACATCTTGGATCACTGACTAATATAAGACTTTACTATTAAAGGATGGAATTTGCTGTTATGATAGCACCTGAAATTGACAAGAAAAGATCAATCTGTTCACACCTGTATCACCACATGGGAAATAGATCCTCTCAGTGTGAGCAATTCATATGATCTCAGGGTAATTTATTGCCCTTACAACATTAATCCTATCACTGTCGAACAAGGACACATTTTTGCTCTTGGTGCTTTTTCATACAGCACTGTATATTTTTTGATTTTTAACCAAGTTTAAGAGAGAAATATTGACTTATATCAGCACTATATCATTGAGGCTTTTCCCCAGTACTTGGAATGCAAGTTATATTTGGGTTTTAAGAGAAACAACATAAAACTGATCGAAGGACACCAGGGGAAAGTTAGAAATAATGGGTCCGACTCTCTTTTCACTTACATAAATTCTACACTCAAGTTACTCCACTGACCTCAATGGCCTTGTCACCACTGTGAGAGGAGACTCAAGCCTGTTATGCCTAATGCCTCCATGTAAACAGTACTGTCCTCTGTTTGCTCCTCTTCTCTCTTTCTCTAGGTGATCTCATCCGCCCCTTTCAACTATCTTCTTTACGGGAATGACTGACAGACTGACTTTCCTCTCTGGACCCATCTCCTTCCATCTAGTTCTCCATTTTGGCCTGTCGTCTTTGATGTCTCCTTCTGGATTGCTCACTGCCAACTTAAAGTTAACATGACCAAAGCTGAATTCCTTGCCTTTACTCCCAAACCCCCTTCACTCCCATTTTTCTCAGTCACTGTGTACAGAGCCTTAATCCTGCCTGTCACGCAGATCAGTAGCTTGGATGTTATCTATGACACTGACTTCTCTCTAGCTCCACACATCCAAATCTTGCCACTAAATTCATTTTCCTGGCCTGCCATTGTGATCACATCATCCACCTCAAACACCTCATTGTATAAGATGCTAGCTTCTTGTTCCTTATAGTAGAGCCTTCACAGCTTAGCTTCTCTTGGCTTGTGTTTTATGTTGCTCCCTGGCTCCTCTGCTGTGTCAAAGATGCCAGCTCTGAAGGCTCATTTGTCAATTTCTTTCACAAAAAGCTTTGTTCTTTCTTCCATGCTGCCCATTATGCATGGAATGCCTTCTCTGGACTAGTCCATAAAATCACTACCCTGTCGTTCAAATCCAACTGATGTGCCAAGGCTACTTCTGCCCCTGCTTTCCCTACCAGCCTGGGACTCCAGCATCCTGTCTTGTTGAGCCAGACACACCAGTCTGCTCCAACACAGACCGAGGGTCTGAACCACATGCCCCAAAGCTGCAGGCTTAAACTGAAAGCAGTTTAAGAGGAGTTCCTGTCTTTAACGCTCAGATGCCAGACTCCCAATGGGGCCCAAACCCCAAATCCATTTTACCTTGTATAAAGCTTATACAGGGTAAACTCATACATTGTTCGCCCTCTATAACACTGATAGAGAGATATACACAGCTGTTTGCCTGCCCCCCACCTCGAGGTATTAATACATACTCTGAGTTAATTAATAAGTAAAAAGTGATTTAATTAAATACAGAAAGTAGGATTTAAGTGGGTCCAAGTAATAGCAGACAGAACAAAGAGAATTACCAAGCAAAATAAAATAGAACAGGCAAGTCTATATCTAAGAAAATTGAATACAGATAAAAATCTCACCCTTAGAGGAATTCCAGTAAGCTTCCTTTTATAGACTGGTCTCCTTCTAGTCTGGGTCCAGCAATCACTCACAGCCCCTGCAGTTACTGTCCTTTGTTCTGGTTTCTTTCAGGTAGTCTTCTCCACCCACAAGGATATCTCTTTAGCCAGCCGAAGACAAAACGGAGGGGCCTCCCTGGGGTTTAAATAGACTTTCTCTGTGGGGGTGGACACCCCTCACTCCCCCTGTGTAGAATCCCAGCTACAATATGGAGTTTTGGAGTCACATGGGCCAGTCACATGTCCATGCATGACTCAGAACTACAAGTAGCAGCTATGGTTCACGTGCTACCTTGAACATCCTCAAGCAGACTTCTTATGTGGATTGGAGCCTTCCAAGATCCATTGTTTGTTAAGTGCTTCTTGTTTGGGCACTTAATTTGCACATTCTTTTCTCAAGAAACTGACCAAATGCTTTATGAAGGTTACTTAAAAATCAAGCACGTACACAGCCAACATTCATAACTTCGAATACAAAAATGATACATGCATACATTATATATAGGATTAATAGATTCAGTAGATCATAACCTTTACAGAGATATGTTACATGGCATAGGTAGCATAAAACATATTCCAGTCATGTCATATATACATTCATAAGCATATTTCCATAAAGCCTTATGGGGTGCACAGTCACACCCTCCTCAAGACCAACTTCTCCTGTGAAGCCTATGGTGCAAAATCCTCATGATCCCTAAGCCTGGCTCATGGTGTCTGGGAAAGAAGAGAAAGAGGGTATTATCACCATCTTCAACTTGTGGGAGGAACCCAGATTCTGTGGCCACTGAAGTAGCTGTACAGGTACATAGAAGCTGATAATGGCAAAGCAGACAACCAGTAGGGACTCCTGAGTTTTTATTTATTTGTTCACTTATATCCTACAATTTTTTTTAATTGGCTCAAATCCATCTAGCTAGTTTGTGTAGCCACATTTCCTGTCACTGATACCCTCACCCTCATTAGTTTCTGCATATTGCACCCACTTATTGCATCTTGTCTTAAATGAGAATATAAACTCTTCAGTGCAGGGGTGTCCCTTACTATATGTTTGTACAGTGCCTAGAACAATGGAGTCCCTAGCTGGGACTTTTGGGTGCTACTATAATTCTCCTACCCCCCTTAGTCTTGTATCGAGTATTCAACAAATGTCAAGCCTGCCCAAGATTCCACCTCTGTGATAATATCTCCTTGATTTATCTTGGAATGGGACAATGGTTTCACAATGGCCTGGAGTCTATTTTTTCAAATGCTCTCCTCTTTGTTGGAGTAATTGTCCATAATGGCCTAGTTCAGTTTTGGTTAACCTGCTTTCCAAGGGAGGGGGCACTCTGAAATGTGACATTACAGCATTTATTAATACTATTTACAAAGCAGCACTCAGACAGCATAGAGAAGGAGAATTACAACTAGAATATACAGAAATCCCTGTACTAGATACTGTTGAATTGGTTTGTTCATGTAATTGGAAAGCTTTGTTACAGGAAAGATAAGAACATTCACTAAAACTTACAACACCCACTTGTAGAAACAATGGCCTGCCATCTCTCTGAGGAGATGATATATCTATTCAGCTAGGCTATTTACTTACCCCCGGGTGACTTCACTGAAGTCAGGGAGTTTGCACAGAACTCTTAGTGTGAAAGACCAAGACAAACCATAAAACTCTACCTCTGTTGGTCTCAAATCCATTTATCATCTCAGGCCCCTCACCCTCCTTTTCTTTGGAGGGCTGAGAAAGATAGGCCACACGTTTGCCCACCCATCCTGACCGGTTCACTTAAAAACAGTTTACCAGTTGTTCAGGTGATATGTTCTTGAGATGATGCCACTTAATTTCATGAATAGATTGTTTCTAAACCTCTACTCCTTTGTGAGTGTTAGCAGTCACCTTCTGCTGCTCCACCTTTTTTGGGTCCTTCAGAGCTGTCAATAATATACCTGTGCCCCATTACAGTAGCTTGCAATAATATTATACATGGACACTTTAAGACCTGGTTTATATTGATCTCCACCTCCCTGGCTCAAAGCCATTGAATACGTGTTGCTGAAACTTATTTACACCCTTTGAGCCCAAATGGCTCATGCAGAAGCCCATTTTTTCTCTGGCGATCCTGGCGGATGAAGTGGTCTCATAAGGACCATTATCACTGCTGCAATTTACAGCTGCCCTGAGGCTGCTCTAGTTTGTACCGGGGTCAATTGGACGCCCAGCAGCCCCTAGGATTGGGAGACAGAAAGACTGGGTAAAGCCACCTGCCCTTTTTCTCCCCTGGTGTGTCAAACACTGCTCCTACACACTTGGGGATCTAGCCCAGCGTATACAAGGTAGGGAGAACTGGATGGCCTTATGGATCGGTAAAGAGATACTAGAGTTGAAAGGGTTTGTATCAAGATTAAGAACCATGTGGGAAGCTGGGTATTTGACAGCCCACACTGTACCTCTTCTTTGGATACTGAGATCCTAAGTCTTCAGGGTCATCAGAATGATATTGTTTCATCAGCCCTGTTAATAAATAAAACAAACAAGCACCCTTTTAAAAGCACACTCTAAGACAATGCCACATGTAAGAGTCACTTAATTCTTACAATAAAACCATCCAGAGTGAAAGGAATTTATCTGTCTAGGCATGTATGTATCTAGGCATCTATCTCATTTTGGGGTAAAGAAGATAACTCACTGTTTTTAAAATGCTTTGAACATACTGTGCCATATCTTCAGCTACAGTGGAGGCGGGTGCAGCACTGCTCAGAAGTGCATGGCTCGGATGGGTGCAAACCATCAAAGGGGCATAGGTGGCCTTTCTAGTCCCCCAATCCTGAGCCTGTTCTGCGCCAGGCAGGTGCCTCAGTGTAATGTACAGCAGCCTGAAGGCCAATCTAAATTTATCCCAACCGCCAATGGCACCAATGGGGCCAATGGCAGAAGCCACAATTCTGAGTGTATATTCCAAACACTAGGGCAGGCTATGCCAGGTTTAGGGCCTTAATACCCTGGAGGAGCAGTTTAAAGAGGACACTCCTTGCCAAAGGATCTGGGCTGTAAAAGCACTAATGAGATTAAATCCCCTATCAGCTATAAATGATGAGTACGCAGAAGCACAGTAGCATAGAGGTCAGCAGTAGAAATCCACCCACAGCCACATGCAACCGTTTGCGCAGGGTTTTCTGAGTAGTATTTAGATGCACCATCACTTTCATTCATCCTGCCCAAAGGAAATTATGGGTGGCCCTTCGTTCTGAAGTGAGGTGAGTCAGGGGCATTGTTCAGCCTTACATGTGAGCAGTCCAGAAAAAGCATATCTGCAACTATTGATTTAAATGAATGTGTGATCTGCATTTCTTTGATTTAATGAAATGATTAAATGTCTTTGTACTCTGTTCTCTTTCACGGAAATGAAACAATATATTTTCACCTAATCCTTTGTCCTTTAATAGTATATTTTTAATACGGTGGATTTTTAACAAATGGAAACAGAGATAAACTTCCCTTTGATTCCACAGCACAGACAATAAGAGAAAGATAGAATTAAAAACCAGAGTTAAAAGACCCAGGTGAATTAAATAAAAACAGGGATTAAATCAGTTGAATCAAATTACCTTTTGGTTTTGAAACAGCAGCATGAACAAATGAATCAAAGGGTTTGGCTTCTGTTTCTTATGAACACTCATTTGTGTTTATCAAACATAATAAGAACTTTGGACTTCCTTATATTGCACTTTCATCCATGGAGCACAAAGAGCTTAGCAACTCCCCCTCCCCCCTGATCTAGGTAAGTATTATCTCCATTTTACTGATGATTAAATGTAAGAAATCCAGGAATCACAGATTTAAGACACTCTATAAGCACCAGTCCCAGATTCATGGGGTAATCGATGCTGATGATAGGGCAGATCACTGGGTGTGTACTAATAATTATTTTTAGTATTTTGGTACATTTTGGTTCAGTACTAACACAGGTAACTCTGCCATCATATTAACTAGCTCTTTGGTTCCAGCCAGTTTTCATGCATCACAAGCAACCTCCAAAGAAACAGGGTATATTTTTACCTATTGTTAAAACCAGCAGCCAGCATTACACCAGCCCTTTAGATTAGGCATCCATTGGGCTCTGCAGTAGAGGAGGGAGTGGACAGTGAGGGAGACACAAGTCACCCAACCCCATTGTCCAAGAGCAGGCTTTGTGAATGAGAGCAAAATGAGTGATCAAAGGGAAGGAAGGTAGGAGGTAAGGGAGCAGAAGCTGCTAGAGGGGAGGCCCGTAAGTTGGGCTGCACTGAGCAGAAAGAAGGAGAAGCTGTAGGAGTCATGAGAAATCAGAGCATGAAAGACCGGCAAAGGTCGAAAGGAGGATAGCTTTAACAACCGTTAAAGCAAGGGTCAGAGAAGAATCAAGGGACTTGCTGAGTTCACTTACTCAGAGAGAGTTCACACACAATGCTCACTTGGCTGGCAGAACGGCAAATGGCAGCAGTCCTAGCAGCTGAAGAACAATGCTTGGGCTCCAGACACAAGATTATGTATCAATGAAGAATGCAGTTAATTCAGGACAGGGTTCATCTATTTTTTGATTCAATGCTTTCCTCCGTTTTTCATTTTAAATGTTCTAGTTGCTTTAGGAAACATTTAGAACGTGCTGTAAAAGTTTGACAGTTCCCTCCCCACTCCCAAGCCCCCACTGCTCTAGGGCTCCCACTCCTACATTGCATCTCAGCTGAAAGGAGATATTTCAAGAGATCTGTTACTCACTACTTCCAGTAGCAGTTATTGCCAAACAGTTATATGCTCATAGGGTGGGGGGAGGGGAGAGTACTTCAGAGCGGGAAAGTGGAGCTATTGTCATCAGTAAATCAACATTGACCAATTCCTACCATCCCATGGCATCTAAGCAACTACACTAGTCCCTTTTATTAAGAATAGGAAAAAAGTCTGGCATCTGAGATATTGTGCTGTGACAAATGTTGACTTGTCAATGGCAACCACTCTTCTTTGCAGCCTTCTTCTCCCTACAGTATCCACTGTTGCTAATGCTGAAGGAGCTGTACCAGGAGAGATTTAAATTTATGGGTCCCTTGTTTCCTAGCAAAGTTGTGGATTATATTGCCTTTAATCCAAGACTCAAAGAGCTTTACCAACCATAAATACCTAAGCTGCCCAATGACCCTATGTGCTATTCCCAACTATATCCATCTCACTTGCTCCAACCAACGTCCTGCCATTATCCCAGACAGGATCATGTTTCTTGATTATACAAGGGGCCAGTGTCCAAGTCTGGCTACTGCAGGGTATAGAAGGACTTGAGCCAGACTCTCTTCTGGCATAGTTTGGTGTTTAGTGCATTAGTGTGCTTCAGTCCTGTTGTGTCTTGCTGAACCAAACGGCCTTGGAGACATTGGCTAGTAACCTTTGTTGTGAAAACTATACATGTTTGCAGGCTTCACTGCCTAAAGATAACTGACCTGCCTTTGTGACGTTCTGTAGTGTTTCCCTCTGAGCCTCCTCATGGTAAGTAGTATGGGCACTGTCTGCTCTGGTTGGAATAGTATAGAGTATATGGTCTTTATCCTCTGCTATAAAATGACTCTGATTCCAACTCTGTGAATTGTGCCTTTCCACTAGGGCAAGTCACTGAACCTCTCTGCACACTGCTTTCCCCACTCTTAAAATGAGGGTAAAAATACAAAAAGCTTCTGTTACTCACTGTGGAGTGGGGACTCTTGGGAGGTTACTTAGAGTCAGCACACACATCATCAGAGGCTGGTGACATGTGAAAGTTGATTGGTGAAATTAAGGGTAACATACATGTAAAGGTGCATTTAGCGCAAAAGGCAAAGATCTCCATGTACCTGTACCTGTGATTATCTGCAGATTTCAGGTGTTCCCCTCACCCATTCCCAGGCCTCTGGAATACCTGCATTGTATTGAATTATTATATACACTTTAAAGATGGGGAAACTGAGGCACAAATCGGTTAAATAAGTTCCCCTTAGGGCACAAAATAACTCAGTAACTGAGGCACAAACAGAACTGAGGAGTCCTGGCTGTCAGTTCCTAGTTGTAGCCTTTGGATAGCACTTGCTGTCATGCTACACTTGTTGAGCCCTGCACCCAGCAGTCTTCCATACCCCCCATTGTTAACAGCTGGCTTTATTTCATCACCTGGAATGAACTGAGCCCTAACATTTTGTAGCTGAAGATTCCCAAAATTCATTTCTGTTTCAAAAGGTAGCCCATTTTACTGGCTCAGGTGGGTCCTCTCATTAGTAATTACCCAGAATTTCATAATTGAAAACTCAAATTATATTCTCCTCCTCGTAATATCTCCTGGCGCTACATCAAAGCCAACAGAGGCTTTCATCACTCACTAAGAGGCCAATTGAAGTTTATACCTGGCTTTAATGGGAGCACAATGAGACCTGTTTTGGGGGCAGAGTCAAAGCCTCCATAGGATTTGGCATCTAATGCTGAACTTTTCCACCATCTGCTAACCTTAATTGATTTGCACACAAGACAACAGATTGCCTGGGATGTGTTGAGATGCTGCATTGACAGTTGCTGCCAGTTTTCTGGCCATTGCACTAGAAATGTCTCTTCTTGTTTGCACATCTTTCATCATTAAAGACCCAAGCTACAGTGAGAGAAGCCAGCCAAGTTCAAGCTGTGATCTCTTCTGCCAGTCTAGTGCCCAGCAATTTTATTAATTATAGCTCTCTTGGCTAGGGGCAAAAAAAGACATTATAAAGGAAGTAAAACTGAACAGGAGAAGGGAATAATTCTACAGCATTTTTGTTTTAGTTCAATGCCATACAACTCCCTTATTCTGTAGTAGCATCTTATTGGACACTATTTAGCTACTAGAAAAGAAGGACTTGTGGCACCTTAGAGACTAACCAATTTATTTGAGCATGAGCTTTCGTGAGCTACAGCTCACTTCATCGGATGCTGTAGCTCACGAAAGCTCATGCTCAAATAAATTGGTTAGTCTCTAAGGTGCCACAAGTCCTTCTTTTCTTTTTGCGAATACAGACTAACACGGCTGTTACTCTGAAACCTATTTAGCTACTGTGGGCAATGTCTAGTAAGAGAAGGATGTCAAGGCACTTTAAATGATGTTTAATTGCATTTCTCAAGGGAAATAGAACCCATACTATAAATGTAGATAACTATATGGACAGAAGCAGATTTGGACAAGCAGTGGCACTGTTGGATGGCATAGCTCTCTGGCATTCTTCATCAACCATGCTTGGAGAACTTCATTTCCCAGAATAGCAGGTGCTCTGCCTCCTTTCTCTTTTCCCTTCCAGCCGTAACCCACTATCCTCAATTTTATTCAGCTGTCTGAGTTAAGAAAATATATAGGGCCAGATCCTCAGCTTGTGTAAATCCATTGAAACCTCTGGTACTATGTGAGGCTATGGACCAGCATCCTGACCATGCACAATTCTCATCTTCCCGGACAGCGGAGATGTCAGCACCTTCTTCACTAGAAGGTCTTTTAAATGGTGATAGAAGAGCCTAAAAGGTTTGGAGATTTAGTTTGGAAACCTTTATCTGAACCTCTTTGGGCTGGAACTCTGCTAGGGACAGGTGTCTTGCAAGTTTCTAGTAGGTTTCAGCCAAATTGGAAACATCACAAGGATATAGGTTTTCTTAGTGTTTTAATACTTTCATTCCCAGTCACAGCTAAAACCAGGAAGGACAGAAGGAAATAACAAAACAAACATACAAACATACTGACCAGATCTTAAATAAGATTCTACTTTTGTCTTAGTTTTGGGTAAAGCATAATGGGAAAGCGTAAAAGAGATTTGTATGTACAATGTGAATGATATAGAATGCTGATATGGCTCTGTCCGTCCACAGATCTAAAAGCTTTTTATGAAGTCTAAACACTATCATCTCCATTTTACAGATGAAGAAACTGAGGCAGAAAGAATCATGCCAAAGGGTTACACAATTTATCAGTGACAGAGCTGGATATCGAGCCCAGGCCTACAAACCATATGTCTGCCATTCTATGTACTGGGCCAGATTCCTCCCTGAAGTTTAAAGATGAATTCCTGGCCCCATTGACTTCAGTGGAGCCAAGATTTCACTCTAAATGCTTATACAGACCTTATTTAAACGACCTAAATCTCTTGGGCTGGTCTTTTTCAATGGTCTCTGAGGTCCTCCATTACACAGAATATCAGCGCACTAAAAAAAATACATATTTTAAATATATTTGCCTTCATTTTGTAGCTTGATTTTTTTTTTAATTCTGGAAAACATAAAACAAAAATGTGGCAGGGAAATTAAGGAAAGCTTCCATTGCTTTATTCTGTAGATCAAATGGCGTATTACAGCAAATATGAATGCCAGCAGAACAAACTCATCATCATAGCTGGATGCAAATAAGTTTCTATTTACAATAGCTCTAAAGATCAGAGCAGGCTCTATTGCTTAGCACATGCTCTGCTCACTTATTCTCCAAGGATTATGACTGAAAGAAACAAAAGAGTCAGGGATCTGGAAACAACCACCTACTCATTTGTCTATTTAATACAGTAATAAGTTTGCATTAGGCATCCATTCAAAAGCCACTTCTTCTATTAAAATTGAATGGGTCACAGCAGGGCATTGAGAAATAGATTTCTTCAATAGCATTTAGAGGCAGGCTGCAAATGTGCATTGACTCTTTCCAGTTGCTTTATAAACAAATGGGATTTTTACCTCATGTATTATTGAGGAGCAAAAATACAAACTAGAAAATACTCTTAGAATATGTATAAACATCACGAGCTGTGTTTTTTCACTAAACAATAATACATGCTATAAGACTGTAAGACATTTTGTACTCTCAGCTAGAGAAGGTGACAGTGCCAAGTGAGCTATGAAAAACTAAACATAACTGTTTAATCAATAACAAGAAATCTAATTATAATAATAATTAATAATAAAAATAATATATTGGGTCTCTATAGCACAGAGAGGTGAATGAGTTTTCCAAGATCACACAGGGTCTAAGTCCAGCACGCTGACTCCTGTTGAGATGTACCTTCCCCCAGAAACAGTGCCACTGAATTCACTGGACTAGTTGTGGAACGATGTGTTAGATAATTCAAGTCAGACTCTCAGTGAGCACAATTCTTGTCACTCTCAGCCCTGTGACTAGTTCAGATGACAGTTGTGACCTGGGTGGAGGTGTTTGGGTCGAAGAGTCAGTTTTAGGCTGAGGATTGAGATTTGGGGACAAGACCACTGTTTTGCAAGCTGTTCTTGTGAGATTTTTTCTCCATCTTAAGTCATTTTTGTGAATTTACAGCAGTATCTGAAACTGAACCAGAAAATGGGCCTTGACCAAGAGCCCACATCAAGGAGACTGCAGAATGCTAAACTCCAGAAGTCCTCTGTTCACCCAGTCCTCTGTTAGAGTCCTCTGTTCACCCAGCCACCAAACTCTGATATATGAAGGGATCCAAATTTGAGGTTCCCATTTCCCCGCAGCACTGCTTATGATGGTCATAGCTTGAAAAGAACTATCCAAAGCCCCTGGGTCTGTGACACTGGGCTGGAATCTCATGAGAAGAGGCTTTCTCAGAGAAGTCCAGCAATTCTGCTTCTAGATAGAATCAGGAAATGGAGATACTTATGGCAAACACCTATGGAATTTAATAGAGAACCAGTCAAAAGGGATTGATACAAGTTGCTCTAAGCAGTTTATAAGCTATGAGCTCTTTGGAGTATGAACTGTGTCTTTATATGTGTTTATACAGTGGGAGCCCCCATACGGGGGTGAGTGTACTTTTAATGGGGTCCTTACTGTGATGGGTTGGATCACAGAAACCCTCTTGGGGCTGCCACCTGCTGTGCCAAGACTACTTCTGCCCCTGCTTTCCCTGCCAGCTTGGGACTCCAGCACCCTGTCTTGCGGAGCCAGACACGCCAGTCTGCTCCAACACAGACCCAGGGTCTGAACCACATGCCCCAAAGCTGCAGACTTAACTGAAAGTAGTTTAAGAAATGTTCCTGTCTTTGACACTCAGATGCCCAGCTCCCAATGGGGTCCAAACCCCAAATAAATCTGTTTTACCTTGTATAAAGCTTATACAGGGTAAACTCATAAATTGTTCACCCTCTATAACACTGATAGATATGCACAGCTGTTTTGCCTCCCCCCCGCAGGTATTGATACATACTCTGGGTTAATTAATAAGTAAAAAGTGATTTAATTAAATACAGAAAGTAGGATTTAAGTGGGTCCAAGTAATAGCAGACAGAACAAAGTGAATTACCAAGCAAAATAAAATAGAACATGCAAGTCTATGTCTAAGAAACTGAATACAGATAAAAACCTCATCCAGTAAGCTTCCTTTTACAGACTAGTCTCCTTCTAGTCTGGGACCAGCAATCACTCACATCCCCTGTAGTTACTGTCCTTTGTTCCAGTTTCTTTCAGGTATCCTTGGGGGTGGAGAGGGTCTCTCTTTAACCAGCTGAAGACAAAATGGAGGGGTCTCCCTGGGGTTTAAATAGACTTTCTCTTGTGGGTGGACACCCCTCCCTCTCCCATGTAGAATCCCAGATACAGTATGGAGTTTTGGAGTCACATGGGCCGGTCACATGTCCCTGCATGACTCAGAACTACAGGTAGCAGCCATGGTTCACATGCTACCTTGAACATCCTCAAGTAGACTTCTTATGTGGATTGGAGCATTCCAAGATCCATTGCTCGTTAAGTGCTTCTTGATTGGGCACTTAACTTTGCAAATTCCTTTCTAAAGAAGCTGACCAAATGCCTTACAAAGCCTACTTAGAAATCAAGCAAGTATACAGCCAATATTCATAACTTCAAGTACAAAAAATGATACATGCATACAAATAGGAGGAATGTATTCAGTAGATCATAACCTTTACAGAGATATGTTACATGGCATATGTAGCATAAAACATATTCCAGTTATGTCATATATACATTCATAAGCATGTTTCCATATAGCCTTATGAGGGGGCACCATCACACTTATCGTAATACAGTCATATTGACAATAATATATAATGTAATAGACATGTCCTTTCAATAGAGTTTTTAACTCAAGACATTGACTTCTAAGGCAAGGATATAATTTTCTATTATATATACCAGGTGGTAAAAAAAAAAAATCCAGAGAAATGATGTCATTCTCTGTTAAATACCCTACAAGCTTTCCATAAGGGGCGAGTAATAGAAAATGAGACTAATAGGAAAAATAGGGATCCAGACACTTGCAAATTTAATAAAAATGGTTTAATTTTAGTTGGAAGGTTTAGGTGAGTTCTCATTCCCTAACTTTTCCCCTTCCTGTGAAAATTTACACTCAGTACTGAATTTGCCATTCTGCTGCTTTCTAATGTATTAAACAACTAGTTAAGGGCCTGCCCTAAGGTGTGTCTGTATGGCTCTAAAGAGTGACTTATTTTAAGGAACACACTCTAGGGTGTTTATGGGAAAGAGAAATGGTGTGACATCTGGTCCTTTGATATGTTGGAAAGGGTAGGCAAAAAATTAACTTTGGACAAAGCAAATCAACATAAAACCAAAAGCCTCCATACTTCTAACAACCTCCATTTCAGAAGAATAGCAGGAAACTGGGGGCTGATTTTCAAATGGAAGCTGGGCACCTAACTGCCTTTTGAAAATCTCTTGCTGCTGTCCAGTTGAGGGTTATTGGTCAAAGCTGAAGCCATTGGTGGGGCTGGAACATGTCTTGTATGAAAAGCAGACGCTGCTAAAGTGGGACTTTGTATCAGCCCACAGTTGCAAATATTTATTTGGAAAATAAATTCTGTTTTCCATCAGAAAACTTTCCCAACCAGCTCTACTTGGCTCACGGGGTGGCTGCTTGGAAGCTGATGGAACAGATGGAAAGACCACATATACTCCTGCTTCAAAACCACAGCACCCGACAACATGAACTGCAAGGGACTCTCCACTAGCTCTTTGCGACGTAGGCCCTTGTGACATTCAGGAGAGCAGTTCTGCTTCAATTCAGCAGAGGGCAGTAGTGCACATACACATTAGCCAGCTTTGGACAGTATCAAAGTGTTGCACTAGCTATTATATATGGCAAAAGGATTGCTTCACATACCAGTGAAATGGAGCCACTAGTGGGTTGAAAATAGCAATGGCTAGTCCTCAAAAAGGCTTCAAATCAGTTTGGGATACCATAGAAAAGTAAACATTTGCTAACAGTTACTAGCCTATGGTACATGAGATGCCACATTTTCCCTTTATACCCAGAGCAGGAAGTAATGCAATACCACACTTTACTTTGCAATACTTTGCAATACTTTGCAATACCACAATGTGGTAAGTTTTGGCAAATGTTCACTTTCAATAAGCACTAGACATGTTGTCATTGTTTGCACTAGTCCTTTTTTTACAGCTTAGGCTGTTTTGATACCCTGACTCAGTCAGTCTCACATGCATAAACACACAGACACAGAAGTACACGTACATGGACATGTGCATGCCTGCATGCTCAGTATCTACATGCAAAAATAGAAGTACACACACACGAAGAAAGCTCCTCATTGTACTCCTCTCTTCCACTTTCCAAACCCTGCTAATATGTATTTTCTTCTCATTCAGCACCACATGCCTAGCGTGAGTAGACCTAGTAAAATCAGTCTGATGTCTGTTCTTTCTTCCAGGATCAGATTTCTCCTTTACACTGAGGAGAAAGAGCCTCCATGTTAAATCCCATGCTTCAGAGATTTGCTGCCTCCACAGCTGAAACTCTCACTCCAGCCAAAGGAACGGGGATTTAAACATCACAGCCCAGCAAAAGCAGCAGGCTGACTGAGTCACTGTACCACCTCAGCAGAAGTCCGGCTGGAGAACGCTGCTATCTCTTTAAGTCAGTTGCACTGTCCATTTGTTCCATTACAAGGGGTTTAAGTAGAAAGCTGTGGGGAGAGGAACAATCCAAGGCAGATTATTTGACCTTACATGCCTGTTTTTCAACAGAAATTTCAAAACACTTTTTTTGGAAGCAGAATGAAAAGGATTGGAGAGGATTTAGTTATAATTATTTCATTTTTTGGCCAGTGCTATCGAACGCCATATCCCTCAGCATGAATGTGGTGAAGGATTCTATCTCGCTGTGGTGACTAGATGATCACAAGATGCCAGGTGTCTGTCTATCACATGACAAACCTTGACTGTTCTTCCTTCCCTGAAAATTCATTAGGGCCAGATCCTACCTGGTCCTTACACAGGTGCCTGCCTGTGTCAGGGAAGGCAGCAAGCTACCTTTCCCCACTTGAAGGGCCCACATGAAGGCCAGGCAGGATTGGAGCTCATGGTAGCTCCACTGATATCCTGGGACCTACATCTATTTACATCAGCTGAGGATCTGGCCCTTTACCATTACTTGAGCCCATCTCTGTTGACACAAGGGTGTGAGTTAAGGCTCCTGGGCATTGGGAATGTAACAGGAACAATACTGGCAATGACTTGGGGGTTAGGTAGGGGGCAGTTTGTTGTCTTGCCCTAGCAAGTCCTATCACTTGGTGGAATGGAGGCTGAGCTCTGCTTCTGACTTCCATACAGGATGGGGGCTCTGGACAGCAGATGTGATGTTTGAGAGGTGGAACCCAATGATACTCATATTGGAGGTCCAGTACAGGCAGGGCGAGAGCTCCACCAGGCAGAGAGATGAAGGCTTGGGGTTGAAGACTGAAGCCTTCATTGTCATTTTCCCAAGACTTGATGGATTTCTCCCAAGTATTGGAGGGGTTTGTTGGACGGGGGAAAACATTCGAACCAATCTGCCAAACCTAAACTGACTCATTTTCCCATAATTGTTTGTATCATGCTTACAAATAAATTACCCAAGCAACTTGTGTTTAAATAGAGCCTACATCACTACCCGGATGAGTTTTTCTTACACACCTAGTGAAGAGCCTTTTTGGAAGTTGTAGGCCACAGTTTGTGTTACATCATAGCCCGTCTTTTCCAAGTCATAGGTGTGCCCTGAATCTTTGACAGTAGTTAGCAGGCTGAATTGCCACTGAACTGTGCATATGCGAGCGCTACTCATGGGCGGAAGCACAGAGGCTCTTGCAGTCCAGCACTTGTCTGCTTCTGTTTCTCAGATGCTTGCAACAAACATCTCTGAAGATATGTGAGCATCCTCCAACGTGCAGAGAAGAACTCAGCTGGTACCTATTTTTTATTATGGAGGCAGACCCATATAGACATGTGTCTAATAAAATTACAAGTTAGAGGAGGCACATGCCAAACCTGTGTTTAATTTAATGTCACCCCATTGTGAGACCACTGGTTGTCAGAATGAGTGTCTCTGTGACTTACCAATTCTATATTACCATTTGGTGTGTTTACAAGAGGCAGATCAATGAAGAATTTGTGATACTGTGGTGGAGGCTGTAAAATTTTACTGCCATGACCATGGTACATGTGAGTGGCAGAGGCGCTAGTGAGTTATTTAGGTGATTCTAAACAATCAGTGATTAAATCTATATAGCACCGAGCATATTTTATTTTTGCCACATATTGTCTTATTTTGTTAGTCTATTTTTTTGTCTCTGTTTGAGGTACATCTGTTACTATAGTAACAATTATATCATCACTATGGGTGGAGCTTGGTGACAGTCACAGATGCAGTCTAAAGCCAGTTCATTCTTTACTTTCTACAAGCACCTTGCAGGCTGATAAACTATTCATTTTATTGTTGCTTCATCCTTCAAACCCACCTCCACCCAGTGTGTCTGTGTCATCCATCTGTTGCATCCTGGGTCATGTAGATTAGGAGCTCTTTGGATCAGGGACTGTCTTCTTTACAGCACCTACTGCCATGAATCATTGGCTGGCATTCCTAGGAGTTGCCATACTACAAATGATAACTAATGACTACATGCTTATGCGTTAGGAAAGTATCTTTGTCCCCATTTTACAGATACAGAAACTGAAGCACAGAGATTTGAAGTGACTTGTGCAAAGTCACACAGGGAGATAGCAGCAGGGCAATTTACACTGAAGAATTCCTGGCTCTCTCAGTTTGCAGACTAGCCTGGCTCTCAGTTTAGACAATGGTACACCATTCATTGAGACAGTAATTAATATAATGTTTATCATGCTGTCTTAGGTGGTATAAAAAGACTATTGGCTACTGAGGACTGTGGGATTGGCTAAGAGATAAATTAAAGTGAACTTTATGTGACTACTGGATGCAAACTTAAAGTACAATTCTTAAGAGCACTACCATGCAATTTAAGCCTGAATTTCTTATTATTTCCCCAGTCAAACTGCATGTGGATTTTGGAAGGAGATTAATATTTTTCAAGGCTCCTGCTAAAGGACAACTCCTCATTGGCAGAGGATAAAGTTGTAATGATAGCAAGCTTGGAGTGTCGCACATTTAAGATTGTGAGGGTATGTTCTGTATTTAGAGGTTGTTGGGCTAGTAATTATTTTAAATAAGGGTATATTGTGTTTACTAATATAACTGTAATGATGCATTACATTTATAGACTCATTTAAGATGACAACATACAGAAATCCCTTTACCCTCCTCTGAAATACAATCACTTCTGGGTGGAACTGGATGGCTATTTAAGAGCGTGCAGCGATACGGTATTTGGCTCCAACCCTGCAAAGACTTTTGTACATGGTTAATTTTATGAACTCTGAGTAGTTCAATTAAAGTCAATGGAATTATTCATAGTATGTAAAATTAAGCACAAGCGTAAGTCCTTGCATTATCAGTGGTAGTGTGTTCCCATTTGATTGAAGAATGAGATTTGTCAGCTTTAAGATCCATCATTCTCCTTCTGCTTCTTTTCTTTTGCACGTTGTGATCAAAGGCACTGTTGAGAGAAGCACAATCTGAATGGCTGTTGTTGCAGTAGAGCCTAGGAGCTGTTGTCCTGGACCAGAGTCCCATAGAATCATAGAATATCAGGGTTGGAAGGGACCTCAGGAGGTCATCTAGTCCAACCCCCTGCTCAAACCAGGACCGATCCCCAATTAAATCATCCCAGCCAGGGCTTTGTCAAGCCTGACCTTAAAAACTTCTAAGGAAGGAGATTCTACCACCTCCCTAGGTAACGCATTCCAGTGTTTCACCACCCTCCTAGTGAAAAAGTTTTTCCTAATATCCAACCTAAACCTCCCCCACTGCAACTTGAGACCATTACTCCTTGTTCTGTCATCAGCTACCACTGAGAATAGTCTAGATCCATCCTCTTTGGAACCACCTCTCAGGTAGTTGAAAGCAGCTATCAAATCCCCCCTCATTCTTCTCTTCTGCAGACTAAACAATCCCAGTTCCCTCAGCCTCTCCTCATAAGTCATGTGTTCCAGACCCCTAATCATTTTTGTTGCCCTTCGCTGGACTCTCTCCAATTTATCCACATCCTTCTTGTAGTGTGGGGCCCAAAACTGGACACAGTACTCCAGATGAGGCCTCACCAATGTCGAATAGAGGGGAACGATCACGTCCCTCGATCTGCTCGCTATGCCCCTACTTATACATCCCAAAATGCCATTGGCCTTCTTGGCAACAAGGGCACACTGCTGACTCATATCCAGCTTCTCGTCCACTGTAACCCCTAGGTCCTTTTCCGCAGAACTGCTGCCTAGCCATTCGGTCCCTAGTCTGTAGCTGTGCATTGGGTTCTTCCGTCCTAAGTGCAGGACCCTGCATTTATCCTTATTGAACCTCATCAGGTTTCTTTTGGCCCAATCCTCCAATTTGTCCAGGTCCCTCTGTATCCTATCTCTGCCCTCCAACGTATCTACCACTCCTCCCAGTTTAGTATCATCCGCAAATTTGCTGAGAGTGCAATCCACACCATCCTCCAGATCATTTATGAAGATATTGAACAAAACCGGCCCCAGGACCGACCCCTGGGGCACTCCACTTGACACTGGCTGCCAACTAGACATGGAGCCATTGATCACTACCCGTTGAGCCCGACAATCTAGCCAACTTTCTACCCACCTTATAGTACATTCATCCAGCCCATACTTCTTTAACTTGCTGACAAGAATACTGTGGGAGACAGTGTCAAAAGCTTTGCTAAAGTCAAGAAACAATACATCCACTGCTTTCCCTTCATCCACAGAACCAGTAATCTCATCATAGAAGGCGATTAGATTAGTCAGGCATGACCTTCCCTTGGTGAATCCAAGCTGACTGTTCCTGATCACTTTACTCTCGTCTAAGTGCTTCAGGATTGATTCCTTGAGGACCTGCTCCATGATTTTTCCGGGGACTGAGGTGAGGCTACCGGCCTGTAGTTCCCAGGATCCTCCTTCTTCCCTTTTTTAAAGATTGGCACTACATTAGCCTTTTTCCATTGCACAGACACATCAGAAAGACTCTCATTGGATCAAATCTGAAATGTCTTACATTTATCAAGCCCATTGAAGCCCAGTGTGCTTTCCAAATTATATGCAGAGCATCAGCCACTTCTGTCTGGGTTGGTGGGTGCAGCCAGGTTTGGGGGAGGGGAAATTATGGCTAAGGACAATAGGGTAATCCTCTTTATAAAGAGTCAGAGGATACTTAACGGCCACACAAAACAGACTGGGTCTGAGTTCATCCGAAAGACCCACAGCTAGGAAAATCAATGTATTTACAGCTGGTCAACATTTTTTTGTTTTTGAAATGTTGACAAAAGTGTTTCAAGAAAAATGTTGAACAGTTTCCTCAAACTTTTATTTTTGACTAATTTATAGACCAGATGGAAACTGATCAAACCTTTGAAATGTCAGTGATAACTTTCTCCAAAAAATTCAAAATGTTTTAATGAAAAATGCTCACCATTTTCCTATCATCTCTGCAGTTGATCTAATTCAAAAGGAAGGACTAAGTTGTCCCTACTAGGATTTTAAGTAGAGGAATCTATGTATGTCAAACCTGATGCTTAGGCTGCTAACCCATTGCTTCCTGCTCACTATGATTCCTTTACTTGGACACCGTGGACATAGATTTTGAAATATAATTTGAAATTTCTAACAAGGTATATGGAATGAAATATAGCCTTTCTTCCAATGCCCTGAACTTGTGATCACTAAAGTTCTAGGCAGTATGGAGAGGGCATTGAGTGATGGTGTGACCTTGAGCAAGTCACTTAACTTCTCTGGACATCAATTTGCTCGTTTGTAAAATGTGGTTAGTGATCCTTGCCCACATATGTGGAACATTGTAGATCTCTGGATCAATAAACACTGTGGAAAAGCTAAACATTATTCTCCACACCATCTAAATGCAGAGGTTGCAGTCACATTCATAAGGTTCATTTCCGGTGGAATTACACAAAGCCTCATCTTTGGAATTCTTCACATGGATAAACTTCACCCTTTTAGGCCTTGTGCACATTGAACTTCTTAAAGCCTTTCACCACGGTACTCCTGATGGTGTAACTTCTGCAGTGGTAGCAATGGCGGGAACTCTACAGCAGATCTGCTGCTGTTGGTTTTACCACTGTTTTATCTAGCCTTGTTCTGAGATGGGGTAAACACCAGCCGCTGGACTACATTAAGGCTGGTTGAAAATTTTCTGTTGGAATTGTTTTTCAGTGGAAAATTAGATATTTGACTTACCAGATTTTTTTGCTATCAGTCTCTGCTTTCTGTGGAAAATTTGATTTCTCACTGAAAAACTGAATGCTGAAAACTGAAATATTTTGATTCTGAAAAGCTGACTCAGTGTCTCATGTTACTGTTCTTCTCTATGGCCTGGGCACTCCCCAACTAAACTGCATCTCCCTTGCTGCACTGTGGCTAGCCTACATGACTGCCATAATACATTGTTTTCACTAAGAGGGGAGACTGTGGTGCACCATGGGAGACCAGGGAGCCTGATCTATAGAGGAGAATAGGAGCATGAGGCACTTGAACGACAATTCCCCTAAGTAAAGAGTTTGGTTTTCAGCTGAAATATTCCAGCTTTCAATTTTTTGCTGAAAACTCAACATTTTCCTGTGGAAAACTTCAATTAAAATTATTTTTTATTTGGTTAAAATTTTCTGCAGAATCCTCCCCCCGCATTTTCAGACAAGCTGTAGTCTAACTAGTGCAGTCATTATTATTCCCGTGACAGAGGTGGAGATGCTATGTAACAGCCTAAGAATAATGAGATGTAATAATTTTATGACCGCTATATGTGACCTGGTTAGTGAGGTGAAGTTATTGTATATTGGGTTATAACACTTTCCGGTATGACTGTATTATTCTAGCTTCACAGGGGGCTCTGGGAAAAGCAAACAGGAATGCAGCACAGTGGATCCAGGTAAGCAACAGACACTCGGGGAGCAATTACAAGACAAGGGGGAAACAATTAGTTTTGAGGATCCTATATCCTCTCTCCAAGGAAGATGCAAGCTTTGTTTTGCCAGGTGGGGAACTTGGAAATCAAAAAGATGAAACATCACAGAAATGTAGGCCTGGAAGAAACCTCAACAGGTGATCTAATCCAGTCCCCCACACCGAGGCAGGACTAAGTATCATCTAGACCATCCCTGACAGGTCTTTGAATAACCTGTTCTTAAAAACCTCCAATGATGGAGATTCCACAACCTCTCTTGGTAATTTGTTCCAATGCATAACTGCCCTTACAGTTAGGAAGATTTTCCCAATGTCTAACCTAAATCTCTGTTGCTGCAATTTAAGCCCATTACTTCTTGTCCTGTCCTGAATGATTAGGGAGAACAATTTATACCCTCTACTTTATAACAATCTTTTATGTACTTGAAAACTGTTGTCATGTCTCCTCTCAGTCTTCTCTTCTCCAGACTAAACAAACCCAACTTTTAAAATCTTTCCTTGCAGGTCATTTTTTCTTGATCTTTAATCATTTTTGTTACTCTCCTTTGGAATTTCTTCAATTTGTCCATAACTTTCCCAATATGTGGTGCCCAGAACTGGACACAATACTGCAGTTGAGGCCTGTGCAGTGCCAAGAAGAATGGAAGAATTACTTCTTGTGTCTTGCTTTTAAAGGAGACTCTCCTTGAAGTGGGGGAGAAATGGTTTGTGCATTAAGGGAATGGACTATGCCAGCCAGACCCTCAAGCTCTCTGGTGGTCTACAGGAAACTTAGACCTACCAGAAGCTCCATATGGAAGATAGTTAGACACTTGATAAGCTAGACATCCATGTAGTCTGTTTTGTTTTCAGCCCTCTTTTCTCTGAAATGTTTTTGTTGTAAATCAATAATACTTTGCTGTAGCTCACGAAAGCTCATGCTCAAATAAATTGGTTAGTCTCTAAGGGGCCACAAGTACTCCTTTTCTTTTTGCAAATACAGACTAACACGGCTGTTACTCTGAAACTTTGCTTTAAGGAGGCTGTCTGATCACTGGTTATCACTGTCATTGTTCTCAAAGGAGAGGACTTGCAGGTACTTGAAATATGTCAGACCTGCTGAGCTAAATTACAGTGGGTACATAGATGACTGCACCCCAAGGCCTGGTCCAAGAGTGGGAGACCTGTGAGGTTCCATCCCGACACTGGTGATGCTTGAAGGCCTGAGACCAGGAGTGGGGCACTCGGAAAGTCCAGAAGGGGTAACAGGTGCAGTTAGCTCATTAACTAAGACAGTTACCACTGGGGGCACTGCACTGGTAACAGGCTTTAGTCTCAGCCATGCAGGGCACTGCAGTCCATGTATGCTCCAAGCGGAATCTGTGCAGGAGTAGGGGGATGGAGAGGGCTGTTAAGTAAAATGATGAGAGGGGAAAAAAATCAATAAACAGCTTTCTTGACTCTTTCGCACACAACCCCCTTACCTAAAAGAAAATACATGTAAACAGATCCTGGCTCTTCTGTTTTAATAAAATGGGACCTGGCCTGGGAATCTCTGTTTCATAACAGAGATAAGTTGACCATTGTGTTTAAAAGAAAACCCTAAACTGAAAGTCCTCTTTGAGACTTTGCTTTATGAACTACATTGATAAATATAGTTCAGCTAGCAACCGGCTGGTGTTATCACATCACATCTGTGAGTTATGACAAGCTTTCAAAATAAGCCAGCAAAACCTATACTTAGAAGCAAACCCTCCCAATTTCATGTGAAGAACAGAAATATGAACCACAACAAAAGAGGGAAGGTGGCTGTTTGCCGCCTTTGGTCTCCCACCCTGTTGGTTGCATCACACTTTCTTCTGAAAACCTCATAATCACGATTTCCAGGAACGGGTCTCTGCTTCTTGCATCGCTGTAGCCGTGTCATCATGTGTCTGACCTTTTCAGCAACATGTTGACACATTCAGAAATAAATCTCTAGATGTAAAGATAACCTATTGGACTGTAAGGGGACAAAAATAAACACATTTGGCAGAAGATAACGGGCTCTTTAATAGAGCTGAGGAGTGCTGCAGAGTCCTGATTGTCTCTCTACATCCAGTAACGAATATTTACTGTCCTTCTGATTTTATTGTATTTATTGGGGTCCTCTCCGTGTAGAATCTGGGCACCTCACAAACATTAATCGATTTACTCTGACATCACTCCTGTGAGGTAGGGAATTTCAGAAATGGGGACCGGAGCTCAGCTCAGAGATATCAAGTGACTGCCCTGCATCACATTGGCAGCCTGTCTCAGAGCTCTGAATAGCATCTAGGTCTCCTGAGTAGAACTGAGCACAACCTTTTTGGACAAAACTTTTTTTTGTGGGGGAGAGGAGGAGGCAAAAAATGCAAACTGAGGTCAACTGAAACATTTCCCAGATTTGTGGCATATTTGCTAGCTGTTTTGGTCAAAAAACCAGAAACCACCCAAAATGCCCCAAAGTCAAAACGTTTAATGGCAACGTGTCTGAAATGAAACATTTTGACTTTTGATTCAAAACAACTTTTCATTTTGAATTTTATTTCAAATTATTTTAAAAAAAGGTTAAAAAGCATCACTTTGGAAACAAAACAAAACATTTTGTTTTAGGCTGAATGAAACCTTTTATTTGGCTCCAAACTTTGTTTTGTTTTTCTTTTTTAAAACTTTCTGGTTCAGCCACTGAACTGAAAGATTCGTTATTTGCACAGATCTGCTGCTGACTGACAGTCCAATGCCTTAGCCACAAGACCATCCTTCCTCTCAAAGCCTTTGGAGTCATGCTGCTTTCATTTGATCCTCAGCCTTCATCTCTACTGGTTTCCCCTGCATTGCTGTATGTAACGCAGTCCTTTTTCTAAACCATTGGCCCATGGCACTGCGGCTGTATCACCTTTAGTGGCATTGTGCAAAGAGATACGCTTCTGTAGCAACTCACAATAGCAATGGCTATCAAGGCTAGGGAAAATCTTTCACTGTGAAACTGATTATCTCTCACTGAGTTGCATATAGGAACATTTAAGGCCCCTGTTTTGATTGTGACACAGTACATAGGTATCCCAAAGTTGGTCACAAACTTGCCATGTATCATGACTCAAGGTGTGAGTGTTCTGTCTTTCTGTACATGGCTTGTTACTGGCTTTTAGAAGTGATTATATAGCCTGTGTATTTTAACACTGAGTTTAAAATAAGATCATGACACACTGAAGCCCCTGTTGTACTTTCTCCTGGTATCTTTAAGAGGCATTTAAGAGGAAATGTCAGCGTGCAGGGCTAATACTCACAGGTTTCATAGCACTGATTTCTTGTGTGGTATTGGACAACACACATAACACTGGATCCTACAGACTTTCACCCAGATGAGTCCCACTTACTCTTGCAAACTTTTCTGATGACATCAATGGGAGTTATTTATGTTCAACACCAGTGAAGATCAGCAGCTTTTATTTAGGTGCCTAGAAATGGATGTAGGTGCCTATCGGTAGGTGTCTACATTGAAACATTGTGGCTTTTATTTACTAGCAGAGCCTTCTTCACAGAAGTAGTCCTGTTGGCACCAGTAGAACTGCCCATGTAAGCCCTGCTCAGATGAACAAAGCATTGCAGGATCCGGCCCTGCTTTTGTTCCGAGTGGGACTTCAGACATCTTGGCCAAACACAAGTCTTGTTCATTTTGTTTTGAGCTGCTATTATTAATGAGTAATTCCTGTAATAAAATTCTTATCTAGCCAATTGTTTGCTGAAAATCTTTGTTTTTTTCAAATCAGCCAGCTAGGAGCCAACTGATGCGAGTAAATGGTCAAGTGGATTTCTTCATGGGAAGGCAAGTTGTTTATTTCACACAACTCATCTATGCACAAGTTTCTTTAGCAAAGCCTTAAGTGGCACCTGGAAAGCAGAGCTTTCTGTAGATTCCCTCCCTCTCTTTTCTTCCTTTGGCAGACACAGATAGAATTTGATTCTTACAACTCTATGAGAATGGGCGAATAACTCTTAAATTAGCATGAATAAAGCAGAAAGGTGTGAGAAAAATACACAAAGACTAGAACAGTCTGGACAGTACAATGGAGAAATATCCCTTCTGGTGCAAATAACCACAATTTGCTGTGCAATCAGTGAACATGATCATTCACTTTTCCCATTTAAACTAATTCAACAGATAATTCAACAGAGTAGTTAGCCATAACCATAACTTTGTAGGAGAAATTTTTGTCACTAGATTTCATGGCCCAGGTTAGGCTCTGTGATTCAAATATTGCACCACACTTACAGACATTTTTAGTCCTTTGTATCATTTTCTTTTAAACTTAATTGATACAGGTAACCAAAAAGATGATAATTTGAGGTTATTTATTAGAGAAGTTGTGTCCCAGTGGACAGAGCATGCTGCAATACTTGCATCACATCGCGATCCCTGATATCAAGGGACTCTGGAGACCTGGATTCTGTTCCTAGCTCTGGCTGCTGGGGTACCTTGGGCAAGTCACTTCACCTTTCTGTGCCCCCATTTGCCCATCTGTAAAATGGGGATAACCTCCTTTGTTAGTGCTTTGAGACCTCTGGGTGAAAAGCACTAGAGAGGGGCTGTTATTACTGAGCTCTACTGGCACTAGTCAAACATACAAAAAAACATAGTCCCTGCTATAAAGTGCTCAGAGATGAGCTCAATCCTGCCTTCATGTCTGGGAAGGTTTGTCTGGAATGGGTGAGGGCAGAATAGCAGCAGCCCAAAGGAGCCTCAGGGGGTGGCAGGAGGATTTTCTACTATACCCGTGCTCCTGCCCTCATTCCATGCTCTGTGTGTGTGTACACTAGGCTAGGGAGACGTTCAGCCAGGGGCAGAAGTAGCCTTTGAGGAGCAGTTTGCAGGTGTTCTGTGTCCTAAGAAGGAGAATTCTTCCCTCCTACCTCCTGTGTGTCTGTCTAGCACCTGGCCCAGGTACACAGGCTGAGCACTGGCCTTATTGTCTCAAGTTGGTGAAGAACTATGGTTTCCTTTCTAGGCAGGGTCTGGTTTGAGGGGTTCTTTGTGTACTGCACCTGGTAAGCCACACAATCAATCAGGCTTCACTTTGCAAGGTCTACAAAAGACTGGTGCATACAGCTCTCTCAATAGGATCTGCTCTCGCATGCTGATGTTGGGTAATGCCACTCCGTAATCCAATATTTATCCCATGAGTGAGTGGTAGAAATATCATATTCCCTAGAAGAATGGTCTGACCTTTCCCGCTTATACCATAAGCGTGCCCAGGAGGCTGTTCTTTCAGTTGGATAGTCCCAGCTGCCAGCTGTCAGTGTGTCTTGTCAGTTTCAAAGCTCTTGCCAGAGCTTTGAAGTTATCCAGAAGCTATTTGGCCTGGTACTGAACATCCTGTGGCATCATGTTTTATGGCACACCCCTTCACCTTAATAGAATAAATATGATTTCCTAGATAAGGATTGTGCCCATTTAGCAGCATTAGGATGAGCATCTGTTATAATTGTTTGCATCTAGTACAGAGGTTGTCTGTCCGTCCAGAAAACAATGAGATTGAGCTGTGTTTACATCCTGTGGGTTCATCTGTGAGATTTAAGTACTGGCTATGTAATTCCATGTTTGACATCATGTTCCCAGGGAAGGGGAAGATTTCTGCTGTTGAAAATGTTGGCAAAGGCACCAGCCCAGTGGGATTTATTTTAGCTGTGGATCAGCTGCAAAATGATAATGGCTGCACTGAGATTCAGTCAGAGTAACAGGTAAAGGAGACCATTAATCCAAAGTGGAGTTAGTGCTAATGAAAGGTGCTGTTATCTGATCATTCACAGAACAGGTACAAGCTGGGTACAGAGTTCCCCACACTGCCCTGCCAATGTCTCAACCCTGAGCCCCAGAGACCACACTTAGAACAAGAGTGCTTCAGCTTTTATTTACACTGAGTCCCTGCCCTCTCTGCTGAGACTACTGACAAGGATGCCTGCTGGATCTTTCTGCTTATGGGGAACCTAACAGCAGGGCTTCATTAGCATGTGTTTTGCTGTGTAAAATAATTGGGCAAAACCTCCTTGGTTAATGTTAAACAAGTGCGTATGTTGATGAGGTAGGATGAAATATTACAAAGCACTGGTTTTCTTCTTACTACTAAAGTAGCATCTAGGAGCCATGATCATATTTGAGATAACAACCTGCTAGGTGCTGTACTTACCTGTAGTAAGAGACAGAGAGTTTACAACCTAAATAGACAAGACAGGGAGATCCTGCATTTTATAGAGGAGGAATGGAGACAGAGAAGTTAAATGACTTGCCCAAAAGCTCCAAGGAGTCTGTGGCAGGGCTGGGAACAAAATCCAAACCTCTTGGGTCCCAGTCATGCCTTCACCAGAAAACTATCCTTCCTCTCTTTTTGAACCTAATGCTAAAAATAAATAAATCTGACAATTATAAGTAGGTCCTTTCAGCTGAAACTTAACAGGCCTTGGACTATGCTGGCCAAATGAGACTTGAATGTAGCCAAGATATAACTGTGAAGTGCCCCGTGCAACTGGTTTATTATGACTGAAATCTATCAGACACCACAGCTGTTATTTTGGTGCTGCCCTAGACTTTATACACTGTCTGGCAGATTGTGCTGATGTCAAACATTTCCCAGAGCATCCGTAGCCAGCACTGTGTTTGTTATCTACAGAGCAAAGCAAAACAGCCCTGTTTGCCAGAAAACAAAACCATGATCTCATGGAACATTTTGCTGTGTCTGGTCCCTGCGCGGGTATGCAAAGAGCCTTCTTTCCTCCTGTGGGTGCCTCCCATGCAGGAGTCAGGCAGAGTTGTACTCCCTGTGCTTTTGGGGAGTAGGGAGGGGTAGAGAAGGCGATGGAGTCATAGTGCTGCACTGACCATTCTGCATGGAGGGCCAATTCAAGGTTTCAACAGCTCCCATTTAGGCACCTAAATGAAATGGTCACGAGTTCAGCTCTTGTTGAAAACAATCACAGATGAGTGCTAAGCCCATTTGGAAATCTTGCCACTTAATTAGGTATTTAAATGGGAGCTGCTGAATGCTGAATTATTTTGAAAACTTGGCTCTGTATTACCCAAACTAGAATCTGGCCTCGGTGTGCGTGTCCCCAATTCAACTGCCAGTATGTTGGCCAAGATGGCAGCAGTCACATATGCTATACTTGCAGTAACTGAGCTAATTTCTTTCTATTCCTGGGCAATGGGTTAAAAGTTTAAGCAAAAGACCGTGGAATAAAAATCTGTCTAATTGCTGAACCTGGCTTATGATAAGGGCCAGCTGAACTGCATAATAAAGATCATGGCTGAAGCAAGGTTGGAATCTAAGTAAAATACAGACAGCTGGCTAGGAAGAAATGGGTGGTGGGCCTTATATATATGGCTGTTTAGCCCAATTCTGAGGTTTAACAGTAGAATAGTGATAATAAACTAGAGTTATTGAAAAGAAATAGCGTTAAAGCTAGTGAGTCAGCCAGTCATATGTTCTTGGGTAAGTGAACACCATTTTTACAACTTGCTTTGCAGTTCCCCCCTGCCACCTTCTCCCATTGTATTAAATAATATACTGTACTGGGAGTTTTATTGGAACACTGTGTCTGCAATGTGATAGAATAGATTTACTACACATAGATGGCTCACGCTTGGGTTCAGGGAGAAGTTTCATGAACACGTGTGGTGGTCTCTGTAGGCATAAAATGATCATTCATCTGAGAGTCATTTTTTATGGGACCAAAATAGCTGCCAGGTGAACCAAATTCATGTAACTCCTTGGGTGGAGATGCTGCAGTTCTGTTGCTGTCCCTCCCTGCCCCAGAGAGAAAAAATAAAATGCTCTATCTTTGCTAGTCGCAGTTGATGTAAATTCCTGGAGAAGATTGAGATCCATCTGGGGCTCTTATGTTTTTCCATACAAAAGAGCAGCCATATGTCTTCAGCTTGAGGTGGTGGTTTATTTATATAACAATAATTCCTAGGAACTCAAAACACTGCTCATGCCCCATTGTGCTTGGGGCTTCCCGGAGAAGTAACAAACAAGACAACTAGGTTGCAAGTGCTCTCTGATAAGAGCTGTCACAGAGGATACAAAAGGTGGATGAAAGAGACCAATGGAGTAGTGCGAGGTGAAGTAAGACCATTACCTTTATTTTATGTTAGGAACAAGAATAAGCTCTCCAGGAGAAAGAGCACATGATGTGCTCTGGCTGCTGTGTAGCTGGGGAAGGTAGACTGGCTGATCCTGTTTCTTTCCTTGTAGTACAAGAGCAAGGGAACGATCAGTGAAAAGGAGAGGCTGCAAATCTAAAAGTGGTAAAATGCAATACCTTTCTTTGCTCAAGATGCACTTAGCTTGTGGAACTCATTGCCATGAGATCACAGAGGCCAAGAACTTAGTAGGATTCCGAGAAGGACGGAGGCTGGGGCCTATGGGAGGTAAGTACCTGAATCCTGTTGAAAGTCTTTGGGAGTTAGATTCCTAACTCTTAGTCCTTTTGAAACCCCCTCCCTAGCTGGGTAATGAGTAGCTACAGCTACATTAGGTGGGCTTTTAAAAAAAATGACTGGATGGGATAGCCATTAACCTAGTTTCTTAATGGCTTAAAATTTGTATCAGTAGTAGATGTTTAGGTTTTTCCAGGTTACAGCCAAACTTGCTTATTTTATGACGTCCTAATCACTTATGGGTGATAGTGCTGTAGTAGTGAATCATAAGGGCACCACATCACAGGAGCACTTTAGTTTTAGGTGCCTATGCCCCCTATGGAATCCACCAGAAGAGTCCAACAGCCAATGTGGCTAATTAACTGCATTATGTGACTCTTTAGGACAGACATTTGCTGTGAAGTCCAATTCGGTGCATTGCTGTAACTAAGAGCAGAGTTTAGCCCCACAGATTTGAGTTGTCATTGAACCAGAGGGTTGAGGGGTGGAATTCTCACAGCTTTGGAAGAGTTCCCTAGCTTGCTTTGTGTCCGTTGCTGTGATACCTGACCTATAGAAAACCTATCCAATTAACAAGCTCCATCACTGAGGGACTGGGGGTCACTTTGTCTCATCAAATGTCTGTCCGGGGCCTTTATTGTCTGTAGTGGGAGAAACTCATTCAGGGGATCCAAGTGAAAACCTTGCCCCCAGCTTAAAGTGGTAGGTGCTTGGCTAAGCTTGCACACTTTACACTATATGGACCAGATTCACCCAAGGTGATGCAGGGAGTTTCACTGCCAGGGCTTTTCACCTGGAGGGAGGGCAGTGGTTCCATCAGTCGGGGACAACCTTGATTTACACTGATATCCCTAGGATTACTGTCAAGGGAACTGGTCTTGGCATGTATTGAGCCACTGCATCCTGTGGTAGTCTTGGGCATGTCTCCTTGATAAATGCCACCCATCTTTAGGGCTGCTCTGGCCACTGCTTTTGCCCCACAGCCTGCCCCCCACATTGGATTTTCCAGCTTGAAGGTTAATGTTTCCCTCTGTGAAGTCCAGAAGAAACCTGGAATGCGTCTGACTGTACCTGAATCAGTCCAGCTAATACAGCTGCTCCTGGACAGAGAGAAGGGGCTGTATGTATTAATGAGACACTCTTTTTCATGCAAGTAATGGTTACTCACATGAGTAGTTCATTTGAATTCAGCTAGACATAACTCGGGTAAGTGGGTTCAAATCCATGTGAGCAAGGGATTCAGAATTCAAATTGATGGGGTATAAGTGGCTTAGAATGAAGTGGAGAATAAAACAAGTTTTTTGAAAAGTATGTGACAGGTGAAACACTTAGAATCTGACCCTGAATCCTCCTTTAGCTAGACAGCACTTCCAGCCACTTATCAGCGCACAACAGACAAAACAGAACCAAACACACTTTATTTAAAACTTACTTCTCTCTGCACTGGGAGTGAGGTTCAAGTATTGGACAGCAATTGGCTCAGCTCTGTGAACGAGTGCTTTGTGTCTTTAAAAACAAAAAACCAACAAACCATATTTGTTGCAATAGTTTAAGAGTACTTAAATATTTCTGCTGCAGAACAGCTAGGGATTTAGAGAATGCTGCTTGTCAGCTGAACTGGAAATAAAGCTGTGGATGCCTTACAGGTGAAAGGATCCCATTGTGATTAAGGGGGAGTCAGCCTTCCCCCTCTTTATAATTGCCTCCTTTCCTCAAGTGAAAGTGAACCAAGTCTGAAGATGGCTTCTGCGCTATCAACTCAACTGCCTTTCAATCTTCATCAGTTAACGTTTAGTTTAGAGACTGTATGGCTGCTCCTCTTGGTGTTGCCTTTCTTATTACTTTCATTTTTTGAACAGTTTCCACTTTGCATGGCTCAAATCAGAACGAGCTTAGTGCAATGTTTGCCCCAGAGCAAGCTACAAACCAGGGCAAGACAGGAGTTTGTCTGCCCAAGTGGCATGTGGGGCCTGAGGCTGCCTACCAGATCTGCTCTCACTCAAATCTGGTCAGCGGTGGCACTTGCCTTGTAACTTTTAGCTTAGTGGTTAGAGCACCCATCTGGGATGTGGGAGACCCCAGTCTAATTCCCCTCTCTGCCTGAGGGTGGAGCAAGGATTTGAACAGGGGCCTCTCACATCTCTCAGGAGAGTGCTCTAACTACTGAGCTATGAGGGAACCCCACCTCAACATTACCCCAATCTCTTCTGTTGAAGCTATTTTCCTTTGGATCAGACTCTGGTCCCACTTCCCAGTTGGGTATCCTACCCACCAGGCTACAGATTGATTCTCTCTTCATGGCCTAATGATTATTTGGCTAAATAAAGCAAACAGCTTCCTCAGGAAAGACTGAGGGAAGGCCCACATCAGCACATCCCATAGCTCAGTGGTTAGAGCACTCTCCTGAGAGGTGGGGGAGACCCCAGTTCAAATCTGTCTCCTCAGCAGGCAGAGCGGGGAATTGAACCTGCCTCTCCCACATCCCAGTGATGGCTCTACACACTGGGCTAATAGGCATCACCTCCACCTCTTAGTCTAGCTCTCTTGTGTGGAATGAGACAGGTCCTCACTCATTCTCCTAAGAAACAACTTAGGTGCCTGAGTCCAGGAGATAGGTGCCCCTCGCTGCTTGTGAGCCCCAGCAGGGCTTAGGCACCTCTCTGGTTGGCTAGGTTAGGTGGCTCTCTACCTTGCATGCTGGCTCTTGTGGATCTCATTCATCAACTGCCTATCTCTCTCCATTCACTGCACAGGAAGCCTGAATGCCTACCTCAGGCTTTGTGGATCAGTGTTCCTCTAATTTTTTTTTCCTTCCTAAGTGTGGACACCGACCACCACAGCACCTAAGTATCTTTTCATCTCAGCCTAAGCAACTTGCTTAAGGTCATATAGGAAATCTGTGGTGGAGCAGGTACCTGAACCCATACTTCCTGAGTCCCAGCGTAGTTCCCTAACCACTCGAACATCCTCCTCACTGTGGGCATTGTCGTCTTTGAAGCAGCTCAGGACCTGCTGTACCAGAACCCAGGTGATTACACATGTGACCTTCTGAGACTCTATATAAGCAACTTCTATTTAACATGGGCCTTCCATTAAGGAATTAGTCGAAATTCTCTAAGGGGTCTCAGTTGGCCTGAATTGATGAACCTGGCAAGGTGACAATGTTAACACATTGGGGATGCTTTACCACCCTGATCTTTGTGCAGACAAGTCTAATGATCTGTTTCCACTTTATTAGGAAGCCTTGGCCCTCTCTTTTATTGGCACCTAGCACCAACTTTTCCCCTTCAGTGCTTTAACTCGAGGTTGGATTTACAACACAGCCCAACTGAAAGAAAACAGCTGTTGGCTTAAGTGCTCTTGAAAGCACCCCCCTAAATTCAAATCTGAGCATTCTTGGCCTGAGCTCTGGTAGACAACAGGTGACTCATCTTGCATTTGAAAGGGAAGCTATATCCGGTGTTGCCTCCTCTGATACTATAGACAGTTGATACAATTTTAGCTTGCCCTTTTCTTCAGCTAATTGCTGAGAAGTTCCATGCTTAACCTTTGCAACAAAGCCAACCCAAACTGGAATACACACTTGATCTGGGTTACCCTTTAATCTTTGGTTTAGAGTAACATGCAAAGAGAAGCAAATGGGCAAGCCCAGACTCCCTGCTGAAAGATTTAATAGGCAAGCACATCCTCTCTAAGGGAATGGTGATGGCTACTGGGGGTGAATGGGTAGTTGTATGCAGTTGAATGCCTCTTCTAAATTGAACTTTGGAGTCCCAAGATAGTAAGAACTAGAAATATTTTTTTTAAAAGTTTTGATTTTGTTTGTAGCCCAGATGCTCCTGCCTCCTTCACTACCAGTCCCTGAAACAGGAGGCAAACAGGACAAGCTCTTATTTGTAGTTTATAGCAGAATTCTCCCTAAAATGGCTTATTGGAACTGCAAATGAGAAGCTCACATAATAAGAGAGGGAAGTAAAAATGTCAATGGACCAAATTGTACCCTACTTAAGTTATACTTTTGTACGAGACTGAAAACAACATGAATGTTGGATTAACAGGGATTGATGCTC
Organism: Natator depressus; assembly: GCF_965152275.1. NCBI lineage: Eukaryota > Metazoa > Chordata > Testudines > Cheloniidae > Natator > Natator depressus. The sequence goes on from NC_134236.1 coordinate 161,667,441, forward strand.
TACTCTTACCGTAAATCAGTATAAATTGGGAGGAACTCCACTGACATCAACCAGCATAAAACAAGTGTGAGTGAGAAGAATTAGGCCCACAAGTTCTACCTGATCACTTCCTCAGGCAAGAGGCAGTTTGCACCCTGAAGAATGGAAGGGAGTTGATCTTCCAAAACCCACAGATCTCACAATATTTCCAATGATTGATGTCCTCTACACTATCTCCTTGGCTTTCTTGACTGCATGGCCTCTGCAAAGAGTGAGGTGAGAGTGAGGGGAACTAAGCAAACTTTGAGGGGGGCTTCCAAACCCAAATACAGATTTAGATCTGAATTTGTTGGCTCAGGCCTCACTCTAAAAAAACCAACCCCTATTACCCATCGAGCTGGGAGAAACATTCAGTTAAGACTGTATCATGCTTTCCATTAGAAATTCCTGTCTTCAGTTGCTTTTGTCAATTTTAACCATTTTGGCTGAAATTTGGCATGCGTGCTTTCTGCGTGAGGCTGGTTGACTGATTTTTTATTTGATTGTTTGGGAGGGAATGGGGGAAGGGAAAACCACCATTTCTTTGAAACATGTCCAAGAACAAGGTTAAGGGGGAAACAGGTCACTTTGCCATTGTCAGGGAAATATTTTGAAACTTTTTTTTAAGAGACCTCTAGCCCCTGTAAGTTTGGAGTAGGAATTTGAAACTTGATAGAGGGTAACCTTGAGGTCAATGGTGTCTGATGCTACCACTGTGAAAAAACACCCAGATCTGGCTGAGTTATAAGACTCTACAACTCAGAACTTGCATGTGTGGTAGAGCTTGTTGGGAGCTTGCTGCTAAAATCCCTGAATATGCCAACTGCAGTGATCATGCTTCCACCTCACAGAGCTCCTATGGTAAGTACAGAGCTAGAGCTCAGTCCCAGCTGCTGGTACCTTTGGTCTAGGAGAAGGTATGCTGGCTTGGAGAACTAAGAAAAAAGAGACCACAATTTCTAGTCTTAACACCAAATAGTGGAACAGGTAAGGACGGTCATGTGTATAGAATTCTTACTGAACAAGAGTTTATACCCTTACCTTAAGAGGCTGGCATCTACCATTCCCTCCAATTTACAGATGAGGTAACTGGCAGGCTGCATAAGGTGACTTTGGGCAGAGCTAAGTTACAACCAGTTAGCTATACCAACTTTCAGAATGAATGTGCTAAATCTGTGGCTCTCTGTCACCCCACTTGATCACAGTCCTTTCCGAGGCCAGAAATGGAGCCCAATGTTCCTCTACGGTCCAGCAAAGAGACCACAGGCCAACCATGTGACGTCCTACTCTAATGGCTAAGCTAAGAGCCTGCTATTACAATCATTACTCATTTATGTCCAATGGTTGAGGTCTGTGCTATAAAACTAAAGATCCTGGATTCAGACCCTAATGACCCACAGGTGGGGGGTCAATAGAGTTCCATAAGATGGAGTTCCTGGGGTTTCAATTGGCTCTTTGAAAGAAACCTAGAAACTGACATCAAATATGTTAAAGAATATTAAGTTGCAAAGTCAAGCACTCAGAAGTTAAGAAGTGCCAGAATTATGGATGCCTGTGCAACCTTAATTTAGCTCCCTTGTGCATAGGAATTATGCTAGTACTTTGACATGAGCACAAAGTACTCCTGTCTCATTCAAGTCATAGGACAGACAGCAGATGAGGCAAAGGGCTGTAAGGGAAGAGAATGTTCTCTTCCAGGAGAAGGGTTCTACTTCTATCTCTGCCAGACATCTTATGTGATGCAAGGCAAGGCTGTATCTAATGCACGTGCACAATGTCCTTGACATTGCAAGGACAATCTTATTCCTGGCATTTTGAGTGCTTGACTTTGCAACCTCAGTAATGTTCTTTTAATATAGCTGTGTATGCAGCTAAGGGAGATGCTGCTGATTTCTTCACATTGTGTATGTTGCTGGCTCTAACAAACTAAGCCTAACCAATTGCATTAAAACCCTGGCCACACTTGTCTCTCCATGGCCATGTTAACTTATGATCAGTGCAATACATGTATATGCCAGAATGGCACTAGATAAATAGTGAAATGGATGAAGTGGGAGCCTATTACTTCCTGCCTCACACTGAGGTTTTGTTGAGAACTTCACACATCAAGATGCCACAGTTGCTTGTGACCTTGGCTGTCACACCAATGCCGAGGAATAAGAGATATTAAGTCTTCCTTTCCTTCCCCCCCAGTCTCCCACCCACACCTGGACCTTGGTATTGTATGCATGTCCAGAACCAGAAATTTAGGCACCCAGGGAACTCTTACAGCAAAAAATTTAGATGTCTCCAGGGTTAGGTGCCAGCCAAGTTGGGGAGGGGGTATGGATTGAAATTGTGCTTATTTGGGACTTAAACACTTAAACCCCTTTGTGGACCTGGGCTTCCATTACTATGGTAATAGAGAGCATTCAAATATGTACAGTGCCTACCATGATGGGCTCCTGGTCCATGACTAAGTCATACAGGTATTATTATAGCATCTAAGATAGAAAATAGCAGAAAACAACTCTACTTCACTAGCTAGCTTGCAGCTGGTGGATCCAGCATATATAAAGGAATAGTGAGTGAAGGGAAGGTCTGTGAGTCCTTAATTCAGTTATCAAAGTTCCAGTAAACTCTGTGAAGAAGATGGGTCCATTTCCATGTTCCATGGATTTATATAATGACGAGAAAATATATCTATCCCTTTCCTAATGGTTCCTAACATTGTTCGCTTTTTTGACTGCTGCTGCATGTTGAGCAGATGTCTTCTGAGAGCGATCCACAATGAGACCAAGATCTTTCTTGAGGGGTAACAAGCTAGTTTAGACCCCCTTCACTTTGTATGCACAGTTGCAGCCATTTTGGTCCCAGGATACACAGAACACTGCAAGCAACCTTTTTTCTGAATGATTAATGTCTGTGAATCACTTTGAACCTGCTTGATGAGAGCTCTATTTGTCTTTTGTCTCACGCCAGGACACGGTTGCTTTTGGAAGAACCTTGAGATTTCCAAGCTGTCTTCTATTCTTTGGTGATATCAGCGTGTCTTTTAAAAACCCAGTTGCTTCAGCTTTGGTTCGTGTTGAGACAAAAGAACCCTAGTACACCCTTACAGAAAGTTTGGGTGAACAAAACAAACGGAAACCCTAGAGTGAAAAGCTGTCCTCTGCTATACTGAGAATACTTTTTCATCTGAATTGACCTTTATGCTGATGTGACCTTGGTCTTCTCCAGGGCTCCTTTGAACTGTCAAAGTTACACACAGGCAGATTACCGTCCTTATCACTTGCAAGCAAAACAAAACCACTAAGGACCTTATCAAAGACACCCCATTCTTCTGCTTTCAGACATAGCTAAGTGGTTTGGACTTGCTCAGGGTAACTTGTATGGCTGACCCTGATGGCACGGAAGTGCCTCTGTTGCATCTTTATCATCAGCTGGGGCTATCCTGATACACAGAGTGCACTTGCTCTAGATTTTTCTTAAGGCATGGGGAGTTAAATTTTCCATCTTCCTGCTGTGTACTTCAGTCCGCCACACTGTGCCCACGCCTGTATTGTCAGACAGGCCCTTTAGCTGCAGACCTTGAAAAAAGTCTATTTCAGCTAGTGTAAAAGCAAGGGGCTTTGCATGAGTTTGGGAAATGAGGCAATTTTAACATCCTTTCATCTATGATAATGGAAATTGTAGGAGGGATTCAAAATGAAACTATCTTACTGCTAACAGAGAGAACTGACTCATGAGAGACTTCTCGGGTAGGTCAGACCTTTGTCTCTGCATGTTTGTTCATGAAGAGAGGAGGAAGCAAACCTGACAGCAAGTTTTTCTGATTATACTCCTGAAGTTAGAGGGGAATGAAGAATGGGGTGGACAAATGGAACTAGCTGTTCTGTAACAGGCCCCTTGCGTAGACCAGAGGAAGCACAGTTTATACTGTAACAAGATGTGAAATATTCTGTAACTAGATTTTTTCCCCCCATAGGATTGAAATATTAACTACACAGCCAGACTGTTCCAATTTACTGTAGTAACCTGCAAAGTGGTGGATGGTGGTGGCTTAAGTTCCAGTGTTTCACCAGGGCATCAGGATTTGTGTTAATTTTCACCCCAAAGAACTCTGGTAGAGGGAACTAGAATAGAAAAAATAGTATATCATTAAGTAACAACACTTAGTACTAGATCACACCTTGCCATAGCCTTGCGCAAGGCTGATACAGAAGTTGTACCATTCCAGGAGTAATGGGGGAAGGCACTTTTCCTCAGTCACAATTCCTCCCCTGCTTCTCTTGATTGCTGGCCTAGGCAGTAGTAAATTACTACCCTTTATGCCAGTTCAGCTGTATTGGCCATCCAGAAAGGAGGGGGAAGGAGAAGCCTTGGCTTCTCCCATTCTTTGCCCACAGATAGCCAATAAGGGTAGCCTATGTAGGAGAGCAAAAGGAATTCTTGCTCCACGTGTGGGAGTGTGCTACAAGTAACAATCTAGCTTGTAGGCCCAGATGCTCAATGGTATTTAGGCACCTAGCTCCAGGTAAAATCAGTGGGGGTTAGGAGTCTAAATACCACCTAAGGATCTGAGCCTTAGTGTTTACTTTCTACAGCATTTTTCATCCAAACCTCTAAGTAACTCATATTCACAGCACTTGTCTGATTCTCACAGCAGTTCCCAGCCTGTATTTCCCCACTCTTACTTTTCACTACCCTTCCTGTTTCTAGCACCAACGCAGCACCCGACTCCTGCTCCTGTGGTATTTTCAGAAGCAGGAAGTGATAGAAATATTACTGGAGTCTCTTCTCACCAAATGTTCAGGAAACTTGTGGACAGTTTTTTCGAGGTTTAGAAGCACCTCCACTTTGTCATAGGGCAGCTGCTCTTCATGGAGAGCTAGGGCCCAGTCTCCCCACAACTGCCTTATGAAGGCCTAGCCTGGGAGGGAGTGATGGCCCCAAGTGGCTGAGTAAATGAGCACCTGAACATTATAAAGATACCCAAGCTTGGTTAGAGGGAACTACAAAGGGAGATAGGAGGCTCCTGTGGAGGGGAGCTTAGCCTCCAGGAGAAGTCTGAGCCAGAACTGACGGGGAGCCTAGACCGTGAGCTCTCTGGGGAACCTGCCATGACAGGAAGCATGTAAGAGGAACTCCTGGAGAGGGGAGCCTCCTAGACAGAGGCCTGCAGCCAGCGGGCATTCAAGAGGACCTAGTCTCAGCCAGGGGTCCCCCAGACACTGGCAGGAACCCCAGCCTGGTCAGGATCACCTGCTATCCCTGGAGCAGAGTTGCAACGGACAGACCTCCTTGGGCCCCAGACTCTGGAGAAGGATCTTACTTCTGTAGGGGTAAGAGCCTAACACCAGGGGCAGAGATGGGAAACAAAGAGAACCCTGGAGGAACGGTCTGGGTAGAGATGAACACTGGATTCAGATGGGGCATGTGGACTAAGAATGACCTAGTCAACCTGCTGGGTAACTGGATTGAGAGTGTTTATGGTCTGCGTTGGCTTTTCTATTAATAAATGGGACTCTCCAAGGAGGTGCTTCTTGTTGTTTAACTAGCTGTTTGGACTTGATACCCTCGGTAAGTGGAAAACCAACAAAGGGCTCATCTGTAACACTCTGCCTGCCCACAAGGGGGCACACTGGGTCAGACTGGAATGCTGACATCCCTCCTGAGTGTATATATCTAATAAGTAGGGCCCTATCAAATTCATAGCCATGAAAAATGTGTCATGGACTGTGAAATCTGGTCTTTTGTGTGATTTTACCCTATACTATACCAATTTCATGGGGGAGACCAGAGTTTCTCAAATTGAGGGTCCTGACCCAAAAGGGAGTTGCAGAGGGGGCCACAAGGTTATTTTAGGGGGGTCCTGGAATTGCCACCCTTACTTCTGTGCTGGGCAGCCGGAAAGCGGTGGATGTTGGCTAAGCACCCAGCTCTGAAGGCAGCACCCCGCCAGGAGCAGCACAGAAGTAAGGGTGGCAACACCATGCCATGCCATCCTTATTTCTGCGCTGCAGCCGGCGGCAGCTCTGCCTTCAGAGCTGGGCTCCCAGTCAGCAGCCGCTGATCTTTGGCCACCCAGCTCTGAAGGCAGCGCCACCACCTGCTGCAGCTAGGGTGACCAGACAGCAAATGTGAAAAATCGGGATGGGGTGGGGGGTAATAGGAGCCTATATAAGAAAAAGACCCAAAAATCTGGACTGTCCCTATAAAATCAGGACATCTGGTCACCCTAGCTGCAATACAGAAGTAAAGGTAGCAATACCACAAGCCCCCCCCCCCCCCCGCATACTCTTGTGACCCCCCTCACAACTCCTCTTTGGGTCAGGACCCCTACAATTACAACACCGTGACATTTCAGATTTTAAAGCTGAAATCATGAAATTTACTATTTTTAAAATCCTATGACCTTGAAATTGGCCAAAATGGACCATGAGTTTGGTAGGGTCCTACTAATGTAGTTTGCTAAATTAGGCATCAGTAAGCACATTCTCTTCATTTTTCTTGTAACCATTTCTGACTTTGAAGCCTCACTACTTGTACTTAAAATCTCTCTGGTTAATAAGCTTGTTTTATTCTGTCTAATCCAGTATGTTCAAATTGAAGTGTCTGGGTAACGCCATTTGAGGTAGCAAGTTGTGTGTGTATTATTCCCTTAAAAGGAGCAACAGACTCAATATACTCGTACTGTCTAGGAGGGGGCTGGGCAGTACATTTCTAGTACATTTCTAGGGGGAAATCTGGTGTCTTTCATGATCCCCTCCCTTGATGACCCATTCAAAATCTTAAGGATTTGCAGTCCTTTACCCAGGAACCCCACGTCTAGATGGCATGGCAGGAGGGATTCTGGACCTTCTCTTACTGTGTGGAATGGAGAGAGTTGGACCAATAGGTTCAGTCCTCAAGAAAGTTCCCTGCTGGCGTTCACTGTCACTTACTACAGATTTTTCATGGCCCAAGTCATACAAGAGTTCAATGAATGGTAAATAGGTTATAGTGAGGAGAACTAATAGGGTACTTGGCCCCCACAATGTTCAGGTCTCCACCATTACCATCCCTTGTTCTAGAAGGGAAAGAGAGAGAGGGTTAAGGTGTGATTGAATGGATGGGTGAAAGTGTGTCTGTGTTCTCAAAAGCTACACACCAAGTGTGGACCTGGAGATCTGGACCTTCCTACCTGCAAGGACCTGGGATCAAATCCTAGCAGGGGTCACAGAGAACAATGAATTCCAAATGAAAAATGGGTTTGGTGCGCTCATCCTAGTCCACAATCTACATTAATCACAAAGCCACCCACTGCACAGATCACTATGGATAGCAGTCTCTATTCACACTGGTTAGACTCAAAGGTATAGTGCAGATTAAAAATGAAGTGTACTGAGTAGCAGCATCACATACGTGTGGAAAGCTTGCACAGCACTTCCACAACTAGAGCCAGACATTAGTTTTCACTTTCATTGCTCTGTATTTGCAAGAAACAAGATGGGAAAGGTGACCCTGATAATATGAGGCTGGTTTGCTCCATCAGGAACAGTTTCTATTTCTTTATCAATGAGACAGAAACCAACACTAACAGCTTGTGAAAACCCAGAGGGAACATTCTCTAGGGGAGTGCTAAGTGAAATAAAATACAGTGCCATATATTTTTTAAAAAGAACATATCATCCATGCTGCTGTATTTTTTTTTCCCCACGCAATGACTTTAAATGTATGATGGAGGCTTTCTTTCTGAGGACTTAGTGTCTGTCTCTGTAATCAAATACTACTTCTCCCCAGAAAGAGCATTAAATTAATATACCTCCTTTTTCCCTCCGACACAGAGGCACAATGCCTGACATGCTAAGTCATTTGTTTAGGCAAGGCAGGAGGCTTTCAGTGTGGTACGAAGAGTTCCATCAACAATTGCTTTGGTTAATTCATAAGTGTTCACCTAGACCTCTGCTAGATAATCTTCATAAAATGTCAGTTGATAGCTGCCATTAGCACCAGTCACAATTTCTGGAGATATGAGTGACCGGCATTGAATAAAAACATTTTAAAGACATCTATCCTTTAGTTAGGATTTATTCTTTTTATTACAGAAGATCACTCTAGCTTTCCATTAGGGAGCTACCACTATGAATCACAAAATGGGCACTCAAATGCTATCCTATGCTTAGTTGGCAAGTCTTAATTTAATTAAACCCGTTCAGTATTTAAGCAGGGAATGGAGTAGATACTGGGCAGTGTGATTCATTGTTCCACTCCTCCTCCTTCCTCACCCTCATCTCCCATCCTTTTATTTTTTCCATACACTAGACTGCTCTTGCTCTGTCTTTGGCTCCAAGGTGAAGAAGAGTCCATGGATAAAAGGAGTCTATTGTAGTTTGTCTGTTCGTGTTCTGGTGCAGACTGTTGACACCAAGGGCTGGGAGAAACTTGCATCTGAGCCTACCTGGGAAGAGCATGTTGGGAGTAGAGTCCTCAGAACCAAAATTAAATTGTAAGATCTATTTACTACAGCTAGATTGTGGACAGTAAGTTACTAGAGCAGGAAGGTGCTGGCCTTAGGCCTCCAATCGCTACTTTCTCCCCAGAGCCATAGCCGGGGAAAAGAGCAATATTAATGCAGTCTAAGTATGCTGTTTTATCTGTCATAATTTGCTGTCTGTGTAGTGAACCTTCCACTGATGACAGGTCTCCTTTCTTGCAGAAATGGAGCTGCCATTTTGTTTTCAGATGCAGCCTGCTACAGAGGTGATGCACATACACCTCTAAGCGTGACCGTGATCTTGTTCTGTTTGTCTATGAATAGAAAATAAAGGCCATTCTGGCCAAAAGGATGTAGCTGCTCTTTGTGGGCCTGATGAAACAAAATCCCATTGATTTCAATGGGCTTTGGGTCAGGCCCAATATCTGGAGAAATGTCACATGCTAACGTACACTAAGTACAGTTTTACAGTGTAGTTCCGTCAGAAAACAGACTCTAAAGAGGCCTCATTTATCCTCACAGGGGGAAATTCCCCTTGTGCAGTCAGCCCAAGACTATTTAAGACCCATTTGAGTTCTAAGAATGAAATTCATCCTTGTGTGCTGAATGGGAGCCCCTGGATGGGCTCTCTGGTCAAGGCTGAATTTCACACTTTAGGTACAACATCTTATTGCCTTTAAAATCCAGTTCTTCTTGCTGCAAAACGTTGAGCTGCTCTATTGTATATTTGTTAACTAAGCAGCCCTGCCTACACGATACACAGAAAGGGGTTGACATTTATCCTCCTTGAAATGCTTCCCGCCCTCTGCCACCCAAAACAAATTTAATCCCTGATTTAGGCGTGTCATGGCCTGACCATATATTTGGAAAAAAGGGTAAACAGATCAGAGATTAACTGTATGTTAATTGCTTCAGAATCAATATGCTCAACATCAATCTCCCCAAGCAAAGAGTGTCTTTTGCTGTGTCAAACTGTGGACATTTTATGCTCACTTGTTTTTTTTTTCCCCTCCAGCATGATCAAAATAAATGTGTTCCATCCCATCCATGGCTACAATGATCTTCCTTCCATCCCATCCCATCCCATCCCATCCCATCCCTGGCTACAACTGTAATCTACTGAAAGCCTACATGCAGTGGAAGTAGGGCCAGCCAGATCCTTGGGTGTGGAAAATTCTGTGGGTTATACAGTTAAATCAGTGATTTCAGTCCTAGATACTGCAAGATTTGCAACCAAAGAAAAAACCCACAGTTTTTAGTTACTAGTGGGAATTAGAGGGCTTGGTACAGGCTGGACAGTAGGCATAGGGAAACCAGTGCATTTTTGGACTACAGGCAGCAGAATAGGCACAGTTGAAGCGTATGGAAGTGGCCCACCTATTACAACCTGGAAACCAGGGTTAATCATGGAAATGCTGGCAGTCCTTTAAAACTAGAGCCATCGGCCAGCACCACTGTAATAGGTAAATGGAAATTAGTGTGAAGGACATGCAGAGAAATAGTGTGAAGGGCTCATAAATGAATTACTGATACATAAGCATAACAGTGTACAGACATGAATTGTACCACAATATTCTCTATAAGATGCTTCGCAGGCATTTTCCTTTGCTACACCAGCTGAGGTCAAGTAGCAGTGTAATGGCGTCATAAAATAGGTGAGCGGCAGCAAAATCACTTTAATAAAAGAAGTGAGGTGAATAACAGAGTAATACTTCATTTTTTTAAAATCCTGTTTTATGAAACCTTTCAATGGAAACATTGAAGGCAATTATATTGCCAGTCCCGATTCCTGGTCTTAGTCATGTGGTGGAAGCCACAAGACCTGGATATATTCCTAGTTCTTACAGCTGCCTCCAGTTTGACTTTGGGCAAGTCACTTAATCTCCCCCTGCCTCAGTTACCCCATTTATAAGATAGGGATAATATTTCCCTGTCTCATAGGGATGTAGCAGGGATAAATTATTAATACTTGCAAAGTGACTTGAGATCCTCTGCTTAAAGGTACTGTACAGGTCAAATAATTATTTGCCGACTTCAGAGCTGGCGATGGGTCAGAACTTGAATTTTCCAACAGTTTTTAAAAGAGGGTTTTAGATTCCATATTGGCTCATCTCCAGGGTTTATGCAACATTGTATGAAATTAATAATCTGATGAATCCACCCAATAACAAAGAAAGCTCATTCATGTGATCTTTACCTATCTCTGTTGCTCCTACTCAGAGTCCCATGTGTATCGTCTTAATTTGCTGCCAGGAACCTGAATGATTGAACCTGGGGTAGTTCTCCTTTCTGGAAGCGGAACTTGACAGTCTGGAATAATTCAGTGGCTAGCTGCAATGTGTTCACAAAGTTTCTATTTTTTACAGTGCCTGTGGCCAACAAATATTTCCACAAGCCATGTAATAATTATGATGGTTATGACACTAGAAATGGGACCAGGACTCTAAATTTTCACCTAAGCTTTGGTCCAGGATTTTAGCTACAGCATGTCTGAGTAATACTTCTATAGAGCACCACTATACTAATGAACTGGTGCTATGAGCCCTGGTGAAATGCCTATAAGCTAGCTAAGGGATAGATCCTACCCTTGCCCACGTGTCCGGAAAGGCAGCTGAATTGGAGTGGTTCCATTGCATGCTGGAGGGAGGTGAGGCATGTGCCTCAGGAATGGCACGGAGGCCAGGGGCGGGGCAGGGAAGGGTGTCACTTCCAGGCTGTACTAGGGCAGGCCAAGGGGAAGAGGAGGTGTGGGAGGATCTGTTGCCTCACAGATCTTCCTCTCTGCAGAGTGGTGAGGGAACACTTCTGTGGATGCTACTTCAGCCATTGGATTGCAGTAGCCTCCAAGGAATGCCTCTGCAGCTTCTCCATAGGCTGCGGGAAAAGACATTTCCTCTCCTTCCCTTTCTGCCTTCCTCCTTCACCATGCAAGGGGCTCCAAATTCACCTTTACCCCCCATTCCTCCAAAGGAGCTGAACGTGACCTTACTCTGTAAAATCTAGGAGCATGCAGCTTTAAATCTTTTCTTAGTCCATGTGCACTATGCAAAGTCAATTACTACAGTGAGTGCATTTCTAACTAGCCATAGCCTTTATTGGTGTTGAGAAGCATGAAGCTCTTCGCTATAGACCTGCTCAGTTAGCATGTCCCCTCATTCATTATCTGCTAGCGTAAGCTTCTCTGATTACAAGGATGGCATTATGAAAGCTGCAGCACCTAGGGTTATGTGTCCTTGATCTTGAAACCAAGTTCACAGTTTAAAGTGCTAGCATATTACATTATTACCACTGGGCTTGAGCTAAAAAGTCTGGATCTGTGGCATATTTAACTAAATAACTGTTATGTCCTTCTTTCTGTGTATGGCCCCTTTAAATCTCTGCAGCCTGCAAAGACTGGTAGCCATGTTCACCTCAGGGCAGACTGTCAGAGGTATTTAAAACTGAGGTTTTGATTTGGCCCATTAAAGCAAGAGGGCCAGTCTCCGTGTTTGGACTGGTTCTGGAACCAAATTTTCACCAAGGTTGCTGAAGTGTAGCTCTCCCATTGCACTGTAAGGTCCTGGCCAGTGTTAATGAGCATCGTTGAGCAGTCTTGTGTCCACCCAGCAGAGGGCAATGTGTGTCATAGGCCACATGGAGGGCATTTTCAGAGGGCAAGGCAGATGACAGAAAATAAAGAAGGGAATGAGTAAGCAGGAGGAAAAAAGAGAATGCCTTTGATGTAAAGTGAAAGGGAAGACTGCAGAGAGCAGGAGAAAGAAATGGGAAGGGGAGGAAAAAGTACACACCACTGAGGTTCTTAGATTTAGGGACCAATTTATGACCCCATTACTGCTCCTGACTCTGACAGTAGTCCTGTTTGGTTTTGATGGAACCACTCATGGAGTAAACCATTATGTTCCATATCATTAACAATATCAGAATCTGGCCTTTACCGTGTATATGCCAATCTGTTTTAAAGACCCATGACTTTCAAGATTTTTAGCATCACTTCTTTTGGGGATGGGGAGTTCTTATTTGCCTAGGATACTAATGCAACTAATATCAGCCTGTAACTGTCCTTTACACCATGAGCTATCCACGGCCCTGAATTTCACGCTCGCAGGCATTTTGCGATATCCTGTAGCTGTTCTGAAACCTGTGATGTAAAATAAAGTTTTGGCAGTAATGCTTTGGTTGGGGACAGGCTATGGAACCTTCACTGCATTTAATATGCTTTGTGTTTGATTTAAACTTGAGTGCAACCTAAGTTCTTTTTGCCTACGATAACCCTCAAATTTTACGCATCAAATGCATGAAAACATAATGAATGCACAAACAGGAATATTTAATAGGGGTGATATAATTATGTGGTGCTGGTTCAGTGATTCCTTAGTATTATTCACCATATCTCTCTCAAAGGAGCGATCCCAGCGAAATGAGATTTTTAATAAAAGCAGGCATTACAGCAGTGTATCGTTAAGCATTCAGGAGAGTGTCCGTGTTTCCCTTTTACTGCTGTTGTGCTGAAAACATAATGCCATTTGAAAATCCAATGTTTGACTACAAATGTGATTTGCAAAAGCAGAATAATTTTTCCTGGAGATCAGTAGAAAACATGCATATTTTCAGAGTAGCTTATTTCTCCCCTCCCCCCACCAAGGGTGCCACATGATAGAGTTGTTTGGGTGATTTCCCCCCAGCTGTTTTGCTGAGCTTTTCCTAATTACCTTAGTGTTCTAAAGGTGAATTGTATTCTTATATAATCAGTATTCGTTCCGTTCAAGGAAGCTTATTGCAGACTGTTCTTTGATGCCAGCAAATCTCTACTGTAGCATTCATTCACAATTTAATACATAAACTCCTGGTAAAGCCAGTCCATTTCAAGCATTTTTCACTGGCTTGTGAAGATAATATGCTGCTGTAGTTGTTTCAGATGCTTGGTGGGCTGGTGGTTTGAAGATATTGGTGGGAATTTACTCTTGCACTTTCCTTCTGGCCTCAGGGTTAGGTTTCTTTTAGGTAATGGAAGATTTGGTGGTATGCGTGCGCACATATATATCACACACATTTAAGTGACTTTCTCCTCTAACGCATTCTGTAGCTGATCTGCCTTATCCCTCAGAGCATCACCACTGATATCAATGTTTCTTTCTTTTGTATGTTTGAAACAGTTGCATCAGATTTCATATTAGGTTGGGAAACAGTGAGCCACTGTTACAAAAACAATGGTGCTATAGGAATTTAATGATCATATGGTATATTGTTAATGGCAATAACAAGGACAGTGTAATGATTGGATCAGTCTATCTGGGCTATCATTTTGAACACTGCTTCACCTTCGAGTCAATAGCACTTAGAGACAAAATGTTTTTCTCCTTCTCTTCGATTTATCATATGCTGCCTGTTCTGTATTGTGTTCTGCTGTTGCCTATCTATGAATTTTAGCACATTGTCTAAATCTGTTCAAATGGAAACCCAAGATCCTTGAGCTTTAGGGCACTTCCAGATCCAGACATGGATTAGGACCTGAGCATCATAGCTGGCCCTCTATTTCTACAATAGGCTGAACCAAAACTCCTACTGGCATATCATCAACCTTGGAGAAGTTTGGATCCACATCTGAACTTTGTGCCTTGTATAATTAGCAGGGATCGCTGAAGTAGCGTGACTATAACGAGAACGACCTTGAACTTTCCCAAGTACTCCACCCAAAGTGGACCGGAATCTTTTGGGGAGACTCTAAGATATAGCTGAATTTTATTCTTTACATTGTCTGCTTGTCTGTTTACTGATTTTTTTGTATCTCCCCTGTAGCATAGGAGCAACATGAGAAAAATGGTAGTACTGGAAACCTTATGATAAAGCCACACATGAAACTTCCAGTCTGTTTTCTCCAAGGAAGGAGCTTTGAGTGATGTCTAGATAATCCATCCCTACTCTTGCACGCTTGTCTTAATTGAGGTGTACACTACAAACATGCACCAATCCAAGCGCTGCTGTAGCGCTTTTGGTGAAGACGCTCTAAGCCGACTGAAGAGAGCTCTCCTGTTGGCTTAACTCCAATTTTGCAAGAAGCTCTCCTGCTGACATAGCGCTGTCTACACCAGTGCCTAGGTCGGTATAACTACGTCACTCGGGTGTGGATTATTCACACCCTTGAGTGATGTACTTATACTGAAGTAATTCTGTAGTGTATATCTTACACATCACCACTAAAGGTCTGGTGCACTGAGGTGCTGAGTACCTGCAATTTCAATTGATATCAGTGGGAGTTGTGAGTCAGTATATTCAATCCTTCTACTTCAATTGAAGTCAATAGAAAACTCCCATTGTCTTCAATCTTGCAGATTTCAGGCTGAATGGGACTTGCAGTCAATGGAAGTTGTTGAATACTCAGTAGCTTTCCAGACCAAGGCTATCAGGATAATGAGTAAAATTTTAAAAGGTCCCAAGTACAGCAAGTTGGAAAATGAAGATTTTTTTCAAAAAATCTTGCACGGTAAAAAATCCCTTTTTGGAATTTTGCCATCAGAAAACTTTTTTCCCCATGAGAATTTCAAAAATGTGGGAAGTTATTTTCCATTTAGAAAACAGTAAAAAAGTGGGGAGAAACCCCATGCCTTCCAAACAAAATTTCTAAATTTCTGAAATGGCAGGGAGGGTTTTCTATTTTTTAGAAAATCAAATTTTTGTTAAAAACGAAACTTCCTGAAAAACTTGTTTGACAAAACTAAGTTTTTGGTGGGTGATAGGAAACCTTGTAGCTGGAGAATTTCAGACAGGTCTGGTTCTGAGGTTCACTTCTGATAAACATGCAAAAATGGATACTGTTTTTCACATACTAAAATGTGATGAGATTTAAACCAATCTTCCAAAAGTAGCTATTGTACTTTATGTTGCTGTATTTGCCAAATTCAATTTCTATGGATAAATGGGTTACTGCATATCACTAGTCAACCCAATCGATATTTCAAAGAAGTTTTCATACTTTGAGTTAATTTTTGCAGTACTAATTGTAATAGCTTGGAGGGTGAGGAGAAGGTTGTTTTTTTTTTTTTGTGGGGGGAGATAAACTATTTCAAGACCATTCAATCAAACACTGTTTGGGTTTTTTTAAAGGATTATGTGGTCCTAGAAATCCTTTGGCATTTCTGGCTAGTTACGTCTAAAAGAAGAGTGGCATGGACCTTCCAATCCAGCAAATTTGCCTATTACTGAGCATTTCATAAGTGGGAAGGCAAAGAAAAGTATTTGCTCTTTGAACACCTGGTACATTGTCTGCCAAGCCGTCTATTATGTAGTTTGACAAGCAGCTAATATAATACCCAGCCCTAGAGCAAGTAACGTCTGTCTCTCCTTAATCCCAGGATCCATGCTACCCCAATTAGCATTTTGCCAGGTTTTCAACTGGATTCTTTTATAAACTGAAAAATTAGCCCCCTTCATGGTTGTTGAAAATATGAGTGACGTGAAAAGTCAGGTGGGAACAAGTTAGTTGTGTGACGTCTCTACCTGTTCTCCATAACCAGAGAGATGTATGCTGGGGCAGAGCCAAGACCTGTAAGACCTACAAGCTTATAAAGGAAGGGCTGAGGCTCACTTCCAGTCAGTCCTCTGCTCCAGACTAGACAAATATGCTGGCAAGAGCTCTTTAACAACATATTTTTTTTTTATTTTCAGCTCAACAAATGTTAAGCTGTTGAGGTCTCATTATGATATACTTCTATTATATTACTATACATTGTTGGCTTTGAATAGTCTAGCAAATGTGTTTGGAACAGAATGTTTATTATACGCCATATAATTGAGTTAACGTCCTGTTACTGTATTGAGCATTGTTTTACTAGCAGAGGGCTTGTCCTATTTCTTTATGTTTCAGTATCTAGGGTTTTACGTAGTGGTTGTGAGTTTCCTTGTGTTGCTCCCCCCGCATGCTGAACTGCGGGGGGAGGCATTTAGTTTGTCATCTGACATGTAAATCTTTGCTAAGAACTTGTGCTCATGGGCATGAAATAAGCAAACTGTCCCCTCCCACTTAGAAGGCAGTGGCAGCTAGACACCAGCAGGCTGATCTGAATAATCAAGTGGCCACGTTGTTACCCCCTTATTCACCCTGATAAGCATAGTATAGTATAGACTGTCAGATCCCTGGGGCAAGTTTAGTGTCTAAAGGGTCAGGATCCCCAGGCTATGGTCAGTCCCGGGAGGGATAGGATTACTATTTCAAAGGGGAGGGCTTCCTGGACTAGTGTTAGGATTTTAAACGTGAGGGCTCCCCAGGCCAGGATTAGGCTTGGGTTGGATTAGGGTTCTGGGGGTTCTGTTACAGATTCAAAGGGTAGGTCTCCCTGGGCTAGGGTTAAAATGTAGGGGTCTCTAGGTTACGGTTAGACCTGGGGCAGATTGGGCTCCCCATAGAGGGATAAAGTTCCAAAGGGTACAGCTCCACGATCTAGGGTTGGGATTATAAAGGGTAGGGTTCCTCAGGTCAGGGTTATAAAGGTTAGGGATTCCTGGCCCAGTGTGAGGGTTATAAACAGTAGGGCTCCCCAGGCGAGGGTTGGAATTAGAAATGTTAGGGCTCATCTGGCTAGGGTTATAAAAAGTAGGGCTCTCCCTGCCAAATTTAAGATGATAGGTTTACCAGCCTGTAATTGCCAAATTTCAATAGCAGGCAGATTGGTTGAACCTATGGTAAAGCACAGAATTATCAGACATATTGGTGACCATGATGTGTGGGGGAAGAGTCAACATGCTTTTTGTAAAGGGAAATCATGCCTTGCTTAATTTGTAATGAGAGGTACTGGGGTGCAAGCAATTTTTTTATGTTCATAATTGATGCAGCAAACCCAGAGATGCCGGGATTATGAACTGCCAAGCCTAGAGGTGCCAGGGCTCAGCCCTGGCAAGCCCTGGCACAAATTAAGCATTGAAATCATGCCTCACTAAGCTGAGAGTTCTTTGAGGGGGTCAACCAATATATGGACAAGGGTGATCAGTGCTGACAGTGTACTTGGTCTTTCAGAAAGAGTTGGGCAAGCTACTTCAGCAAAGTAAACAGTCCTGGGCTAAGAGGAAAGGTCCTCTCATGGATCACTAACTGGTTAAAAGATAGAAAACGGAATGAAGGAATGGTCACGTTTCATAGTGGAGAGAAGTAAATAGTAGGGTCCCCCAAGGATCTGTACTGTGACCAGTGCTGTTCAACATATATCATAAATGATCTGGGAAAAGGGGTAAACCGTGAGGTGGCAAAATTTGCAGATTAAAACAACTCAAGATAGTTAAGTCCAAAGCAGACAGCAAAGAGTTAAAGGTCTCTCAAAACTTGATGACTGGGGAATAAAATGGCAGATGAAGTTTCATGTAGATAAATGCAAAGTAATGCCTACTGGAAAACATAATTCCAACTACACACACAAAAATGATGGGGTCTAAATTAGCTGTTACTACTCAAGAAAGAGATCTTGGAGTCATTGTGGATAGTTCCCTGAAAACATCTGCTCAATGTGCATTGGCAGTCAGAAAAGCTAACAATGTTAGGAACCATTAGGAAAGAGATAATAAGACAGAAAATATAATAATGCCACTATATATAAATCCATGGTACACCCACAGCTTGAATACTGCATGCAGCTCTGTTTGCTCCATTTCAAAGATATATTAGAACTGGAAAAAATAGAAAGGTAACAAAAACGATTAGGGGTATGGAACAGTTTTTGTGTGAGTAGAGAATAAGAGTTCAACTGTTCAGCTTGGAAAAGAGATGACTGAACAGGAATATGACAGCACTATAAAATCATGAATGGTGTGGAGAAAGTGAATAAGGAAGTGTTAACCCCTCCACAGAACACACCAAACCAGGGCTCACCCAATGAAATCAATAGGTATCAGGTTATAAGGAACATAAGGAATAGCTTATTCATAAAACACACAGTCAGCCTGTGGAACTTGTTGCCGGGGGATATTGTGAAGGCCAAAAGTGTAACTGGGGACAACCGGTTCTAAAAGGGCTTCTAAATTGAACAACTGACCACAAGTGGTGCCTTAGGCACCGACTTCCTGGGTGCTACGGGGCTGGAGCACCCATGGGGAAAATTTGGTGGGTGCAGAGCACCCACCGGCAGCTCCCCGCCTGGCCCCAGCTCACCTCACCTCCACTCTGCCTCCTCCCCTGAACGCACTGCCCTGCTCTGCTTCTCTGCCCTCCCCAACCCCATTTCCCGTGAATCAGCTGTTCGCACGGGAAGCTTGGGAGGGCTGAGAAGCAAGTGGCGGCTTCACGCTCAGGCCCAAGGAGGTCAAGCGGAGGGGAGCTGGGGCGGGGGGGGGTCGCGAGTAGGGCCACCCGTGCCGCAGCAGGTAACCCGGGGGGGGCGGGGGGGGAGATGGGATGCGCGGGGGAACCGCTCCCCGTCCCAGCTTGCCTCCGCCTCCCTGGGCCTGAGCACAAAGCTGCAGCCTGCTTCTCAGCCCTCCCAGGCTTCCCGCGCGAACAGCTGATTCGTGGGAAGCCGGGGGCGGAGAAGCAGAGTGGGGCGGCATGTTCAGGGGAGGAGGCGGAGGTGGAGGCGGAGGCAGAGGTGAGCTGGGGCCGGGCGCAGAGCGGGGCGGGGAGCTGCCAGTGTGGGCTCTGCACCCACCAAATTTTCCCTGGGGGTGCGCTCCAGCCCTGGAGCACCCATGGAGTCAGTGCCTAAGGCGACACTTTTGATGTGATCAGTGGGGGGAGTGGCTGCTCCCCCCCTAGCTACACTTCCCTACCCCTAAGAGCCAGAGGGACCTGCCAGATGCTTCCTGGGAGCCGCCCCAGGTGAGCCCCGCCTGGACTCCCCACCTCGCCCCCTGGCAGGTCCTCCTGGCTCTTAGGGGCGGGGTGGGCACCCACTACGGTGGCCCAGGAGACCCTCCTGCCTGGTTCTGGGGGCAGTCAGGGGAGAGGGGAGGGGAGTGGATGGGGGAGTCCCGGGGGGGGGGGACGTCAAGGAACGGGGAGGGTTGGATGGGGCAGGAGTCCCGGGGGGTGGGGGCGGGACATGACCCCCTCGTGGAGTGAGGAGGGAACCGGTTGTTAAGATTTTGGCAGCTCATCACTGGTTATGCCCATAGTTTAGAGAAAGCTGCTACTTTTAAAGGTGGTTGCACATCTTGTGGTGCTCTGAAATCTTCTGCAGCTTTTCTTTCCATGTTAAATAACAGTTGTCACATGATACTTAACCAAAATTCTTAATTTTTGCATCTGGAGGCCAGAGCTGTGAAATCTAGCACTGTCATTTTGAGCAGAATAGTCCCATTGATTTCTATTTGTGTCCCGTGCACAGACCTGTTTTTTACTTTGGAATGCGATTAAACCCACACATGAAGTGAGGCTCGTTCATTTTATCTGAATATCAATAGTGCCTAAAGGCCCCAACTGAAATTGGAGCCCTGTTGTGCTAGGAATTGTATAAACATACAGGCCAGGTCTATCCCACACACTTACTTTGTTATACCAATGTGACTCAGTGGTGTGAAAAATCCACACCACTGAGCTACATAGTTATATCGACCTAAATCCCCCATGTAGACAGCGCTATGCTGGCGGGAGACATAGCTACTGCCTCTCATGGAGATGGAGTTAAGGTCACATAGCAGTTCAGTGGCAGAGCCATGGCTAGACCCTATGTCTAGTGTCCTATTCTAGGGCATAGTGCCTCTTTAAAATGCGTTTCATCATGCTTTACATTAGAGCCATAAACTGGGCCCAAACTTTTGGTGAACCTGGAGTATGTTTGGAATTTGTAATAAACAGTTAGCTTAATTCATTGTAACTGACATTTGTTACAAATTTAACTATTTTATATATGTGAATCATTCATAACTAGAGTTTGACTTTTGCAAATCTATTTGTAATTATTCAGTGAACAGTTTCCAGGACCAAATTTCAGCATATGGTTTGGCTGAACTGTTCACTTCCGCTCTTCACTATCCATGCAGTATGATTAGTCATCTGATTCACATAGCATTTTTCTCCTTTCTGAGGGGATCACTGAAAAACTCCTGTTCATGCACAGATACCTTCGTTTTCCTGTGGATTCAGGTCTTTGGAGAATGTCTGTTCCATGAACAACGTTTATGAACAAAAACCCATGCATGCAGATGTACTCAGATAATAAGGGGTGTGGAAATGGCCAAACAGAACAGTAGGAATTGGAATGAGAACACAAACACCAATCTTACAAATGACTAGTTTATATGAACCATTCCTCCTGACCGGGAGAAGAGGAGGGGAAACATTTCAAAAGTAATGTCAATGAAGAACAAGTAAACCTCTGTCAAGGTTCCTTCCCCTAGGGTATAGATGTGGGGACCTACATGAAAGACCCCCTAAGCTTATTCTTACCAGCTTAGGTTAAAACTTCCCCAAGGCACAGATTTCTTTCTTGCCTTGGGAGCCAGCTTAGATTAAAAACCTGATACACAGCTGCCATCACCAAGTGATTTAAACAAAGAATAGGGAAAGAGACCACTTGGAGACGTCTTCCCCCAAAATATGCCCCAAGCCCTATACCCCCGTTCCTGGGGAAGGCTTAATAATAATATCCTCACCAATTGGTACAGGTGAACACAGACCCAAACCCTTGGATCTTAAGAACAACGAAAAATCAATCAGGTTCTTAAAAGAAGAATTATATTTAAAGAAAAGGTAAAGAATCACCTCTGTAAAATCAGGATGATAAATGCTTTACAGGTTAATCAGATTCAAAACATAGAGAATCCCTCTAGGCAAAACCTTAAGTTACAAAAAGATACAAAAACAGGAATACACATTCCCTCCAGCAGAGCAAATTTTACAAGCCAAAAAACAAAAGAAAATCTAACGCATTTTCTAGTTAGATTACTTACTACCTTTACAGGAGTTGGAAAGCTTGCATCCTTGATCTGTTCCTGGCAAAGGTATCACGCAGACAGACGAAAGACTTCCCCCCCACTCCAGATTTCAAAGTATCTTGTCCCCTCATTGGTCATTTTGGGTCAGGTGCCAGAGAGGGTACTTAGCTTCCTAACCCTTTACAGGTGAAAGGATTTTGCCTCTGGCCAGGAGGGATTTTATAACACTGTATACAGAAAGGTGGTTACCCTTCCCTTTATATTTATGACAACCTTCCTTCACGGTCTGATGTCCTCAATGCACTGGAAATGGCTTTACTGTGGTTTGGAGGACAGGAAGAAACTGATGCAGTGCACCAGCCTGCAGCACATGCTCTGTACTACTGTAGCTTTGAGAAGTTCAATTTTATGAACTCCATCCCCCAGCTAGTTAATAAAAGAGGGGTTCTGTTGTATACCAGACAGACACGGGGACATGGACAGGCAGAGGCACAGAGCTTCACCAAACCCAACCAGCTCTGGTAATCTGATCACAAGTCAATTTCACAAGTTTGAGTCTCATTGTAAACATAGTGCCCAGCTCCACTGCAGAGGTTTCTCATAGCTATTTGCTGCTAATCATTCTCAGGGAATGAATGGAAGAATAAGTTACCGAGAATGATTTACTGTTCATCAAGCATAATAAATGAATAGTTATTCACTGGCAGTCACACATCTCTGGCTAATCCTTTTGAAGGTCACTCATACCAGTCACCAGCCTTTCCTCATTTCCTCACATTCTTTGCACCAGTTAGCAATGTGCACAGGGACACTAAAGAAAATGAGAACGGGGGTCAGCCAATTGGCCTGGGTTTGCTGGGATCAGAGGTCCACAAACTTCACATTGCTGGTAGAAAAGGTAGAAAAGGGAAGTTCAGAAGCTGATGAAAACATAACTGTTTAAAATTACTGAATCATTTCAGCCGAAAGAAAAGCACGCAGTATTAATTGTCCTCTTTGTTCTGAGATGTCCTCTCATGCCCTGATTTTACATTAACCGGGTCACGGGACAACTGCAACACTTTTCTCATGGTGCAAAAAACATCTGACCGGAGGAAATCTGGATTGTGAGATATCATTATCATTCTTATTATGTGTTGCACCAATCAAGTTTTTTTTTTTTAAAAAAAGCCCCTAATTTGTGTCTTGTGCTGTCATTTCCCTCCTTGGTTCCAGAGTCAGACATTGCTAGGGAGGGAAAGCAAGATGCCATGTGAGCTCACCAGTGAGAAAAAATCCAAGGGAGTGAGAATATTACAAGGTTTCACCCAGTTTATAACTTTATTATGGGATTGAGATTGATAGCTGTGAACTCACTCTTCAATTAACAAAGCTGTAAGCATAAAACCAGACTCAGACAAAAGGGGGGTATGAACCCACACTGGAGCTTTTGCTGAGTATTTGTGGGGTTTTGGGGGGGAGGAGGAGAGGAAAGACAACAGCCCAAAGAGAGAGAGCCTGAAAGGAGCAGCTGTAAGCACGTTGGCAACCCTGGGAAAAAAAATGTGGGGAGATGTTTCTGGGTCAGGGGTGCTGGCTGAAAAGAATGTGCTCGGTGCGGTAAGCAAAATAAGCTTTTTGCCTGTTTGATTTCTTCTGTATTCCGAGATGCAAAACTTTGTAAATAAACAAAACTGCATCAAAGAAATACCTGACCACCATTAAATTCTACTCGCAACTGCAAAAGCCACAGGGCCCCAAACTTTGACTAGCTGCTCAGGTCAAAAGAGGCAACTTTAATAACCTGCCAGTATGTGTCTGTGCCACTCCCTCTGTGGGGCAGAATGAGAATTACTCATAAGTCTACTGCAGCTAACAGCTGGCTCTATTTAGGCTCAAGTGGAGGTGGAGTGGGGGCATGTATACTGGGCAGAGGGGATGAGGAGCTGTATTCCTGCTGTTAGTATGAATTTGAGAGGCTAGAGCTAGTGACAATTGGGAAGTCCAGAATGGCTACAGCTTGGTTACGGTGCATTAAATGTATAGTTGGTGTTTCATCCTGGGGTTTCCAGAAGACCTTACCAAGGATTCATTTAACCATGGACATATAAGCCATTTCAGTAAGGGGCACAGCACGCTACACCAGCACACCCTGACGAGGTAGGGGGGCTGATTTTCAACCATCTTGCACCTTGTGGAGTTGTTAATGCTGATGGATGCAAAGTGGGTGGGAAAAATGTTTTTCAAAGGGAGAATGGGAATATGTTTCTCCTGCTTTGTGCAGGGGTTTGTGGCTATACAAGCTGCAATTAGGGAACATCATTGAAGCTCATGTGCCAAAACCTGCAAGGACTTATTGCAAATCCCTCCCCCTCTTTTGGCTTATTGGGCCGCATCCTGGCTCAGCTGTGGCCCTGCAGGTGTCACTGCAGTCTACACAATTTAGAGTGGCCACAGGGAGCCCCTAGGTCAAAAGACCCACACATGGCTCAAACCTCTCTTTCCCTTTTCCCCCTTTCTTCAGCTGAGCCAAACACTGAATCTATTATGTCCAAGGACACTGACCTTACAAAAAAATTCCAAATGATGTTTAATATCTATGCACAGCAGCAGACAGGACTCACTTCCAAGTTCTTCCATAGGCACTTGGATACAATGGAGATGAGGGCTATATAAAGATCTTCATTGTGGACCCCATACAGTAAACTGCTCTGAAGTCCACTCATCTGCCTGAGTTGAAAGATTGAGTTAACCCTGCTGGGAGTCTAAAATGTGGTTCCAAGGAGCACTGTTAATTCACAAGTGATGCTTAAACTAGTAAATCCATCCCCTATGTGGACTAAGAATTGGCTATGAAAATCTGGGAGAATTCCTTTCCTTGAAAGTCTCCTCTCAAAATCTCCAACTGGGAGTCTAATAATGGGTCATTCCACCCTCTGTTCCTCTGCTTGCCACATGAGATGCCCTATCTCTGGAGGGTGGGTGAAGCTGTGTTTTCTTAGTGTCCTGTGTGGCAGTGGTGAATCCAGAAGGCAGGCTGACTTCAAAGGGCCCACATTGCTGCTCTGCAGCAAACCCAGCTGAGTTTTTATTTTTGGTAGCTTGTTAATAAATAAAAGGACATTGAAAATACAGGTCACAGAGTACAGCAGCCGCCTCTCCTCCTCTAAACGGGACTCAGTGGACTGATGCTAATCCAGCCTCAATCTCCTCTCCCTGCTGACAGCCCTTCATGTTTCAAAGATAATTCTACATGCGTTCTGAACCACATGAAATAGTGGGAGTTCGCTTCACACTCCTTTACATTTGCATAAACCTCTGAACCCTACTATTCTTGTCAGTTTCAGAACAAAATCTGCTTCCACTGAGGTGCCCCTAGTTTTGTTTTGGGGAAGAACCCTGCACTTGTGGCTGGATTTTTTTCCCCCCACTGACAAACTTCCCTAAACAATGATACCAAAACTGACTGAGGAGGCAAATGTCACTAGTTCTGCTGCATATACAGACCTGTAGTACAAAGTCAGCACCTGTGTAAAGTTGTTTGCTGCTGCTATGCTCCAATGGCTTAGCTTGTTATCTGGCTCATACAGGCAAGCTAGATACTGAACTTGGCGGCTGCTCAGCTCTAGCTTTAAAATTCTCATTGTCTCTTACAGCAGACAAAATTCAGAGGTGATGCGCAAGGTGACGCAAGCCACACATCAGTAATGGATGTAAGGGGGCCCAAGTTAGTGTAACTTGCATGCTGCGGGACCAAGAGGTATAAATTAAAGTAACACCTTACAAATCTTAGTTAGTAGTTACACCCTTGGTTCAATGCTTTCCTTTTACACCCCTTGTCTTGTATGTTACACCATTGATGCTCAGATGGTATAGAAAAGGGCGTCTTAGAACTAGCTAGAGAGAACTGAGACCACCTTACACCCCCTTACTGACATGTACTTTGTATATCTAGCCAGCTGGACATTCCAGCCAGTATCAACCAAAGCTGAGACCTTCAGATATTCAGAGAACTTTCTACTGACTTTGGCTGGAATTTCCCTGCCCTGTGTTGATTGGTTATTTTCTCCAATTCTCTTCCTTACCCAGCCTCCTCGCCTCAGCTTCATTTCTAGATCTGTCCCCCTCACCCCTCTTTCCTTCGATGTCCCCTCTCCCTTCCCTTTTCTTTCAACATCTCCCCTAACTGAACCCACCAAAATATAATGACATCCTCCCATGCTGTTTGCTGCCATTCCATTGTTCACTCTGCTTGTGTGTTCTACCCTTTCCCCCACCCTGTGCCTGTCTTGTCTACTTCGATTGCAAGCTCTTCAGGGCAGGGACCACCTACTACTGGGGTGTGTGTGTGTGTGTACAGGGCTGAGCACAATGGGGGCCCCATTCTTGGTTGGCTGTTACATACTCTCTACTAAACAGGATTAATAACATCACCCCTTGGAATTTGACCCCATATCTCTAAGAGTTTGTCTACCCAAACATTTAGTGAGCAACAGGCTGGGGTGTGAATCTACCCTGCACTAGCCTGCCACAGACTCTGTGGACTTGGCTGATGCACATTAATAGTTTGTTAGAGTGCTTTGAGCTAGTCCCACTTCAAAGCTGACTAGATCAAAATGTTAATGCACGTCATCAGGGTCCACATGGGCAGAGTGGAACAAGTTAGAGCAAGGTAGATTCACACCCCAGCATACTGCAAACTTAAAAGTTCATATAGGCAAGCCCTTAGTGGTGGTGCTAAGACTTAGGCCTGGTGTATACTAGGAAATTAAGTTGGTTGTAACTATGCCGCTTGGGGTGTGAAAAATCCTCACCCCTCAGCAACACAGTTAAACTGACCTAACTCCTGGTGTAGACAGTGCTAGGTTAACAGAATTCTCCTGTCAACTTAGCTACTGCCTCTCGGGGAGGTAGAGTACCTGTGCTGACTAGAGGACTCCTCCCATCAGTGCAGAAAATATCTTCAGTGAAGTGCTACAGTGGAACAGCTGCAGCAGGTCAGTGTATTAAGTGTAGACAAACTCTTAGTCAGTATTGCATGAAGATGAGCCAGTGGAGGGAACCAATGCTGGCCAAACCACCAAAGCCTTGGTGTTTGGGTTCAACTTGGATAAGCACTCGGATGGATGACAGGAGAGGTCCCAGAAGTACTGGAGAAGGGCTAGCTGAGTGCCCATCTTTAAAAAGGAGGAGCTGGGGAACTATAGACCAGTCAGCCTGACCTTGATTCCTGGGAACCTACTAGAGCAATATCTAAAACATTCAATTTTCAAATACCTGAAGGGGTGATCACTAGCAGCCATCATGGATTTATCAAGAACAAATCAAAACTAGTGTGATTTCCTCCTTTGAGAAGGTAACTGGTTTGGTGGATGGGGGAATGTGGTGGACAGAATATACCTAGACTTTGTCAAGGCTTTTGACAGTCCCACATGACATTCTCATAAATAAGCTGGAGAAATGCAGGCTCAGTAGAACTACCATTAGGTGGATACAACATTGGTTAAACAACCGCAGATGAAGAGTAACTATTAATGGAATGTCAGATTAGAGAGAGGTCTCAAGTGGGGTTCCACAGGGATCAGTTCTGGGCCCAGTGTTTAACATCTTTATTAATTACTTGGATGTAGGAAGAGAGCGCATACTGATCAAATTTGCAGATGACACAAAGCTTGGGGGGGTTGCAAACGCTTTGGGGGATAGAGCTAAAATTCAGGGGGATCTTGATAAATTGGAGAACTGGGCTATGGACAACAAAATAAAATTCAACAAAAACAAATGTAAGGTGCTACACTTAGGGGAGAAAAACCAAATGCACAAATACAGAATGGGGGATAACTGGCACGGCAGCAGCACTGCTGAGAAAATCTGGGAGTTGTGGTGGATCACAATCTCAACATGAGTCAACAATGCGATGCTGTTGCAAAAAACAGCAAATGCAATTTTGGGTTGCATTAACAGAGGCATAGCACGCAGGTCACAGGACGTGATAGTACCACTCTACTTAGCACTGGTTAGGCCTGAGCTTGAGTACGTATCCAATTTTGATTACAACTGTATAGAAAGGATATAGAGAAACTGGAAAGGATCCTGAGATGAGCGACAAATATGATCAAAGGAATGGAACGCAAGCCCTCTGAGCAAAGGCTGAAGGAACTGGGTATGATTAGTTTGGAAAAGAGGAGATTAAGCGGTGACATGAGCACGGACTTCAAAGGCTACTATAAAAAGATGGAGAAAAATTGTTCTCTCTTGTCACAAAGGCAGGACAAGAGGCAATGGGTTCTAACTACAGCATGGCAGTTTTAGATTAAATCTCAGGAAAAGCTTCCTAACTGTAAGAACAGTAGGGCAATGGAACAGACTGCTTGGGGAGGTTGTGGAAGATCCTTCACTCCTTCAAAAGGAGGCTGGATAGCTATCAGTCTTGGATGGTTTAGACACAGCAAATCCTGCAACTTGGCAGGGGTTAGACTAGGTGACCCTTGTGGTCCCTTCTGACCCTATGGTTCTATGATTCTATGTTTAGATGCTTAATCTGAACTTTGTAACCCTCTTAGGCCTGCACATGAGCTGGAAACTTCAAGGGAGTGGGGGAGATTTCTGTTGCTTCCTGCTTCTGGATGAGCAGGGAGGGAATACCACCAAAGCAGCTTTGTGGCACTTCTGCTTTTGATGCTCGCCTGACAGCAGGTATTGCAGAGGCTAGCCAAACTCGGAAGCAAAGGTGAAAAGTGAACTGAACTTCTCTCACTTTCTATCAAGGTTAGGTCGGAGTTTTTGAACAAAGGGCAGGATTCTTATAGTATCCAAACTGGATTGTCCAGTTATCTTACAGTAACAGTGAATGTGGCCATCCTTTGTGACTCTTTATATCAGACATCAGTAGAAAGGAGGTGATAGCAGGAAGATAGATGGAGTGAAAACTCCAGGACGAAAGGGTGGAAAGAGGCAAACTAATCACTACCTGCTGTAGCAGTGGAAGATAAAAAATTCTGGTAGCGTCAGTCTTAACTTGCATCCAATTATCCTGCCAACAAAGATATGAAGACAATACCTGCCTTTGCCCTAGGGTATATGTCTCCTTATTTATAACACCATTACTAGGAAGTCTGACATTTCAGAACCAGCATTTGCAGCACTAAAATACGATGTCAAGAAAGCGACAGGAATGACATTCCAGCAAGGTATGCTGTTGCTCCACAAGGTAATTAGTGGAGTTGGTACAGTATCTATTTCCAACTTGTGAGGACTGATTATGAAGTAGATTAGAAGCACTAAATGTTTGCCTGGTGAAAGCATGGGGAAGAATGAGGTGGGCTGAATAACTGGCTTCAAGTATTTGAAGATGAAATGGGCCTCACACTGAACCTCCAAAATGGAGCACCCCTCATCACTGGGGGTGTTTGGAAACCAGATCCAAATACTGTGGCTCAGTGCAGCTAATTTGAAGTGTGTAAACACTTGTGAAGTTCAGTGAATTCAAGTGAACTGGGTTCAAGGGAAATTATTTCTTCTTGGATTTATGGAATGATAGAGACGATGGGCTTGATCCCACCAGCTACTGAGAAATCACTGGATATGCTGTGTAGAGCTAGTTGAGATTTTCTGAATTTTTAAATTTTTTTTGCCAGTTTTTGTTGAAAATTTGGGAGCGTTTGGGTGGGGGGACCCTGAAATTGATGGTTTGGTTTTTATGGACCAGCTATAGAACTGGTCTAAATTATCTAAAGATTAAATTTCTAATGAAAATTGTGTTGAAAAATCAATTTTTGATGTGAACCCCGCTCAATAATTTCCACAGAAAAATTCCAGTTAACATTTTTGTTTTTTTTCACCAGGTTTAGTACTGAATGCCCTCAGTTCCCACTTACATCAATGGGTATATATGACATTCAGCACTTCCAGAAGTTGCTCAGCAATTAACAGGATCAAGCTCCACATCAGCAATTTATTGCAGATGTTAATGGAAAAGACTGAAAGCAAAGACAAATATGCAATGCTGTATGTTCAGTACCTCTTGGAATTGGGCTCCTATACAGTACTGTACTCCAGTAGAACTTCTGTAATCTCTACTTGACTAACCTTCATACATTCTAGCTTGCACCAAGAATGGCTCTCACTGTAACCTTCCAGCAAAAACTTAAAGAGCAGATGCTGTAGAGAGATCTCGTGGCTACAATTTCATTATTTTTGCCAGACATACTGCAGTACATTTGTTAGCATATCTTGGAGTATTACCATAAACAATTAAAACTAAAGTACAATGGGCAAAATACTGTATTCACAAAACTTGCTAGAGTGAATTAATTAGGATATTATTTGTAGTATTTTAACACCCGGAGCCTCCTTATGGAATCAGGGGCCCCACTGGTCTGGGTGCTGTACAAACACCTAGTCAAAGATGACATCCCTGTCTCAGTTTATAATCTGAATAGGTGAAATAGAAAAGGAGTGTGTGTGGGAAACTGAGGCACAGAGGTGAAGGAACTTGCCCAAGGTCACACAGCAGGTCGCTGGGAAGAGAACTTATATCGCCTGAGTCACAAGCCAGCTGCTCCTCCACTGGATCGTGCTGGTTCCTGAATGTTCATCTATCTATGTGAAATACTGTATAAAGCAGAAGACTATTACTGAATTACACTAAAACTATGTTACAGGTTTGGAACTTTTAAGCTTTTCAATCATATGCAGAATGAGATCCTCCTGAATGAACAATCCTGTGAATATGGCAGGAAATGAAATACTGATAAAGGTGCTAAGTGTTAACCAAGTATATTAAGGACCACAGTGTGCTACCTCGACTCAAAGTGAGTAGCACTTGACTCCACAAACAGACCTATTGACCACAATGGGACTATCTTGGTGCTCTGTATTATTTTACAGGAGTAAGGGCATCAGACTCTGGCCCTAATCGTGTATGTGAAGAGGGCGCTAATGCTACATTACCTTTCACCTAGGGCTATCAAACTCTTTACAAACAACTTAATAAAGCCTCATAACGCTCCTGTGAGGTCTAGGAGGTAAATGTTATACCCATTTTACAGATCAATAAGCTGCGGCTCAAAGAGGTTAATGACCTCACTTTTGGAGCTGTTGGTGCTCAGTATATCTGAAAACTAGATCACAAATGACTTGCAAGATCACACAACAAATCAATAGCAGAGTAGGAAATAAACATAGTTAATCCCCTGCTCTGGGAATTAATCATTGAACTAATCTCCTTTTCTGTGCAATTCCTTGATGATAAGATGTTAAAGAAAATAAATCATTAACACATGCACTACTACAACCTTAAATTTGTAGCTTCCTAAAGTGGTGGAAATTCAATTGCTTGGGCCATCTAAAACTAAGAAAATCCTAGAAATCAGACAGTGAGGATCAACTGTTATTGGTAAAGGGGATGGAGTAGATAACCAAATCATTCTTTGTCTCTAATTTCTGTGACTCCAAATCACACCTGCAGAAATGCTACGCCTGCCCAGCGCATAGAGACCTAATTAAACAGCTTTGGAAAGGAACCGTTTCCCATGATAAACCAATTCTCCCTCAGTATTTAAACAATGTGGAAAATTGACAACAAATTGACTCTGACAGAATTAAAGGTCCCTAGAGTGAGTGATTTCATGGAATCTCAAGAGTCACCTGCTGCCTCTGTAACATTCCCCCAGCACTCCTGCCTCTGTCATCGCGCCTGCTGAGATGAATTGCCTGGCACTTGCTTTCTCATGTGAAGCAGCAGGAAACCAACTTGGCAAAATGAATAATTATTGTATAAGGCTAGAAGGACACATGGTGCAAATGCCTGCTCTGGACCATAGTTCAACAGCATAATGGTTGATAATGCTAATGCTCAGTCGTAGCCTGTGAAATGATGGACAGCGTTGTCATGCAGGAGCGGAGCTATATAGTGTAACAAAAAAAGGTTGCTATAAAGAAAAGGGATACCTCAGAGCTGTGCTTTATTATACCTGCATTGCTGACAGACCTGATATTTATCTTTCTTTTAGTATGTCAGGGTACCAGTGACCTGTAGGCAACATTGTGTAAATAATACAGTCTGGCAGTGTGCCCGAAGGATATCTAATGGCCCACCACAGAAATAGCTCCCAGCTGCTGGTATTCATACTGGTGCTTCAGGCTCACTGTGACTGGTTCTCCAAGATCTTCCTACTTGGGGCTCTCTTTTGGCTCCCTGGCACGCTACTGATACCCACCTCCCAACCAGGCATGCGTTCTCCAACCAGCAACAGAGCTTCGGCTGCACTAAACGACATAAGATCGAAGTATGCACCGGCCCATTCTCTATAGCAGGTTAGTGCTCACATAATGAGGCAGGAACTGGTAGAGTGTTGCAAATGAGATGAGATTGAAGCTTAACATCTCCAGTGTAATGGTAGCCCCTGGAGTCACCCTAACTCCAGGTCAGGTGATTGGAACCAGGAAATCTCTTTCAGAATAGGCACCATGTGCCCAGACATTTGATGGTGTCAACAGCCAGGTGGAGAGCTGATAACCCGCCGTCAAAATAAGTCAGTGGGCACTTGTCAAAGATATTCAATGTAACCTGAAGTTGACCGCAGCTGTATTAGAAAAACCCAGTTTAAAGAGTGTGGCCGCACAGTTGCCTTGTCCTTTTGAAACCAGTTCAGAGATGACTACAGGTGCCCTGGCAGATCAAAACCGGGGGGACAGATGGTTGGTTAGGTGATGAGAGAGTGATTAACAACTGGCATCGCTGACCACTCGTTGCACCAAGCAGATTTCACCGTCATGTCCTGTGGTGGCCTAAATGACCATCAAGGGCATCTAGGAGATAGGTGAGCTGGCGAGTGGTTGAAGAGGTCTGCGTACAAAGGCAAGTCACTGTTCTCATGGATCTTGACTAGCGGCATGACAGAGATCTTCTCATGGCAAATATGGGGCGGTGCTGTATTACAAAGTATCAGCAGCCATGGCAACAGAGTTACATGTAAAGTCCCGGTAACAATACGCATAGCTTTGTTAAACTGTACAGTGACCAGCCTCATGTGAGACGAGCAGCACCAGACAGGAGCGCAGAACTCTGCTGTTGAATTGCAGAGGGCAAGGGCTGATATTCTAAGTGTCCAGCTGCTCACACCCCAGATTGAACTGGCCAATTTTTTAAGCAGGTTGTTTCAAGTGCTGACTTTAGCTGTACTTTAACCAGGAAATGAAGACCAGTCTCTAACCAGCACTCCTGTGTGTCACACCTTTGTAACACCCAAGATATTAGAAGCCACTGGTCCCAGAAAGTGGAGTTCCAGTTACTGATGGTAAGAGCTGAATCGCTCTGCCTAGTCGGCTTGCAGTGTCTTTTTCCATGGTGATGACATATAACAAGGCCAAATTTGGCCAACTTTTTTCTGACTTTCACTTCTAACTTTGTAGGTCATTAGAACCAGAAACTCACAGCAACGCAGAGAGGGGGTGTGAAACCTTTCAAGCTGACACCATAGCTTCACACAGCTCTAGTGATTTCTTGTTAGGCCATGCCACTGTGTTATAGGGGAAATTAAATTATAGAATCTTTAGTTACAGTGAATGTAGTAGAGAAATCTGCAAAGGTTACATTACTTCCTGTTAGAAATGGACTAGTGAGCAGAATTGGGAGTAGGAACAGGATTTTGAGTATGGGGTCTTGGTACAGAAACTTGTTCATTCATTGTCACCTGTCTTTGGTTATTTTGCTCAGTCTGACACTGTGGTCAATGGCTTTTATAACTGGCTGTGCAAAACTACATGTGCGGCTGTGGAAACTACAGATTTGTCACCTGACTTTTTGTGTGTCGTTCCAAAAATCTAGACATATGCTCTCAAAGCTGGGCCTATGCTTTTCTGAACCCATCAAACTATAACACATCCAGGTGAAATGAGTGTGATCCGAAATCATTTATTTCTGTCCAGCAGATGTTGTTTTAATTTCTCAATATTACTGTTTTAACTGAGTGAAAAGGAAATGTAAAGAATCCTTGTTTTATTAACAGTCCAAAGTCACCTTGTGTGCAGATGAGCCCTGCACGTTGAACTGAACCTGCCTATCATTTGCCAAGACTTTATGGGGTTGTTTTTCATTTGTATTTTCGGTTCTTGGTGTAAAGGGTCAAACACTAAAATCCTAAAACAAGAAAGACTGATTAATAAAGGGAGTAAACATGAAGGGGCTGGGAGTCTGCAAGTTGGGAACTGTAGTGGTAGGGACAGACCGTTTCAGACACTGATGGTCATGGCTCCCTTGATAGTTTTCCTTTGAAAATCTTCCCTGCTTTTTTTTTTCTAAGGCACAAGTGGCAGTTAGCCACCACTGAAAGCCAATGGGAATTAAGTAACTGCCATTTGTGCTTTTCAAATCTTTCCTTGCTAGCTGTGGGGGGAGAAACTAGGACCCAGAGGAATAGTAACGTTAGTGCTCAAATGGTAAAGACCTGGAGCAGCTAGACTCCACTAGCAGGAGCAGGCCAGAGAGGTAGAAGGTGGCTTCTGTTCTACAGAGAAACCACTTGTCCCTCTTCTACAAGGAGTGGTATAACTCTTTGTTTCTGAGGTGAGCATTGTCTGAGTAAGCAGCCCCAAAGGCTGAAGACTGGTTGTTGGCACTCAGAATAAACTAAGGTCTTTTCCCGACAGCGGGTCCCCTGCCCCAAATAGTCTCTTTTGCTGGTGTGTGAGTGGGGTTCTGGCACCGAGCCCTGTCGTAGGAACTGATAGCAGAGTCAGGATCATACTTGTCATTACTTGGTGTTTGCAATAGGCCATTCTGCCAGGTGAGTAGGATACATGCCCTGCTTATTCTGAATCTGATCTGCTTTTTCTGTCAGGATCTTTAGGGGGATGTGATTTCTTCTTATCTTCTATATAAAAGGCAAGAAATAGCTGTATTTGTTTTCTATGGTTGGCATGCATCTCTGGAGAACAACAACATATTACCTGCACTGATATAGTACTTTTTCAGTAATGGATCTCAAATCGCTTTACAAATATTTAATGAAGCCTCACCATACAACCTAGTGAGGCAGGTATTTTTACCCCATTTTTCACATCTGGAAACTGAGGCGCAGTGAGATTGTGACTTGCCTAAAGTTGTACAGTGAGTCAAAGACAGAGTCAGAAGGAAATAGAACCCATGAGTCCTGAGCTTATGTCTCTAATCACTACTCCATTAGATGCATTGTAACCTCTCTCAAGATGACAAAATAGTTTCTACTACCTGATCTCAGTAAGGGACTCACTATCCATACTGTTATGTCATTATTCAGGATTCAAACATTGGAATCATTCTAATTAATGATATATATTCATTATTCATAATATATATTATTCAAGAAACTTCAACTCAGAATTTGCCAAAGATTTATGCAGTCCATTTCAATTATTGATACGTACAACCATGTAATATACCAGGTGAAATTTCCAATAGACATTTTAATTACAGTCAATTTCTACAAATATACATCCCTCATCCCTCTTTGAAAAATGAACACTGGCATGCTAGATGCCTGTGAAGAAATAAATTCCTTTTATCATTATTATTGAAGCTAGAGTTGAGAAGTCATTTAACAGCTTGAAACTTTGTTGCATTTTCACCTATCAGAATGAAATGTGAACAAATCATGAATGGATTTTGCTCCTGAAAATGGAGTTATTTGAATTCTAGTTTTTTCTCACTCTATAGACAAACAAAGGACAAATCAGAGAATACATCAAAATGGTCATATACTGTAGAGTCTGGGAAAGACCTAAACAAGGAGCCAATTTACACAGGCCCAGATAAGCTTTGGCTTTTTTAAACTAGTTTGACAATAAGGCTCTTTCAGCTAGAGAAAGCATCACTTATTTTATTGAACTCAAAGGAACACTGTCTGTGCCTCTTGCAATGATTCAATTGAAATAGGTAATTGTCCTTTTAAGAATGACTGATAGGCCTGGAGGAATATTAGCTTTTTCAGGGACGTTTTTTAGAGTAAGAGTTGCAGATCAGAAGAGTGACATGATCACGAGAAGCCTACAAGTGGGTTTGAACAATGGTGGTGGTAGCAACAATAAGCAGGGATCTTTTGGGAAGCAAGGATCCTGCAGCCTTTGTGCAACTGCTCTAAGGAAAACCTCTGTGGATAATCAATATAGTAGGTTTGGGGAAGGCTGTGTGTGTTGGGCTCTAGGCTTATATTTTACGATCTTTTTCTTGTTGTTGCATATCCCTCAGTTCACGTGGGTTTTCCTCTCAAGGAAAATTCTCAGCATACTCCATGTGCCCCAGAAATCTCAGATGGTGGCAGTGAATGTGGTGACTGAAATAAGTCATGGCATTAATTAAGATTACCCATTAGAAACATCAATAATTAAATGCCAAAAAACCCCCTTTGATAATGAAGAGTTAGGGTTGCTTTGCAATAGCTCATGCCCTTCCAGAGTGTTGAGTTCAGCAAAACTCAAACATCTGAAAACCAGGAAATAGGGAGTTAAGGTAAATGCCCCTGAAATCTTAACTCTACCCACCCTGGAGCTGACTATAACCACTGGGAATTATCTGCATGCACTCCAGCTGCAGTTCCTTTGCTAGATGTAACTGACTGGCGGAAGAATAAATTGGAGCAGCTTGGAAGAGCTGTGATTGTGATTATGAGGAGATCTGGGTCTGAGTCCCTTTGTGTATTATCAAAGGAAAGAGATGCATGTGTACCTTGAGGTTCTGGTCTGCATCATTTAAATGCAGACTTGTGTAGGCTGTGTTAATAGCAGAGCACTGGCATCTTCTTGCCATGGGTATTGTCAGTAGTGAGACGGGATATGAGAGCAGTCTGTGGATTTCATGATGGCAAGGAGAAAGTATAGGTTTAGATGGTAACCTGTGCGCAAGTGCACAGGGTTATAAAAGGCCACCAAATGATATTCTGTTGGGGGAGAAAGCTCAGTGTTTGAGTGTAGGGCAAATTTATGTGATGCCTGCCCATTACGGTGCAAAGGGTGTGTGTGTATGTTTTATGGGTGTATTGAGGCATTGCTTAGAGAGGCCAGAGTTAAGGTTGCCGTACATTAACCTTACCTCTGTATTTCCTGTTTTTCAGAAGTTTGAGAACATTGAGCTGAGCAAAACTCATAGGCCATGAGCTATCACTGGGCAACCTTAACTCTACATTAACAAAGCTTTTTGTCATTTAAGATATGTCTACACTTAAAATGCTACAGAGGTGCAGCTGTAGTGCTGTAGCACTTCAGTGTAGCTACTCACTATGGTGATGGGAAAGGTTCTCCCATTGCTGCAATTAATGCATATCCCTGAGAAGGGGTAGCTAGGTTGACAGAAGAATTCTTCCATCACGCTAGCACTGTCTAAACCATTGGTTAGGTTAGCATAGCTATGTCTCTCAAGGGTGTGGATTTTTCATGGTCCTGAGAGACGTAGCTATGCCAATGTGAGTTTTCAGCGTAGACCAGACTTTAATTTTTACTTTTCTTTAAATAGAAGGAGAAATTATTGTTGGTAGGGATTAATGGTTGTTGATGCAGTTGTAGTTCGCACCTAGGTTTGCAACTGACAGGCTACTGTGGCTAGGTAATAATCAAAAGACATAGCATTTATCTCATGCTTTTAATTAGAGCTTAAAGAACTTTACATTATTCCCATGTTATAAGTGGGAAACTGAGGCACAGAGGTGAAATTACTTGCACAAGGTCACCCATCAGGTCAGTGGCAGAGCCAGGAATAGTCCCAGTCCTGTGGTCTTTCCACTAGGCCACATGGTTGCTATGTGACTCCTTTGTGCTCCTCCCCTTCCTGTACATTTTGTTATAGTGGAATGGGGATAATGGTGATGCTTTGAAAGGTTTTCAGTGTGTAGTTGCTAACTGGGCCAGTGAGAGAAATCTCATCCAGGGTCTAGGTCTCAGAACCTTAACAGTTTTATTACATGGTTGTTACAGTAACTTTATGCATGTGAGACATGGCTACTGTCTCTCTCTCTTTATCCACCCCTTTCCCCACCAGTCCCCGCAACAAGTAGCCCCTCCAGCTCTCTTCTGATCCCATTAAGCCATTAGATGGCACCACAAAAGCCATTAACATGTAAGAAGTTGCTCCTTGCTGTCTCCTGCCCTGTGCTGCTGCATACACATATCACAAGCAGCAGCTTACTGGAGGGCTCCACAGTACTTCAGTTATGTGAACCGAGCTGCACACTGAGCTGGGCCTCTCATTCCCATTACCATGGGACTCCTGCCCCTGCTTCAGTCAGGCTTCCCTAGGTCCACCCAGTCTCCCCATCCTCCTAACCGGGCTCCTTCCCCACTCACTCATTAATATGAATGGGCCACCCTCTCTGAGCCTGTTATGCTGCTGATAGATGTATAGAGCCCCCTACGCTCCATTCTTCTGAGAGCTGCTGTCTCTCAGAGGTGGATTATCTACATCAATGGAAAAACCCCTGCCATCTCTGTAGTAAATATCTATACCAGGGGTCTGGCAACTTATGGCACGCGTGCCAAAGACGGCATGCGAGCCCATTTTTAATGGCACGTTGCTGCCTGCTGGAGTCCCGGCAGGCAGCAGCGTGC
This sequence comes from Natator depressus, assembly GCF_965152275.1. Taxonomy (NCBI): domain Eukaryota; kingdom Metazoa; phylum Chordata; order Testudines; family Cheloniidae; genus Natator; species Natator depressus. Next base: position 161,705,320 of record NC_134236.1, read on the forward strand.
CATTAAAAATCCTGCCTGGCCTGGCCCGGCCCGGCCCTCTCTTCTCCGCTCCCCGCCCCCTCCCGCGGGGGCAGGGGGCAAGGGGCAAGGGGCAGAAGCTTGGTCATGCCGGCTCCCCTGCCTCTTTCCGCAGTATGCTGGGTTCCTGCCCCTCCTCCTCCTCTTCGTCCCTCCCTCCCTGCTGGCCCTTGCAAGGGAGGGGGTGGGGGAGGAGCAGAGTCAGCATGCTCGCTGCTTCCGGAAGAGGCAGAGAAGAAGCGGGAGCAGGGCCTGGGGAAGCGGGGCATATCCCCTCCAGCCCCCTGCTGTGAGCACCCCATGACCCCAGCCCACACCCCCAGTCCTTTGCCCTGATCCCCCCTCACACACACCCATCTCTGTGCCCTGAGCCCTGAAGCCCCGCACACCCCCAAGGCCCCTGCCCTGAGCCCTGTACCCCCCTCACACACACCCATCCCTCTGCTTGACTCCTTCACCCCCCATCCCCACGACCCCAGCCCTGACTCTGGCAGCCCCACACATACCCAGGCCCTCCAAACCCCATGCCCTGACATCTGCACCCCCCTCACATGCCCCCAGCCCTCTACCCTGACTCTTGCACCCCCCACATCCCCACCCCCACCCTAAGCACCAAATGGGAGCTCCTGCACCTCCCTGCCCCACATTCCCACCTGCACCCCTCCCACCAAATGGGAGCTGCCCAGGTAAGAGCTCCACCCCCAAACCTCCTGCACCAACCCTGAGCCCCCTCCCTCATTCTAGCTCCTGGCCAGACCCTACATCCCAACCCCCAGCCTGCTCCTTCACCCCGAGCCCTGTGCTCAGTGCACTCTCACCCTCAGCTCAGTGCAGAGAGAGAGAAGGGAATGACCAGAACCAGGGAGAAGATAGGTACCCACTGTATGTGGGCAGGGCTGGGATCCCAGACTGGCAGCGGGCTGAGCAGGTCCGGCAGCTGGGATCCCGGCTGGCAGGAGCCGGCGGATGGGACCCCTGAGTGGCAGTGGGCTGAGCCGCTCAGCCCACTGCCAGTCTGGGGTTCTGGCTGCCGGCCCCTTGCCAGCTGGTGTCCCGGCCACAGGCCCCGCTCAGCCCGCTGTCGGCCTATGTGAACAGAACCCCAGACCAGCAGCGAGCTGAGTGGGCTGGTGGCGTAAGATCAACATTTTAATTTAATTTTAAATTAAGTTTCTTAAACATTTTGAAAACCTTGTTTATTTTACAATACAACAATAGTTTAGTTATATAATATATAGACTTATATATAGAGAGAGACCTTCTAAAAAACATTAAAATGTATTACCGGCACATGAAACCTTAAATTAAAGTGAATAAATGAAGACTCGGCACACCACTTCTGAAAGATTGTCGACCCCTGATCTATACCATAGCAGTGTAGCTGTGGTGTTGTAGTGTAGACATAGCCTAAGAAAGCAAAGACAGGGCTTTTGGCTTAAAAAGGCTGTGGTGGAACTGACTCAGGGCCTTCTTTCTGGTCCAACAGGCCCTTCTGTCCAAGGGAGCTTTGACAATATATGATGGTAGCATGTGTGGGATCTATGACAGTGGAGAATTGCCAGTAAAGTGCCAACAGCTGTGAAAGCAAATACTGTAGAATGGAAAAGCACAGAGACATCTCAGTCTTTTTGGGAAAGGAATAGTGACCATGGAAAATGAGTTAAAATAGGTTTGAAGGGATTAGGTATATACAGGTGAAACAGGTATATAGCCAATATTCATAACTTCAGATGCAAAACTGTACATGAATATAAATAGGATAATCATGTTTAGCAAGTCATAACATTTCCATTGACACCTTAAATGACATACTTTGTACAAGGTTTGTTGCAATTGTTTAACAGTGGCAACATCAACGATAGACATGGTCATATTTCAGTTGTGCAGCATTACAGCTACTTTGCAGGGAGCCAGACCTGTATTTTCTCTTTCATCCAAGGAGTTGCTTCTGGAATATTCCAAAAAGGAGTTGGGGAATGTGCACCTGGAGGGACCTAGAACCAGGTCCTAGGAACCAGATGGGACTGGGAGAATCAGGTTTCAAGTTCATACCCAAAGATTTGGGGTAACTGGGATTAGAGGGGTGCATGAGAGCTCCCTCTACACATCTCCCTATAGGGTCCAAAGAAAAATTACATAGGAGGATTGTCCAACAGCTCTGTATGTATTTATGAATGATGTGTGCCAGCTACTTAAAAGGATGTTTATTACATGGATAATTGAAATGTGAAATTATGAAACGTAGTGGCAGAAATGCCATCCAGTGAATAAGTTGTGGGTTCCCGATGATGGTATCTGGGTACCCTTGGCACATCCACTTCTTTGTGGGGGGAGATGTGACAGGCATTGAAACAATACACTGGATCTTAGTTGGTGCGGGGGACACACAGGAGTGGACTCTGTGTGTGTGTGTGTGTGTGTGTGTGTGTGTGTGTGTGAGAGAGAGAGATACAGGTGCAATTACACTGCAAGTGTGATGGGGTGTCAATTGCCATAGATGGGGCAGGACTCCCCCAAATCTGGCCCATGCACAAGAGGGTAGGGAAAGGGGCTCAACCCCCACCCACTCCATAGGCAAGCCCCCTTCAGGACCCTGGCTCACATGAGGAGGGGCAGGGAAGGTGGGGTGTGTCACACCTCAGTAGGTGGTCTGGGGGCCCCTGAATTGTGGCACACACATGGGAGCAGAATGTGGGTCTGACAGGTGCTCCTACCCCTATGCTCCCCGGTGCCCCCTGTCACTCACTCCCATGTGCCCATTCCCAGTGTCCCATCCCTCTCTCCCTATTCCACCTACTTTTTCATGCCTAAGCACCTTCCCCTCCCAGCAAGAATTTGCTTCTGTAGTTTTTCTTAATAAATAAATAAATAAATACTTTCAGAGCCTCTTGACTATTCTGCTGTACTCAGATTGCATTTCCCCACCCCCCTTGATAGAGGCAGATTGGAGTGATATGCTTCTTTTTTAACTTCAGATTTACCGGGCCCTGGATTCAGTGATTGTAACATGCCCTCAGAGCCCCTGCAGTTCTGTGACATAGCATTAGTTTTCCAGATTGCTAGCCTCTCTCTGCATGTGCTCAGTGTTACCCTTTAGGCATGCGAAAAGGTGTGTGAGCCTTAGCGCACCTAACTGGAGAAGCAAACTCTTTTTCAAGCTAGTGGGTGCCAACCACTCTGTTGGGGTAACCCTTGAGCATTGGAGGCCTTGGTGTGATGATCTGAGGGCTGGTTTGATCTCTATTTGTAAACCAAGGAAACATTGACAATGTCTCAACTTTAATAAAAGCTGTCTCCCCCTCCCAGGGGCTGTATCTTGGTATTCCCTCAGTCAAATGGCTCTAAATGTAGATCACTGACTGTACCCTGCCCCCCCTTTACGCACACCAAATTTCAAAGTAATCTGACATAGGTTTTAGAGCACTTGGAACAGTCAAACTTTAAGCAGAAAGCTAGACTTAATCTTAACTATAGCCGAGTTGTTCTCTGCTATAATATCTCTTGGAATACCCAAGTCAACACCACAACAAGGTCAGTGCCTGACCTGTAGTCAACAGGAAAGAGCTTGGATTGCAGCGGTATTTTACTGCCGTTCCTCTTTTCTGTATATTACAGCATATCCTCACTGGCCAACTATATATATGATCCCTTTTCTCTCCCTCAGGTTAATCCTGTCCAGTGTCCACAAAGATATTCAGTTAGTGATTGATCATGGAAACCCTGTCAGCTGATGATTATTTCTTTTAGTGGGCCACCAGCTCCCCGGAAATGCTCACCCTCATATTCTCCTTGGGCACAGGAGAGAACTGCTGTAAGCACAGCATGATTTTAAATCACAACAAATTTATGAAGGTTTAAAACTGGCCCCAGCATAATATATCTTCACATAGTATGAAGCCAATTCCGCAGCCCTTTACCTTTTGCATTTCAATGAGTGCCTCAATGTGCTGTATTTAATAAGGGACTGTGACACTAATGCACTACTAGAAATAAAAGGGTAATGCTGCTGGATTGAAAAATTGTCATTAAAGGAGGCTGACAACAATTAAAAAAGCAGGTGTAACCCACACACTTCCTGGGTGTGGTGTTCTGTCCCATCTAGTGGCACCAAGACCACTTAGAGAGAGAGATAAAATGAGTCTGCTCTACAGCCTTAGCTAATAGCCAGTTGGCTTTAGCTCATGCGGTAGAGGCTCATGCAGAGCTCCAGAGGCCCCGGGTTCGATCCCACCCGCTGACGACCAGGGTCTGCCAGTGTTACACAGGCATGTTCCATGCTATGTTTTGGGAGGGAGAGGTGAAAAGGAAGTGGAGGGATAAGTCACAAGAGAACTAGAAAGTATCACTTACTGGTCGTCCCTTCTGTCATGTTGTTTCACACAGTTTGTGCTAATAAGCAAACCAAAACTGCAATGGAAATAATAAATGAATGTACATGTCTTGTTTTATGTCTATATTTTCTCTCTCTCTCAGCTCCATTTCCAGTAAACATATATATGTAATATAAATAAGTTCCTTTTATTAGTGAGCTTTACTAATTGATTTGAACTCTGTACATTAATAAAATGACATTGTATACTAATAAATCTATACATTAAATAATTTGCTTTCCCATATTTTACCTGCAGGGAGGACAGCAATACCTCCTGACACTATAGTCCTAGTCATAAATCAAACCCAAGACCTTATTGTAAACTGAGGGAAAATGTCCTTCGGGTGACACATCATGACCTTCCTCTTCTAATGGTCTAGGATCCACTCAATTAATAAAGAATTAAAGCAGGGTAATATAATTAATGCCAATCAACATGGGTTTATGGAAAATAGATCCTGTCATACTAACTTAATATCTTTTTTTGATAAATGTAATAGCATTGATGTAATAGGCATTTGACTTGGTACTGAATGATATTTTGATTAATGAACGAGAGATTATAAAATTAACATGGCACATGTTAAGGATTAAAAGCTGGCTAACTGGTAGGTCTCAAAATGTAATGGAAATGGGGAATCATCATTGAATGGTTGTGTTCTAATGAGGTCCTGCAGTGATTGTTTTTGGCCCTACACTATTTAATATTTTTATTAATGACCTCGAAGAAAACATAAAATTATCACTGATAGTTTGCAGATGACTCAAAAAATGGAGAAGTTGTAAATTAATGAAGGGGACAGGTCACTGATATAGAGGATCTGGATAGCTTAGTAAGTTGGGCTCAGACAAACAATATGCACTTTAATATGGCTAAATGTATACATTTAGGAACAAAGAATGTAGGTCATACTTACATGATGGTGGCGGGGTGGGGGGACTCTATCTAGGGAAGCAATGACCGGAAAAAGATTTGGGGGTTGTCATAAATATAAAGGGAAGGGTAAACCCCTTTAAAATCCCTCCTGGCCAGAGGAAAAACTCCTCTCACCTGTAAAGGGTTAAGAAGCTAAAGGTAACCTCGCTGGCACCTGACCAAAATGACCAATGAGGAGACAAGATACTTTCAAAAGCTGGGAGGAGGGAGAGAAACAAAGGGTCTGTGTGTCTGTCTATATGCTGTTTCTGCCGGGGATAGACCAGGAATGGAGTCTTAGAACTTTTAGTAAGTAATCTAGCTAGGTATGTGTTAGAATATGATTTCTTTAAATGGCTGAGAAAAGAATTGTGCTGAAAAGAATAACTATTTCTGTCTGTGTATCTTTTTTGTAACTTAAGTTTTTGCCTAGAGGGATTCTCTATGTTTTGAATCTAATTACCCTGTAAGGTATCTACTATCCTGATTTTACAGAGGGGATTTCTTTACTTCTATTTACTCCTATTTCTATTAAAAGTCTTCTTGTAAGAAAACTGAATGCTTTTTCATTGTTCTCAGATCCAAGGGTTTGGGTCTGTGGTCACCTATGCAAATTGGTGAGGCTTTTTAACCAACATTTCCCAGGAAAGGCGCAGGGGGGGGGAGTGCAAGTGTTGGGAAGATTGTTCATTGTTCTTAAGATCCAAGGGTCTGGGTCTGTAGTCACCTAGGCAAATTGGTGAGGCTTTTTACCAAACCTTGTCCAGGAAGTGGGGTGCAAGGTGGGAAGTATTTGGGGGGAAAGACGTTTCCAAACAGCTCTTCCCCAGTAACCAGTATTTGTTTGGTGGTGGTAGCGGCCAATCCAAGGACAAAGGGTGGAATATTTTGTACCTTTGGGAACTTTTTGACCTAAGCTGGTAAAGATAAGCTTAGGAGGTTTTCATGCAGGTCCCCACATCTGTACCCTAGCGTTCAGAGTGGGGGAGGAACCTTGACAGGGGTCATGGTGGATAATCCGATGAATATGAGCTCCCAGTGCAATGCTTTGGCCCAAAGGACTTTAATGCAATTCTTGGCGACATAAACAGGCACTGGTGTAACTGCTGCTGGAATAGCTTGTCCAGTTCTGGTGTCCCCAATTGAAGAAGGATGTTGATAAATTAGAGAGGGTTCAGAGAAGAGCCATGAGAATGATTAAAGGATTAGAAAACATTTCTTGTAGAGAGAAACACAAGGGAATCAATTTATTTGGCTTAACAAAGAGAAGGTTAAAGGCTAACTTGATTATAGTCTAGAAGTACCTGCATAGGGAACAAATATTTAATAGTCGGCTCTTCAGTCTAGTGGAGAATGGTGTAACATGATCCAGTGGCTAGAAGTTGAAGCTAGACTTATTCAGAGTGGAGATAAGGTGTACATTTTTGACAATGAGGGTAATTAACTGTCAGAACAAATCACTGACAATTTTTAAATCAAGATTTGATGATTTTTCTAAAAGATCTGCTCTAGGAATTATTTTGGGGAAGTTCTATGGTGTTATACAGCCAGACTAGATGGTCACAGTGGTCTCTTCTGGCTTTTGAATGTATGAATCTATTCAAAGCTGTCAGTTCATAGTTACAGTCAATCCCCCTCCAAATTATAAAATTATATATATTTAAAAAAATACACCAAAAGAACGAAAAGGTTGTAAAGTCAAGCATTCAGAAGTTAGGTTCCTTGTGCAGCTGTGATGACCGCCATTTTGTCTGACACCAGGGACTAAACTGAGAGCCTCCAGGTCTAAAAATGTGGGTCACTATAGTAGGCTCTGTCATCAGGGGCTGCAGCAGACCAGTATCCTGTGTAGATCTAGCACAAAGTGGGACATGTAAAATACACTACTTAGGGCGTTACACATTCTTAATTTAGTCCCCTCATGCATATGCATTATGATCCAGTCTTTAATTTATTTGATGCGGAAATAAGGTTTGTGTAGTGAATGAGGTGAGGGATTGAAGAATAACTAAATTACAACAGCCCCCCAGAAAACTCTTGAAAATATTTGGAATAGCTAGGAGTGTCAGCAAATGTCTGACTCTGAGTTACAGCTATAATGGGTCACATAAATTTGGGAGGGCAGAAAGTCCAACTGTCCCAACTGAAAATAAGGCACACTTGTGCATCTCCAACAGAAATGCATCCTGAACACATGCGAGTTGGCCAAAACGACTTTCCCATAATTTTTAGAAAACTTTAATGGGCAGGGCCAGGTTATGGTTTCTCTTAATGTTATCAGTGAATTTTTAGTTGCTTGTATCTGTGACATACAGAGATGCAAAGGCACAACACTCGTCTCTGTTGTGCTATAGGATTTTCTCTCTCTACCTGGCCCTGGAATCATTACTTCCAGTGCCCCTGTGGTTTTTCTTGACTCGTTTCTACTTCCCTCACCCTTGTTTTAAGCTGGCTTTTTTTTTAAAGTAGAGATTTGTGCTTTGATATTGCTCAGTACAGAGTATTTATCTTCTGCAATGCAGACTCGCTTCACTCTTAATTTGTAGGTCTCTCACTTCCCAAGGCGGGCTGCTGGCAAAGGCAACGCTGTGTTGCCTTGGGATGTTCTATGTTTAAATGCATCTGGAGTGTCCAGACAAAAGTTGTGAGGAGGAACAAGAAGTCCAGCCAGGAGGGCAGTCCCAAAGTGTGGAGGTGAGGGGAGCATGCAGGAGAGTTCAGTGCTAGTAACAGCCAGTGCTGTTGTCAATTTACTCATGAAAATTTGTACTAACTCAAGTGGCTATTTATTACTGCAGAGAAGAAAGTCAAAGAACAGCGTTTACTTTTCCAGTCTCAGGCTGTGTTCATGGAGATCTCACCCAGTGACTAGTAATTGGAACAAATTTGGTCACTGGTACCAAATGGTGACTGACACACACTGAAAGGGGACTTAATTTCTTAGACTCTGGCTGTGAAAGGGTATCCTCGATGCCAGTGCTGACATGCTCCTGCTGGGAACTGCTGTTAACTGTGTACCAGAGATGTAACTCCCTGTTCCACAATATCATTTCTCCTGTTTGGGAAAGGTTATGATGAAATTACAGACAATGATAATAGAGCGTGGCAAGTTATTGACGAGAGGCAGTTGTTTCTGTTCCAATTGCTGCTCCATTATTCAGCACTCACATTGCATAATCCCTGTTTTGCTTACTAATGTTCATGACAGGGAATCTCAGACAGCCTGCTTAAGATGTTAAGAACACCTAATCAAATCTAGTCATGCAGACAACTATCCCTCTGTACGAGGGCTGTGTAAATGGCAAAGTATCTCATTGCGTCAGCCAAACTGGTCTCCTTGCCCTCACTGTCTTTTAATAGCAGTGGGAAGAAATGGACATCTCAGCCAGGACAGTTCTGCCAGGAAAGCCCGTTCTTCACAGAATCTTGATAGAGTGATAGAGATGATGCTGATGGCTGTAGCTGGGCTGGTTTTTTCATTTGCTTACAGTCTGACTCAAGTTTGATCATGCTCATTAGGGTGAATGAAACAGTTTGACTCGAGGAACAAGAAACTAAGCTTAGTTGTCCCCACTTTGTTGTATGTTAGTATATCTGCACTTCTTGGCTCCAGCTGGACCGGAAGCAGAAGTGCTGAAATACCACAAGAAATGTGGTATGGTATATTGGGGTTCCCATAAGAGCTCTTCCACTCAGTTCCTCAAGAACTCTGTTCAACTCCAGTCTTGTTACTCAGGTTCCTTTATTTGGCATACAGCAAAGCTACACTGAGTTGATCACTCTCAACCGTGGAGGTGGGTATAGGTAGGGCCCTACCAATTTCAGGGCCTTGAAAAACATGTAATGGACCATGAAATAAGCCCTTTCCCCATGAAATGTGATCCCACCTCCCCTTGCTGCTGGGAGCACCCCAGCCAGGGGACTCCTAGTTGCAAGTCCTATTTGGGCTCGGGAGGGAGAGGACTTGTCCTTTCCCTACTCAGCTGCTCTCACTCTCAGGGGCAGATCAGACCCACCTCTGAGTGCCTCCCCCTGCTGCAGGAAGCTCCAGCCCCAGAGGTTCTTGCAGCTGGAGGAGGCTTGTGGACGTGGGTTTGATCTCCTCCTGCTCCTGGAAGTGCCCCAGCCAGGGAGCTCCTAGCTGCAAGTCCCTGCTGGGCTGGGGAGGGGCAGGACTTGTCCTTCCTTTGCATGGCAGCTCTGGGGATGGGTGGGGGGGAGATCAGACCCTCTCTCAGATACCTTTTGGGTTGGGACCCCCACGGTTACAACACCTTGAAATTTCAGATTTAAACAGCTGAAAACATGAAATTGACCAATCTAAAAACCCTCTGGCCGTGGAATTGGTCAAAATGGACCATGAATTTGGTAGGGCCCTAGGTATAGGGCATACCATGCACCCAAAGTTACACAGCAAACCTCTTACTTTATAGACATTTACACATTACATGACATTTACTATACATTGCATTACACATTTTAGGATTGGCTTGGTTACTCTATAGGGACCAATCCCTGTACAGCATGTTCTGTGCATGTACGATTTACCTTTTACCTCATCTTACCTTCCAGGCTTATTTTGTCCAATGTAAATGTTTCCCTGGGTGTTCCCTCTTATCTTAGCTAGTTCAGGCATTTTGTTTCTTGGCTTACTGGCCCATTTACCTCCCTCATCCTGTCTCCCATCTTTTCAAAGCACTTGCCTGTATCAGGGAGATGCTGGTGGGAAGAAAGCTGGTCCAATGCTTAAGGTACTAGGCTGGGACTCAGGAGATTGGAGTTATATCCCTAGCTCTTTCACAAGCTTCCTGGCTGAGACTGGGCAAATCTTTTCTCTCTGTGACTCCGTTCTCCATCTGTGAATGGGGGATAATAATGCAACCCCCACCTATCTGTGTGTGGTGTAAAAGGGAATTATTCATATTTGTGAAGTGTTTAAATATTAAAATGACGAGCACCAAACAGAAGCCTACAGTAATAAGACTCATTTCTTGTTTCACGCATTTGGTGCAGTCTGGTGAGTCCAGAATTTCCCCTGCTGCACCCCTGAATTTTCTGTGCTACATGGGATAAATCGCATTAGTCCTGTGGCTACATGCTGTGCAGCTTGAGGAATTTGCATCCATCAGAAGTGTATATAACTTCCACAAGTAGAATTATTCTCCACTCGAAACCTATATATTTTAATACATAAAACTTTAATAGACAACTGGAGCTGAGTGAATAGTTGATTATTCACTCTGGCCTACCCGGGACAAAATCTCAGTTTATTTCACACCAAAATGGATTTTTGTTTTTATTTTTCTTGCTGAAATGAAAAACTGAAAATGTTCTTTGGGTTGAATGTAACATTTCAAATATTGAGTCAAAATGATATTCACAATGTTTCATTTTACCCAAACAAAATTTAGGCAGGGTCTGAAAATGTTGATTCAAAACAAAATATTGAAACAATTGGTTTAGAACAGGTTGATGGAATGTTTTGACACTTCCTAATTTTTCCCCTTCTCCTGCCCCCCAGCCAAAACTATTTGCTGCATGTGACCCAAATTGGTGAATAATTTCAAGTGTCCCCCAAAATGTATTTTTGGTGAATTTAATATTCGCCCCAAACTTTTTGCTCAGTTCTATACGCCACAGTTAAATTACTATACAACACAGCACACCTGCCACAGAAGCAAGGCAGTGAAAATCTAGGCCGTGTAACAGGGCCTCCTGCTCTCTTCTTCACCCTCAGGCACATATTGTATCTCTACCACAACACGCTGCAGACCACGTGCTGCAATCTCAACTCAAGCTTTTTAGGTCTTCCTTTCCCATACGACCCCATCCAAACATACGACACTACCACTCAACGTTCCCTTCTACACCCCCTCTTCACCCCGCTCTCCACTCTGGACATGCTTAGCTGGGGATGTTGTAGAAGTTCAGTGAGAATGGCATCAGAACAGTTGAAGAAACAGTTTAGTTCTCTCCCCAGCACCCTCCATCCCACAATGCTCTTCTCAGTCTGCAGAGTCGTTGCCCATCTACGCTCTCTTTTCCCTTCAAAAGGGTCATCACGTGCAGCAGGGCCATTCAACAGTGGGCTCTGGTAACTGAAAATGCCAAGCAGTTGAAAAAAAATGGGAGGGGGGGGGGCGGGAGGTGTTTTCTCTAAACATTTGTTGGGAAGGTTTCTCGGGCCCAGGATGTAATTTCTGGGCACGTTCATGTGCAAGCCAAAAGCCTAATGGGTAGGGCACTCACCTGGGATGTGGGAGACCCAGTTTCAAGTCCCAGTTCTGCCTGATGTATCTGACTTAACCAAAAGCGTATGTCTACACTGCCTGCTCCTTCTGATGATGTGTAGCGTATATACTCTACACGTTCTCCTAGTACGTGTGTAAGCGGTGAGAAGGGTAAGAACATGCCTGAATCCTGTGGCTATGCAATGCCTCCCTCACCTAAACTTTTATTTTTAGCAGTGTAGCATCCTGCTGCCTCCCTACTGCCAGAGCCTATCACTGATGTGTAGCTAGACACTGCAGGCTGCTTTTTGCTGTGATGTGTAGATACACATCCCCTACGTGGTACGCTCTTCTGCAAGAAGTGTGCGGTGTAGAGTCAGGGCTTGAGTTATTGGCTATTTTTCACAAGAAAATTCAAAAGGTCTCATTTTTCATTAGCATGCAGAATAGAAATATGTCAAAACCTTGACATTTTTCATGAAACAGAGTTCCAGTTTTCCAGCTAGCCCTAACTGGGGGAAGAAAGGAACAGGGAACAGCTGGGTGGTGGTATGAAATCTAATCTTCATACAGGGATCTGGGACTAGACTGCCTCTTGCCTTCATATTCTACTTTGCTTCTTACCTCTGTGCCAGTTGGTTTTCAAAAATAGACCAAAGTCCATAAAGATGGTTTTAGTCAGTGTTTCATGGCACTTCAAAATATGCCAGCTCTATTTCTGTGCTCGTCATATTACAGATTGATTGCAGTAGTGCATTGGGTCTCCGATCAGGGCTTTACTGTGTCAGCTACTGTACAACACTTATGAAAAAGATAGCCTCTGGCCCAAACCAGAACACTACACAGCAAGCAGCTGTCACAGCTGGCAGACACCAGAGAGCTATATATGGATTTAAAAGGGAAGGCAGAACAGCACGCTCGTTGACATCATTTTTATCTGTTGCACAGTGATGATTTCCTGAGGATGTGCACCACAGAAGCTGCGGAATCCACAGTCTCCCCTGCAACCCAAACCACACCTGGCGTGAGGGGTGAGGCACAGCAGTTATGCCTGCGGTCCTACGATAATAGAAAGTGTGGTAATCCTATGTGTGACACTCTTAACGAACAACCACCCCAATTTCCTCCCCCCCACCCACACGTGCACGCACTGTTGTAGGCTTTAGGAGTCTATTTCAAAGATATATTGGTCAAGATTGTGTGGAGTAAATTTCAGAATCAGAAACGTACAAGCATAGAAAACTGTCCTGTCTGTCTAGGCATTAAATCACCATATACAGCCAGACTCATCCCTGGTCGTTTGCACCCAGCGGAGTTGCACCAGGGCTGAATCTGGCCCATAGTGTTTGACCAGTTTAGGGATTTAGAGCCAGATCTTCAGCTGATGTAAATCAGCCAGCCAATTTACACCATCTGAGGACTTGGGCTCAGATTTTTCGGCATTCCTGCACCCAGTGTTGCAATGCCTGAGTCTTGTTTTCAAATGGGATTGTGACAGAGTCAGACCAGAAGGATATGGTCCTATTGAGCACTGGGACGTGGGCGAGCGCTAGCTCGCCCACTGCTAAAAGCCCCTCCCCCAGCCTAGGGAGGGGCTACTAAACCTGGAACCCAACTGAGTTCGGTGGACAACAAATGCAATAACGGGAAGGGCATGGGGGTCAAAGGGCCAAAACTAGGGAACCAGAAGTACACGCCCGTGCTCATGGCTCCATGGAGGAGCCGACAGCCGATATCCCGGGTGGACCGCGGAACTAAGATGGAATATAAAGTAGTGCACCAGGGTTCCTCACCCTCTACTGCTGGTAAAAGGTCCCACCACTTGGTATCAGGGTGGTACACGAGGGTGGGGTAGTGAAATGTGTGCAGCACGAGCGCGTATAGATGGTCCCTTGGCGCGGTTTAGAAACAAACCGGCTGCATTGTACGCAGCCGGCTCGAGGTAGGAGGAGGGGGAGGCCGGGAAAGCTCACGGGGCAAGGGGCCAAAGGAAAGATTTGGAGGGCCTGGAGTGAGGGGCAGGTGGGGTGCACCCTCTCAATAGGACCCGGTCGAGGAAAAACCAAGCCATGGGAGGCAGGGCTGCCTCCACCTCCTGGAGTACACACCGTGGAGTTGTAAGGGTGGAGAGCCCCATACGTTGACCAAGCGCATGGGGATCACCCAACCCCCCAGGTTGTAGTCCAGGATGTCTCTGATCTTGGTGACTCCCACCAGGACCAACCTCCGGCACACCAAGGGGGACTCCGCCACCTGCACACAAAGATGGGGATTGCGTAGCAGGGGTCCCGCGAGGAGATCTACCCTCTCAGTGGTCACAAGGGACCTGGTTGCTGAAACTAGCCTCCAGGCCCGGAGGAGGTCCTGGTAGAAAACTGGCAGCTTGGAGAGGTCTCGCAGAAGACCTCTCAGGTGGAGAAAAAAAGAGCTGCCGGTCATATCGGAGCCCTCGGAGGAAGGCATGCGCCAATACGCTCCATACCAAGCCACCTGCACTGTAAAGGAGCCTCTGCAGGGCCTGGAGATGGAAGACATGGACCTGCGTGCTCGCACACATCAATCCCTGTCCTCCCTCCTCCAGGGGGAGATGGAGAACCCCTGCAGAGACCCACTGCAGTCCCGGCCACAAAAACTCTGGGACCAGCCTCTGGAGATTGGCCAGGAACACCGGGGGTAGGCACGGGGTGTTGAGTCAGTGCCAGAGTATGGACAGGACCAGTTGGTTAAGCACCAGTGCTCTCCCCCAAAGGGAGAGGCACCAGAGCAGTCCCGTCCAGCCCTCTAAACCCCGCAACCACCCAGTCATCCTGCCCTCTAAACCGTGCCAGTTCTCTGGCAGAGACGGATGTGTGGCAGAAAGATAAACGTCAAGATAGAGCAGCGGACCTGGGCTCCACCGGATGGCCTGAAGCGCGGGTGGGAGGGAGCTTGCCCCTCACCCGGCCCCGACCACCAGGCCAGAGCTCTTGACCCAGTTGACCTGGGCGGAGGAGGCCGCCGAACAAACAGCTTGACAGGCCTCCACCCGCACCAGATCATCCAGGCCCTGGACCACGTCATCGGTGTACGCTGGCAGGACCAGCCATACTTCTGGCTCATGCAGCACCAACCCCATCAACCTCTTGCGAAGGAAGGGCTCAATGGCAAGAGCGTACAGCTGACCCAACAGTGGGCAGCCTTGACGCACCCCTTGCTCGAAGGCGACAGGTGCGGTCAGGATCCAGTTGAGCCTGACCAGACACTCTGCGGAGGCGTACAGAACCTGGAGAAACCCCACAAACTGGGGCCTGAAGCCAAATGCCCGCAGAGTGCCCAAGAGATACCCGTGGTCCATCCAGTCGAACGCCTTCTCCTGATCCAAGGGCAGGAGGGCGAACGACAGAGCATCCCTACACCCAAGCTCCAAGAGATCCTGGACCAGATAAAGATTGTCAAAGATGGTATGGCCTGGGACGATGTAGATCTGGTCTGGATGGACCATGTCTGCCAGCACGCACCGCAGCCACAGCAAGTTGGCCTTCGCCACGACCTTATAGTCTGTGCTGAGGAGCGAGACGGGATGCCAATTCTGGGGATCAGGGAGGTCCCCCTTCTTCGGCAGCAAGGCGAGCACCGCTCATCTGCATTATAGAGGGAGGACCCTGGTCTCCAGAGACTCGGCCCAAATGGTGGCTTCTGAGAACTCTGCTAGAGTGAGAGAAAGCTCCAGCCGGTCCCGGTTGCCTGTGCTGACGGGCGGGAGTCCATCCCAAAGCACTCCACAGGCATCGGCGTCTGTTGGATCCGGGGAGAAAAGGCCAGCGTAGAAGGTCCTGGCCCTCTCGCGCATCTCTACTAGATCCGTGAGGGGGGGTGCCGTCCTCCGCCAGGAGGCACAGAACATGCTTTTTTGCGCCCCCCCCCCCCTTCTTCTCCAGGGCGTAGAAGAAGTGGGAGCCATGATCCATCTCCCGAAGGAGATGGACGTGGGATTGAACAAAGGCACCCCGGGCCCGGAGATTGTCAAGGGTCCTGAGCTCCTCCCACTTCTCCCGGTATGCTCCACAGAGGGGTGGATCACCAGGGCTGGTGGCCAGATGCCTCTCCAGCTCCAATACCTCCCGCTCCAGCTGCTCTATCACCACATCCCTCCGCCGGCTGGCGCCCCGGGTGTGGCTACGGCAGAAGAGCCGGGCATGCACCTTCCACACATCCCACCACCGCCGCGCTGAGGGAAAGGCATGCCTCTGGTCTCGCCAGGCCAGCCAAAACTCCTGGAAGGATGCCACAAATCTCACATCCTCCAGCAGACTGTTATTGAAGTGCCAATAGGCCAACCCCGGCCTCTCCGAAGAAAGAGAGGCCGTCAAGGCCACCAAATGGTAGTCCAAGAACAGGGCCGGCTGGACACTGGAGGAGTGGGCCTGCGAAAGATGACATCGAGAGAAATAGATGTGATCCAACCGGGAGTGGCTCGACCTTTGTTCCTCCACCTGGAGGAAAGTGAATGTAGAGTCATCGTCTGGGTAGTGGCCGCGCCAGACGTCCATCAGGGAGTGATGGGCTACAATCTCCCTGAGGAAGTCTGGGGCGGCCAGGCTTGGCTCGATTCCCATGCAGTCCTGCTCCTCGAGGGTGCAGTTGAAATCTCCGCCCAGGACCAGGCACTCACGGGGATCCAAAGAACCGAGGAAGGCAGACGCCTGCTGAAAGAAACACGCTTGCTCCAGGCCGGATGCCGTGGCGTAGATGTTGATAAGATGCAACATCAGCCCCTCCACCCGAACGTGCAGCAGGCGACCTGGCACGACCTCAGTAATCCCCAGCACCTCGGGCTGTAGGTGTGGGGAGAACAGGGTTGCCACCCCGGCCTCACAGGCCGAAAGGTGGCTAAAGTGGACCCTGTCCCCCCACTCCAGCTGCCAGCTAGCTTTGGTGGCTGGGTCCGTGTGGGTCTCCTGCTGGAAAATAACCAAGTACCCCCCCTCCCGAAGGGAGGAGAGCACCTGGCACCTGCGGAGACCCAGCCTACAGCCTCGGGTGTTTAAAGTGGCAGAGATGGACGGCGACATGAGGAGGGTTGGGGATGATCCTCGCAGTCAGGGGCGCTAGCGGTTCTCATCGGACCCCGCAGCAAACCGTGACCAACCCCAAAAGCCATCAGGGCATCACGGAAGCAGGCCTGCTGGTAAGCCGCAGCGTCTCGCTTCCTGGTCCCTTTGCGCTCCCCCATAATGGCCGTCATGGTCTGGAGAACAAGATGGAAATTGCCCCAACACTGAAGAGCAAGATGCACTCTGTTCGTGGAGCCACGAGTGTCTTCCAAGAAACAGTGCATCTCGTTCCTCTGCACGACAGGGACCAGGGTCACAGACCCCAGGGTATCCCCTGATTGGACCCCCCTGCCAGCCCCCATCGAGATAGGCAAGCAGGGATCAGATCCCTGCTGTGGCGCCCGTCCCTCTGGCCCCGCGCCATCCGACTCAGTACTTGGCCCTAGGGACATTGGTGGAGGGAGAACTGCAGCCCCGGATGGGCCAGGAGAGGGAAAAACAAAAATCACCTTCCGGGGGCCCTCACAGAAAGAAAAAGAGGCAACCCTGGGGGCGGCAGCAACAGGAGGAGGAAAGGAATAGAGGTTAAGGACAGGAACAGGGGCTGGAATGGGGTCAGGTACAGGGGCAGGACACAGATCTAGGACAGAAACAGGGTCAGGGCAGGGAACCGGGACAAAAAAATCAGGGGCCCAAATGGCAGGGCTACCAGGACACTGTGCCCCTCGACCCAGCATGGTGGGCAAAGGGGCAACAAGGGATTGGGGTACCCCCACAACACTAGGCTCAGGTGCCCCACTTAACAAGGCACCCACGATTACAGCATTGGGGGAGGGCAAGGGCTGTGACCCCGCTTCATAGGACAGGGCACCCATGGGCTCAGAGCCCGGCCGCCTGGCATCAGCTGTCGCCTCATTGGGCACGGCAGCACCAGCCGGATTACCGTTCGCTGCCGGGCAGATGGTCAGGTCCCACAGCGGTGCAATGGCCAAAGCAGGGAGAACCGCCTGAGGCGGGGGAAAAGCAGGGTGACAGATCACAAGCGCTCTGACCTAGGCCCCCTAGTGGGGGAGCGTCTACCCGCTCGGTGGTTAAGGTCAAGCCGAGGGCCTCGATCTCATCAAAAATAGAGGTAAACTCCCACCTGCCTCTACAGGGTCCCCCTTAACAGCAGCCAGGGCAATAGCCACTGAGGAGCCTACAGGGGGCACAGATGGCAAAGCGGTAGGAGGGGGACCTTCCACAACCCCCTCAGGGAGGGACTCCATAGAAGAAACGGTGCTACCTGCCGCCCTGGCTGCAGCGGCCTCGGCCGACTCCAAACTATGAATGTCAGCAGGGGAGTCAGCGGGAAGCCCAGCGCCAACATCCCCCTTCATGATTTTACAGAGGGTCCCTTCTCCCTCGCCGACGGGGGGTGCTGGGCCCGCGCTCTGCGCTTTCAGCGCCTCCCTCGCACGAGCTCCCAGCTCCCCAAATGCGGGGCTGGCCAGCAGGGTCAGAGCTGGGGAGCGAGGGCGTTGATGGGAGGGTAAGGGAAGAGGAGGGCAGGACAGCAGGGAAAGGGACAGACTCCCCCCCGAGGCAAGTCCTGCCACCGGTCCTGCCAGCCTCTCCTCCACAGGCCCTGGTCTATCACCCACCACAGCAGCGGGGTCCGCACGCTCATCTGGGCATGTCAGGGAGGGTGGGGGGGGGCTACCCCCGAGCGGAGTTGACATCGGTCACAGATGGAGGAGGGGTGACCCCAGGGTCTGGGTGATCAGGGCTGCCGCTGATGGTAGAGCCGACACCCTTCCGGGTAGCGGGGGGTCCCAGATGCCCCTCCGAGCTGGGCCAGGGAGCAGTCCCTCTGGATGTGCCCCGCCACCCGGCAGAGAAAGCACCGGGCTTCCCCCGTAGAGTAGTAAACCCGGTACTGGGCCCCTCGATGGGGCACCAGAAAGGACCCTTCCAGAGCCCCCCCATCATGCACTGCTGGTGGCACTTAAACCTGCATCTGCCGGCCGAATGACAAAACGTGGCAGAGGGCGGGGTCCTTACAGCCCAATGGTAGGGGGCTAAGGACGGACAGGGGCTTCCCCAGGGTGGAGAGGAACAGCAAAAGGGTGGCATTGGGGAGGAAGAGAGGAACAGAGGAGAACACCACCTGTATGCCCAGGTCCTCCAAAGGCTCAAGGGGGACGTGAACGCCCCCCACCACAAAGCCCCTCTCCACCACCTCCTGGGCAGTGGCCTTTGACGCCAGGAAGAACATCACCTTCCCAAACATCTTAGAGGCCGCCACCATGGCTGTGGGCCCCACCACCCGCGCTAACGCCTGCACGTAGTTTTCTATGTGGGGTGAGGCCGGCACCAGGAGGCAACGCACCCCGTGCTCCCTGGTGAGGGTGTGAAAGGGGCCCCAGCCGCCGGGAATGGTATTCCGGGAGGCAGCTGGAGCAGACGGCGAGGCGGTGAGCAGAGAGGTCGCAGCCACCTGGGCGTACGCCCTGGGGGCTGAGGGAACGGCACCCCCAGGGTTGGTGGAGGGAACAATGGGTAAGGGCGAAGTGGGGGGCTGCAGTCGTTGATGGGGCCGTAGCGGGAGATGGATCCACCGCCACAGGAGTTCTTGCCTTCCGGGAGGGGCCCTGGCCCTTTTTCGTCCCCTGGTCCTTCCCACCGGCCAAGGGAGCAGTTTCGGAAGTGGACGCGGCAGAGGTCGTGGCTATCGCTGGCTGGGTGGGTGGGTGGGGAAAGAGAGGAGACTGAAGGGGAGCTGCAGGGGTGGCCAGGAAAGTCCTACCCTCCGAACCACCCACCAAAGGAAGAGGGCAATAGGGACAGCCACTAGGGCAGGAAGAAGGGAATGGAGGGAAGGAAAGGGCAAGGGGGAGAGGAGAGGAGGAGAAACGGCTACCACACCCCACCTGCTAGGCTGAAAGCGGGGTGGAGGGGCGTCAACAGAAAGGACAGAGGAAAACAAGGAACACAATCCCCAGCACAAGATGAGAAAAACCGGCTCTCCTGGCTGCACCATGGAAAGGAGGGGAAAACTAAAACATCATGGGGGAGTGTGCATCAGTGAAGGGATTAACAAAAAAAGAGTGTGGGGGGGAATCTCAAGCGCCAACAGCAGAACCTAGGCACGCAGGCAATGAGGACAGACCAGGAAGGGGGGCAAACAGCAAGGGATTGGAATGGGGGGGGGGGTCAGAACAAGTATGCCACAGGCGTGGAGCAAAAAACAGGGTGGGTTCAAAAACAACCAAATGAAAGGGGAGGAGAATGGGGCTGGCAACCATGCCCGCACCGCAGGACACGGGCAGGGCAAACAAACTAACCAAGGACCAAAGAAACAGAGCAGGGCAGAACAGAGCAAACAGGGTGGCTAGAAAGGGAACAGGCGGGGCAGGCAACAAAGGGAAGGGGGGCAAACAGCTGCAGGGACAGGCCAGAGGGCAAAGCAGGGGAAAAGGGGGCCCACCAGTCAATGCAGCAGGGGAGGGAGGACAAAGCCAAGGGAAGGGAAAGGAAGCGCGCACCCATGGGCGCCTGAAAAACAAATGCCTGCTCGCTACTGCCTCAGGATGGGTAGAAGGACAGAACAAACTGTTGGACTGGGGAGTGGAGAATAAAGCCAGAAGATAGGTGGAAAGGTGGAGAGGGCAGTAGGGGAGCAGACAGGCCAGGGGGAGGGCTCTACACCACTCCCCCAGCTCCCCACAGCAAAGGCACCTACCACCACAGAAGCAAAGATGTTATGAACCCCCTCCACAGAACAAGGCCTCCTCCACCTCCTCTTCAGCTCCAGCAGCAGTAACAGGCTCTTCAGCAGAAGCAGCAACCCAGCCAAGGGAGACCCCAAAAGAGAGGGAACAAGTGAGGCCTCAAACTACCCTCTGAGAATCACTCCAGCAGGTCCTCCTCACAACAGCAGCTAGGGGGACAACCAGCCAACAGGACAACCTCAAACGAGTAGAAGGCAGGTATATCAGCCTCAGGATGAGCAGGTCCCTGTTCCCTAGATAGCCAAACAAAGGCTACTCCAAGCCAATCAAGACACCTGATGCCAGTTAAGGTCATTAGGCTAATGGAGACAGGTGGAATCAATCAAGGTCTCACTCAGACTGCCTAAAAGCTCTCCTTTCCAGTTCCCTTGAGAGAGCCCAGGTGAAAGGAGGAGTGCCAGATCCAGATCCAGATCCAGATCCAGATCCAGATCCAGATCCAGATCCAGATCCAGATCCAGATCCAGATCCAGATCCAGATCCAGATCCAGATCCAGATCCAGATCCAGATGTAAGGGTAACACTAGGAAGAGGGGATTACAGGGGAAGTGGCCTAGGGAATCAGAGCAGTGTTTAGCGGTGGAGGGAAAGCCACCAACAGCTGCTATTTTTAGGGTCCCTGGGCTGGAAGCCGGAGTAGAGGGTGGGCCTGGGTCTCTTACCCCCCCTCCCCCCAATACTCTACAGAGATCCCCTTGAGAGCAGAAGCAAGACTTGGTCTATTCAGGAGGGTGAACTGTGCCTACTGAGCTCTATGGAGCAATAAAGACTGTGGGGTATTTTGCCTTTCCATCTCCCATACTGGCCTGTGATGAAATTAACTCAATAGGCTGTGACTCTGGCCACTACACTGGGAAAGGTCACACTGGGGCCTGAGTGAGTTTCTGAGGCCACTAGATCTGCCAGGAAGTGTGGGACCCACAATTACAGGTTTGGAACTTTGTCACAGGATTTAGGCACTTAGTCAAAATTCTATTGACTGTCAGTGGAATTTTGACTTAAGTGTCTAAATCCCTTTTGAAAATGACACTTTGCCTCCTAACTCGGTTAGGCTTTGCAATGTTGAGCGCAGCTGAGGTTAGAAAGCAAGCTATGAACTTGGCAGCTGCTATAATGGTTGCTGATTCTACTACAAACAACATTATATAAAATTAATGTGGGTGTTTCCTGCAGCCCAGCATGAGAGATTGGAAACTAGTTTCCATTCTGCTTTAACATTTGGGGGTTAAGCTGACACAGAATTGTACACCAGTGCTCATCTTTCTACAGTACTGATATTACACAGTCTCCCAGATGACCTTATAAATGATATTTTATAAATAAGACACTTGTTTTTAGAAAATGCTTATGTCTGTCTTTCACTCTTTAATGCACCCAGTCACTGTAGGGCCAAAGCATGGTCTTCAAAGAATTACTGGAGTTGGTTGACAAACTAAATTGTTGTTCTGTGAAAACATTTTATTGGGGAAAAACTTTAATTTTGGATAGGACACTTCTTTCATTTGAAGTTTGTCCAGCTAACCGGTGCCCCTGTGAGGTAAGAAAGAATGACGTACATTGCCCTTATCGTATAGCTGGAGAAACTGAGGCACCAAGAGGCCACTGTGGCTTGTCCAATGTGTCACAGCCAGCCAGTCAGCAGTAAAGCTGGGAAAGGAATACAGGTCTCTTGAGTCTGTCTTTTGCTTTAGCCATTAAACTATGCTTTGTCCCTTTGGCAGTAATTATCCAAAACATGGCTGTTTCCGAGAGTTAGTGCGATGTTTGAACCATTATTGTAGAATACTGTGTAAAGAGGATGGAAGCTACTAGAAAGGGATTTAAGGAGCCAAGCATTATTTTCAGGTGCAATGTACAGTTTTTGCCTGGGTGGGACTTTTTGGAAATCTGCACCATGCACAGCTTTACCTTTAAGAATTAATGAAGATTCTGACAACACCAATGTTTGAACTATGTTAACTGTAGTCATGTTGGAAAGCTACTGTGTTTTCTAGCAAATTGGCTCATATTTAGCCCAGTTGTAACAAGGCTTCTCTCTCATTTTGGGTTTTTCCCCCAACAGCTGTGCTAGTTGCTGCATATGAGGCTATAAACAACTCCCATGTTTTTAAAGTAGTTGTAACATGGATTGTACCATAACTCTATTTTTAGAAAAAAGAAAAGGAGTACTTGTGGCACCTTAGAGACTAACCAGTTTATTTGAGCATGAGCTTTCGTGAGCTACAGCTCACGTCATCTGATGCATCCGATGAAGTGAGCTGTAGCTCACGAAAGCTCATGCTCAAATAAACTGGTTAGTCTCTAAGGTGCCACAAGTACTCCTTTTCTTTTTTCTTTTTACGAATACAGACTAACACGGCTGTTACTCTGAAATCTATTTTTAGAGGTAGACATAAATTATGACATGATCTGTGTCCCTTTGAAAAGGGTTTCAACTGCAGTTATCAGACATTGGGCTAGATTCTTGATCCCTCATAAATCCCCTTTGCACAGCTCCATTGGTGCAAAGGGGATTTAAAACTGCCTTACAGGAGCAGTTCTGGATTTTCCCAGATAGGGGAATCCTCAGCTGGTGGCATAGGGTTAAACTAGCTCTACATCCATTGTTCCTAATATCCTAGCATAACGGGTGTGGAGTGAGCTGGGTGGAAGAAGATAGGGCTGGAGTGCAATGCATTCCAGCAAGTAAGGCTTTCAGAGTGACTCCTTGAGAGCTAATATGTCAGGGCCCACAGGCCTTGAACCCAGGTATTTGGAGGGGGTTGGGGGTGGTCCTGGGAGTCTATGCTCCCATCCTCCATCTGGCAGCTCACAAACAGCAGTTGGGATCAGAGTCCATGAAGCCCAACTGGAGCACAAGCCCCACCCCTACACTCTGGGAGAACTCCGAGGCTCCTGATTGGGCAGCAGCCCCAATTTAAGCCAGAGGAAGAAACAGGAAGTTGTTTGTATAAGTGGCTTCTGCTCTGCAATGGACACTTGTCTGGTTTTAACCAGTTCCTGACTTCTAATTCTGACCTCCTGGTATCCTGACTTGTCCTGGTTTCTATAATTGGCTCCTGGTACATGGACCCTTAGCTCATTCCTGAAGTTAACCCCAAGGCAAGGTCACCCATGCCTTGGCCATGACACAATATCTGCCAGTGCAAGTTAGAGCAGCCCTGAGACTGCTCTAACTTATGCTGGGGGCTGGCTTGACCTGCAGCAGCCTCCAGTATTGAGAAGATTGGTGGGAGAGAACAGTCAAGTCCTGCTTGGAAACTGTTTCTGTAGCTTCCTGGAAATAGATTTTTCCAAGACTGGTCACCTGTGCTGGTCCACCAGAACTTAAATCTGGTGATCTTTGTAGCATGGTGTAAGGATGATCTGGTTTAATCAGGCTTTAATTAATCAATGATCATGGACAGGCAAGCATTGTGTATGCAGGGAATGGGGCATTAATTTTTAATTTTACTGACTCTCCCAAATCATGGGAAACACTCATACTCTTGCATTTGCTAGATTTGAATTGAATGCAAATACGTCTATGTGCTACAGAGACCAGTGCAGATTTTGGTAAGTGCATAGTTAAATCAAGCATATTTTATCTGTTTGCATTTCCCAAAGATGTTTGTGAAATTTCTAGCTTTCTCAGGCTGATCCTAATCCAAGCTTATCATTTTTCTGTCTGCTGCTTATCTCAGACTGGTTCCCAGTTCCTCAAATGATCAAGTAGATTTCCTCTCTCTCTGGCCCTCCACTATAAATACCAGTCATATAACAATGATGTAATTAATATTTTCCTGTTATCATGTCTGTTTCTTCATGGGCCATTCAAAAGTGGTATTCAGATGTGGAAAAAAAAGCTGTACTTTGTACTTCCAACATATCTGGAGGGTGACAGCTGGGGAAAAACAAATCTAAAGAAAACTTCATGATTACAAAAACATAACATTGGCAAGTGGTATTTTTAATCTGATCACTTCATATTTCTGCAGAGAAATCTTAACTTCTTTAGGTTTTAATTTCCAAGGAGAATGAAAATTAGTCCTTTGGGAAACTGTTTCTTCTCAATTTAGCTATTTAATTGATCTATCTGGAACACTTTAACAATGTTACTAATAAGTCATTTTTAGGAAGCATCAGTTTGGATTGTAATTGATTTTAATACTTCCCTTATTCAGGAATAAAGTTAACTGAAAGCTCTGCACTATATTGTAATTCCTTGGCTAATGGAGAGCTAGGATCTTTACAGGTTAATTTGTCTCTGTCAGATCTCAGGAGGTGATAAGGTATTTTGCGAGGAGACTATACAATGAACACTCTTTCCGCAGGATGACATGGGTTTTCTGTAGATCCAGAAGGGCTAGAGCAGGGTCTCAAACTCAAATCACCAGGAGGGCCACATGAGGACTAGTATATTGGCCCAAGGGCCACATCACTGACACCCCGCTCCACCCCTTCCATGAGGCCCTGCCCCTTCCCCAAATCCCTGCCTCTTCTCCGACTCCTCCCCTGAGCATGTGTCTCTCTGCTCCTCCCACCTCTCTCCTGGAAAGCCCTAAGCTCAGCCAAACAGCTGTTCAGTGGTGGGAAGCACCTGGAGGAAGGCAGAGGAGCAGGGACACGGTGCACTGGGGGTGGGAGGTGAGGGGAGCTTGGTGGCCGCAGGAAATAACTCAGGGGCAGGGAGGGGCTATGGGGAGCTTGGTGGCTGCAGCAAATAACTCCACAGGCCACGTGTTTGAGGTCCCTGGGCTAGAGCTAAATGTTACATAAAAGCTGGAATTTAGAGATTGCTTAGGAGTCGATTTATTGGACATATTCTGCATTTTCATCCCTGCCTACTTTAGTCACTGGGTGTGCAGATACCCCTCGTCCCCACATGGGAAAGGCCACAAACATGGGAAATGTCAGGAGGAAAACTCAATGCAGTTTCCCCTTGCAGAGTTCTCCTGCACCCTGTCCTCTGGTGGGACGGTCTGTGGGAGTGTTAATCAAAGATCCATAAAGACTGTGATGCCTTTCCCTGCAGAGCCTGGAGCCAGACTACAGGAATGCTTGTATCCCTCTCCTTGGCATGGCAGCTCCCGTAGGAGGTGCGCTGCCGTTGGCTGAGTCGCCTTGAGGCTGCTCAATAAAGGAACCTCAGATGGAGATAAAACAGCTGTAACATCTGTAGTTCTATATGGCAATCCAAGCACAGAGCCGGGGTCATGTTGTAGAGAACAAGCTGTTCCTCTGCCCCACACAGAGCTCCTACTGAGGGGCTTCTATGCAAACTGGGGGCAGCAATGGCATATCACACCATCTGCATATGGACCATCAGGAAATGACATGAGCCACCATTATTAATATTGCTATGGCAGGCATCACCAGATGGTGGTGTTACACCCAGACACACAAGTTCTTTTTGTTGTATAGGCAAGTGTTTAGTTTTAGCGTTTTTTTTTCAATCTGCTTTGTTATGTAGTGGTCACTGGAGAGAAACTAGGAGATACGCTAAGCTAGGAGAATTTTCTCTTTGCTTCATTCTTTATATTTGGATGCTTCTTGGATGCTGGTGTGTGAACTGAGATTTCTGGATGAGAGGATGGCCTGTGGGCTGGCTGTTTTGCCTCTGGTGTATACATGTAAATAAAGTGAGGTACACTTCAAATACACCTAGACTCCATGTCACTGATTTCTTCTTTGTTGGGAAGCCAACCTGCAAGCCCCCATAATTTTGCTTTCCTCTGGAAGAGGGAGATGCTGGTGTAAGAAGCGGGATGCTGGAGTCAAAAGAAGAGATAAGTATTATTCATAATACTTCTATAGCATCTTCTAGGCTATCCGATTGCTCCAAACATCAATTAAATGAGCCTCACACAAGTTGGGGCAGTGTGTATATCATTACCTTTTTGCAAACGAGTAAAGTAAGAGAGGCTAATTAACATAGTCAGTATCACAGAGCCTGTATGTCTCTCTATCCCAGGTATTTGTAAGGTGCCTTTTATCAGACAGGAAGATCTGGATGACCTTGTAAACTGGACTAATAGTGATAGGATGAAATTTAATAGTGAAAAGTGCAAGGTCATGGATTTAGGGATTAATAACAAGAATTTTTGTATAAACTGGGGACACATCACTTGGAAGTAACTGAGGAAGAGAAGAACCTTGGAGTATTGGTTGATCACAGGATGACTGAGACGCCAATGTGATATGGCCGTAAAAAAGGCTAATGCAGTCTTGGGATGCATCAGGCGAGGTATTTCCAGTAGAGATAAGGAGGTGTTAGTGTTATACAAGGCACTGGTGAGACCTCACCTGGAATACTGTATGCAGTTCTGGTCTCCCAGTTTGAATTCATCCTTCTTAAAATTGAACAGGTACAGACAAGGGCTACTAGGATGATCCGAGGAATGGAAAACCTGTCTTATGAAAGGAGACTCAAGGAGCTTGGCTTGTTTAGCCTAACCAAAAGAAGGTTGAAGGGAGATATGATTGCTCTCTAAATATATCAGAGGGATAAATACGGGAGAGGGAGAGGAATTATTTAAGCTCAGTACAAATGTGGGCACAAGAACAAATGGATATAAACTGGCCACCGGGAAGTTTAGACTTGAAATTAGATGAAGTTTCTAACCATCAGAGAAGTGAAGTTCTGGAACAGCCTTCCAAGGGGAGCAGTGAGGGCAAAAGACATATGTGGTTTCAAGGCTAAGCTTGATAAGTTTTTGGAGAGGATGATATGATGGGGATAGCCTAATTCTGGCAATTAATTGATCTTCGACTACTAGCAGTAAATATGCCCAATTGCCTGTGATGGGATGTTAAATGGGGTGGGATCTGAGTTACTACAGAGAATTCTTTCCTAGGTGTCTGGCTGGTGAGTCTTGCCCACATGATCAGGGTTTAGCTGATCGCCATATTTGGGGTCAGGAAGGAATTTTCCTCCAGGGCAGATTGGCAGAGGCCCTGGGGGTTTTTCTCCTTCCTCTGCAGCGTCACTTGCTGTAGGATTCTCTACACCCTGAAGACTTTAAACCACAATTTGAGGACTTCAATAGCTCAGACATAGGTTAGGGGCTTGTTACAGGAGTGGGTGGGTGAGATTCTATGGCCTGCATTGTGCAGGAGGTCAGACTAAGATCAGAAGGGGCCATTATAATAGACTAAATCATACATGTTATAGAATCATAGACGTTAGACTATCAGACATTGGTAAATCTGAAAAATATCACCCAGGGATTGTTTCCCAGTCATCCCTTGCACTAATCTCTAGACAGAGGATTTCTGCTGTGGAGGACAACCTGGGAGAATTGCAGGATATTTGAGCCTGAAAAATTCAGGCCATATACAGTATTTTGATCAGAGGGATGGATTGTCTCTCAGAATGTTTCAGGAATGCTGATTTACATACCATAAGTAAAGTTCAAAGGCTACAGATTTTAAATATTAAGGCATAGAAAAACATAGTGCCTTGCTGGAAGCTGCAGAGTGGAGTAGAGAAATGCAGTCTCTGCAGTATTTTTGCTATTATCCTCTGAACGTTGGACATTCCACGACAGATTTACCAGAAATATATGAAAATTGTCTCATATTTTGTGCAAGCATTTTCCAGGGGCAGTTTAGAGGAAAAGTCATTTGGGATTTTCAATAATAAAAATAAACAAAGCATTCACAGCCTCATTAGACAGCTATCAGAATTCCACCAGACAATCTCTCCAATAAGTTCCTACGCCAAAGAAAGCTCATTGGTGCCAATTCTCAGCTGTGCCTTCTGAGAAATGCAGTTCGGAAGGGGAATTAGGCAAAGGTGTCTTTAAACCACTATTGCACCTCCCAAAATCTGGGCCCTGTCCAGCCCCTCTGCAGTCCCAAGGCTGCTCCATCACAGTGGTCTTAAATGGCTGAATCTGGGCTTTCCCCCTGGCCTAGAATTGTTAGAAGTGCTCCAGCCGTGCCCCCAGCATGCTCCTGTTGAGGGCTGCACAGGAGAATGGCAGAGAGCTGTTCTACCATCCACATGTCATTGGTGGGGCTTCCTCTCTGGGGAGAACTACTTGGGATCCAGCCCCTTTATGCTGCTCTGTGACCCAGAATGGTTGCCACTAGATTTACAGTGGTCAAGCCCAAAGAGGGGAACCACTTCAGTCAAGAGGTGGCCATTTCTGAAGTGAGATGTGACCACTGTTTGATGAACAGACAGCATGCAGCTACACTGCATGATGGCTGGTTAGGAAGTGAGGGATACTAACCAATCAAATGCTAGAGAACCATGTGTAGAAAGAAATTAAAATTATCCATGTTAGCATCTGGCCAGAATCCAACACCTCTGCTCCTGCAAAAACTGCTCTCTGGACTCTCTATGTACAGAAGTGAGTAGGACCTTGACATTCTATATCTTATATTTTCAACATGACAGTGACTCCTAACAATCTGTTGCACAACTGGTTCATTTTCAGAATAAGAGGGAAAACTGGCACCTACTGAATTACTAACACCACTTCTTGCATCAACCTGGCTCTTTTTTTTTTTTTTTGGGGGGGGGGGGGGTAGGCCTCCTATCCAAGCATTGATCAGGCCTGATTTTGTTAATTCTATGTGCTCTGATGGGATCATAGCTCTGGGTAATGTTCCCTTTGCATTATATCTAGTCTTGAAAGATTAGACTTTAAACAGTTAACATCACTAAAGGTCAACTTCACCGTGTGCACACAACTCATGAAGAAAAATTTTCATAGGCAAAGTAAGAAGAATGCTGCTTGAGAACTTCATTTGATCTAAGGATGTTTTACTTGTGATGTTGACAGTTTGTTTTAATGGATATAAAGCTTTAACTTTTTTGAATCCCAACATCTCCTGTTTAAATAGCCTGATCTCTCCTGTAATTTCCCACAAATGTGAAAGTTAAAATTGATTAAAAATGGCAATGCTTAAACATGGATATCTGTTGTTGGAATTATTAAAAAAAAAAAAACAAATCAAATTTTGCCAAGCCTAATTATGTCAAGTATGAAGGGTTCAAAAGGTTTTGTCTCAATGCATTTCTCTGTATTCAGGTTCCTAAACAAAGCTGTGTCTTCTCCCAGATTGAGATCCTTGCTCAGATTAATGTTGTTCAAGGGGGCTTCAGACCAGTGGAAACTTGGGTTTTCCTCCCCAGTGTGGGGACAGTCTCCCAACTTGATCAGGGTTCAAAAAGACATAAGGGCCTTTGCTGTGCTGTGGCATTGTCTTAAATGTACGTTTCCTTCATTTGGAAAACCCCATTCATTCTTCAGTTGACATCACGCCAGCTGTAGCTTTATGATGTGGCCTTTGCATGTTTGCCTATGAACCCTATCTCCAAATGATTGGGTATGAGGGATAAATGCATCCTGTGTGTAACTCCATCCCTTCATTCAAAAAGAAAGTACCAGAGTGAACCCCAATGTGTGTAATTCCTCTCCTGCCCACATCTGCTTAAAGAAACAAGAGCACATTAAGGCCTTGTCTCACCACATAAGTGTGAACAGAGTTTGTAATCATCTGGTGATTTAAGACTGTGGACAACATGGCTAATAGTTGGCAATTAATCATGTGTTGCCCTTGCTAGCTCACTAAGGTGACACTTAGCGGTCTTTTTGTAATCTGGTTATAACTAGAGTTGGTTGGGAAATGGAACTTCTATTCCAATGGGAAATTCTGACACTCAAACTTATTTTTGTTCTGAACCTTTTTCACTCAGAGTATGCAAGTTTACAAACTGAATTAAGCTCCACTTTAACTTTTTAAAGATTGTTTTCTTGTTTAATGTATAACCAGTATTTTTGTTCCTGCCAATGGAAGAGAGATTTGGGGCAGAAACAATACGATACATGTGATTGTTGAAAAATGATCACATGTTGTGTTTATTTGTAACAAAGGTCTATATGTTAAGTATATTCCCTGTGACACCTGTGTTTTAACACCAAGAAATCATCTGTGTGCCTAATACTGATTCAAGCACAATAGATATTAAAATGTCAGTTGTCTTCAAATTGTGCCCACAGTTATCAGGGAGAGCTGCTGATTATAATTATGAAAATGCTCTAATTTATGGACAGATCAGTTTTAAAAAGTTTAGCATCTGAAAGAATCATGTGATGCCCCACTGGGCCAAAGTAAATGCAGATTATTTTGAGTAAAATAGACCATTAACCCACATAGCATATTGGTACTGTCCTCAACAGTTTCAGAATGTCCGTCAATGGGCCCAATCCATAAATCCTTACTTAGGAAGATCACCCATTGATGTCAGGCTTAAAAAAATGTATTACCACATTATAAAGAACTATTGTTTCTGTCATTTCAATACAGGAATTAGGGATGTGCTATCCAGTGTAATGCACTTCCCACTTCACCCTCTGCTGCTTTGGAAGCATGGATGTGCCATACTGGATCTGAGCACCATGTGGCATATGCTGCCTATGGCAGTGGCCAGCTCCAAATTCTTTAGAGGAAGGTGTAAAAAAAAAAAAATCCATAAAATGAGTTTAGAGAACTTGTGCAACACTGCACATGGGGAATGAGAAGGATGCCACCCTGGCTGCTCTGGAGATCAGCATATGCCCCAAAGCATGAGATCTGGTTACCTTTTAATCTTACCTTGCATTACTCCATATACTGTGAACGAACATAAGAATGGCCATACTAAGTCAGACCAAAGGTCCATCTAGCCCAGTATCCTATATTCTGACAGTGGCCAATGCCAGGTGCTCCAAAGGGAATGAACAGAACAGGTAATCCTCAAGTGATCCATCCTCTGTTGCCCATCCCCATCTTCTGGCAAACAGAGGCTAGGAACACCATCCCTGCCCATCCTGGCTAATAGCCATTGATGGACCAATCCTCCATGCACTTATCTAGTTCTTTTTTGGTTATACATTATGCAACTTTCATATTAAAATTCAGCCACAGTATTTATCTGTCTAAGGGCTTGCCTACACCCGGGGAGGGGTTAATCACAGCTTTTTTTTCCCCATGCGTCAGTTGACATGTATGACACAAGCTGCAGTGGTAGCATGCACACAGGACCACGTGCCCTCTGTCAGAGTGCATCCCTGTGTACACATGGCAGCGTTTTGCTGTGAACTTTGCTTTGCCGCTGAGCAGTGTGCATTCTGGGATTTTTCTTGCTGTGCATCGTGGGACACACTGTCTCTGTGCTTCCCTTCTGGGCAGACCAGGGCCCTTTTTGAATTGCTGACAGCCAGCACGGACCCAACAGTGCTCAGTGCCGCTCTGCTGGCAACCTGG
This sequence comes from Natator depressus, assembly GCF_965152275.1. Lineage (NCBI taxonomy): Eukaryota > Metazoa > Chordata > Testudines > Cheloniidae > Natator > Natator depressus. The sequence continues at coordinate 161,736,903 of NC_134236.1, forward strand.
AATATCGCAGAGGCTGCTTGGGCCGTATTTCAGGACTCCGTCAGATGAAACTGGCTTTGGACTTCACCAGCCACACAACTGAGCAGATGATGTGGCAGCAGTAGCAGCTGCTGAAGCCATGGGAGGGTCTTCAGAGGTGGTGGTATTGGGATGAGGAAGATACCAAGCAACTGATGATGGACTGGTTCCTAGAGCAGCTTCACAGCATACAGCGCCATTTCTGGGCTTGGGGAAACTAGAGCAGATTGGTGCAAAAGGATTGTGCTGCAGGTCTGGGACAACCAACAGTGGTGAGAGAATTTCAGGATGGGGAAGGCAACCTTTCTGGAGATGCACGCTGAACTAACCCTAGAGCTGCTGCAGCAGCAGCATACCAAAATATGGTGTCCCATACCAGTGGACAAGTGTATTGCAATAGCTATCTGGAAGCTAGCCACCCCCAAATGCAGCTTGTCTGTAGCAAACCAATTTGGCATGGGGAGATCAACGATTGGGGCCATGGTTATGCAGGTGTGTGATGTCGTGGAAAAGGTGCTGTTATACCAGGTTATAAAGTCTGGTAATGCTTAGGAGGTGGTTGATGGTCTTGCATGCATGTAATTCCCATACTGTATTGGGACAATTGATAGGATCTGTGAGCCTCCCCTCCCCAAATCAGGGTTCAAAATTCATAAACAAAAGGGGTATTTCCCCATGGTGCTCCAAGGGCTTGTTCCCACATTACAGGATAGCACAGAGACCCAGCAGACAAACCTGCTCAATCTTGCATACCCATCAATTGACATTAAAAAAAAAAAATTAGTCAAATCCCAATTCCATTGCAGTCCATGGGAGTTTTGCCATTGACTTCAGTGGGTTTAGGATTTAGCTGCATGTGAGAATTCAAGCCTCCTCGGACTTACCCTCTGCTAGTAGGTGCAAACAGAGATTTCCCTAGAGCATGTTATGAATTTACACTGCATAGCTAGGTGTCATTTACTCATTCTGATTCTCTTGTGCTGTTTAGAGTGTATCCGCTTCTCAGCTTACTTCTCCTTTGTCCTCCATTAGAGACCCACATCTCCCTTTCCCACATGCATTTGGTTTCTGTCTCATTTTAACTGTGTTCAATTATTGACCTATGAAAACGCTGAGTCATGTAACAGCAGCAACAAAAATTCCATTTGTGTGCTTGAGAAATTAACTTCATGTCACCTCCACTTCCTGCACCCACTAACTTTCATGTGCCTGCCATAGATGGTAAATGTGTAGGGCACTGACTCCACTGCTGCTCTTTGTCTGTGTTCGTGGCTCCCTAGCTCAAGACCAAAACTCACAAAAATGGCTGTAGATTACAAAAGGCTCCATGAGTCGGGTGTATTGACGGTTGCTGGCTGGCGTATGCTACCAGGGTCAGTCAGGGTGATTGGCACCCAGGTCGAAGCATGTGGGTTTGCCTAGCCTGGGTATAAGCAACTACACTGCAAAGCTATGTTGAAGTTACTGTATCCTCACTGGTGCTGCACTGCCCTGTGTGTTGTTAGGACTTCTCAGGGTATATCCCATAGTTCTGTGCCCTGCAGTCAGATGAGCTGCTCTGATTCTTTCCCAGTGAATTGTGGAAGAACGTGTCTGTCCTGCTGGGCACATCAGAACCAAGCAAAGCACTGGAAGACTATCAGCACTCAAGTGATTTAGCCTGTGTCCTCACTGCAAGGTGGGTGGGTTAGCACCCCAAGTGAAAGCACAACCTGAGCTCTAACCCACACCGCCAGCTGAAGCCTGTGTTGAAAGCACCCTGAGCTAGGGTAAGAGGGTGTGGGTATTGGGAGAGGGGTTAACCTGGATAAAAGCTTGAGATAACTCTGCAGTGAAGACATACCCATCAGAAGGAAGGGGGAAATAATCTAGGGTAAGTCCTGAGCCCAGGGCTGGTTCCAGGTCCCATTACTTGGTGGGGACAAGTGGGTATTTTGGGTCCCCTGGATCTTGCTGTTTAAGAAACAGCCTTCCAGGAATCCAGGGGCTAGTTAGAAGCCTGGAAAATCTTGGATTTTAGGAGTTTAAAAAAAGGAAAATTTGGCTACTGTGTCAGTATTTGCTGTGAAGTAAGTTTGGCCTCTCTGACAATATTTGGGGTCCCTTGAAGATCATTGGGGGAGGGGAGTGGATGCAAATGTCCCCTTTGGCTCCTGGTATTGCTGGGCCTGCTTGAGCCCAGCACGTGACCTGAGAAGCTAGGCAGGGCACTGGGCAGATGTGCAGGTGAGTGGCATGAAGGTCTGTATATGGTGTCTTTAGATCTGTAAAAGGAAGTCAGGTGGGATGGAGAAGGTTGTAGGAGAAACTCTCTGCTTGATGTAGAGCATCTTTAGGGATAATCCTACTTCCTAATTCTAAAGGAGTTCCTTCTTCAGTGTTTGGGAAAAAAAGCAACTTTTCTTGTGATCCCTTAAACTGTTGCATGAGACCTCTGTTTTATGGGGGGGTGGGAGGAATATCCTCTCCTTTCTCTTCTCAGTGCTGGTCATGGAGGCTACCTCCAAATAGTGGGAAATGGCTTAAATTGAACTAGGCTGAGACTCTTGATCACATCAGGTAGGCTTAGATATATGAGAAATACCAGGTGGTTTGTCTCATGCAACCCATCCCATCAAACTAAGCTTGTGTTTGAAGTGTACCATAACCATCAGGCTGAAAATATGTATGGGTATCCAGAGAAATAAAAACAGATTACTGGTAAGCTGCTTTGGAAAATCTGAGAACACACAAATATTTGAATGAATCATTCCTGGTTCATGTACATAGCTTGAACTCTGACTAAAGTTGTATTGGAGTATGTTTGCAGTGAGTTCACTGAGCAGTTAGCACCATAGTAATCTTTAGCAATTTGTGGTCATTAAAAATCCCAGTAAAATAAGCACATTAACCCAGGTCACCTGGCCAAATTCCAACTCCAATTTTTTGCCTATGTGAAAAAATCCACTTCAGTTTGCTGGATTCTTTGCTTCCTGTCCCACTATGTTCAGGTGCAATGTTTCAACGCAGCGGTGGCAGCATTTCAGTGGCAGATAGACATGGTTTCATCTCATTTCCACTTTACGTTACATTTGAAAAGCATTTTGGGATCTTCAGAAACACAAATGGGGTTCTAGAAGTGGGAAGTACTGTGTGCTGCTTCTCCCAGGTCACTAAACCAGAAAGATTCCCTTTCCCCCCATGCTTGTCCAATTCTTGAAGCAGCAATTGAAATTCACAAGAGATTTAATTTTTGCTGCTTTGGTGACCAGAATAGAACAACCTCTCCCAGGTTAAACATAGCTGCACGTTTAGACTTAAATACCCTTGGCAGAGGCTCCCTGTTTGACCTTAATGTACTAGGCAAGCACCTGCGCTTTGGGAACATCATGTGATTCGCCAAAGCCATTGAGGACATGAAATTCCTGAAGGTCTTTAGGTCAAAACTTCTTTCTTTACACAGGTTTACACTGCAATTATCTGCTATGACTTTCAGCTTGGCTGTACCCTGGATTGTACAGTGCAGAAAGATGTTTTTTACATCCCATTATGCTATATAAATTGATGACAGTGATGAAAAATGCAGACTTTTACTGCAAGAGTGCATAACCCAGTTCTTATGTTTAAAGAATCCCATCCACCTAATTGTAACAAAGACATTTGTCATATGCACTGTCCTGGAGCAATTTTTTTCCTGTAGAAATAAAAAAGATGATATTAAAAAAACATGTTTTTGCCAATAGTCTATTGAACAACTGCCCATTAGGAAAGAACATCTTTATGGTACAGGGTCATTTATTTTAACTCTTGGTTATGTTAGTTTAAAAGGAGAGGAGAAAAAAACCAAAGTGAATGTGAACTGGTTTAGTTCTGGCCTATTTGACCAGTCCCCGGGGATTGAAGTCCTCCATTTACCTATAGAATGAATACACCAGTACAAGCTTTGTCACAGTGACCACCTGTAGGGGTGAGAGGACAGTTCGGGGTCTCTCGCTCATCCAGACCTTGGCCTCTCAGCTGAGCCTGCAGACCAGAGGAGCCACTTGTGACTATGGTTTTTGTGGTGTTGTGATAATCACGCGTCCCCAGGGAATGCCATTTCACAAGGTCCACCAAAGAGCCTGGACTTTCAGTCATTAATGACCTGGGGTAGAGTCAAGCTAGCCATGTTGAAGTGAAAGACTCTCTAGCCCAATTACTGGTCTCCTGAGCCATCCAGCCCACAATGTTATGTTTGATTTTAATGAATAACTATGCTATCACCCAAGTACCTTTGAGTGGGTTAGGTATGGTGTGGGAGAGACACTTCCTCCTGTCTTGGTGAAACATGCAACGTCAGATGAGCTCTATTAAAGGTCTGGTATGCCTGAAGCAGCAGACAGGAGAATGGGGATTTGAAGTTACCTGCTGTCTCTAGCTGTGCATAAGACACTTTTTTTTTTTTTTCACCTCTGTGCTTGAGTGTTTTTGTTTTGATTTTTTTTTTTTTGGGCTGCTCAGGGTGAGGTATCGGTGCCTTGCTTTATGGTCTTGGCTGCTGTCATAAGTATAAAGGGAAGGGTAAACACCTTTAAAATCCCTCCTGGCCAGAGGAAAAACCCTTTCACCTGTAAAGGGTTAAGAAGCTAGGATAACCTCGCTGGCATCTGACCAAAATGACCAATGAGGAGACAAGATACTTTCAAAAGCTGGGGGGAGGGAAAAACAAATTCTCTCTCTCTCTGTCTGTGTGATGCTTTTGCCAGGGACAGAACAGGAATGGAGACTTAGAATTTAGTAAGTAAGTGACATGGTGGCAGAGCGGTGGGATTAACATTCTGTATCCCTCGTTAGCACTAGCATATAGCTCAGAGAATGCTATCGTCCCTCACGATTCCCCAATCAAACTGCCGCAAAACTGACTGATGCCCCAGCTGCCATTAATAACTTATTTGTCATGTGCTGTTCAAGTAATTAGCATGGCATGTGACTCACAATTAAAGAAAAGGAGACAAAACTGAGGTAAACATCAATTCATATCTAGACAACACTGCACGTGTAAAATATCTCCATGTAATCTCCACACTTGACTGAGTTGCCTAGTAAGGCAGTGCTGACGCTGGCCGTTCCCAACAGGCGTGAAGAATGAAAGATTAACCTGGCCTTGGAGGGGTGTGTATTTGTCTCTCTCTCAAGGTTTGACACCCACGTGGTTGGTGCTATATTTTATCATAAAAGAGCAACAAAAGAACGTATCGGCTGCCTTGCTGTAGCCAAGCCAGCAGCAAACCTTCCCATCATCTTAAACGATTAGAGCTGGCAATGTTTGGTGCCAGCTGGATTAGCTGGTTTAACTTGCTCACTGTGTGGTTTCCTGAAATGTCTACATGAAATTAACCAATGGTCTGCTAATATAGACATTGAAATAATTTTGTAATATAGAAGTGCTTAGCAGTCCCAATGGAGATCAGGATCCCTACCCCCCAAAGAATTTATAATCTAAATAGGGAAAGGATATGTGAAAGGAAGTAGTATTCCCTCCTCTCTCTGCACACCTCCCACCATTTCACAGAGGTGGCACTGAACCCCAGAGAATGTCTCACAGAAAGCCTATGGCAGTGCCAGGAACAGAAATCAGTAGTTCTCTGAATCCCAGTCCCGTACCCTCACCATATGATAATCCTTCCTCTACACTGAAATAAAATACATGAGGTGTAGGTTGAATCATCAGGGGGATTTGCTCTCCCCTGTGACCGATTAAGTTAGGATCCATGTGACTATGGATCTGGGCCCTGAGCAGCTGGGAGGAGCCCTTGTGCTAACCTGGTGTTAGGGGGAGTCCTTCCATCTGTAATACAGACCTTGATCCAAATCTCATTGAAGTCAGCGGGGGACAGCGTATTTGAGTTTGGGGACCTGGGATATGGGATGCTGGTTTTATCGTGTTTAAAAATTGAATCACATTTCAGGAAAACCAAGGTTTAAAGTACTGGGATGAAAAGGTTTGTGAACTAGAATCAGGTTCACAGGCTGAAAATATAGTTTGGTGGGTTCTCAGAATCTCATACTTCCTGGAATGCATTAGTTCTTTGACAAAAAGCTATAGAATCACTTCATAATTTGGCCCTGTGATTTTTTTTTTTCAGATTTAACAAAAGAAAAGACTACACAATACCCTAAGTTTACACTTAGTTTTGCATTGAAACTTAATGGAAAACTCATGGGATATTATCCAAAGCCTGCTGAAGTTAATAGGAATCTTTCCATTGGCTTCAGTTGGCTTTGGATCAAGCCCATAGTCTGTAATGTACAAGGTCGCTCTCCAAAATGTCACATGCTATGGGAAAAAAACAAGCAGAGAGCCAAGTGCCCATTAATCTTTGTGCTAGAATGTCTCAAACTGATACCATAAACAAAAAGTTTACCCAAAAATATTTTGTGAAAAGCTGCATTAATTAGACAGAACTAGATTTTCAAAGTGGCCTCAACCCATGCTTGAAGTGTCCATAAGAACCAAAGGTCCATCTAGCCCCGTATCCTGTCTTCTGACAGTGGCCAGTGCCAGGTGCCCCAGAGGGAATGAACAGAACAGGTAATCATCAAGTGTACACCCAGTATTTGCAAACAAACAGAATTTACATACACAAAATGGGTAGCCAGATGTCTGACTACCTGATTTGTCTGTGTATCTTTAAAGGACAGATTAGAAAATGTCACCCTAAAAGAATTCACCTGAAGGCATAAATCACCTGCAACTCTATAGCCCCTTTTATATAGGGGGATAAACAAACTGGTCATGTATTAGAAAGGAATCTGTGCAAATAATTGATAAATCCCAAAGCGCCCAGAATATATGGTTGAATGTGCTGTAGTGTTGCGATAACTAATGAACTATCGTGCTATGGTATATTAAGAACTAAGGTATAGCAAAATTAAGCATTTCTCAAGAGTCAACAGGCCTGGTTCTGCTCCCACCTTTTGTTTTACACCAATTTAACACCATTGACTTCCATGGAGTTAATCTGATTTACACCAGTGAGACGACTCTCTCCTTGCATCAAATTATTATTCGTGTCCTCTACAGTGCAGCAGCACATTGCTATGATGTTAGATGTGACCCCACTATATGTCTGCAGAACGTTGCTCAGACAGTCCTCTTTTCTTTCTTGGCGTGTATGATTCATTAACAACCTGATGTTTTCTTTCTGCAATCCTTCAGCAGCAGGGCACTGTACAGAAGTCCTTCCTATGATTGCTTAGTCCAGTCTTGGACTTCAGGAGACCCTAGACCTGAATCTGACCTCCCTTATAGTTGTGTAGATGAGGAGTAATTCCGCTGGAGATCATGGAGCTACCACAGTGTAACATCAGTGCAAGTTAGAACAGAATCAGGCTCCTTCCAGGGTCACACTAAGCAGTTCAGTTAAAATGGGAGCCAGAGAGAACTACAAGGTCTGTCTGTGTCCAGGAGCCTCAGTGAAGGATCTGCTTTATTTTCATTACAACTGAATCCTCTCTCTTCACTACCATGAGGGCTGATACAGATAAGGGCAAGACCTTTTACAAGGGAACTCACAGCTATTTTGTGTTTGACAAACACTTACATGTGGCCATCCCAGCCATGATTCGTAAAGAGAATCCTGGGGCTCACCAACCAGCAAAGCCATAAATAATTTCAATGAGAGAATGCTGAGCTCTGAAAAGTAGAAGGGGAGATTTTCAAATATGCCTACAGAGATCCAGGGCCATGAATCCCTTTAAAGGAACTTGTGCATCTAAATCCCTTAGGAACTTTTGGAAATCTCTTCCTGAATCAGCTAACTGCATGGAAATAATAGTGCTATCAGTATTTTATTTATATTGCAATAGCTGCTAGGCACTCATGGACCAGGACCCCATAATGTTAGGTGTCTTACAAACACAGAGCAAGAAGCAGTCCGTACACCAGATGTCTTAGCAGTATAAATAACAATGGTGCTTTGCTTGCAGATCACTGGGCAAGGAAGAATTGTTTGTATTCCAACTATGTTACTGAAGAACATTATAGGTCATCTTTCTCCTTGTGGGACTTGTTGTCCTGCCAATTTAGATTAGGGAATTCAACAGGTAGTTCTGGGATGGGTGTCCTGGTGCAGCTCCTTCGTTGAATGAGAACATTTTGATTTTATTGTTGTGCTAATGGGAACCTAATTCCTTGAGACGATATTTCTCATGGGCTGATGTGGTTGCAAACCCTGATTTGAAGCCAGATAGTTCAAATACTGAAGCACACTGCAGTGTAGTTTAAAAATGACATCACATAACATCACACACAAAACTACTGCCAAACTGGGGAGTTAGACTGCGTTTTTGGCAGGTAGGCAGAGTAAGGAGACCAAAGTGAAGGAATGAGCTTTTAAAGAATTTTCTAACCAGGAATGGAGAGGCAGCCAGTTGTGCAGGGGGAATTGGGTTAGAGTTTCCAGTATGCTCAATTAAACCATAGAGGAGCCTTTTAAAAATAAAAGCAGAACCGTATCTAAGAAGTCACATTTGTACATACAAATATATGAGCCTCTCTGGGGCAGATTCTACCCCACTGTGGGGTCCCTTTATGCTGTCAATATACGTCCTCATCAGATCCCCACCTAGCTTACAGCTGATATCACAGTTCTATGCCAGGTTTCAGAGGGGTAGCCGTGTTAGTCTGTATCAGCAAAAACAAACGAGGAGTCTTTGTGGCACTTCAGAGACTAACACATTTATTTGGGCATAATCTTGCATCTGATGAAGTGGGTTATAGCCCATGAAAGCTTATGCCCAAATAAATTTGTTAGTCTCTAAGATTCCACAAGGACTCCTCGTTTGTTTTTAGTTCTATGCCAGTCTCCTTTGCAGCTCTGGTATGGAAGAGGAGGCATTACATTTCATGCTATGATGTGCTGGTGTAATGGCCTATAGAGGGCTGTTACAAACTGGCACAATGTATATTTCACCAGAGAAAACCCCAGCCAGGGCCAGAGTTACGGAGAGGTGTAGGTGGCTTCGAGCCCTTTTCTGCCTCCCTCTCCCTATCCTGTGCTCGGCACAGAACCCAAGGAACAGAGAATCTGTCCTTGTGCTTCAGCAGAAGCAAAGTTTTTCTATTATTTATGCTGCATGTTTCACGCTTTGTTTTTCAGAAGAAGCCTCGAAAAGAAAGCTCATAAAAGATCTGTGTATCAATTGATAGCGAAGAAGTGTAAAAAGAAGCAAATGCAGAGAGCGGGAGCTCGGTCTAGCGCACATGAGTGGGAAACTTGGACTCCTGAATTTCAGTCTGAGCTCTGACGCAGACTCCCTCTCTTGCCTTAGGGATCGCACTGATTCTCTGAGACTGTTTTCTTATTTGTACAAATAAGAATAACGGTACCTTGCAAGGGTGTTTGAGGAATCATGTACGCATCCGATGAAGTGAGCTGTAGCTCACGAAAGCTCATGCTCAAATAAATTGGTTAGTCTCTAAGGTGCCACAAGTACTCCTTTTCTTTTTGCGAATACAGACTAACCTGGCTGTTACTCTGAAACATGTACAGGTTGGAGCACACCACCAGCAATCAACACATAAGGAGTTAATGTCTGTCAGGTGCTTTCTTAATGCTCCACTTTATTTATTATAACTAGCATGAAGTGTGTTCATGCACAGGTGTAGGAGAATCCTGCGGGGCACACAGCTGGGTAACCTTATTCTCTTATTCCTGGGACCTCTTTTTCCTTCAGCATCCTCATCCCATTCTTCTGTTTGCCCCTTTGCTTTCTTGAAAGTATTGTAAGCTTTTTGAGGCAGGGAGCATGTGTCATTCTCCACTCTGTGAGGTACCTACCACACTGCTGGGGACTGTAAAATAATACCCTAAATGCTAAGTAATATGCAGTGCTGGTCATCAAGGGCTAGATTATGCCTTTAGCCACAACCCTTGGCAAGGGGCACTGTATGTCCATTCCCCCCAGGGGACCGCCTCACAGACCCCCTTAGTCTCTCTGTAGCTCTGGGGGCAGTAATTTGTCACAATTGTTTTTATGGTGCAGTATTCACCTACTGTGCAAACACCCAGTTCCATTGGCTGGCACAGGTATACGTGAGAGCATCTGGCATGCAGCCCATGAGCTCTTTACAGCTTCCTGGAACTTATCTCCAGTTGGTGGAATGTGCAAAGGTGTGTGTATGTGTGTTGGGGAGGAGAGAAATCTTTATCCTGTTTGTGACAGTCTAGTGCCAATTCAAATACAACACAAAACTGGTGGTTATAGTTGGGGTTTTTCATGAGGGAAACAGAAGAGGGGGAGGATGTTTTTTTTTTTTAACAGCCCAGCTGCTCCATATACAGCAAATCAGTGATAAAGGCTCGAATTGTCAGGGTAGAACCAGTCAGGTTTTTCAAAATGGTGTAGGTTGTTGGATTTGTGCTGAGAAAGCATAGATAGCAAGCCACGAGATTCTGAAAGAAATTAATAATCCTTGACTCAAAATGTCCTCTCTGATTGAGACTAAGCAGAAACATGTTTTTAAAGCCAGTACTCCCCAAAGAGGCCGCCTTAGATTCCTGGAACTCACATGTCGGTTACAATTTCCATGTTCAGCACTGAAATCCTTGAGCTGCAGCCCAATGTGTTGCTTCATAATGAATTTTACGCTCGTCTCAAAGGCATTTTTACAAGTGTGTGTGTGTGTGTGTGTGTGTGTGTGAAAACTGCAAGTACAAAGTTGTGCCCACTGGAGAGATGATGCTGAGTGAAAATGAAAAGAGGGCTGAGGTAGCACAGCCATGATGACCAGGAATGAGAAGGTGAAAAAATGCTTCTCCCTAAGGAAAACTTACAATCCAAATAAGTTCCACTAAACAGGAAATTGCAAGCAGCTTGAAGAGCCCTCAGAGGGTTGGGCAGTAGGAAAACTAGCCCATTCCCTTATAAGCCTGCTACAGTACTGAAGTGTGACCTTAGCAGATCTTTGGGTTTAAGACCACTAAAGAGTGGGTTCAACAAAAAGAAAGCTCATTTCATTGTACAGAAGAGAGGTGCCATGAATATTCAGCTGGCCCTGCTTCTGGCTGACTAACTACTCACAGGTACTTTATTATAACACAACAAAATCTCTCCTCTAAACCATATTGGATTAAATATCACTGGTCTACTCGCTGCTGTGTGCTAATGTCCTTTAATTAAACATGGTGCAAGGTCTGCGAATGTGAATTTGAGCAACTCTGGATATAGTAACAGAGCAACAAATTTACTACACCAATCCTGCAAACCTGTGCTCTTGCAAGAGGTCCTAATAAAGTTAGTGGGCCAGATAGAGATTGCTGAGCTCTGTTGTCCATGAAGCTATGCCAACGTACACACATTGAAGATTTGGCCCAAAGGGGCTAGTTTTATTAGATTACAGGCTACGTATCAGTAAGGGTTTGCTGGAACGGGCTCTATGGGAATACAATTTACCTCACAACTGTTCATTTAGTCTGTGCTGACATAACATTGGTCCTTGTCTGAAATTCTCATTCGGATCTGCCAGCAGGAAGAAAATCTCTTCCCCCTTTTTTTATCCTCTATTGTGATGCCCTGTCAAAGCCATTCCACGACTCATTGCACAGGCTGTTAGGAAAGGTATAGCCAAATAGATGTTGTCATCTGACAGTCACCATGACAAGGCAAGTCATGGTGCTGTAGAGGTACTAAGGGCTAGATTCACACAGTTACTCAAGTACTTAAACCCCAGAGTTAGATGCCAAAATCTTGGATTTCAGAGCCTAAATTCCAGCTTTAGGCCTGAATATGATCCACAAAATTCCTGCTGAACCCTGTAGGTGCCTAAACTTACTCGGCACCTAAATTTTCAGGGTAAAGTTTCTCTGGGCACCTGTCTCTGAGCATGCACTCTGCCGCCTCATTCTAGGTGTCTGGATGCCTGTCTCCTGCCCAAGTCCCAGAGTGTTTCATGAAGGTGGTTGGTTGCCACCTAACCCATAGATTCATAGATACTAAGGTCAGAAGGGATCATTATGATCATCTAGTCTGACCTCCTGCACAACGCAGGCCACAGAATCTCACCCACCCACTCCTGCGAAAAACCTCACCTATGTCTGAGCTCTTGAAGTCCTCAAATCGTGGTTTAAAGACTTCAAGGAGCAGGGAATCCTCCAGCAAGTGACCCGTGCCCCATGCTACAGAGGAAGGCAAAAAACCTCCAGGGCCTCTTCCAATCTGCCCAGGAGGAAAATTCCTTCCCGACCCCAAATATGGCAATCAGCTAAACCCTGAGCATATGGGCAAGATTCACCAGCCAGATACTACAGAAAATTCTTTCTTGGGTAACTCAGATCCCACCCCATCTAACATCCCATCATAGGCCATTAGGCCTATTTACCATGAATATTTAAAGATCAATTATTTACCAAAATCATGTTATCCCATCATACCATCTTCTCCATAAACGTATCAAGTTTAATCTTAAAGCCAGATAGATCTTTTGCCCCCACTGCTTCCCTTGGAAGGCTATTCCAAAACTTCACTCCTCTGATGGTTTGAAACCTTCATCTAATTTCAAGTCTAAACTTCCCAGTGGCCAGTTTATATCCATTTGTTCTTGTGTCCACATTGGTACTGAGCTTAAATAATTCCTCTCCCTCTCTGGTATTTATCCCTCTGATATATTTATAGAGAGCAATCGTATCTCCCCTCAACCTTCTTTTGGTTAGGCTAAACAAGCCAGGCTCCTTGAGTCTCCTTTCATAAGACAGGTTTTCCATTCCTCGGATCATCCTAGTAGCCCTTCTCTGTACCCATGTGTGGGGCCTGATTGGGTAGGCATGCTCAGAGGCCACCTACTGGATTGGGGCCCATTTAAAATCTGGCTGCTGAACATGGAGGTGGTAGTGATGATAACCTTCTAACTTTTTGCCCAGTGGTTAGAGCACTCACCTGGGATGTGGGACACCCAGGTTCAATTCTCCCTCTGCCAGAAGGGGAGACAGCATTTGAACAGGGGTCCCCCACTCTCAGGAGAGTGCTGTAACCACAGAGCTATGGGATAGTCTGATGTGGGGCTTCCTCAGTCTCTCCTGTTGAAGCTGTGCCTCTGTGGATAAATAATGAAAGTCATGGGATGAGAGAGAGAACATGGCTCTGTAGTGTGGTGGGTAGGACACCCACCTCAAAGGTGGCAACCAAGAATCTAGTCTTCCTGCTTCAATCATCCTTTCATTATTTATCCAAAGTGGAACAGCTTCAACAGGAGGGATTTAATGGAGTGTCCGATCCCCACACCCCAATAAGAATATCCAGTAACTCTTTAGCACACTTTTCTGAGAGGTGGGGGAGACCCCATCCTTTCTCCTCTTCTGGCAGAGGGGGACATTGAACTCAGGTCTCCCACATCTCATGTGACTGCTCTAACCACTGGGCTAAAAGTTATAAGGTGGGCACCCCACCCACTCCTTCTCCAGCCACTTAGGTACCTGACTCCAGGAGAGGGATTCCCATCATGCCAGCAAAGCTAGGTGAAGCCTGGATTTAGGCTCCTGCCTCCACCAGAGGGGTGGGGTTAGGACACATTGGTATCTCTCAGTGGCTATCTTAAGTGGCTCCTTGCCTAAGGCACTGGCTTTTGTGAATCACAGTCGAAGGTGCCGCTCTCTCCCCATTCATAGTATAGGGAGCCTCGTGCCTGATTCAGGCTTTGTGAATCACAGGGTTGTTCTTGTGATTTTCTAGGTGCTTAAAAGTTAGGCATTGCATTGCTCTGCATCACACTGCCTAAGTCCCTTTGTGAATCTAGGCTTAAGATCTTTGCTTTTTGTGTTAGTCGCAGATTGTCATGAAGCATTAAATGCCCCAGATTATGATCTTGGTTGACTTCAGTGGTATTATTTTGGAATTATGCCTTTGGTGCAACAGATCTGAATCTCGCCATAAATCCCTGTGTCATACTTACTCCTCTCTGGGTGTTGAGGGGAGGAGGGAGGTCAGACAAATCTACATTACTGTGGGAAAATATAAAAGCAAAAATATTTGCAATGTCTAGCATCCCAAAATAGCTGCAAAACTAAAATGACTGATTTCCCACTCCTTAGATTCTTTTTAGCTTATGAACACAGACATGGTGAGTGAAATAAGCTAGTATTTATAGCTGCTGTGACCACTCTGTAATCTTTAATGCTTCACTTAGGGGTTGGAAGCCTCGTGCTTTGCTGGCATACCTTACAAGTTGCACATCTGTTTAAATATTCCTGTTTTACACTGAAAATATAAATGTTAGAAAAGAACATTAAATCTTAGCACTGAGAAATGTATCGCATTTTGTTAATGAGCACTTTGTCTAACAGACTGCATAGCACAGGCTTGCCCCTTCACCCTGCTGGGATAATAACAGTGCTTCATGATGACTCATTCCAGACCCTTTGTTTTGTCAGTTTCATTATCGGTGATGTTCACATAAATCAGAGATGGAAAAGCCCTATTAGATCATCATGTCTGTTTGCCCTGCAGGATGTTCTCTAATGTTGTTAATTATTACTAACAGAGAAACTGGTTTAAAGGGATAGTGGTGTAAGGTAATAAGGGCTCCTGCATTTTGTGGCTCTGCCATTATATCACTGTATGACAATGGGTATGTCACTTAGGGCCAGCTCCTCACCTAGCTTAAACTGGTGTAGCTCCATAGACTTCAGTGAATGGCATTATGCTGATTTGGGTCAGTTGATGATCTTGCCCGTAGCCTTTCATGAGTACAATGAGTCTAATACTGCGTAGCGCCTCTGATGGCCATATTATGAGACTTAATTCATGTTTAGAAATTGCTCCTTGCCAGAAAGGTGCTATGTACAAGTGCAAATTATTTACCATTTGTCCTGTGACAGCTGCCAGCTTTTTTTTTTTTTAAACTGATGGAAAAGGTCATTTTATCGGAGGGGGTAGATAATTCCATTCCTTTGCAGATTCCTTCTTGACCCCCCGTTCCTTCCTATTGTTTTATTGTGCACTCTTGTCCTTACCACACAGACGCTGTAATGTATCCTAGCAGAGTTGTGTAGAAATGTCTTGTTGTTGGCAAAATGAGGAAAAATATGTATGGGAAAAGGGTCATTTAATGGCAAACTTCGGCATTCCAGGCAAACATGGTAAAATTGTGAATCTGAGGGAGCAAATTTGCAAAAACTAACCACTTGGGGTATCCAAAGCTGAACCAGGGTAAGAAGCCAGGAGCTGCTGAAGGATCAGCATTGTAATTCCGAGTGAAATTCACACGCCATCTGTAACGTCCCCCTTCAGCCCATTTGCTTTTTTCCCCATGGAAATGGCTCAGACTCCAAAAGAAATCCAACATTTTTTCTCATTTAAAATTGTCTATCTTAGTGCTGCACCCCTGAGTGATCAGCTTTTCAGCTTTAGAAATCTCTTCAGGGTCTTGTATACAATAACTTCTCTTCCTCTCTCTCTGTTTTCAGGCACTCCCTCTGTCTCTCTCGTCTCTCTCTGTTAACTTGTTAGCAGATCAAATGAACAACCATTGAGAGTGAGGTCCTTCCTTACAAGCTTCCATATACTACCTCAGTAACCTGCCTCAGTCCTGATCTGGAAGGACCACCTATGGTGGTAGAAACTTGTTGAGTCTCTCTGGCTCATTTCAGCCTTTTGGCTTTTCCATGGCAACTGCCAACGTGAGTGTCAATTAGTGCCAGTTGTAATGGTGCTTTTGGTGCCCTGGTTACTAAGGGCTTGTCTACACTGCCACTTTTGTTGCTCAGAGATGTGAAAAACACCCTCCCCCTCCCCCAAGTGTCATAAGTTACACTGACAGAAGCGCCGGTGTGGACAGTGCTAAGTTGGTGGGAGAGCTTCTCCCACTGACATAGTTACCGCCGCTCGTTGGGGCTGATTTCATTATGTTGACAGGAGAACTCTCTCCTGTCAGCACAGAGCGGCTACATGAGAGATCTTACGGTGGTGCAGCTATATCGGTCGCTGTAGGCTCTCTAGTGTAGACATGGCCACTAACTCTTCCTTACATGTAGGATACCAACGATCCGATTGTAACAATTTCATTCTCTGTTGGGGCCTAGCAGTGTAAGCGTGAAAGCTTGTTTCTCTCACCAACAGAAGTTGGTCCAATACAAGATATACCTCACCCACCTTGTCTCTCTATTTTCAAGCAGGCATTCTTGATCTGAATGCCCATGTCACTGGAATGTCAAAGCCTGTCTCTACCTTTCCTTTCAGGACTCCATTCTTTATACCAGGTAGAAAGGGGGCTGTTACTCTGCCAGGTACGCAGAGGATGATACAGAATGGATGCCAATTTCCAGTCCTTCCAGAAGCAGGACTGCTTCTGAACATTCCTGTGAGCAGTGCAACCTCACACAAACCATCTGGCTTCTAGAACTCTTCCTAATAAGAGCCCCAAAGGGAGAAAAGGACAAATTTCTGCCATGAATTATGTCCCAAGCAGTCCCAATGGAATTGGCCCTAATTATACTGAAATCTTCCTCAGGGCCAAAAGGTAGGTCTTGCCCGCTCGCCTGATGGCTGCTGTGCCTAGTGGGCAGGGAGAGAGAGTACAGGCCTGACAAAGCAGGTAGTGGCACAGTGAAATGCTCTTGTTAGGAGTATGACTAGAATTATTATTGTAAAGTGTTCGAGACTTTAGTGGGGAAGGGAGGGGAAGCCATGTCAGGGTGAGCAGCAGCTCACCTAGGAAGGTAAAGAGACTACTTTGAGACATGGCATTTCTCATGTCCCGCATTTGCTGACAGGCTGTCAGAATGACAGGATTGTCAGTCATGTCCTGTTTCTAACTTAAAGTACCCATGACTTTTATAACTGCACTGACTCAATGTTTGAGTAAAAACACCATCTCACCCACAGAGGCCAGGAACAGGTACTGTAGAACTGCCTACAGCAGGAAGAAGGGGCTAGTAAGAAGAGCGGCTGCTTATTTTATTTTCTGCCACGTTGCTAACAATGTCACCAGTGACTTTTGTTTTTAAAGGGGAGTCATTTTCTAAGCAGTTTATATTCTGTGCAAAAAAAAAAAACAGGGAAAATCACGTGAATTTAACAGTATTACTTTTGCAAATTTTTGTGTCGCGTGCAGGGAGTGGGAGTGTGTGTGTGAAAGTCTACACAATGTGCAAAGTCAAACTAACCCCCCTTCCTGGGCTTTTCTTTTCAATATAAACAATAACATAACTTGAATTTCACCTCAAGGCTTGGCTGCTCTTGGGTTCCTCTTTCGTTTTCTCTTCGGACTGCTCATTCCACACCCTAGATCATTTCTCCCTAAAATGCCCTTCCCTCTTCTGTTGTTTCTGTGTGGGGTGAGTTGTCATCTGTATTGGTGAGTCAGTAGAATGCCCTTAACCTTCCCTCAGCAGGTCCAACCTCTGCTAACAGGAAGGGGTGTTTCAGGCAAACATTGCCAGCGTGTTATTTTTAGTGATCAGACTGTGTAGTTACACTAGGCTGAGATAAAAATGCATAAGGGATGTCAGCCCTCATACTTCAGAATATAAACCAGTCACTAGCGTGGTAATGGCTAGTGGCTGGGGCTCTGGATGAACACTCAGGAGGCTTCAGATCAATTCATTGTTCAGCCATAGACTTCCTGTATGACATTAGACAAGTCACTTTTCTACACTGTACCTCAGTTTCCCATGTCCTTCCCAACCTTGCAGGGGTGTTGAGACACTATGAAGATGAGGCCATTGTAAGTCCCTAGATAGATCAAACTTCCTGGTGTTAGGAGGGAAGTTTTCCCATCAGCCTGTTATTGTATAATTGTCCAGGGCTTAACACATTCCTTGCCATGCTCTGAGGCATTCAATACTGGCTGCTGTCAAAGACAGGGTATTAGATTAGATGGACCATTGGCCTGATCCAATGTGGGCATTCCTATGATCCATGGATATTCTCCAGCCTAGTCCAGGTATTTTGGCTCTCTTTCCTTCTTTGCTTCCTTGTCATCTCCCTTCTGTCTGTCCCTTCCTAAAGCACCACGACTATCCAGCCCCAGCCTTCCTGCATCTCTTCACTCCACTGACTCCATCTCAGATCAAGTCTCCTCTTTGGTCAGATTTGCACTCCCTTGTCTATGCATCTTCATTTTTAGCTCCCTCAATTATTGCTCTTATGATGCTGTCATTTTTATTTCCACCCTGAAATGCCTTTGCAATAGAGATGGGCTCAAACCAGAACTCTGGATCCAACCTTCCCCTTGCACTCTGGGAATGTTTTGATTTGGATCTAGGCTCAGATCTAAATTTTATAAACCGGGCCCATCTCAACTTTATCCCACTGCGCTTTCCATTATTCGTGCCTTATACTGTGGGGAGGGAAGTGTGTGTTTGCATGCCATTTTAATTGAAGACAGTAAGGGTGACAATAAGGGAATCGTGTGAGACGGTAGCTAACAAACTACCTTAAAAGCGATTCTGATATTGACCTTATGTCTACATGACCACTCATATGACACTGCTGAGGACAATATAGCCATGTTACTTGGAAATAATAGTGTGAAACCATGCTTCGGACTCAGGCTCTGATGTCTTTTATTTTGCTGTTTGTTTATAGTGCTTTCATATACCATATGGTAATTTTGCATGACTGGTGTGGTCCCACCTGTCATATAGAATTACTGTATGGTAAATGAAGGCAGGCCTATGTGTGTCATATTATTTGACTGTGTGTGTTACGTGTATTTTAAGGATGGGGTTTTCAAAAGCACTCGGTCTTAGCCTAACTCTGCTACTGGTGAAATTAGTGATGAAAACCCTTATGCACTTCAACAGGAGAGGAATTAGGCCAAGTGTTTTTGAAAATCCCATCCTTAAAATACATCAAAATGAAGAGAGGTAAGGATTGTCACTTCTAATTAACATTTTCTAAAGATTTGCATGATGACTGAAAAGGACAGTTTAAAAGAGTTTATTTTCCGGATCTGCCCTTCCTAGAATTGTCTACCTTAGTCTTAATAGGAGTTTTATTTCATGCTTGGCCACACCTTATTTTATTGATGTTATGCCTGGCTGCAACATAGCTCCCTCCAAACTGTATTGCTGCCATACTGGTCTAGTGACTTTCACGTCTGCTTTATGCATTCTCTCATGATTTCGTCTGGGGCAGCTGAATAGCCATCGTCTACTACATGAAACTACAGTGTCAGTTATTGCACAATCAATACAAATAAAGTTCAACAGCTCAGAGCCAAAGGTAAATTTTGCAGACATAACTCAATAAGGTATTTAAGAGATAAATGGCATGTGTTATAAGCTTTCTTGAATCTTTTATTTCTCCTTCCTGAAGTTCCACACAGTGATGATGAAAGTCAATTAAGGAATCTCCTCACATCACCCCAAATTTAAACAATATATCAACGGAAACTTGGTATAGAGATGGAGTACCAAATTAAAAGTGGGTTTGGATGAGGGGGTTATTTTTGAGTGAGGACTCAAGTTCTGTTATCACATGAACATGATTGTACCAGTCCTTAAAAAATGACCATGATTTCCTGGTCACAGTCACTTTGCAAACAGGGAGAAAAAAAGTATAACTTTGTCAAATAAACTGACAATGAATAGTTCAAGCAGACCCTGTCACTCTTCCTCTATGCTCCTGAGCTGAAGATGTTTGCTAACCAGTAAGAGCACTTTTTAGAACACATTGTAAAGCTACATGTTTGTGTTACATGAAAACTCAGTCATTGAAATTGGATTGAGTTTTGTTGGGCCTTTTAAAGAAGACAGAATTTGCTTCACTGATGATGTATTTGATATAAGAATCCTTTTCGAATCAGAGTCCTCCCCTCTCACCCCGACACTGGCTCTTTTCTCTAGGTGAACCCTCTCCCTGGGCCAGCACAAGGGTATATACCATTTAAATCTCACGTGAGTCCTAGAGCCCCTGACAATGTTAGTCCTGGGGTACAAATCAGAAAATAACATCCATTGCTCTCTGAGTTTTCTCTGCAAAACCCATCTCTTACAATGAGGATGATCAGCTATGGTACTGTATGCTTTTGGTCAGTCTCATATATTTTGTAAACATTTATTATATACTTTTGTCCTGATTCAAAGCCCACTAAAATCGGTAAGAGGCTTTCCATTAGCTGCAATGAGATTTGGATCAGGCTCTAGTATGGTATTTGTTGTTGTTCTTACTTTATTTACCATGTGTATTCATTATGGTAGTGCTTAGAAGTCTTAGCTGAAATCAAGGTCACATGTACAAACACACAGTAACAGACAGTCTATCTCAAAAAGCTGACAAACTAAATAGACAAGAGAGGAACATTATCATCCCTAGTTTAGTAGGAAGTAAGGGACAGAGAGACTAAAGGTGGGATCCACAAAAGGACTTAGGCATCTAGGGAACCTTCACCATGAAAACTTAGGTGCCAAGTGAGCTTAGGCATGTACAGTGTTTGTCAGGAGTTTTCTGGATCGCAGTGGAGCCAAAAGTGTGACTTTAACACCTAAACCCGAGATTTAAGTGCCTGGGTCTGGCTTTTAGGCACTTAAGTAACTTTGTGGAACTTGGCCTAAGTGACTTGCCCAGTGTCACACAGGAGATCTGTGTTGGAGTTGGGACTTGAATGCAGATCTCCATTCTAGTTGCTTCACCACAAGATCATCCTTCCTTTCCAAACTGGCTTTCATCTCCATGTTAATTAACCATAGGTGGGTAATCACATCTTGAACTGATACCACTTAACAGAGCTTGTTCATATTAGGCTTGTCAAAAGGAAATAGTGGAACATTAAGGACAACCATCCTTAATAAATTTTGATATACATAATTCAAGAGTGAGCTATTGCTGTTGGACAAATGAAGTGAGATGGTACCTGCTAAGAAAGGGGAACAACAAGAGTCCAGTAACAAAGTTGAAGATTTTGAAATCAGTCACACTTGCTTATGGGCTATCTTTCCACTAGAAGAAATGCTGATTGACCTGTTTTTCATGGCTTTGCCCCACTCTTTGCATGCCTGTTCAAGGTGTGTGTGGAAAAAACCCTCACACCCAGATGCTTTCCCCATGGTGCCTGGATTCCATTGGAACTTCATTGAAATCTAACCATCTCTGCAGAAGGTTTTGATTTTGATGAATTGAAAATTTCTGATGCAAACAATATATTGTTGTAAGCTAGGCCCATTCAAACACAATGCATTTTAATACAGCCAAATGCAAATGTATACATCTAGGAACAGGGAATGCAGGACATGCTACAGAATGTGGGACTGCCTCCTGGAAAGCAGTGACTCTGAAAAGGATTTAGGGGGCCATAGTGGACAAGCAACTGAACAGAAGCTTCTAGTCCAATGCTGTGGTAAAAAGGGCTATTGTGATCCTTGGATGTATAAACAGGGGAGTAGTGAGTAGGAGTGGGAAGGTGATTTTCACCTCTGTTTATGGCCTAGATCAGACCAATAATGGAATACTGTGTATAAAGTTCTGGTGTCCACGTTTTAAAGAGGATGTTGAAAAACCGGAGAGAGTGTAAAGAAGAACCACAAAAAATGTGGGTGCTGGCAAAATGTTTTACAATGACACACTTACCCCACTAACTCGCAGTATCGATGTAGTCTATTTCCCAGCTTGTGTAGACATACTTATGCTCGCTCTTATCTGAGTTAGCATACTAAAAATAGCAGTGTAACCCAATAGCCCAGGCAACTGCCATGACAACACATGTTGGCAACCCCAAGTATTTATCCAGGGGGGTCCAGGTGGGTTTGTACTTGGGTGCAGCTACCACAGTCCCACCACTGCCTGGGCTCCTGCAGCTACACTGCTATTTTTAGCATGCTTGTTCAGATGAGAGCTAGCATGAGTATGTCTACACAAGCTGGGGGACACGCCTTTCGTTGGCAATGTAGACGTAGGCTGAAAGACGTCAATCTATTTTGCTTATCCAAAAAAAAAAAAAGTGAGAGGTGACTTGAATTTAGTGTCTAATTACCTTCATGAGGAGAGGATAATGGGTACTAAAGGGTTCTTTAATCTAGCAGAGAAAGGCATTATGAGAACCAATGGCTGGAAGCAGAAGCCAGACAAATTCAAATTAGAAATTAGCCACAATTATTTTAACAGTGAGGATGATTAACCAATGAAACAGACAACTAAGGTAACTGGTGGATTCTCCACTTACTGATGTCTTCAAATCATGACTGGATACCTTTCTGGAAAATATACTTCAGCCAAACACAGATCATGCTTTAATCAAACACAAGTTCCTGGACTCAATCCAGAGGTAACTGGGTGAAAATTAACAGCCTATGATATACAGGATGATCTAATAGTCTTGTGTGACCTTAAACTCAATGAATCAAGTTATGTGATCATGAATGGGAAGGAGACAGTCCAGGAGACAGTCTTCTACTAAGATGTGATACTCACCAGGAACATGTTTGATAACAAATGAAATAGACAATAGAATGATATAGAAGCATGTGATAAAATAAAAGCATATGATAAGTATGAGTATTAGGAAACATTTTCAAAAGCACATAAATGACTTATGAGTCTAATTCTTTTTGAAAGTCAATGGGATTTAGGCTCCTAAGTGACTTAGGTGCTTTTGAAAATGTTACACATGACCAAAAGCCTGATCTTGCATGACGACAAGTGCTCTCATTCTCATTTACTTCCCAACGTTGTGCAAATGGGAGATGTTTTTAAGCAACGTGTGTATAGTAACACTGAAAACACATCCCGTGTTTATCACTTGCATCCTTTTGTGTAACCTTATGTTGCATGAGGAAAAAACAGCCCATCACTTTTCCTGGTCAGCCTCTACAGTAATCACCAAGGAAAAGTTAGACAGCAACCAGTGAGGGAGATTTAGCCACCATGACCTTGGGATTCATAAACAGACTGAGGCTGAGGACACGAGGAAGGTGAGTCAGTCTCTGGGGGAGACTGGTATTGTTCTGAGTCTCTTGGTAACTTGCCAATGTGTGCTAATAACAGCATCACAAAAAGGTCAATCTATCAATCTGCATATTTACCGGGCAGCCTTCATAAGAAAGGTCTCTGAGCACTTTCCAGAAATACAGATGCTCCACTGAAATATTTAAAAACAAAATAGTTGAGTGTTCTCAGGGAAGAGTCAATATGAAAACATAGGGTCTAGGTATAGACCTAATGGTGACCAATAGAACGTATCTGCTGGGAGATCATTCTCCAAATGTGGGACTGTGAAGCTGAGCTTCCTGTGGGCTCGAAATAACACCTGAGGCCTTTCTGTGCACCCACTCTGTTTGCAGTGCAGTACATTTATGGCTACACCAACTCAGTCCAATACACAGGGGATCAGCCACTGAGGATTTAAAAGTGATAGTCCGGCATCTAGATGGATAGACTGTAGCACCAGCCTTATATGTGGAAGAAACATTTGTGTGTCTAATAATCCATAGAGCAGCATTGTGGTTGAGCTTTAACTGAAGCAAAGCACTGTCTGGTAACTCAACCAACAAAAACCTGTAGATCAGTTCTGGTTATAAGAAAAGGATGAACTAACCTATAGAAAGAAAACAGAGGTTTCAAGACATAAGAAGCATATCTAGCCACACCGTGAATGTGTTTCTTTTGAGGTCACATAAAGGTCATGATCATTGACACCTTTGTCTTTGATATGACTAGTAGATGATAATTGAACACCATGTAATATTAGCAGGGAGCTAGAGAATAAATTAGTTGAAATGTCTGAATTCCATTTCTGGCAATGGCTAGACAGCCAAGATTGAAGCCCAAACAAACGAAGAAGTAGGACCTGGATTGAATCAAGAATTAGGTATTAGTCACTTGAACTTCAGTGTGAACTATTATTAGAAGAGCAGGTAAAATAAATGTGCTGAAAAGCATAAAACTCAGACTCAAGCCCTGTGGGATCTCAACATGTGCTAATTAAAGGAGCAACATTCTCCAATAACAGTAAATTAGCAGGAAAAGAACTAGTCTGTCTAATCATTTTGTTGGAGCTGATTCCACACTCACACCAGTGTGAATCATGGGTAACGTCACTGAAGTCAGAGGAGTTACACTGCATCCTAGTGTATGCATCTATGTAGTATGAAGCAGATCCAGTTGCTCACACTAGCCTGGTCATCCAGATTCCATGATCCACTCTGTGGTAGATGACAGAGAAACCTAGTACAACAAGAATGACTGCAATATTTACCCATTGCATTGTTCCAGTTTGGTGATATCCCTCTCTGCCTGCCAGTCAGCATCCTCTGACTCTACTTCTGCAAAGTGAATCCGATTTCCTCTAAATACCATACCTGGCATCCTTCTAAATTAAATCTTATATCATTGCTATGTTTTGCCTATTTCTCTGATCTCTCTAGAAATTTGGTCAATGGACATGTCTCTCCTTCAAGGTCATTTTAAAATATCCATTGGTGTTATACATAGTATAATATACTGGACTAATAAGTACATCCAGGTATATTTTAAAATACTAATATGTAATTGAGCCCAGTATTGACCCCCTGCTCAACTCTGCTCCTCCCTTTGGGCTGTATCCAGCCTTGACCCTCACCACACCCAACAGGGACCAGCAGGGATCCAGCAGTCTCCCCCAAACCAAAGTAGTTCATTAAGGATGAGGGAACAACAAGCAAGGGCAGACAACCCCTGGCTGAATTCCTTTTGGCCTTGTTTACACTAACTTTTCCCCCTAGCATTTCTCACCATTGCTACCCGT
This sequence comes from Natator depressus, assembly GCF_965152275.1. Classification (NCBI taxonomy): domain Eukaryota; kingdom Metazoa; phylum Chordata; order Testudines; family Cheloniidae; genus Natator; species Natator depressus. Next base: position 161,761,594 of record NC_134236.1, read on the forward strand.
GGTGTATCTCCAGTGACGGTAACAATGTTGAGGAAACAGGTGGTCACCAGTATTTTAACTGTTTGTCTGAATTTACTCAGGGTGATTCAAATGCCAGGGACCAGTCTGCAATAGGGCTCCCAACTGTGGAGCTGCTGCAGTGCTAGCAATGGTGGAAAATTATAGGGAGAAATAGGCCTTGTTTCTAGGAACTAGTATTCCTGAATTCCTTTCTTGTCAAGCTCTGGTTCGTAGCACAGTGCTCAGTGTTTTTTGACATGGTACCCTATAAAAATGCCCATTGTTGATCAAGATTTTCTCATCTACCACTAGCTGCTTTCAAATCAGTTCTATTATTTTAACCTGTTCTTGAATCTAGACTAAATAATCAACTATTTACCTTCTAAGGGTATAGTCTCCCCTCTTGTCTATGGTGCCTCACTGGCTCCTAATGAGATGTTGCATAGCTGATTCTTTCAGGATGTAACCAGTTAAGATGCTTTACACTACTCCATTGCTCTTCCAAAGCTGATCGATCATTCATTCATTCTGCACTGTCACATTCCTGAATGTTGCCCGGCCACTGTAATATGTTGCAAGGGCCTTGGTCTTGTCTTGTTTCACTTTCCATTATGAAGAAAATCCAGTGCTCCGATGGGACATCCTTTTGTCTAAAGCACAGTAAAATCCTCTGCGTGTTTTTAATTCTGCACCATATCTTTCAAAAACCTGTTGAATCACAATATTTGCTGACAGACATTCAGTCATGCATGAGATTATACACCAGCCCCCTTTAGATAAAACTCAGTGGGGGAGATCAAAATTGATCCTTGTGAGATTTAAATAAGTTGCAAAGCAATTACGTTGAGTGGCAGAAAAATGATTCTATTTTAAAAAAAAATCCTATTTAATGAGAATTTAACTACAGGTAGCTGTACTAGTGATGGGTGAAAGTCACCAAGTTGTGACTGTGGAGAAGCAGTCCAAAGCAGAGATGCTTGTCCTAACCACCCAATGTCTTGGATCCCCCATACTAGCTTGGCAACAGCAGCTTTTCTTATCATACTTTGATTCTTCTGCCTGACAGAATCAGGCAAAGCACAGGCTCATGTAGATGAAAGATCATGGAAAAAGTTGAACTTTTTTAAAGTTCAGATAAGGTTTGGTCTGACTTGTGGGTTGGTGGGGAGAATGCCATATTTTTCCTTTACTAATTCTCCCACCCGAATATACATATATCGCAAACAAAAGAGCACATAGTTAACTTAGTTAAGGTTGCTCAAGTGCAAACCCACAAGCACAGTCATTACAAATCTAGGAAATCACCAGCTTAGCCAGCATTTACATCCACTCCAACCCCAGCTCATATATCTCGCCACCCAAAGATCATCTTACCCAGTCACACTCAGAGTCTGCATTTCACAAACTCACTTTCACTTCTAACACAAAACTACTCCCTGGGCTTTGGATCAGGGCTAATGCCAAAATTCAATTCCTGAAATTTTCACACAAGTGCAAACATTTTTTGCTTTGGCCTCATATTTTCTCAAGCACAAATAATATTATAGTCATTAACTCTACAACTATCTATCTAGCTGCAAGATTCCTTAAGCCTGCAGTGGTCAGGTTGCAGGGTAATTAAACACAAAACAGGAATTTGATTTGTGCTTGTGGGAGTTTGCTCCAACTTCTCCCTTGACCACTTTTACAATGCAGACATGCCTTATACTAAAATCTGTAGCATGCTGACAACTAGAAATGTGGGGGCAGCATAAAATTGAATTTAATTGAAGACCGCTATTCTGGTTTCTATATTAATTAAAAACCTATCTTTAACTGAAGCTGCTGTGGACTTTCCAGTGTCCTGGACTAGTGTCCTGCAGTGTACATTACAGAATCCAAGACCTTGCCCCAGGGCTGCCACAGATTACATAGCATCTTGCTTAAATATTGCGAGGTCAAGCTCTCTCTAGCCAGGGAATTCCAGAATGGAAGGCTGATCTGACAATATTCCATATTGTATATCTGGCATGCTATAATTTGTAGTGCACATTTATAACATGAAATAATAGGTTCAGATTTACATTTCACAAGGAAAAGAATAGAAATTACCATATAATATGTGAGCTAGTCATGCTGGTGGAGCTTGTAAATTCCTTTTTTGACAGCTATTCTCTCTGCATAGTTTGAGACCTATCTAATCTACCAGTCTATATTGTACCAATCATCATAGGCCACACATTTTTTAAAGTGTGCCTAAAGGTAAGCTGCTAAAAGCATGATCTAAAGCTCCTAGAAATGTTGGCTTCACTGGACTTTTGGATCAGGCCCCAAGGTCCTTATTTAAGTGTCTAAAATTGGCCTGACTTTCACAACTGTGGCGGACCTATTAGCACCCAGGGACTTCACTGGGATATGAATGTAAAGAAATAAGAAGCGATGGAATGGATAAGACAGAGTCTGTCTGGGCAAAAATCACATTGGGGAAGAAAACTACTAGAGCCTCCCCTGGGATAGTGCTTGGGGTGTGCTATAGACCGCCGGGATCTAATTTGGGTATGGATAGAACCCTCTTTAATGTTTTTAATGAAGTAAATACTAATGGAAACTGCGTGATCATGGGAGACTTTAACTTCCCAGATATAGACTGGAGGACAAGTGCTAGTAATAATAATAGGGCTCAGATTTTCCTAGATGCGATAGCTGATGGATTTCTTCATCAAGTAGCTGCTGAACCGCCAAGAGGGGATGCCATTTTAGATTTGGTTTTGGTGAGTAGTGAGGACCTCATAGAAGAAATGGTTGTAGGGGACAACCTTGGCTCGAGTGATCATGAGCTAATTCAGTTAAAACTGAATGGAAGGATAAACAAAAATAAATCTGCAACTAGGGTTTTTGATTTCAAAAGGGCTGACTTTCAAAAATTAAGGAAATTAGTTAGGGAAGTGGATTGGACTGAAGAACGTATGGATCTAAAGGCAGAGGAGGCCTGGGATTACTTTAAATCAAAGCTGCAGAAGCTATCGGAAGCCTGCATCCCAAGAAAGGGGGAAAAAATTCATAGGCAGGAGTTGTAGACCAAGCTGGATGAGCAAGCATCTCAGAGAGGTGATTAAGAAAAAGCAGAAAGCCTACAGGGCGTGGAAGATGGGAGGGATCAGCAAGGAAAGCTACCTTATTGAGGTCAGAACATGCAGGGATAAAGTGGAAGAGGCTAAAAGTCAAGTAGAGCTGGACCTAGCAAAGGGAATTAAAACCAATAGTAAAAGGTTCTATAGCCATATAAATAAGAAGAAAACAAAGAAAGAAGAAGTGGGACTGCTAAACACTGAGGATGGAGTGGAGGTTAAGGATAATTGAGGCATGGCCCAATATCTAAACAAATACTTTGTCTCAGTCTTTAATAAGGCTAAAGAGGATCTTAGGAATAATGGTAGCATGACAAATGGGAATGAGGATATGGAGGTAGATATTACCATATCTGAGGTAGAAGCGAAACTCGAACAGCTTCATGGGAGTAAATCGGGGGGCCCAGATAATCTTCATCCAAGAATATTAAAGGAATTGGCACATGAAATTGCAAGCCCATTAGCAAGAATTTTTAATGAATCTGTAAACTCAGGGGTTGTACCATATGACTGGAGAATTGCTAACATAGTTGCTATTTTTAAGAAAGGAAAAAAAGTCATCCTGGTAACGACAGGCCTGTTAGTTTTACATCTGTAGTATGCAAGGTCTTGGAAAAAATTTTGAAGGAGAAAGTAGTTAAGGACATTGAGGTCAATGGTAAATGGGACAAAATACAACATGGTTTTACAAAGGGTAGATCGTGCCAAACCAACCTGATCTCCTTCTTTGAGAAAGTAACAGATTTTTTAGGTAAAGGAAATGGAGTGGATCTAATTTACCTAGATTTCAGTAAGGCGTTTGATACGCTGCCACATGGGGAATTATTAGTTAAATTGGAAAAGATGGGGATCAATATGAAAATTGAAAGGTGGATAAGGAATTGGTTAAAAGGGAGACTACAGCAGGTCATACTGAAAGGTGAACTGTCAGGCTGGAGGGAGGTTACCAGTGGAATTCCTCAGGGATTGGTTTTGGGGCCAATCTTATTTAATCTTTTTATTACTGATCTCGGCACAAAAAGTGGGAGTGTGCTAATAAAGTTTGTGGCACCTTAGAGACTAACAAATTTATTAGCGCATAAGCTTTCGTGAGCTACAGCTCACTTCATTGGATGCATCCGAGGTATTTCCAGTAGAGATAAGGAGGTGTTAGTGTTATACAAGGCATTGGTGAGACCTCACCTGGAATACTGTATGCAGTTCTGGTCTCCCATGTTTAAGAAGGATGAATTCAAACTGGAACAGGTACAGAGAAGGGCTACTGGGATGATCCGAGGAATGGAAAACCTGTCTTATGAAAGGAGACTCAAGGAGCTTGGCTTGTTTAGCCTAACCAAAAGAAGGTTATGGGGAGATACGATTGCTCTCTATAAATATATCAGAGGGATAAATACCGGAGAGGGAGAGGAATTATTTAAGCTCAGTACCAATGTGGGCACAAGAACAAATGGATATAAACTGGCCACCGGGAAGTTTAGACTTGAAATTAGATGAAGTTTCTAACCATCAGAGGAGCGAAGTTTTGGAATAGCCTTCCAAGGGAAGCAGTGGGGGCAAAAGATCTATCTGGCTTCAAGATTAAACTCGATAATTTTATGGAGGAGATGGTATGATGGTAGAACATGATTTTGGCAATTAATTGATCTTTAAATATTCATGGTAAATAGGTCCAATGGCCTGTGATGGGATGTTAGATGGGGTGGGATCTGAGTTACTACAGAGAATTCTTTCCTGGGTATCTGGCTGGTGAATCTTGTCCATATGCTCAGGGTTCAGCTGATGGCCATATTTCGGGTCAGAAAGGAATTTTCCTCCAGGGCAGATTGGAAGAGGCCCTGTGGGTTTTTCGCCTTCCTCTGCAGCATGGGGCACTGGTCATTTGCTGGAGGATTTTCTGCACCTTGAAGTCTTTAAACCATGTTTTGAGGACTTCAATAGCTCATACGTAGGTGAGAGGTTTATCACAGGAGTGGGTGGGTGAGATTCTGTGGCCTGCGTTGTGCAGGAGGTCGGTTTAGATGATCATGATGGTCCCTTCTGACCTTAATATCTATGATCAGGCTGTAATTGGCTGTACTTGTTGGACATTTGAAAAAAAAATGGTTTTGGAAATTTTTTTATTCACCCTCACTCAGCTCAATACCTGAAAGGTTTTGCTTCTGCTTTCCCCAAAAATTCACCTGTGGGGAAAAACTAAACATGAAAAACATTCAGACCGAAAAGTTCCTTTGAGATAAAATGATGAGGCTGTAAAAAGAAGGGTGTAACAGGTTGTGTATGTGTGGGCATGGCCAGTCCTGCTGTTAAAGGGCCTCAGACCTTTAAACACATGAAGTCTAGGGGATATAATCCTGTGACACTGAGAAGGGATGCAGTCCAGAGGGTTATGACTCGATCATGGGGCAAGGACCGAAATAAAAAACAGGGTCTGTTGCTCACTCATAGGGAGACAAAGGATTGGGAAAGAGCTGGCTGCTTCCTGACACAGAAGAATAGTTGCCTGGCAAAAAGCCGCATCTAAGGTTGGGACACTGGTACTCCCTGTGGAAGGGAGCTGGAAGGACATGCTGTTGAGGTGCAATGAAACCCTGGAAAGGGGCCTGTAGCGGGGTGGTCACCCTGCTCCTGCCTGAAGGGGATAAAACAGCCCTAGAGAGGGAAAGCTAGGCTGATTAGGAAAACAGCCACAGTTGTGATCAGCTTAATCAGGGCCCAGCTGGCCCTTATAAGAGGGCAGTGGGTCAGAAGCTGATAGTCCCTTTCTGGCTCTAGAGAGGGAAGGACCTGGCTGCCTGGGAAGATGAGAAGGGTACCTAGGGTGGAGCAGTGCTCAGGAAGGGCAGAGGGAGCTGGGAGCTCCAGCCTAGCAAAACCCCAGGCTGCAGGCCGAGTTAAAGGCCCACAAAGGGTACTGGTGCTGCAGAGGGGCAGCCCCGAGATAGGCAGAGGTCCAATAGCAGATAGCAGGTCCAAACCCCCCCTTGCCAATGATGAGTGGCCTTTACAGACTGCAGTCAGCCCCAGTGGTGGGGCCTAGATGGTGACTGGCAGTAGCCACTGAAGTGAGGTGGGGATAGGGGGTTGGGGGTTCCCCTGAATGGGGAGACCCAGATTGTGGGTTGCTGTAGTGGGCAGAACCCCTGGGTAAAGGGCACCAGGATACGGGAGGGACATGGGGGGCCAGCAGCAGGTGAGACATCAGCCGGCAGAGGGCTCTCTGGGGCTGGAAAGAGCTAATTCCCTGGACAACCAGCAGGAGGCACCTCGCCGGTGCATCGCTGCCCCGCCACAGGGCCATGAAGGACTTGGAGAGCCTGGACACAAGTGAAAGCAGTGAACCCCTTTTATTTAATAATATTAATAAACCAGACCCCAGAGAGGAGATTTTAATATGGGATGCTGGTTGTATGCATATCCTAGGGTCACAGAAGGAGTGAAGCTGAGCCAGTGGTATGCGCTGGCTGAGGACCTGGGGATTAGGCAAGGAGACCTTTTATGAGTGGTGAAAACTAAAATGTTTGCAAGCTTATCTGTGGTGGGTATTAATCAGACATCCCTCTAGTATGCCACCAAACGTACACATTGACTATGGAATGGTGTTCCTATTCAGATTTTCCACCGTAGCCATCAGCAGCTAAGACACAAGAGCCTCTTTACGGCCATTGGCATACACATCACCTAGAAACATTTGAAGTGTGTTTGTTCCATTCTCATTCCTTACCTCTTTCTGTTTATTTATGAAGAACCTTCCCCCTCCCCTTGTTGTGACTTCACAGCTTGCTAATTTGAATACTTGTGCTGTTTCAAAGGGGAACAGGTATTCTTGCCTGTTAGAAACACAAACTTACTACAAGGATACTTTAAAGCAGCCCATAAATGGATGAAGAAAGACCCTTCCTGAATTTTTGTCTTTAGAAAGTGACTGTGAATTCTTATGCAAGAAACCCCTGGGAAAAGGTTGGTAACAGAACATCCCAGCCCTACTGAATATCAGAGATACATCCCTGAGAGTCTCATTTGGAAATGCTGGAACTTTCCATTTTCCCTAGCACAAGAAAATATAGATGACTTAGGTAGGATGAATGCTGAACGTGGTATTATATCCTGGGGTAGTTTCTTCAGTTATTGTCGTATTTCATGAAAACAGATTAATTAAACTTTTCAATTTACCAAAAAAGAGTATACCCTTGTTATTAGCACCCTAGGAAGTAGGGGACTGAGAGCCATGACTGCTGGGTTCTACTCTTAATACTACTACTGATTTGGTGTGACTGCATAACTTACTTCACCACTCTGACAGTCAGATTCTCCATTGGTAAAATGGATATAATAATGCTCACCCACCTTAAAGGGGTGTATGCTGGTCATTCATTGGTTGTATATAAAGCACTTTGAGATCCTTAAGTGTGAAGTCCAATATAAGTACAAAGTGTTATTACAATACCATATTTCTAGCCTATTTTATATGTCTACCACTTATTGATATTGATACCCTGAGAAACTTTTATATACTCCTCCTTAAGCTAGGAGTCACTGTGAGACTTATCTGCTGGGAAGGATGCTGTCTTTCTTCATTGATATTTTTTTCTCCATCGGAAGTGTTGCAGGTGGCATTACCATCATTCCTGTCATGTCTCCAATGGAAGCAAAGGGTATGCTCTGCTGCCTTTAACTGGGCTATGATTCCATCCACAAAAGACTAAAAGGGAAGGCAAGGGGAAGCTGCTCACGATGGAAATTCCAGACTGACAGCTAGTCAGAAAGATAAGGGTGATCATAGATCAATGAGATTAGCATGCATGGGGAAAGCACTGAAGAGTACCACATTTGTCTTTGACACATCTGAAAAAGGAGTAAATGGATAGTAGTGAGAGGTGGGTATATCTGGGCACTGTAATGGTAGGTCTTTTTACTCCTCACACGAAAGCTGCATTTCGAGAGGTAGCACTTCTACAGATAGTTATTAATGTGGTGGGAAAACATGCCCTGTTGTAGAAAAAGGTTAGCTATTGAAATGACCAGGCCAAGCAAGACAGGATCACTTCAGCCTTCCTGTTGGAACACTTCTCTGGAACCCATTAATAGTGCTTGGAGTGCCTGCCAGAAGGTTTCATTGGTCTCTGAATGGTCCTCCTTTATGCATTGAGACTGCTGCCTCTTCAGACATCCAAGCCCTCTCAGCCTAGACAGCTGAAGACTAAGCTCCGAACCCGTAGTGAGATTCCATCCCTGGTGGCATTTCCCCCAGAAACCCAAGGTTGCCCACCTGGTTTAGGGCTAAATCGTTGTTCCACTGAAATCAATGAGAATTTTTCTGGAGAAAAAATTCTTTTCTTCTTGAATAAAAAAGAAAGATATGGTGCTATTCACTCTCCTTTCCACCAGTGTAAATCCAGAGTAACTCAATTGACGTTGTAGTAGCTGCTTCAGATTTACATCAGTGTGAATGAGAGAAGAATTTGGACCATGAACCCTACATTTTTGAAATAGAAACCATGTACTTGTTGTGAATTCACTGATACATTGACTGATAAACTGACAGCCTACACTTTCTTGCTTTGCAATTGCAGGAAGGGAAGTGGGTTCTTAGCCTAATGTGCAATACCACAAAAGCTCAGTTTTTCCATGTCTCTGCTCTACAATGGTCCTTGAAACTAAATTCTTAAAATGTGACTAATAAAACAGCTAGACTTGCAGAGGTGTGTGTGTGTGGATATAGATATATATGGACACCATCCAGCTACCAAAAATGATGCAGCTCCCAAGCTCAGCTTTCTAAAATGATATCACCTTCATCTTAGTGCTGGCATCCTCTATCTTAGTACAACAGTGACCTAGCCTCTAGTATGAAGTCAATCCTGTTGACTTGGGTTTAACTCCTGATGCACTGCAATAGAATAATATTATTCATGGCACCCTTCACTAGTTTAATCTTTAAAGTGTAGCTGGGTTCAAGGATTTGAGTCCAAGGGACAAATTCTCTCCTGGTGTAAAGAGACACAGCTCCATTGAATCTAATTAAACTGCACCACTTCACGCCAATGGAAAACTTGGTCCTAATTGTCTGCCTTTCTCTCAGTGGGCAGTTGGGGAGAATTGTGTAGGTGAAGCTCTTGAATGCTGCTGAGATGGTACATGCTGTATCCCTCAGCAGTATTACACAGTCAGGGCTTCAACAGCTTTTTTGGCCAGAAAGCCTGGTACCCTGAAGAGCATGGAGTACACAGAAGGGTTTCCTAGGGCAAATGAGTAGCTCAGTATGAAGAGGTGGGCAAAATCCCCTTTCTCCCAGTTGGACTAGCTCAGTGGTTCTCAAATTATTTATCATTGTGGGCAGCAGCCCCAGACCCTGTGGGGCTGTGCAGCAGCCCTGGACACCTTGACCCCATGGGGCTGGCTGGGAGCCTCAACCCTGGACCCTCAATGTGCGGTGCCAACCAGCACCCCCCACCCCGATCCTGCCATACCAGCGGGGCAGCCCAGACCCCACCACACCAGGCAGCTGGGAACTGGACCCTGCCATGCGGACCGGCCTTTAGCATGCAGCTGAGCAGCTGTGTGCTAATTGGGCTGCATACGGGCAACGGGTTGAGAAACACTAGCTGTAGGAAGATGGGGTTGGGGAGCATCTTCATAAAACATTCATGATTGTGTGAGGAGTGTAGACCATTGAAGGGCTATAGTCACAACAACCAAAACCAACTTGCATCTATATCATCAGTGCTTAGAGCAGTAGTGTATTTGAGTGCTTCTGGTCATGGAGTAATTGCTTAACGGCTTCCATGAATGATCTCCTATCTCAACTGATCAGTGTGTGTGTGGTGAAGGGACTGTAGTATTATTTTAGCTTGTGGTGTTGAATTGTGGTTGCCAGAGGGTCCTTATTTGTGACAAATATTTTATGTAGTTCCTTAAGCCTGTTGGATCTGGTTTTCATTTGCACTTAGGCCTCTTTACACCACTCTAAAGGAGTAAAGTCACTTTACAGTGGGTATAAATATGTTTGTTAACCTTTTACACTGTTTTGGTCCATTGTTCAGATTTGGTACTCGTCCACTGGAAGAGTACCAAATGATCAATATGGGTTCTTGTTATCACCACACTGTTTATTTGGCCCATTTGTATGTTTGTTGCCATCTCATGGCAACTTCTGATGAGCATTGGTGGATGATGGGTTGTAGTGGAGTACCATGTGGATTGTAAAGATGTGCCCAGTTGTGGAGCTGAATTGAGGTTTTCAGGGGGTATCACAAGAATGCTTTTGAAACTTTTTAGAATGTTTGATTTTTTTTAAAACAAAGTTTGTTTGTTTGTTTTTGTTTTTGTTTTTGAAAGATTCATAGGATCTTTCTAAAAACAAAACAAAAAGCCACATCAGATTTTCTATGACTCCTGGATCCTATTCCTTGTGCTGCCTCAGGCTTACAGAGTGTCCTTGGGCAAGTCACTTAGGGTATGTCTACACTTCAATAAAAGACCTCGGCTGGCCCAGGTCAGCTGACTTGGGCTCACGGGGCTCAGGCCGTGGGGCTATAAAATGTGTAAATGTTCGGGCTTGGGCTAAAGCCCAGGCTCTGAGACCCCACAAGGAGGGGAGGGTCCCAGAGCCTGGGCTGCAGCCCAAGCCTGAAAGTCTACACAGTAATTTTATAGCCCTCTGCCCTGAGCCTTGTGAGCTGGAGTCAGCTGGCTTGGGTCAGCTGCAGCTGTGCCCCAGGTCTTTTATCGCAATGTGGACGAACCCGTAAAGATCTGTTTTCCTGAATTTTCCCAGCTGTAAGACAGGCCGTCATGATCCCCATCTTGCAGGAATTGTGTGATGTGTAAATATTTTTAAAGTGCTTTCATATTCTTGGCCATGGCTCCGTGTGGAGGGATGGACCACATGACCTCTTTAGGTCCCTTCCAGCCTCCATTTTTATGAATTCTCAGATGCAAGTTGCGGTATAAGTGCAGAATATTGTTACTATAGCACTCTACACCAAGATTTTAACTTGACCTATGTGCCCATGCACCTTAGTCCCATGCACCATGCGCCCATGTAGTGGATAGCAGTTGAGGGTGTGTGCGGGGGGGGAGAGCAACTTCCATGGGATCACTACTCACCCGCCTGTGCTGGTGGGCAGGGAGCTGTGGGTAAAGAATTGGTGAAGCCTTAGCACCACACATCTCTGTGCCAGCCAGCCCAGACAAGCCATTATGGAGCACTAAGCAAGCTATGCTGGCCATAGGGTTTGTGCACATTATTTCCTGTCCCAGAGCAGGGGGAGGTACCAGGGACCACACTGTGACTTGTTATCTGGTTCCTGGTCTGCTTCTGGAGCAGTGTAAGTATGTGCTGCCCTTCACACAGGTCTTGTGCCAAAGCCACAACCGAGCCCCTAGTGAAATGTTATGAATGCAGTATGTAAATGTTTTGGAACAGTACTTCCCCTGCAGTTAAAATTGGGGTTTTTCCTAAATTGAAGCAGAAGTATTGAGGAAATGGTTCATACAGAAAATGTACTGTGCTAGATGAGAACAGCTTGACAGACTAACCACAAACTGTAAAACGTTATCAGTGTGCATCAGACCTATTTCATAAGCTCAGAGCTCAGAAATGGTCCTGTGCTGACGAGCTGCAAAGCAGATGAGGGGTATTACAGGGGTTTTTGGTTTTTTTTCAGTGTATAGTTTCTGAAGTTCGTATAACCAAGAGAATTAAGAATTAAACAATTTCTGTTGATGATGTTGCTTTGTGGCAGTGTGGAAAGATTTAGTTTGGTGACCTGACTCTCCTCTGTCTTGTACTATGTGTACTTATTCACACCCATGCAGTGTGGGTGTAAAATGCTACTATTCTGATTTGAGTGTTTTACATCTGCTCTGCTCTGATTTTGCAGAGCTACAGATGACTACACAAGATACAGACCTATGGAGAATGAGGCCCCAGTTAGGAAAGAATGGACATAAATATAGGTCTGTCCCCCACTAGAGTTAACCACAACTAGTTAATGTGGATTTAAACATGACTGTCCTTTCCCTACTAAAGGCAAAATAATGTTTAACATCATGTAGACAAGTGTGTTAGTTAACACTTTCTGATTCAATGTGGTTTCTCAGGATAGGCAAGGCCTGTCAGAGGGTACTGGGCGTTGGAGTGCCTGGACACGAATCAGGGTGACTGCTATGGCCCTTGAAAATTGGGAGCTGTAGTTAAAGGGTATTGCAACTTGGCCCCACTCCCCTCTCTGGATGGACACTAGTCTTTTGTGAGTGGAGCCAACTGCTGGAACCCACATGCTTCTAAGTCTCCTGGGTCTGGGTAGTGACTGGTCACAGTTCCTAGCATAGGGTGTCTCAGGCACACTCCCCGGTGCAGACCTGATGACTGGCACCCTGCTTGGGCAGTGAGACCCTGCAGTCTGGCTGCCAAAATCAGTGCCCCAGCCCTTCTGAGTCCCCAGTTACTTATACATGCTCCCTCAGAGTCCATCTGACTATAGGTGCTCTGATCTTCTCTATTAACCCCTTCAGGGATAACATGGCAGGCAAGCAAGGAATACAGGAAAGGAACTTCTTAACCACAAGCACTTTACTCCTAAATAGCGCTAGAGCTACAGCTCTTTGGAAAACAACACAATCCTTAATGCATCCCCTTCTGTCTGATCTCACCCCTCCTGGGAGTCATGGGTTTGGTGAGTGTCCACGCTAGACAGCTTCCCTTTTCTACTCAGCCTGGTCTTCTTTCATGTGGTGGTGGCCAGCTCACTTTCAGAGACCGCATTCCCCCTTAAATTTAGTCTCTGACCCCTTTGGGTCATGTGTCCAGGTTGAGAAACTCCAGCCCTGCCCCCAGCCAGGTTTCTGGATACAGAAGTTTGGTAACCGAGAGACAATCAGAGTTGATGGCCCTAAATTGCTCTGTGCCTGCTTCTCAGACAAAATGGGGTTGCCAAACAACATGGAGTTCGCCATTTGATACAGACATAGCCTCAGTCTGTCACACAGGGCACATGACTATGAGCAAGCATGTAACCTACAGGAAGCCAGACAAAAGGCTTCCTGACTCTCAGGTTTGGGCAATAGACAGGAGACCCAGGGTTAGGGAAGCCCTTGTGTGGGTCTCATTATAGTAGCCAGAAAGGGGTACTAAAGGGGAAGGTTGTGTCCACTCATCTGCTGGCTGGCAGAAGCTAGGAGATTCTTGGGTAGTTAGTGGCCAATATTTTGTGTTTATTTGCTTTTGTTTTGGGACCTTGGTTTTTGACACTTAAGTGAGTCCTGTGGACAGGGATTGAAGCAGTTTGTAGTTAGAACATTTTTCTCCTCTCTAGTTGGTGAATCTGTTCTTCCTTTCTCTTCCTGTAAGCTCCCGTCTCATTCACTACACAACATCCAAATCTTAAGTGGGTCCTGCAGGAGGGCACGCCTGCCTACCCCTCACCCTTGGCCTTCCAGAGCTCATCTTTGGACCCCTGCTCCACAAGCCACCCCACCCACTCCCAGTACACAGTATTGAGTAGGCTGAACACCAGCTGGCCAGTCCATCTCCAAATCACACCCCAAGCACATCTGTACAGAAGTGCTCCATACCATCTGATTCCTCGCCCTTGTGTCCTGCCCTACCACCAAGTGGTGGGACCTACTGCCACTTGCCAAGGGCAGGGAACCTCAGAGGGCCAGTCTGTACTCCACTTTGATTCCCCAGCCTATCGAAAATGTTAGTTGGCTGTTATTCTATGGAGCCATGAGGACAGGCATGTACCTGGCGTGGTTCATGGAATCCCCTGACACTTGTCCCTTCTGTGGTGACCCTAGCACACATCTATACAGAGTGTGTCAGCCTGCAACCTCTCTTCTGGCTTCTCCAGAACCTCTGACTGAGGTTTTGGCTGTACTTGTCCTCTCACTGGTTCATCCTTGCACACCCTAACTATGGCCTCACAAAGTCACAAGACCTACTCTTGAACCTCCTACTGGTGTTGGCGAAGATGGCCATCCACCAAACCAGGAGGAGGAAGCGCAATAGGGGGTACTCTGCAACTGTGGGGCGTATTTCTGGTCCCTTGTTGTTTCACATATTTGGCCAGAATTCCTCTGGTCAGTGTCCACTGGTTCCTCCGACTCCATTGTGGAGTGGTGTGTGCTGTCCAGGGTTCTCTGCTCAGTGCCTCCTTAGGGATTACTTGTTTTAGCTCTTTGACCTTCATTCTCATACCTGTTTTTTCATTTGTTGTCCCCTGGAATCAGTTGATCCCTGTGGTTTTTTTCTGGACCTTCCCCTCTGAAGAGGAGATGCCCCTTTGGTTTACTAGATGGATCCATCACATACCTGTGGACCAAATAGGCCTGCATGCTGAATGAGGCACGGGTCCCATGGAAAACATAGTTTGCAATCATGTAATTAAAGACTGTATCATAATGCATATGCAAAAGGGGACCAAATTGAGGTTGCACAGGCCACCTTAATCTTGGCATTTCCTAAATTTTTAGTGCTTGATTTTGCAATCTTAATCTTTTCATGTCTTTTCACTCAGCTCTAGTCACTAATTGTGCGTTCCTCATGTTCTGGGTGCCTGATTTGAGCCCTTGAGGTATGATTTGCAGAAATTGTGAGCCATGACAGCTGCCAGTGAAATCAATCAGAGCAGAGTTTTGAACATATGAAATGCTATATAATGCTAAATATTCTGAAAAATCAAGTCCCTTTCAAATCAGGCCTTCAGAACTAGTGAACACTTTTGACCTTAATCTCTCTGTGCCTCAGTTCCCCTTCTGTAATGTGAATCATTTTGGATAATATAGTGAGGAGCACCATAGAAAAGCCCATGGGCAAATAAATAATTCAGCCTTCAGAGCAGCCTTTGAATAATGTGCAATAAAAAAGGCCGGGGACCTCACTCTGAACAGTGAGGCTATATAAAGACATTGAATAGCTGCTCATTCAATGGGCACCATCTATCCAATGCACTGACTGTGGAGAAATAGTATATGATCATATAATTAAAGACTGTATCATAGTGCACAAGGGGGCTAAAGGTCTTGCAGGTCTGGTAAATCTGCCATTTGCTAACTTGCATGCGCTTGACTCTGCAACTTTAATGTTCTTTTAACTTTTGTGCTTGTGTAATATGCTATATACAGTATATAGGAATCATTTAACCTATCATGGAAAAGAAGCTCCTTCTATGGCAATTTTATTGAGCAGGCTATCGCAACACTGCATGCCAGTGTTTGAGAGCAAGTGAAAAAAGGTACTGTAGTCAACTGAAACTATTGCGGGAATAGAAGGAAGTAGGTTGTTAGCCAGTATTTAGAATCAGAGAATACCAGGATTGGAAGGGACCTCAGGAGGTCATCCAGTCCAACCCCCTGCTCAAAGCAGGACCAATCCTCAATTTTTGCCCCAGATCCCTAAATGGCCCCCTCAAGGATTGAACTCACAACCCTGGGTTTAGCATACCAATGCTCAAACCACTGAGCTATCCCTCCCCCATCTGCATTTTGGAGATGATTCTCCCCTTAATGCATATAGGGCCTGAGCCAACTGGTGTCTGTCCATAGATTTTAATGGGAACTTTATCACACACAGTGACTCCTATTAAAATGAAGTTTATATATGCACATCAAGGGAGAAAACAGTAGATGGAACTTAGTTTTGTAGTGCCCCATTTCTTTCAACCAGGAATTGCACATACACAATGAGAAGAGAATCAGTCCTTCTGTGCTTGTACTTCCTTCTGATGCATCAATACATTTTGTTAGAAACAATCATCCATTTATAATCCATACACAACAGCTGCAATTTTCCTTTCAGCCTAGCATTCAGTATCATTATACATAGATTGTCATATTCTTTTTGCAGTGCTAAATGCTTTCTGCCTACCCTATCTCTGAATGGACTGATCAGCTTGGGAAAACTGTCATTTTGGTTGGGCTCCACAAAAAAAAAGGGGGGGTGGGGCATTGCACATTTTGTGGCTTTGCTGGAGGTCAGCATTAAAAAGCCATCATTTAACCACAGTTACCATACAGTGGTATCTGATTTGACAGTTATTTCCTGCTGCGTTATGTTTTCTGTACACAAAGAGCAAATGGGTGGTTTCAATTATAGGTCAATTTATTTTTACTTGAGAGAACTACCAAATAAGAAAGAACAAGAGTAAAGTCTACAAGAAGGTGACAATCTACAGTGAAGTGAATGCAAAATGACTGCCTGTCTGAAAACAGCAGTCATTAGAGATTTTAAAGTGCAGTACACACAAAACTAAGGCATAACTCCTATAGTTAAAAAGTCCACACTTATTATTGGAGGAAACTGCTGTCTCAGATATTACTTTATGTGGGTAAATCTTGACTTTCTAATGGTGACCACTGCAAATGGCCTCCTCACTTATATACTGGATCCTTAACTATATTAATTGTGTTACGATACAGATAAGAGCAAGAAGCACAGAAATGCTCTTGTGGCTGAAGCTTTATTAGCAATGACCTGGTAGTGACACAAGAGTTCACACTATTTCTGAGTATAGTGAGAAGTGCAGCATTAAGTGATGCAGAGCCTGCTGGGTCAATAGAAAGATTCCCATTTATTTGAATGGGCTTTGGATCAGAC